>NC_091977.1:366473440-367129554 GCF_044704955.1 Pristiophorus japonicus | reverse complement strand
GCTCCTGGGCAGGACTGGAACCGATGTCCTAGGCGAAGTGTTTGCTGGTGCTGTTGGGGAGGGTTTAAACTAATACAGCAGGGGGATGAGAATCTATGCAGGGAGACAGAGGGAAGTAAAATAGGGGCAGAAGCAAAAGGTAGGAAGGAAAAAAGTAAGAGTGGAGGGCAGAGAAATCAAGGGCAAAAATCAAAAAGGGCCACATTACAACATATTTCTAAAAGGACAAAGAGTGTTAAAGAAACAAGCCTGAAGGCTCTGAGTCTCAATGCGAGGAGCATTCGTAATAAGGTAGATGAATTAACTGCGCAGATAGCTGTTAATGGATATGATATAATTGGGATTATGGAGACATGGCTCCAGGATGACCAAGGCTGGGAACTCAACATCGAGAGGGATTCAATGTTCAGGAAGGATAGACAAAAAGGAAAATGAGGTGGGGAAGGTTACTGGTTAAAGAGGAGATTAACGCAATAGTAAGCAAGGACATTAGCTTGGATGATGTGGAATCTATGGCCCAAGTTTGCCCCCCAGCTTAGAATGGAGGTGCGCAGACTTTGAAGAAGAAAAACTGCGCCTAAAACTTACCTCGGTATTCTCCCCGCTGCTGGAATGTTGCAGGCCTTTGGCGCAGCGCAGCACAAGCTTTCGGGGGCGGAGCCAAGTTCCGGCACTGAAAACAGTGCCGGGACCTCTGCACATGCGCGCCAGAGTTTGCACGCATGTACAGTAGCTCCAGGCCCCTGAGGCTGTGTGGGAGGGGCTCGAAGCACACCGCCCCTAGCCCTGACCGAATGGGCTCACTGGGGTGACGAAGACCGGACTCGCGCCTCCCTCCTTTTCATCTTCAGCTCCTGCTCCATCATCCCCCCCCCCGTTCAGGTCCACTGCCGCTCCCCCCCCACTCCTCCGTTCAGGTCCGCACCCGCTCTGGCTCCCCACCACCCCCACCCCCCGGTTCAGGTCCGCTCCCCCTCCCGCTCCCCTCTCTCCTCCCGTTCAGCCGTTCTCCCTCCCCCCACGTCCTCGGCGGGGCCCGTCCACCAGGCATCTTGCTGGGGGTGGGCCCCGCCCGAAGTCTTCGGCCCGGCTTCCTCTAGTCGGCCGGGCCCGTTCAGCCAACCCCATTCCCTCCTCTCCTCCCCATCCTCTCCCTCCCTCCTCTCCTCTCCCCCCTCCTCTCCCCTCCCTCCTCTTCCCTCCCCTTCCCTCCCCCTCCTCTTCCCACCCTCCCACCCCCTCTTCCCTCCCTTCCTCCTCTTCCGCCCCCTCCCCCCTCCACTTCATCCCCCCTCCTCTTCCTCCCCCTCCTCTTCCACCCCCTCCTCTTCTTCCCCCTCCTCTCCCTCCCCCCTCCCCCCTTCCTCCCCCCACCCTTCGCTGTCAAAAACACAGAGACACTGATAGACAGAGAGAGAGACACTGACAGAGACAGAGAGACACTGACAGAGACAGAGAGAGAGAGAGACACTGGGTGCGGGGGGGCGGGGGGGAGGTGATGGGGAGGCCTCCCAGCATGCTGTTGGAGGGCGCCTGGTGCTGCAGTCGGTGAACAGAAACTTAATATTTTATTTATTACATTTTTAATTATTTTTTTTAATTTTTAATTTTTTAATATTTTTTCATTGATTTATTGGTTGATTTATTGATTTATTTATCATTTATTATTGATGATGGCTCTTTATTTGTAAAAGTGACGTGTTTCATGTTTGTAAACTTTCCTCCTCCCCCATCTCTTGTTCCCTACGCCTGATTTCTAAGTGCAGGCAAGATTTTTCTGAGCGTACAAAAATCTACACTTACTCCATTCTAAGTAAGTTTGGAGTAAGTTTTCGCTGCCTAAACTTGCAAAACAGGCGTAAGTGGTTGGACACGCCCCCTTTTCAAAAAAAATCTGTTCTAAAATGGAAATATTGTAACTCACTAGAACTGGAGCAACCTAAATGCTGAGAATTGCAATTTCTAAGATGCTCCATTCTAAACTCGTTGCTCAAAAAAAATAGGAGCAACTCAGGCCGAAACTTGAGCCCTCTATGGGTGGAGTTGCGAAACACCAAAGGGCAGAAAACGTCAGTGGAAGTTGTGTACAGACCATCACACAGTAGTCGTGAGGTTGGGGGTGTCATCAAACAGTAAATTAACGATGCGTGCAATAAAGATGCAGCAGTTATCATGGGTGACTTTCTACTACATATAGATTGGGCAAACCAAACTGGTAGCAATACTGTGGAGGAGGATTTCCTGGAGTGTATAGGGGATGATTTTCGAGATCAACATGTCGAGGAACCAACGAGAGAGCAGGCCATCCTAGACTGGGTCTTGTGTAATGCGAGAGGATTAATTAGCAATCTTGTCATGCGAGGCCCCTTGGGGAAGAATGACCATAATATGGCAGAATTCTTTACTAAGATGGTGAGTGACACAGAGACTAGGGTCTTGAACTTAAAGAAAGGTAACTTCGATGGTATGAGATGTGAATTGGCTAGGATAGACTGGCGACTGATACTTAAAGGGTTGAAAGTAAATAGGCAATGGTAGACATTTAAATATCACATGGATGAACTACAACAATTGTCCATCCCTGTCTGGCGTAAAAATAAAACGGGGAAGGTGGCTCAACCGTGGCTAATAAGGGAAAATAGGGATAATGTTAAATCCAAGGAAGAGGTATATAAATTGGCCAGAAAAAGCAGCAAACCTGAGGACTGGGTGAAATTTAGAATTCAGCAGAGGAGGACAAAGGGTTTAATTAGGAGGGGAAAATAGAGTATGAGAATAAGTTTGCAGGGAACATAAAAACAAACTGCAAAAGCTTCTATAGATATGTGAAGAGAAAAAGATTAGTGAAGACTAATGTAGGTCCCTTGCAGTCAGAATCAGGTGAATTCATAATGGGGAACAAGGAAATGGCAGACCAATTGAACAAATACTTTGGTTCTGTCTTCACTAAGGAAGACACAAATAACCTCCCGAAAATACTAGGGGACCGAAGGTCCAGCAAGATGGAGGAACTGAGGGAACTGAGTCAGAAAATGTTTTTTGGGAAATTGATGGGATTGAAGGCTGATAAATCCCCAGGGCCTGATAGTCTGCATCTCAGAGTACTTAAGGAAGTGGCCCGAGAAATAGTAGATGCATTGGTGGTCATTGTTCAACATTCCATTGACTCTGGAACAGTTTCAATGGATTGGAGGGTAGCTAAGGTAACCCCACTTTTTAAAAAAGGAGGGAGAGAGAAAACAGGAGATTATAGACTGGTTAGCCTGACAGTGGAATTGGGGAAAATGCTGGAATCAATTATTAAAGATGTAAAAGCAGCGCATTTGAAAAGCAGTGACTGGACCGGTCCAAGTCAGCATGGATTTATGAAAGGGAAATCATGATGGAGAAATCTGCTAGAATTTTTTGAGGATGTAACTAGTAGAATGAATAAGCCAGAACCAGGGATGTGGTATATTTGGACTTTCAAAAGGCTTTTGACAAGGTCCCACACAAGAGATTAGTGTGCAAAATTAAGGCACATGATTGGGTTAATGTATTGACATGGATAGAGAACTGTTTGGCAGACAGGAAGTAAAGAATGGGAATAAACGGGTCCTTTTCAGAATGGCAGGCAGTGACTCGTGGGGTACCACAAGGTTCAGTGCTGGGACTCCAGCTATTTACAATATATATCAATGATTTAGACAAAGGATTTGAATGTAATATCTCCAAGTTTGGAGATGGCACTAAGCTGGGTGGCAGTGTGAGCTGTGAGGAGGATGCTAAGAGGCTACAAGGTGACTTGGACAGGTGAGGTGAGTGGACAAATGCATGGCAGATGCAGTATAATGCAGTTAAATGTGAGGTTATCCACTTTGGTGGCAAAAACAGGAAGGCAAATCATTTTCTGAATGATGACAGATTAGTAAAAGGGGAAGTGCAACGAGCCCTGGGTGTCATGGTACTTCAGTCATTGAAAGTTGGCATGCAGGTACAGCAGGCAGTTAAGAAAGCAAATGGCATGTTGGCCTTCATAACGAGAAGATTTGAGTATAGGAGCAGGGCGGTCTTGCTGCATTCGTACAGGGCCTTGGTGAGATCACAACTTGAGTATTATGTGTACTCAAGGCCGCGAGAGGCGTCGGGAGAGGCATGAGTCCGGGGTCGGCGAGAGGCGATCCGGTGCAGCTACAGGGAGAGGCAAAAGAGAAGTAGAAAAAAACAGAAAGGTGACGTCACAGCCAAGGGGGTAAGTGATTGGTTGGTGATTGGTGAGTAGTTTTTTCTTTTTCTTTCTTTTTTATATCAGTCAGTAACTTTTAACATTGTTGTTGCCAATTTAAGTGTATCTAAGGGTTAAGTCATGGCAGGAGAGCTCGGTCACGTGATATGCTCCTCCTGTACCATGTGGGAACTCAGGGACACTTCCGGTGTCCCTGACGACTACGTGTGCGGAAGTGTATCCGCCTCCAGCTCCTGACTGACCGCGTTGCAGAATTGGAGCAGCGGGTGGATTCACTCTGGAGCATCCACGATGCTGAGAACGACGTGGGTAGCACGTGTAGCAAGTTGGTCTTACCGCAGGAGAAGGATCCACAGCCAGCTAGGGAATGGAAGACCAGCAGGAAGAGTAGTGCAAGGAAGGTAGTGCAGGGGTCCCCTGTGGTCATCCCCCTGCAAAACAGATACACTGCTTTGAGTGCTGTTGAGGGGGATGACTCATCAGGGGAGGGCAGCAGCAGCCAAGTTCATGACACCATGGCTGGATCTGTTGCACAGGAGGGCAGGAAAAAGAGTGGGAGAGCAATAGTGATAGGGGATTCAATTGTAAGGGGAATAGATAGGCATTTCTGCGGCTGCAACCGAGACTCCAGGATGGTATGTTGCCTCCCTGGTGCAAGGGTCAAGGATGTCTCGGAGCGGGTGCAGGACATTCTAAAAAGGGAGGGAGAACAGCCAGTTGTCATGGTGCACATTGGTACCAATGACATAGGTAAAAAAAGGGATGAGGTCCTACGAAACGAATTTAAGAAGCTCAAAAGTAGTAATCTCGGGATTGCTACCAGTGCCACGTGCTAGTCAGAGTAGGAATCGCAGGATGGCGCAGATGAATACGTGGCTTGAGCAGTGGTGCAGCAGGGAGGGATTCAAATTCCTGGGGCATTGGAACCGGTTCTGGGGGAGGTGGGACCAGTACAAACTGGACGGTCTGCACCTGGGCAGGACCGGAACCAATGTCCGAGGGGGAGTGTTTGCTAGTGCTGTTGGGGAGGAGTTAAACTAATATGGCAGGGGGGTGGGAACCAATGCAGGGAGACAGAGGGAAACAAAAAGGAGACAAAAGCAAAAGACAGAAAGGAGATGAGGAAAAGTGGAGGCAGAGAAACCCAAGAAAAAGAACAAAAAGGGCCACTGTACAGCAAAATTCTAAAAGGACAAAGGACATTAAAAAAACAAGCCGGAAGGCTTTGTGTCTTAATGCAAGGAGCATCCGTAATAAGGTGGATGAATTAACTGTGCAAATAGATGTTAACAAATATGATGTGATTGGGATTACGGAGACGTGGCTCCAGGATGAGCAGGGCTGGGAACTCAACATCCAGGGGTATTCAACATTCAGGAAGGATAGAATAAAAGGAAAAGGAGGTTGGGTAGCATTGCTGGTTAAGAGGAGATTAATGCAATAGTTAGGAAAGACATTAGCTTGGATGATTTGTAATCTATATGGGTAGAGCTGCAGAACACCAAAGGGCAAAAAACGTTAGTGGGAGTTGTGTACAGACCTCCAAACAGTAGTAGTGATGTTGGGGAGGGCATCAAACAGGAAATTAGGGGTGCATGCAATAAAGGTGCAGCAGTTATAATGGGTGACTTTAATATGCACATAGATTGGGCTAGCCAAACTGGAAGCAATACGGTGGAGGAGGATTTCCTGGAGTGCATAAGGGATGGTTTTCTAGACCAATATGTTGAGGAACCAACTAGGGGGGAGGCCATCTTAGACTGGGTGTTGTGTAATGAGAGAGGATTAATTAGCAATCTCATTGTGCGAGGCCCCTTGGGGAAGAGTGACCATAATATGGTGGAATTCTGCATTAGGATGGAGAATGAAACAGTTAATTCAGAAACCATGGTCCAGAACTGAAAGAAGGGTAACTTTGAAGGTATGAGGCGTGAATTGGCTAGGATAGATTGGCGAATGATACTTAAGGTGTTGACTGTGGATGGGCAATGGCAGACATTTAGAGACCGCATGGATGAATTACAACAATTGTACATTCCTGTCTGGCGTAAAAATAAAAAAGGGAAGGTGGCTCAACCGTGGCTATCAAGAGAAATCAGGGATAGTATTAAAGCCAAGGAAGTGGCGTACAAATTGACCAGAAATAGCAGCGAACCCGGGGACTGGGAGAAATTTAGAACTCAGCAGAGGAGGACAAAGGGTTTGATTAGGGCAGGGAAAATGGAGTACGAGAAGAAGCTTGCAGGGAACATTAAGGCGGATTGCAAAAGTTTCTATAGATATGTAAAGAGAAAAAGGTTAGTAAAGACAAACGTAGGTCCCCTGCAGTCAGAATCAGGGGAAGTCATAACGGGGAACAAAGAAATGGCAGACCAATTGAACAAGTACTTTGGTTCGGTATTCACGAAGGAGGACACAAACAACCTTCCGGATATAAAAGGGGTCAGAGGGTCTAATAAGAAGGAGGAACTGAGGGAAATCCTTATTAGTCAGGAAATTGTGTTGGGGATGTTGATAGAATTGAAGGCCGATAAATCCTCAGGGCCTGATGGACTGCATCCCAGAGTACTTAAGGAGGTGGCCTTGGAAATAGCAGATGCATTGACAGTCATTATCCAACATTCCATTGACTCTGGATCAGTTCCTATCGAGTGGAGGGTAGCCAATGTAACCCCACTTTTTAAAAAAGGAGGGAGAGAGAAAACAGGGAATTATCGAACTTTCAGCCTGACCTCAGTAGTGGGTAAAATGATGGAATCAATTATTAAGGATGTCATAGCAGCGCATTTGGAAAGAGGTGAAATGATAGGTCCAAGTCAGCATGGATTTGTGAAGGGGAAATCATGCTTGACAAATCTTCTGGAATTTTTTGAGGATGTTTCCAGCAGCGTGGACAAGGGAGAACCAGTTGATGTGGTATATTTGGACTTTAAGAAGGCTTTCGACAAGGTCCCACACAAGAGATTAATGTGCAAAGTTAAAGCACATGGGATTGGGGATAGTTTGCTGACGTGGATTGAGAACTGGTTGTCAGACAGGAAGCAAAGAGTAGGAGTAAATGAGTACTTTTCAGAATGGCAGGCAGTGACTAGTGGGGTACCGCAAGGTTCTGTGCTGAGGTCCCAGCTGTTTGCACTGTACATTAATGATTTAGACGAGGGGATTAAATGTAGTATCTCCAAATTTGCGGATGACACTAAGTTGGGTGGCAGTGTGAGCTGCGAGGAGGATGCTATGAGGCTGCAGAGTGACTTGGATAGGTTAGGTGAGTGGGAAAATGCATGGCAGATGAAGTATAATGTGGATAAATGTGAGGTTATCCACTTTGGTGGTAAAAACAGAGAGACAGACTATTATCTGAATGGTGACAGATTAGGAAAAGGGGAGGTGCAACGAGACCTGGGTGTCATGGTACATCAGTCATTGAAGGTTGGAATGCAGGTACAGCAGGCGGTTAAGAAAGCAAATGGCATGTTGGCCTTCATAGCGAGGGGATTTGGGTACAGGGGCAGGGAGATTTTGCTACAGTTGTACAGGGCCTTGGTGAGGCCACACCTGGAGTATTGTGTACAGTTTTGGTCTCCTAACTTGAGGAAGGACATTCTTGCTATTGAGGGAGTGCAGCGAAGGTTCACTAGACTGATTCCCGGGTTGGTGGGACTGGCCTATCAAGAAAGACTGGATCAACTGGGCTTGTATTCACTGGAGTTGAGAAGAATGAGAGGGGATCTCATAGAAGCATATAAAATTCTGATGGGATTGTGTCGTGTCTCTGCACCTTGTTACAAACTCACACGAGGCATGGATATATCAGACACGGTCACTCTGTGACCTTCACTTTATTTCCAGGACTGAAGAGTGCTGATCCTGGGTGGGACCTCCCCTTTTATACCTGGAAGTCCAGGTGAGGAGCTCACTCCCTGTAGTCAGGGTGTGCATTACAAGGGTACAGGTGCAGTATGCATGAGTTACAGTTGCATACTTATAGTCATTGCAAGATGGTGAAATACATGACATCACCTCCCCCCTTAGGTCTTTTAGTTTCAGAGTTTAAGTCTATCGGGTGGTCAGCGCTCTCTCGTGGAGCGCCGCAGTTGTGGCTCTGGTGGCTGAGCCTCAGCACGCGTCGTTGTCACTTGAGGTGATTCCAGCCTGTCCAGGCTGGCCGCAGGGACTGTGCATGCTGAGGGCTCTCTTTGTTGCTCGTGCGCTGGCTGTGGTGTGGGTGCTATCTCATCATGCTCTTCTACCGGTTCCTCCGTGTCTGCACTGAACCTTGTCTTTACTTGGTCCAAGTGTTTGCGGCATATCTGCCCATTGTTTAGTCTGACCACCATGATCCTGTTTCCTTCTTTGCCAATTACAGTGCCCTCAAGCCATTTGGGTCGCAAAGCATGGTTAAGAACAAATACCGGGTCATCTATTTCTATGCACCTCCCCCTTGAGCCTCGATCATGGAGCTCGGTTTGGGTCTGGCGCTTGCCCTCAACAATGTCTGCCAGGGCTGGGTGAATGAGGGACAGCCGTGTCTTGAACGTGTGCTTCATGAGGAGTTCTGCTGGCGGGAATCCCGTGAGTGAGTGCGGCCGGGACCTGTAGGCCAGCAGGAGGCGCGATAGGTGGTACTGAATGGAGGGTCCTTGGATGCGTAGCATGCCCTGCTTCATGACTTGGAGGCCAGCTTGAACAGTGCTGTCCGGACGTGCTTGATCCCATTGCCCGACATAAACGCCTGGAATTCATGGTTGGTAAAACACGGGCCATTATCGCTGACCAGGATGTCCGGTAAGCCGTGGGTCGCGAAAACCATACGCAGACTCTCCACAGTGATGGATGTCGTGCACAAGTTCAATATGGTGCACTCGATCCACTTCGAGTATGCAGCGACAACGATCAGGAACATTTTTCCCATGAACGGGCCCATCAAACACTAAAGCAGTCAAATATCATTTAGGCAGACCATTGAAGCTTCTCCCTTGCTCAGTAATTGGAACATAAATTAAAAGATCCACATTTGAAATTTTCTGAATTCAATATCTATATAATTACCCTTTCCTGGTTTAGAACCTGAATGAATGGAAATAACTTGTTCGAAAAATTGTAGCTGAGAAAGTAAAGCCAAAGATAGCAGAGAGATTGCAAAGGGTCACAACCTAACGCCTGATGAAATGAATAAAGCCTGACAATGCAGAACACTTTAGAATAACTATATTGCGAAACACTCAGAATTGAATGTTGTCTTACAAGCAGGTAAATAAATAAAAACATTGGGATGAAAGCAGTAGAAAGAAGAGAGCAATTCAATAGCATTGCTAAATGGCAGATTCAATCAATTTGTCCTACATACTAGTAGCTAAATGGTTCAGTGCATTTGTATAATGAGATGCAGTATCTCTGTGAATTAGCATTATAAGGCCACTAAATAGTAAATTGATAATGCCAATATTTTCATGAATGGTTATATCAATTACTCCTATAGTTTATTTTTGTTATTCCCTACATTAACCATAAAAGCGTATCAGCTGGATTTTTCAGCAAGTTCTGATCTCTACTTGAACCCTTTTTATTATATTTTCATTTCTCTATTTATCCTAAACCACATTTGTAATGTCCTGGAGCACTTTCAATCATGACAAAAGATTTAGTTCTTTAATTCTCTTCACATTTTATGCCAGTTTTCTCTCTTCTTCTCATGAACACAGTGAGGACAAATTTCTGCAAAAATTCTCCTGCTTGTTCACCGCTACTTCAGCGGAAAAGCCACGGAAACCCCCCAAAAAATGGCATAAACAACATTACACCATTTTTTTGTAGTTACGAGAAATGAGCCAAAGAACCCCAATGGAAATTCACCCCCACTGACTTTGCTGGGATACCGTTCCATGGGCATCTGTCTAGGCAGATTTTCTGGGCCAGCTTGTCAGCAATCTGTTCAACTGAATATCCCATTTTTGGTGAAACCAATCCTGTCCACACATATATCCATCCACAAGGATAATCATCAGGAGTGAATGTGCTAGCCTGTTTTGTGCTTTCTTACTCAGAGGCACTGAGACCAATTATAGAACTCCCATGAATGCTCTTATGAGGTCAACTAAGTCAGCACAGACTGAGGGTCAATCCCAAGATCTTTCTAGTTCGTATTGCTCAGCTCCTTGCTGTCTTAACCAGTTGAGCCATCAGGCGAGCTGGAAAGACATCAGAATGAAGCCAATGGAAGCTCGAGGAACAGCAACTCATCATTTGATTAGGCACTCTACACCCTTCCGGACTCAACATTCAGTTTAACAATTTCAGAGCATAACCACTGCTCCCATTTTTTGGACAGCAGTTACTGGTAATGATTCTGTTGTTGTCATTTTCAGTTCCTCTAGATCCATCTTTTGTTTCTTTACTTGTCCCATTTTGCCTTGCGCTATCATCCCTATTGTCATTTAATCTCTCCTGCCTTCCACCATATCATAGACCTTCCCACTTGTTCTTTCCTCTCCCCCGTCCCCGTCCCACGCCTTCTTTCCCTGACTCTGTACTTGCTTAAAACCTGTTACACCTCAACTTTTTACAGTTGTGGTGAAAAGTCATTGACCTGAAATGTTAACTGTTGCCCTCTTAAGAGATGCTGCGTCATCTGCTGAGTATTTCCAGCATTTTCTGTTTTTATTTCAGATTTCCAGCATCCACAGTATTTTGCCTTTGTGTCACTATTACCCTGGTTGCTCTTCTCAGCATCTTTCTCACTGCAACATACTTTTTGAAATGTTTTTCTTCCTATTTCTTTGACAGCAGAAACCATTTACTCATCTATATTTACCAACATCTAGTTTAAATAAATCAGGTTACTGTTTCTATCTTTGATTTTAAAAAAAGTTTAATTTATTGTTTTGTGAAATGCAACCCTTTTTTTGCACCTAAGTATCTTCTATCTAAATCTTTCTATCAGGTATGCGTTTACTTCTTAGCATATGTGCACTTTGTTAGTGGTTTACATAGGATTCACAGCACAGAAAGCGGCCCGACAGGTCCATGCTGGTGTATATGCTCCACACAAGCTTCCTCACCCCCTAATTCATGTAATCCTATCAGCATATCCTTCTATTCCTTTCTCCTTCATGTACTTATTTAACTTCCCCTTAAATGCATGTTTGCTTTTTGTATCAAATACTCCATGTGGTAGCAAGTTCCACATTCTCACCACTCTCTGGGTAAAGAAGTTTCTCGCAAATTCCTTATTGAATTATTAGTAACTATATTACATCTTATAACCATGTTTGGACTCTCCCACAAATGCAAACATATTCTCTATGTCGACCCCATCAAACCCCTTTATCTTGTTAAAGAGCTCCATGAGGTCACCCTCCAGATTAACATTCCCAAAAAAAAGTGCCACAGCCTGTTCCAGTTTTTCTGAGATTTAAGAACTGAAGACTGCAATTTTGCAATTAATTTTAATGTTTTCTTTTTCATAAGGCAATTGAGCTCTAAGGGCTAAAGATTGCCTGTTTCTAAATGTTTTTTACTTCTTTCATTTTAGAAGGCAGTTTCCCGTTAAGGGCATGAGACTGCTTTCTTAATTAACAGCAAAGCTTTCATACAACGCTGCCTTGCTCCAGGGACGCTATGGCCATGCCACATTGGGCTACCTGCTGAGCATACTGGCTGAAACAACATGTTGCATGGTAGTTTCTGCACTCCAATCAATTAAATTAGCAGGCAGCGTCAAAATAACAGTGCTGCCTGTGCTCCTTTTATGGGCGGGAGTTAACCTCAGCCCATTGTGGCACCTGGCATTTTCCTGTGCTATCGAATTTCTCGGCCTTATTTTCCAAGGAGTATTTGGCCTTCCTTTGCCTTCCTACCAAAATGCACCTATCTATATTGAAAGTTATTTGCCATTTACATGCCTATTCTGCAAGGGAAGATAGGATTTCAGTCAGAGGCCTAGATGCGTTGCGCAGTGCATGGAAGATGTGGGTGGGCAAAAATTTGGCAGGTGGAGTATAATGTTGGTAAGTGTGAGGTCATGCACTTCGGCAGAAAAAAAATCAAAGAGCAAGTTATTATTTAAATGGAGAAAGATTGCAAAGTGCCACTGTACAACGGGACCTGGGGGTACTTGTGCATGAAACGCAAAAGGATAGTATGCAGTACAGCAAGTGATCGGAAGGCCAATGGTATCTTGGTCATTATTGCAAAGGGGATGGAGTATAAAAGCAGGGAAGTCTTGCTACAGCTATATAAGGTATTGGTGAGGCCATACCTGCAATACTGCGCGCAGTTTTGGTTTCCATATTTACGATAGGATACACTTGCTTTGGAGGCAGTTCAGAGAAGATTCACTAGGTTGATTCCGGGGATGAGGGGGTTGACTTATGAGGAAAGGTTGAGTAGGTTGGACCTCGACTCATTTGAATTCAGAAGAATGAGAGCTGACCTTATCGAAACATATAAGATTATGAGGGGGCTTGACAAGGTGGATGTAGAGAGGATGTTTCCACTGATGGGGGAGACTAGAACTCGAGGGCATGATCTTAGAATAAGGGGCCGTCCATTTAAAAAGGAGATGAGAAGAAATTTCTTCTCTCAGAGGGTTGTAAATCTGTGGAAGCTGGGACATTGAATAAATTTAAGACAGAAATAGACAGTTTCTTAAACGATAAGGGGTTATGGGGAGCGGGCGGGGAAGTGAAGCTGAGTCCGTGATCAGATCAGCCATGATCTTATTGAATGGCGGAGCAGGCTCGAGAGGCTGTATGGCCTACTCCTGTTCCTATTTCTTATGTTCTTATGTCTTTCAGATATGTGTGTACATGCTGGAGTGAAGTGGACCTGGACTCCCAATCACTATGTAGTATTCTCATTGATAAAAATGGGAACTCTGTTTGTACGGACTCCCATTACTATCAATGAGGAAAAAAAAACAAAATACCAAAACACAGCATAATAAATAAGTAAAATACCTCACATATTTAAAATTACTTGAAATTAAATGTAATTAAATGTTTTAGAAAGAAAAATATTTGGGGGATTTTTTTTTTAATGTGTTTTAATAGTGTTAAAATTAAACTTACTTTAATGGACAGGGTTTTTAATATAAAAATAAGTGTTTAAATTTAATTTTTATATGTTTTAAAACTGTTACTCTTAAAGCTTTTACCAGTCGTAAAAGTTTGAAGGACACTCGCTGGGCATGAGTTGGGCAAATAGCCCAATCTCTCCCACGCAGAAGTCCTTCTCCCGGGAGAATCTGCACGGAGAAATCTTGACACATCGGAAAAGCTGGTTTTTGGCGCACCTGCATCACATCCCAAAAATGGGTTTGGCAAGGTCTCGCTGAGCCCGTGCGCACTTGGTACGGACCCAGCGAGGCCACACTTACCGGCCCAATGTTTCCTCGTATTCTGATGGAGTTTTGCTCATCTGAGAAAAAAATTAGCATTTGTCCCATTTTTCCAACGGAGAAGAATGTTAGATCGGCTGCATTCTAGCCATTATGTTGGAATACCACAAGAATAAGCTTTGCAGCCAATTAAGTACGAGTAGGTTTAATAACCTAACATTTTATAACATGAGGAATGGGGTACTGAAGTTGAATGTTCAGCCATGAACTCATTGAATGGCAGTGCAGGCTAGAAGGGCCGAATGGCCTACTCCTGCACCTATTTTCTATGTTTCTATGTTTCTATAAGAACATAAGAAATAGGAGCAGGAGTAGGCCATACGGCCCTCGAGCCTGCTCCGCCATTTAATACGATTAAGGCTGATCTGATCATGGACTCAGGTCCACTTCCCTGCCTGCTCCCCATAACCCCTTAATCCCTTATCGGTCAAGAAACTGTCTATCTCTGTTTTAAATTTATTCAATGACCCAGCTTCCAAAGCTCTCTGAGGCAGCAAATTCCACAGATTTACAACCCTCTGAGCGAAGATATTTCTCCTCATCTCAGTTTTAAATGGGCGGCCCCTTATTCGAAGATCATGCCCTCTAGTTCTAGTCTCCCCCATCAGTGGAAACATCCTCTCACCTTGTCAAGCCCCCTCATATTCTTATACGTTTCAATAAGATCACCTCTAATTCTTCTGAATTCCAATAACGGGGCAGAAATTGCGTTGTCTTCAACGGCATACACTCAGCTCCTTCTGAAAGGCCCCACAACTTCTGGGTTTCCGTCTTTCGGATGCAACATTAAACCGAGACCCTGTTTGCCCTCTCAGGTGGATGTAAAAGCTCCAATGGCACTATTTCAAAGAAGAGCAGGGGCGTTATCCCCGGTGTCCTGGCCAATACTTATCCCTCAGTCAACATAATAAAACAGATGATCTGGTCATTATCACATTGCTGTTGGGAGGAGCTATCTGTACACAGTTTGATTGCTGCATTTCCTACATTACAAGAGTGACTACACTCCAAAAGTACTTAATTGTTTCTAAAGTGCTTTGAGACGTCTGGTGGTCATGAAAAGCGCTATATAAATGTAAGTCTTTATTTCTTTTATCAAGGTACGTCTTGACAGACCATACAAACCGACTGGAAAAATCACTTTATCTGGCGCAGAGTTAGGCTACTTGCCCAATAACTGCCCAGAAATTGTCCACAAAACTCTTATGGCTGGTAAAAGCAGGCATAGGGCCTGATTTCATCAGTGTAAGGGTTATTATAAATCTTAAATTAAATATTGTAAAATATAAAATGAATTAAAATGGATTAAAATGTTTCAAATTATTTTTCAAAAAAATTAATTTTTATTGTATTTGATGTAATAAAGGGACTTTTATTGACATTTTAAAATCAGACCATTTATAATTGTTTCATTATTTGGGGATTCCATTGAATGTCATGAGGGGATTCTGCTCAGAAATAATTGCATTGGAATCATTCTTTTTGTTTGGATGACCTGGTCCACGTGATCCCAGGAACGCTTCCAAACGGCCTGGGTCCCTGGGATCCGTGGACCTTTATGCAGGCATACACCTGGAGGCCCAAGACTTGAACACTTCACAGCCTGGGAGTCTGGAAGTAAGTTTGGACGTAGTTTGTGGGGCCTCCGACTGCATTTTCAGGGCCAAAATCATTTGTTATGCAGTAGCACTTCTTGATTTAATGCTTTAAAATGTTGACTTGGTCACATGCATGACAAATTCAAGTCCTGAATTTAGACTTCTAGCTGACAGAGAAGTCTTTGGAGCTAGCTTTCACCCCATCAGTGGTTAATTGTTTAAGTAGGTCTTACCTCCAGAATGATTGACCCGCTCCACATATTTTCAACCAGAATACACAGACTTCTCCAATTTCGTCACGCCTCTGATCTGCAGAAGTCTGAATGAGTGCATCGTACTCCTGTCCTTATTCTTTAAATTTGCCACTATCTACTCCTTCTTTATATTGCTTCATTTTAATTAGATTTCTATTTCCTCCCTTTGCCTTCCTTCCTTTACTATAAAAAATTGTGCAGGTTTGGAGGCGGGTCCGCTGTCAAAATGGCCCTGGTTGACAGCGGGTCGGGATCCCACTCTAAACCCCACCTCCATTTGAGTTTCTGACCTGTCAGGTCTGTGTGCGGATCACAAACCCGACAACAAGCGGTGGGCCAGTTAATTAAAAGACTTAATAGGTCGTTTAATGCTACTAAAGAGGATTAAAAGCAGGCACTTACAGTTTTACCAATCTTTTGATGAGTTTGCTGTCCCTCTAAAAACATGCCAAGTAAGTGTGTCGGGTTCTGAGTGACTCTCCATTACTTTGGCTAGTTGACAGTTGCAGAAGTGGTATAAAAGCTACCATTTCACAGCTGTTCACTTTCCAATGTCAAGAGCTGAAGCCTTCAGCATTTGGAAAACACTTTTGAGCTGTGTGCTGTTTGGAAGTATTTGCAGTGAACTCTCTATTCACTGTCACCTCCTTGGAGCAAACTCTCTCACCATTGACAGATCGCTTCTGTTGTCGCAACCTCATCTGCCATCTATTCCATCCACATCAGTGCCCTTGAGAAAATCTCATCTTGGTCCTCAGAATCCCACCACAATCAGCCCCAACACCAGCAGCACCAACAACAACACCAAGCTGCTCCACAATCACCTGGTGCTGCACAGGACACAAGGCATCAGCACCTGATCACACTGCTGCCCAGGAGGCCGGGTTGGCACTACCACACACCAATACCATAAAGCATCCCTGCATTGCCCAAGCCATTCCTTTCACACTCATCACCATTGTGCGGGGTACCCTTATGTCTCACCATTCACTACATCTCACGAAGCCACTTCCAAAGGTTTACACAAATTTGCCCAAGAACGCAAAGTGTTGAAAATACAGATTTCAATGTTTGACAACACATCAACTTAAACTTTAGATGAACATTGGCTAAAGGACCTAAGAGCCTATCCTTGAGTGTTGTTAGTTGAAATGATTAGACAAGGATGAGGTTGAGTGTGAGAGGTGGCTAGTGAGATAGGGAAGTGGACATGTAGCTAGAGAGATAGTAGACTGATAGGCTGGTAATTGGCCAGATTGCATTTGAACCACTTTTTTGGACAGGACATACCTGGGCAGTTTTCCATATTGTTGGGTAAATGCCAGTTTTGCAGCTGCACTGAAACAGCTTGGCTAGAGGTGCTGATAGTTCTGGAGCACAGGTCTTCAGTACGACAGCGGGATGTTGTCAAGGCCCATAGCATTTGCTATAACCATTGCGCTCAGCCATTTCTTCATAGCACGGCGAGTGAATTGAATTGGTTGAAGACTGGCTTCTGTAATGTTGGGGACATCAGGAGGATATCGATTTGGATCATCCACTCGGCACTTCTGGCTGAAGATGGTTACAAATGTTTCAGCCTTGTCTTTTGCATTCGCGTGCTGGGCTCCTTCATCATTGAGGATGGGGATGGGGATTGTCCAGCACCATTCAAAATTGGATGTGGCAGGAACTGCAGAGCTTTGGTCTTAACCGTTAGTTGTGGAACCACTTAGCTCTGTCCATAGCATGCTGCTTCTGTTGTTTAGCTTGCATGTAGTCCTGTGCTGCAGCATCCCCAGGTTAGCACCTCATTTTTAGATACATCTGGTGCTGCTCCTGGCATGCTCTTCTACACTCCTTATTGAACCAGGGTTGGTCCTCTAGCTTGATGTTAATAGTAGTGAGGGATATAGAAACATAGAAACCTAGAAAATAGGTGCAGGAGTAGGTCATTCGGCCCTTCGAGCCTGCACCGCCATTCAATGAGTTCATGGCTGAACATGCAACTTCAGTACCCCATTCCTGCTTTCTCACCATACCCCTTGATTCCCCCTAGTAGTAAGGACTATATCTAACTCCTTTTTGAATATATTTAGTGAATTGGCCTCAACAACTTTCTGTGGTAGAGAATTCCACAGGTTCACCACCCTCTGGATGAAGAAGTTTCTCCTCATCTCGGTCCGAAATGGCTTACCCCTTATCCTTAAACTGTGTCCCCTGGTTCTGAACTTCCCCAACATTGGGAACATTCTTCCTGCATCTAACCTGTCCAAACCCATCAGAATTTTAAACGTTTCTATGAGATCCCCTCTCATTCTTTCTGAAATCCAGTGAATACAAGCCCAATTGATCCAGTCTTTCTTGATATGTCAGTCCCGCCATCCCGGGAATCAGTCTGGTGAACCTTCGCTGCACTCCCTCAATAGCAAGAATGTCCTTCCTCAAGTTAGGAGACCAAAACTGTGCACAATACTCCAGATGTGGCCTCACCAAGGCCCTGTACAACTGTAGTAACACCTCCCTGCCTCTGTACTCAAATCCCCTCGCTATGAAGGCCAACATGCCATTTGCTTTCTTAACCGCCTGCTGTACCTGCATGCCAACCTTGAATGACTGATGTAGCATGACACCCAAGTCTCGTTGCATCTCCCCTTTTCCTAATCTGTCATCATTCAGATAATTGTCTGTCTCTCTGTTTTTAACCACCAAAGTGGATAACCTCACATTTATCCACATTATACTTCATCTGCCATGCATTTGCCCACTCACCTAATCTATCCAAGTCACTCTGCAGCCTCATAAGCATCCTCCTCGCAGCTCACACTGCCACCCAACTTAGTGTCATCTGCAAATTTGGAGTTACTACATTCAATTGCCTCGTCTAAATCATTAATGTACAATGTAAACAGCTGTGGCCCCAGCACAGAACCTTGCGGTACCCCACTAGTCACTGCCTGCCATTCTGAAAAGTAACCATTTACTCGTACTCTTTGCTTCCTGTCTGCCAACCAGTTCTCAATCCACGTCAGCACCAATCCCATGTGCTTTAACTTTGCACATTAATCTCTTGTGTGGGACCTTGTCGAAAGCCTTCAGAAAGTCCAAATACACCACATCTCCCTTGTCCACTCCACTGGAAACATCCTCAAAAAATCCCAGAAGATTTGTCAAGCATGATTTCCCTTTCACAAATCCATGCTGACTTGGATCTATCATGTCACCTCTTTCCAAATGCGCTGCTATGACATCCTTAATAATTGATTCCATCATTTTACCCACTACCGATGTCAGGCTGACCGGTCTATAATTCCCTGTTTTCTCTCTCCCTCCTTTTTTAAAATGTGGGGTTACATTGGCTACCCTCTACTCCATAGGAACTGAACCAGAGTCTATGGATTGTTGGAAAATGATTGTCAATGCTATTTCCGCTATTTCCAAGGCCACCTTCTTAAGTACTCTGAGATGTAGTCCATCAGGCCCTGGGGATTTATGGGCCTTCAATCCCATCAATTACCCCAACACAATTTCCCGACTAATAAGGATTTTCCTCAGTTCCTCCTTTTTACTAGACTCTCTGACCCCTTTTATATCCGGAAGGTTGTTTGTGTCCTCCTTCGTGAATACCGAACCAAAGTACTTGTTCAATTGGTCTGCCATTTCTTTGTTCCCCGTTATGACTTCCCCTGATTCTGACTGCAGGGGACCTACGTTTGTCTTTACTAACCTTTTTCTCTTTACATATCTATCGAAGCTTTTGCAGTCCGTCTTAATGTTCCCTGCAAGCTTCCTCTCGTACTCTATTTTCTCTGCCCTAATCAAACCCTTTGTCCTCCTCTGCTGAGTTCTAAATTTCTCCCAGTCCCCGGGTTCGCTGCTATTTCTGGCCAATTTGTATGCCACTTCCTTGGCTTTAATACTATCCCTGATTTCCCTTGATAGCCACCTTTCCTTTTTTATTTTTACACCAGACAGGGATGTACAATTGTTGTAGTTCATCCATGCGGTCTCTAAATGTCTGCCATTGCCCATCCACTGTCAACCCCTTAAGTATCATTCGCCAATCTATCCTAGTCAATTCATGCCTCATACATTCAAAGTTGTACTTCTTTAAGTTCTGGACCATGGTCTCTGAATTAACTGTTTCATTCTCCATCCTAATGTAGAATTCCATCATATTATGGTCACTCTTCCCCAAGGGGCCTCGCACAACGAGATTGCAAATGAATTCTCTCTCATTACACAACACGCAGTATAAGATGGCCTCCCCGCTAGTTGGTTCCAAGACATATTGGTCCGAAAACCATCCCTTATGCACTCCAGGAACTCCTCCTCCATCGTATTGCTTCCTGTTTGGTTAGCCCAATCTTTATGCATATTAAAGTAACCCATGATAACTGCTGCACCTTTATTGCATGCACCCCTAATTTCCAGTTTGATGCCCTCCCCAACATCTCTACTACTGTTTGGAGGTCTGTACACAACTCCCACTAATGTTATTTTGCCCTTTGGTGTTCTGCAGCTTTATCCATATAAATTCCACATCATCCAAGCTAATGTCCTTCCTAACTCTTGCATTAATCTTTTCTTTAACCAGCAATGCTACCCCACCTCCTTTTCCTTTTATTCTATCCTTCCTGAATGTTGAATACCCTTGGATGTTGAGTTCCCAGCCTTGATCATCCTGGAGCCACGTTTCTGTAATCCCAATCACATCATATCTGTTAACATCTATTTGTACAGTTAATTCATCCATCTTATTATGGATACTCCTTGCATTCAGACACAAAGTCTTCAGGCTTGTTTTTTTAATACCCTTTGTCCTTTATAATTTTGATGTAGTGTGGCCCTTTTTGTTTCTTGCCTTTGTTTACTCACCCTTCCACTATTGCTTTTTACCTTTCTACCATTTGTTTCTGACTCCATATGACTTCGCTCTGTCTTGCTGCATAGGTTCCCATCCCCCTGCATATTAGTTTAAACACTCCCGAACTGCTTTATGCCGGGTCATGAGATTACAGATTGTGGTGGAATACAATTCTTATGCTGCTGATGGCGTACAGCACCTCATGGATGCCCAGTTTTGAGCTGCTAGATCTGTTCTGAATCTAGCTAATTTAGCACGGTGGTAGTGCCACACAACATGATGGATGGTGCCTTCAGTGCATAGATGGTACTTTGTCTCCACAATGACTGTGCTGTGGTCACTGCTACCAATACGGTCATG
The DNA here is from genome assembly GCF_044704955.1 of Pristiophorus japonicus. Lineage (NCBI taxonomy): Eukaryota > Metazoa > Chordata > Chondrichthyes > Pristiophoridae > Pristiophorus > Pristiophorus japonicus. Next base: position 367,108,874 of record NC_091977.1, on the reverse strand, counting down.
GACAGATGTATCTGTGACAGGTAGTTTGGTGAGGACGAGGTCAAGTAGGTTTTTCCCTCATGTTGTTTCTCTCACCACCTGCTGTAGGCCCAGTCTGGCAGCTATATTGTCCAGGACTCAGCCCGCTCAATCAGTAGTAGTGCTACCAAAACACTTTTAGTGATGGACATTGAAGTCCTCCACACAGAGTACATTCTGTACTCTTGCTACCCTCAGTTCTTCTTCCATGTGATGTTCAACATGGAGGAGTACTGATTCATCAGTTGAGGGAGGGCATGGTAATCAGCAAGAGGTTTCCTTGCCCATGCTTGACCTGAAGCAATGAGACTTTGTAGGGTCCGGAGACAATGTTGAGAACTCCCATGTCTTCTGCCTCCTGACTATATACCACTGTGCCACCACCTCAGGTGGGTCTGTCCTGCTGGTGGGAAAGGGCATACCTAGGGATGGTGATGGAGAAATTTAGGACATTGGCTGAAAGATATGATTCTGTAAGTATGACTATGTCAGGCTGTTGCTTGACTAGTCTATGGGACATCTCTCACAATTTTGACACACATACCCAGATGTTAGTGAGGAGGATTTTGCAGGGTTGACTGGGCTGGGTGTGTTATTTCCGTGTCCTAAGCTGGTGTCAAGGTTGATGCCAGGTTGCCTGTCCATTTTTTTTCTTATTATTATTTTCCGTAACGGTTTAATACAACTGAGTGGCTTGCTTATTCATGTCAGAAGGCAGTTAAGAGTCAACCACATTGCAGCAGGTCTGGAGCTAGACCAGGTAAGGACGGCAGATTTCTTTTCCTGAAACACATTAGTGAACCAGGTGGGCTTTTACGACAATATGATAGTTACAGTCACCATTACTGACACTAGCTTTTTATTCCAGATTTATTTAATTGACTGAATTTAAATTCCCCAGCTGCTGTGGTGGGATTTAAACTCATATCACTGGATTATTAGTCCAGGCCTTTCGATTACTAGTCCACATTTGTATTTTAAATTGTAGAAAATAGCTTGCTATATAATTCAACAATTAAAAGGTGCCAATTATGTAAACTTGTGTATACCTTGTACAGCCACCAGAGGGCTCATCCCCTGGAGTCCCAAGGGATCCTACAATCCCTTCGGAGCACAGGTACTTAAGGAGGCCTTACAGGCTGGAGAGGCACTCTGGAGACCTGCAATAAAAAACTAAGGTCACACTTTCCAGTCAGACTCTTTATTCATACAAAACAAATGGCGATGAGATACAAATGACGATCCCAACGATGCAGAGAACAGAGGGCATCCTGGAGAAATTCTCAGAGGGAGATAATTGGGAAACCTTCATGGAGCGACTCGACCAATACATAAGAACATAAGAATTAAGAACAGGAGTAGGCCATCTAGCCCCTCGAGCCTGCTCCGCCATTCAACAAGATCATGGCTGATCTGGCCGTGGACTCAGCTCCACTTGCCCGCCCACTCCCCATAACCCTTAATTCCCTTATTGGTTAAAAATCTATCTATCTGTGATTTGAATACATTCAATGAGCTAGCCTCAACTGCTTCCTTGGGCAGAGAATTCGACAGATTCCTTCTCAACTCGGTTTTAAATTGGCTCCCCCGTATTTTGAGGCTGTGCCCCCTAGTTCGAGTCTCCTCGACCAGTGGAAACAACCTCTCTGCCTCTATCTTGTCTATCCCTTTCATTATTTTAAATGTTTCTATAAGATCACCCCTCATCCTTCTGAACTCCAACGAGTAAAGACCCAGTCTACTCAATCTATCATCATAAAACAACCCCCTCATCTCCGGAATCAGCCGAGTGAATCATCTCTGTACCCACTCCAAAGCTAGTATATCCTTCCTTAAGTAAGGTGACCAAAACTGCACGCAGTATTCCAGGTGCGGACTCCCCATTACCCTATACAGTTGCAGCAGGACCTGCCTGCTTTTGTACTCCATCCCTCTCGCAATGAAGGCCAACATACCATTCGCCTTCCTGATTACCTGTTGCACCTGCAAACTAACTTTTTGGGATTCATGCACAAGGACCCGGCCGTCCGGACACGCCATGGTGTACCATCTTGCCGTCCGGAGGAGGCGGGGGTCCCCGATGGAGGGCACTCTACGCAGGGGTCCTCCCACTATTCATCGGGGACTTGGCCTGGAGGGTGGTGCACGGAGCAGTGCCGTGCAACAAATTTGTAAGCCGGTTCACGGACTCCCAGGCCGCCTGCAATTTCTGCGGTCTGGAAGAGTCCGTGTTCCATGTTTTTATGGAATGTACAAGGTTGCAGCCCCTGTTTTATTATTTGAAGGGGCTGTTCCTGAAATTCTGGCTGCACTTCAGTCCCACTCTCCTGATCTTTGGGCACCCTGTGCGGATGGGAGCGGGTAGGTCCGAAGGCCTCCTCGTAGGACTGCTCCTGGGCACGGCCAAGGGTGCCATCAGCCGGTCCAGGCAGCGGGCGGTCGAGGGGGTCGTCCAACCTGACTGCCTGCCTCTCTTCCGCTCTTACATCCGGTCCAGGGTGTCCTTGGAGATGGAGCACGCGGTGTCCACCGGTACGCTCGCGGCCTTCCGCGAGAGGTGGGCACCGGAGGGACTGGAGTGCATCATCACGCCCGGCAACCAAATTTTAATTTGATTTTACGTTTTAAAGTTTAATTTGTTTTAATTGCCGGTGCTTTTAGTGTCCCCTTCCCTTTTATAGGGGGCACTGGAAAAATGTGATTTTAGCGCCCAAAAAACCCCCCCAAAAAATGAAAAACACAAAAAAAAAACAAAAAAAAGGAAAAAAGGGCCTTGTAAATGTCTGGTGTGTCACCCAGGTCGGGTGGCACGGTTTAATGTTTTATGTTTTTGCAGGTGAACTCCAAGAAGAGTTTCATGCACAAGGACCCCCAGGTCCCTCTGCACCGTAGCATGTTGTAATTTCTCCCCATTCAAATAATATTCCCTTTTACTGTTTTTTTTTCCCAAGGTGGATGGCCTCACACTTTCCAACATTGTATTCCATCTGCCACATCTTAGCCCATTCATTTAACCTATCTAAATCGCTTTGCAGCCTCTCTGTGTCCTCTACACAACCCGCTTTCCCACTAATCTATGTGTCATCTGCAAATTTTGTTACACGACTCTCAGTCCCCTCTTCCAGGTCATCTATGTATATTGTAAACAGTTGTGGTCCCAGCACCGATCCCTGTGGCACACCACTAACCACCGATTTCCAACCCGAAAAGGACCCATTTATCCTGACTCTCTGCTTTCTGTTAGCCAGCCATTACTCTATCCATGCTAATACATTTCCACTGACTCTGTGTACTTTTATCTTCTGCAGTAACCTTTTGTGTGTCACCTTATCGAATGCCTTTTGGAAATCTAAATACACCACATCCATCGGTACACCTCTATCCACCATGCTCGTTATATCCTCAAAGAATTCCAGTAAATTAGTTAAACATGATTTCACCTTCATGAATCCATGCTGCGTCTGCTTGAATGCACTATTCCTATCTAGATGTCCCGCTATTTCTTCCTTAATGATAGTTTCAAGCATTTTCCGCACTACAGATGTTAAACTAACCAGCCTATAGTTACCTGCCTTTTGTCTGCCCCCTTTTTTAAACAGAGGCGTTATATTAGTTGCTTTCCAATCCGATGGTACCCCCTCAGAGTCCAGAGAATTTTGGTAGATTATAACGAATGCATCTGCTATAACTTCCGCTATCTCTTTTAATACCCTGGGATGCATTTCATCAGGACCAGGAGACTTGTCTACCTTGAGTCCCATTTGCCTGTCCAGCACTACCCCACTAGTGAAAGTGATTGTCTCAAGGTCCTCCCTTCCCACATTCCTGTGACCAGCAATTTCTGGCGTGGTTTCTGTGTCTTCCACTGTGAAGACCGAAGCAAAATAATTGTTTAAGGTCTCAGCCATTTCCACATTTCCCATTATTAAATCTCCCTTCTCATCTTCTAAGGGACCAACATTTACTTTCGTCACTCTTTTCTGTTTTATATATCTGTAAAAGCTTTTACTATCTGTTTTTATGTTTAGCGCAAGTTTACTTTCGTAATCTATCTTTCCTTTCTTTATTGCTTTTTTAGTCATTCTTTGCTGACGTTTAAAATTTTCCCAATCTTCTAGTTTGCCACTAACCTTGGCCACCTTATATGCTTTGGTTTTTAATTTGATACTCTCCTTTATTTCCTTGGTTATCCACGGCTGGTTATCCCCTCTCTTACCGCCCTTCTTTTTCACTGAAATATATTTTTGTTGAGCACTGTGAAAAAGCTCATTAAAAGTCCTCCACTGTTCCTCAACTGTGCCACCGTTTAGTCTGTGTTTCCAGTCTACTTTAGCCAACTCTGCCCTCATCCCACTGTAGTCCCCTTTGTTTAAGCATAATACGCTCGTTTCAGACACTACTTCCTCACCATCAATCAGTATTACAAATTCAACCATACTGTGATCACTCATTCCAGGAGGATCTTTTACTGGGAGATCGTTTATTATTCCTGTCTCATTACACAGGACCAGATCTAAGATAGCTTGCTCCCTTGTTGGTTCTGTAACATACTGTTCTAAGAAACAATCCCATATGCATACTCTGAATTCCTCCTCCAGGCTACCCCGTGCGATTTGATTTGACCAATCGATATATAGGTTAAAATCCCCCATGATTACTGCCGTTCCTTTTTCACATGCCTCCATTATTCCCTTGATTATTCCGCCCCACCGTGAAGTTATTATTTTGGGGCCTATAAACTACGCCCACCATTGACTTTTTCCCCTTACTAACTCTAATCTCCACCCACAATGATTCAACATTTTGTTCGTTAGAGCCAATATCGTCTCTCACAACTGTCCTGACATCATCCTTTATTAACAGAGCTACCCCACCTCCTTTCCCTTCTTGTCAAATCTTTCCGAACCGTCAGATACCCCTGTATGTTTAATTCCCAGTCTTGGCCCCCCCTGCAACCACGTTTCTGTAATGGCCACCAAATCATACCCATGGCCAACGAGCTGGAAAGAGAAGCGAACGCTGCCAAATGAAGGGCGATTCTCCTCCTCCGTCTGCGGGGCACCAACGTATGGCCTCATGAAAAATCTGCTTGCTCCAGCGAAACCCACAAAGAAATCATACGATGATTTGTGCACACTGGGCCGGGAGCATCTGAATCTGAAGGAAAGCGTTCTGATGGCGAGGTACTGGCTCTACACCTACCAAAGCTATGAAGGACAGGAAGTGGCGAGTTATGTCGCTGAGCTAAGACGCCTTACAGGACATTGTGAATTTGAAGGACATTTGGAACACATTTTCAGAGACTTTTTGTACTTGGCATTGGCCATGAAGTGATACTTCACAAACTTTTGACTGTAGAGACCCCAACCTTGAGTAAGACCACAGCGATAGCCCAGGCGTTCATTGCCACCAGTGACAATACTAAGCAAATCTCACAGCAAACGAGTGCTGCTACAAGTACTGTAAACAATGTGATGTTGTTTTCAAATCGCAACATACAGGGCAGGCCCCACATGCCTGCAGCTGCACGTCCGCAGATGTCTCAGAATCCACCATCAATGGTGATGAATGCAAGGCCATTAACACCTTATTGGCGCTACGGGGGTGATCATTGTTTCCATTCATGTCACTTCAAAGGGTACGTTTTTAAGGGCTATGGAACAATGGGACACCTCCAACATATGTGCAGGCGAGCTGCAAACCCTGTTAATCCTGCAAACCACCATCTTGCAGAGGAGGACAGATCCACGGTGGATCACGATGAACTAGAGCCTCAGACCAAGGAGGCAGAGGTATATGGGGTGCACACATTTACCATCAAAGTGTCCCCCGATAATGCTGAGGGTTGAACTAAATGGATTCCCCATGACAATGGAGCTGGACACGGGCGCAAGCCAGTGCATTATGAGCAAAATGAATTTCCAAAAACTTGTGGTGCAGCAAGGCCTCAAGGCCAGTCTTGACTCCCATTCGCACGAAACTGAGAAATTACGCAAAGGAACTGATTCCCGTAATCGGCAGTGCTACTGTAAAGGTCTCCTACGATGGAGCGGTGCACAAGTACCATTCTGGGCGGTACCGGGCAATGGTCCCATGCTGCTCAGCAGGAGCTGGCTTGGAAAGATATGCTGGAACTGGGACGACGTCCGAGCGCTCTCGTCCGCTGATGACACTTTGTGTGCCCAGGTCTTAAACAAGTTCCCTTTGCTGTTCGAACCAGGCATCGGGAAGTTCCAAGGAGCAAAAGTGCAGATCCACCTAATTCCGGAGGCACGATCCATACATCACAAGGCGAGAGCAGTACTGTACATGATGAGAGAAAGGGTAGAGATCGAGCTAGACCGGCTGCAAAGAGAGGGCATCATTTCGCTGATCGAATTCAACAGGTAGGCCAGTCCAATTGTTACAGTCCTGAAGGGAGATGGCACTCTCAGAATCTGTGGTGATTACAAAGTAACTATCAATCATTTAATCCCTGCAGGATCAATACCCACTACCAAAGTCTGATGACCTTTTTGCTACGCTGGCGGGAGGAAAGACGTTCACAAAGCTGGACTTGACCTCGGCCTACATGATGCAGGAGCTGGGGGAATTATCGAAGAGCCTCACCTGCATCAACACGTACAAAGGTCTCTTCATTTATAACAGATGCCCGTTTGAAATTCGATCAGCCACGGCAATATTCCAGAGAAACATGGAAAACTTACTGAAGTCAGTCCTGCGCATGGTGGTCTTCCAGGACGACATCTTGGTTACAGGTCGGGACACAGTCGGGCATCTGCAGAACCTGGAGGAGGTTCTTAGTCGACTCAACCGCATGGGGCTCAGGTTAAAACACTCGAAGTGGCGTTCCTGGGGAGAAGAATTGCGGCGGATGGCATCAAGTCCCCGATTCGAAGATGGAGGCAATCGAGAACGCACCAAGGTCACAGAACGTGGTGGAGCTGCAGTTCCAGGACTCCTGAACTACTTTGGTAACTTCTTACCGAGTCTTAGCACACTGTTAGAACCACTGCCTTACTGCAAAAAGGAGACGAATGGATATGGGGCAAAAGCCAAGAAAACGCCTTTGTAAAAGCTAGAAAATTTTTATGCTCCACCAAATTGCTTGTGTTCTATGATCCATGTAAGCGTTTGGTATTAGCATGTGATGCGTCGTCGTACAGTGTCGGATATGTATTGCAACAAGCTAATGATTCTGGGAAATTGCAACTGGTTGCTTATGCATCCAGAAGTCTGTCTAAGGCTAAGAGAGCCGACAGCATGATTGAAAAAGAAGCATAAGCATGTGTCTATGGGATAACAAAAATGCATCAATATCTGTTTGGGCTAAAATTTGAATTGGAAACTGATCATAAACCACTAATATCCCTGTTTTACGAGAGTAAGGGGATAAATACGAATGCATTGGTCCGCATCCAGAGATGGGCACACATGTTGTCCGCATACAACTACGCCATCCGCCACAGGCCAGGCACAAAAAACTGCCGATGCTCTCAGTAGGCTGCTGTTGCCCACCACAGGATTGGAAATGGTGCAGCTCGCGGATCTAACCATGGTTATAGAAGCATTCGAGAGTGAGCAATCACCCGTCACAGCCCAACAGATTAGAACTTGGATGAGCCAGGACCCCTTACTGCACCTAGTAAAAAATTGTGTGCTTCATGGGAGTTGGTCCAGTGTCCCAATGGAAATGCAGGTCGAGATAAAGCCATACCAGTGGCGCAAAGATGAAATGTCTATACAGGCAGACTGCCTTCTGTGCGGCAATCGGGTAGTGGTTCCCAAAAATAGCAGAGACAATTTCATCAGTTGATCTCCACAGTACCCACCCAGGCATTGTAATGATGAAAGCGATAGCCTGATCCCATGTGTGGTGGCCTGGTATCGATGCAGACCTAGAGTCCTGCGTGCACAGTTAACACATGCTCGCAATTAAGCAATGCACCCAGGGAGGCGCCACTAAGTTTATGGTCTTGGCCCTCCAAACCATGGCCCAGGGTCCATGTCGACTATGCAGGCCCGTTTTAGTGTAAAATATTCCTTGTGGTTGTAAACGCGTACTCCAAATGGATTGAATGTGAGATAATGTCGGCAAGCACGTCCGCTGCCACGACTGAAAGCCTGCGGGCCATGTTTGCCATGCACGGACTACCTGATGTCCTTGTGAGCGACAACGGGCCATGTTTTACTAGTGCCAAGTTCAAAGAGTTCATGACCCGTAGCGGGATTAAACATGTTACATCTACCCCATTCAAACCAGCATCCAATGGTCAGGCAGAGAGAGCAGTGCAAACCATTAAGCAAGGCTTAAAGAGGGTAACTGAAGGATATTCTGAGTCTTTCTTAGCTATCGCATGAGATCCCACTCGCTCATTGGGATTCCACCTGCTGAACTGCTCATGAAAAGGACTCTTAAGTCAAGGCTCTCGTTAGTTCACCCTGATCTATATGAACAGGTAGAGAGCAGGCGGCTTCAATAAAGTGCATATCATGACAGCACAAACGTGTCACATGAAATTGAAATCAATGACCCTTCATTTGTATTGAATTATGGAAAAGGTCCCAAGTGGCTGCCCGGCCAAAGAGGGGAGCTGGGTGTTTTGGGTCAAACTTTCTAATGGACTCATTCACCGGAAACACTTGGGCCAAATCAAACTCAGATTCACGGACTATCCTGAGCAACCCACTTTGGACCCTACCTTCTTTGACCCCACAACATACTCACCAGTGGCAACCGACACCGCGGTTGGCCACGAAGCAGAACCCATCACCCGCAGCAGCCCAGCAGGACTCACCACACCAGGCATCGCAGAAAGGCCTGCTGCACAACAGCCCAGTGAGGGCCCAACAAACAATTCACCAAAACCAGCATTTCCACTGAGATGATCAACCAGGGAAAGAAAGGCCCCAGATCGACTCACCTTGTAAATAGTTACACTGTTGACTTTGGGGGGAGTGTTGTTATGTATGTAAACTTGTATATACCTTGTATAGCCAACAGAAGGTTCATCCTCTGGAGTCTCAAGGGATCCCACAATTCCTTGGGAACACAGGTACTTAAGGAGGCCTCACAAGCTGGAGGGGCACTCTGGAGACCTGCAATAAAAGACTAAGGTCACACTTTACTTTGAGCTCACAGTATTCAGTCAGACTCTTTATTCATACACAAAAAAAGGTAGCCTCCCCCTTTGTCTAACTATCTGAAACATAGTGGGCTGAACTTTTATCTTTCTATCGAGATGGGTGCGGCGGGTCCGTGGAGTATGTCAGTAGGCCGGACGTTCTATCACCGCATTGTGCAGTGGCTTTTTAATGAAGCCTCTCTGATTATATCAGTCATGCGTGCTTTGATGGCCAATTTACTGGAGTGGGTCTGATGACGACAGGGATGACTTGATTTCAGCTCAGCTATTTGTCGGAGTAATGCACATATAAGATTGATGGAAGTGCAGAAGAGCTTGGTGGGGGAGACAGTGGATTGTTGCAACACAAAGTTATTAAGATTGTTAAGCAAAAATTTACCAAAAAACTGCCCCCAAGTTTAGTGATGCCTCCCTGGAAATCCTGCTTCAGCAAGTCAGAGCCCGCTGGGGGGTCCTATTCACTGGTCTCAGGAGGAAGAGGCCAGCAGCCGAGACAAAGAGAGCATGGCTGGAGCTCGCAGATGTAGTGAGCAGCAGAGTGTGTGTCCTGGATACAGTGCAGGAAGATATTTAATGAAATCATGAGGTCAGGAAAGGTGACTATCATGCCACATTCAACTACAACCTGATCTGCGTGTTACCTCAACCCCCTCACTCTGCCTTCCCAAGCCCACTCCTGCATGTCACTCCTCACATCAACTTACCTCGCAGGTTGTGATATCTTCTTTACGTCATCACAAACAAACACATACAAGATGGCTCCATTACACAGGTACTTCTCAGGTGACCTTGTCACATGATGCAATTAGTATATTCACAGCAGCAGTTGCATTACCACAGTAGTTCACTAGGTGGATCTATATTAAACTTCTCCCTCCTTAATGAAGAAGTAATTATAAAAAAATAATCATCATACATAATGTGCATGGTTATACACAACAAAAAATATGGAATTATTTTGCCATATTTACAAATCAAACTTAACCACAGGTTTTCTGTTTCAAAGAGGATACCTTTGCTCTTGAACAGAACTTTCCAAACATGGTGTCGAACTTATTCTAGGCTGAGCTTGAGGAGAGTATTTTTCCCAAGGGATTCCCTTGATCTACATTTTGAACTCTCTACGACTTTATCCTGTTTTTCTGCCAGAATCAAACTCAGACTTAAATACGGACATTCTCTTGGACTGTTTCTAATACATATGATGCAGGATTTGCTATTGGTACTCTACTTGTAACAAGATTATCTGACTCATCAGAAATAATTGAATCATTCAAACTTTCAACTCCTTACACATCTGTAGGTAAATTATGATCAATGTGAACAAACCTAACTTGTCCATGATCAAACATCTTGACCAAATATGTACGAAGGCCACATATCTTCACTATTCTTCCTGGTAATGACTTTAACCACTTCTAGTGATGGTTCTTCATTCTAACCTTCTGATTTAATTTCACACTTTTCTCTTTTAATCTGCCTCTATCATGATTCTCCTTCTGTTTTAATTGTTTCTCTTCTACTGATTGTGCCAAGTTTGGCTTTAACAATGAGAACCTGGTTCATGGCTTTGTTTGAGAAAATAGTTGTATAAGGAGTATTACAATAAGTAATTCAAAAATTTGCTAATTTGTGATCCAATAACAACTGCCATATCCTTGGCTTTGGATGATGAAAGCACGTTTTACAATTTGTACTGCGCGCTCTGCTGTACCATTTGAACCAGGGTGGTACGGTAGAACTTTATTATTTTTCACAACCTTTCTGCTCATGAACTGTGCAAAATCTTCTGAACAAAATTGTGGCCCATTATCAGACACAATTTCTTCTGGAAGGCCATATGAAGAAAATAATCTTTGCAAATTGTCATTGTTTTACTTGTTATTATTTTACGCATTGAAAACACCTCTACCCACTTTGAATGGCTATCAATTACAATGAACAATTGTTGTCCTTCTAACTCAGCAAAATCTACATGTAATCTTTGTCACACCCTGGGAGGCCATTTCCATGGCTGTAATGGTATTGATGGTTATTTCTTGCTTACCGATTGAAATGTTGTACACTGACCAACAATGTACTCTATATCTTTACTAAACCTGGCCACCAAAAGTAACTGTGTGCAAAACTCTTGGTTAAACACATTCCAACGTGCTGGACATGAAGATCTCCAAACAATTTGGACCTGAACTTATTTGGAATAACTAATCTTGCAGCACACATGATACAATATTTATCCACTGATAATTCATTCCTATGAATGAAGTATTGATGATTATTTTTCTCTGATTCCTGGTTTGGCCAACCATTTGTTATGCAATCATACACCTTTGACATAACTAAATCACGTTTGGTTGTTCAACCAATGTCTTTGCTGTGATTGGAAGCTCATCAGTGTATGAAAAATAAAACACTTCTTCCCTATTGAGTGTAACCTGTGATGGGGATAGCAACCTGGACATAGCAACAGCATTACCATCCAACTTAGGTACAACAACAATGCATGTAGCCCAATTACTTCGATCTACCTTAAAGATAATGTTCTCAGTTTCTCCTCTTTTGAGTTCTTGCTCCTTGACTGCATGTAATACGGGACGTGGCTTCCAGTAAACTGGTCTAGTGTCTTTCTGTACTCTGACACTCGCCTTGAACCCTTGAATCAGACTGCCTGTTTCACAGAACACCTTTGGATATTGTTTGATGACTTGATCCTTCAGTGCAAATCTCATTTCAACCCGAAAAATCTCATTCCAATCCAGCTTTATTGATCCCAACCAATTTCTACCTATCAAGGCAGGCTTGTCTCCTGACACTACTAAGATAGGCAAGCTCTGAAACTGATCCTTGTATTTTACCTCCATGGTGGTACGTCCTACCACAGGGATATTCTCTCCTGAGTAGCCTCGTAGCTGGACCTTTGATTTCTCTATTGGAAAATCATTCAACTTGGCAGATTATAGCGATTCCAGTACTATGCTCACGGATGCACCAGTGTCGATTTCCTTGGGTATCCTTGTTCCTGCAATGTCTATTTGGATAACGATACTTTGTGAATCATTGTTCGGTAACCTTGTGCTCCCAAATACGTGTATAAGAACATAAGACCATAAGCAATAGGAGCAGGAGTAGGCCATATGGCCCCTGCTCCACCATTTAATACGATCATGGCTGATCCGATCATGGACTCAGGTCCACTTCCCTGCCCACTCCCCATAATCCTTTAATCCTTTATCAATTAAGAAGTTGTCTATCTCTGTCTTAAATTTATTCAATGGCCTGGCATCCACAGCTCTCTGAAGCAGCGAATTCCACAGATTTACAATCCTCTGAGAGAAGAAATTCCTCCTCAACTCAGATTTAAAAGGTCGGCCCCTCATTCTAAGATTATGCCCCCAAGTTCTAGACTCCCCTATCAGTGGCAACATCCTCTCTGCATCCACCTTATCAAGCCCCCTCATAATCTTATAGGTTTCGATAAGATCATCTCTCATTCATCTGAATTTCAATGAGTAGAGGCCCAACCTCCTCAACCTTTCCTCATAAGTCAACTCCCTCATCTACAGAATCAACCTAGTGAACCTTCTCTGAACTGCCTCCAAAGCAAGTATATCCTTTCTTAAATATGGAAACCTAAACTGTATGCCATATTCCAGGTGTGGCTTCACCAATACCCTGTATAACTGTAGCAAAACTTCCCTGCTTTTATACTCTAGCCCCTTTGTAATAAAGGCCAAGATTCCATTGGCCTTCCATTTGCTGTACCTGCATATTAACCTTTTGTATTTCATGCACAAATACCCCCAGGTCCCGCTCTACTATAGCACTTTGCAATTTTTCTCCATTTAAATAATAACTTGCTCTTTGATTTTTTCTGCCAAAGTGCATGACCTCAAACTTTCCAACATTATACTCCATCTGCCAAATTTTTGCCCACTCACTTAGCCTGTCTATGTCCTTTTGCAGATTTTTTGTGTCCTCCTCACACATTGCTTTTCTTCCCATCTTTGTATCATCAGCAAACTTGGCTACGTTATTTCTCATCCTGTTGCTTCTCTTCATTTCTATGTAGTGTCTGGCAATTTCTGCTAATAACATTGAATGTCGTTTTATTCTTCAGTCGGCATGCTTTCACACAATGCCTAGTTTTCTTGCAGAAGAAACACTCTGCCTTCACATGGACAACTTTGAGCAATGTGTTGTCCTAGACACTGATAGCATGACTTCAATGTATTGTTACCTTCGCCAGTTGCTGAGGCCTTGGGGCCCAACTGCCTTTTACTTCGAACCTGGAGGTGATTCACCTCGGTTGTCTGATGACTGAAAATTCTCAGCAGTATTGGCTGGCCATATCCATTGACATAGCTGTCTATCAAGCTAAATCAGAAGTCAAGTTAGGGGTTGTCAATAACTTCCTTCTGATTGCTTCATTTTTCGGCCCACAAACAAAGCGGTGATGCAATGCTCGGTCCTGAAAGTCTCCAAAATGACAGCGAATGGATAGCTTCTTTAAATCTACTATTTATTCTCTGATATCTCGTCAAGTAATTGATCTCATTTTCCAAATCGATAACTTTCAGCTCTTTCTTTGGACTCAGGACTGTAGTGGTTAGAAACTTTGTCAGTTTCTTCCCTTAGGCTTGATGGGAACAAGCACACGTTTAGGGTTTCATACACCTCGGGGTCTGCATCAGTCAAGAAAATCACCTGTTTCCTTTGCAACACAACCAGTCTATGGTTTCCATTATTAGTTACTTTGATGTTACTATTTGCGCTGCCCTTACATTTCTAGCCTCTCCACATTTGCTCCAAAAGTCTCTCGGTCATGATGGAACTCACCTAAGGACTCTATTTTTCCCTTAGGCGCGGTCATCTGAACACTTCAGTTCAGCCAAGTGTGATTGAAATTTGCCTTGGATTTTTAGCTGTGCTGCAAAACAAGGAACCTTTCAATGTCACTCTGTTGGTTGGCTGGATCATTCACCAAAAAAAATTCAGCTATGGTATCCAGAAATCCGACCCAACATCGCCAAATGTAATACCTTCTTCACACCATCACAAACACACACATACATGATGGCTGCTTGACACAGGAACTTGTCAGCTGACCTTGTCACATGATCCTTTCATTATATTTACATCAGCAGGAAAAATAAAAAAGCTAATTATTATTTAAATGGAGAGAAACTACAAAATGCTGCAGTAAAGAGGGACCTGGGGGGTCCTAATGCATGAAACACAAGAAGTTAGTCTGCAGGTACAGCAATTAATCGGGAAGGCAAATGGAATGTTGGCCTTTATTGCAAGGGGGATGGAGTATAAATGCAGGGAAGTCCTGCTACAACTGTACAGGGTTTGTTGAGGCCACACCTAGAGTACTGCGTACAGTTTTGGTCTCCGTATTTAAGGAAGAATATACTTGCAATGGAGGCAGTTCAGAGAAGGTTCACGAGGATGATTCCAGAGATGAGGGGGTTGACTTATGAAGATAGGTTGAGTAGGTTGGGCCTATACTCATTGGAGTTCAGAAGAATGAGAGGTGATCTTATCGAAACATATAAGATAATGAGGGGGGCTCGAAAAGATAGATGCAGAGAGGATGTTTGCATTCATGAGGGAATGCAGAACTAGGGGGCATAGTTTAAGAATAAGGGTCGCCCATTTAGAATTGAGATGAGGAGGAATTTCTTCTCTCAGAGATGTAAATCTGTGGAATTCTCTGCCCCATAGAGCTGTGGAGGCCGGGTCATTGAACATATTTCAGGTGGAGATAGAGAGATTTTTGAGCGATAAGGGAGTGAAAGGTGATGGGGAGCGGGCAGGGAAGTGGAGCTGAGCCAAGATCAAATTAGCCATGATCTTATTAAATAGTGGAGCAGGCTCGAGGGGCCAAATGGCCTATTCCTGCTCTAAATTCTTGTGTTCATATGTTTTTACGCAAGACCACAGTCGTCCACTAGGTGGAATAGTAGTCCACTAGGTGGAGCTATATTACACAGATGCACCCATCCCTCACTGCCTAGCCCATCCATCCTTTACTCTCATTCCATAACTTTCCCTCAAAGATCTCTTGTTTCCCTCCTTGCAGGAGAAGAGAGCATAGAGGCAGAGAACCGGAGGTGGCCCTCCAGTTACCAGAGCATTGGCTGCAACAGTGGAGGAGGTGCTGGACACTGTAGGGGAGGATGAAAACCCCCTCATTTTACCCAGAAGGAAAAGGGCTGTGGGATCAGTCTGTGCTATGAATTGAAACCGATATAGTTTGACCTTGGCAGAGCAGTGATTGGATGGGGGGAGGACACCGGAGGGCCAATGGTGGGACAGAGTCAGCCTGAGGCATGGGGCTTTCAAACCAATGGGAGAGTACTTGCTCGAAAACTGTGGGACTGACTCACAGCTATTATCGGACTATTGTCTTCCCCATGTTTACACTATGGAAGGAAATTATGCAGACCTTTTGAAAACTAGGGAACCCAAAACAAACCAAGGGCCTACACAATGGCTACAGGAGGCCAACCCAATTAACACCTACTCAAACCTTGAATAGGTTAGAAAACCTGAATTGGAGGAAAATTATGCAGACCTTCAGAAACCAGGGAACCCAAAACAACCCAAGGGCCTACACAATGGCTACAGGAGGCCAACGCAATCAACACCCATTCAAACCTTGAGTAGGTTAACAACAGTGGAAAAAAACCCGCAATAATCTAAATCTGCTGCATTTTTCAAAATCACAAAGCCCACCAATGGGAAGAATCGAATTCAGCAGGAGAGGCGGACTGGATAATCTAGCTATAAAAAGGGGTTTCTGACGCAGTGTGGGTGGTTCCCTGTTCTCGTGATCCAACAACCAGCAAGCCTTTCGACACTGAAGGAAAACCAGTGTCCGAAGACACCGAAGATAGAAGAAACAAACCACCAGACTGCAGAAAGGCACAGTAGTGAGTATAACCTCTGGTCCCCGGAACTCCCAACTCAGTTAGGCCAGGAAAGATGGGAGGTTGGGCATTGTACTGCTAAACTTGTGTAAAGATTTTCGTTGTGTCCGTTTAGTGGGATTTAGGGGGATTGTTTTGTTGGTGTATTGCTGTTTGTTGAGATACACCTTGTCAAATAAATTGGAAGCTGAAGTTCCTCTTGGAATCACCTTATCTCAGTTCTATTGTATTACATCTCCTGATCATGAGTCTTATGTCAGAACAGTGTAAGAGAAACTAGGAGCGCCTCGAAAATGCTCAACTGTGTGTCACAGGCTAGGGAGGAAGGGATTAGGAGTGTTTGACACTCACAGGTGCCTCACAGGCTAGGCATAAGCTGTGGGGATGCATGAGTCTCAAAACCTCCCTTCATAAGCTGTGGACACAGTCTCTCCAGGGGTGCTCTTGCAGCACTCAGGGTACCTCACAGGCCAGGCATAAGCTGTGTGGGCAGAAGCCCAGAGAGAGACACCCAAGGCACAACAACACTCCCTGAAAACCCCTTACAACACCAGTCCAGTTACAGACCTACTGGCAGTGGGAGATGGAGAGAGAGGGACCTCCCAGCTACCTGGTGACAGAATTAGATATCATACAGCTTACAACAGTTACCTGATGTCAACATCCAATGGAATAAGATCATGTACATTACAGTAACTTAAAACATTCTTATCATAACAGATTATAAGTGAGCATGAGCAGATTGTGGAGACAGGGCAGCAGTGGAGAGTCCTTGCCGGAGGGCACTGGATGCTCCAAGCATCGCTCAGCTGGATACAGCTTTTGAACCTTGAGGACCATCCACAAAGAGGATGGTTCTTGAGGAACATCAATAAATGAGGGACGCTCTGTCAGCTTTTCCAGCCACGATATGCACGATTGTGGCGTGAATGGAGGTGTTTATCTCCAACTTGAGCTCCACCATCTCGCTGGCAATGACTATGATGTGCTCTTCCATGGAAAGGGTGACCACTTGTATGGAGCATCAAATGCACCAGTCAAACAAGAACATGCTTGCCATGAACAACATCTTGCGGACTCTGATTGCAGCCATATGTAGGAGGGATACAAACCTCAGGCAGTAATTATGCCTTTGGAATGAGTAACCATAGCATGGTTGAATTTCAAATTCAGATGGAGGGCGAGAAAGTTTGATCTCAAACCAACATACTAAGCTGAAATAAAGGAGACTACACAGGTATGAGGGCAGAGTTGGCTAAAGTGGACTGGGAAAATAGGTTAAAGTGTAGGACGGGATCCAAAAAGATGAAGAAATGCTGGAACCAAGTTGTAGAAGATTACTTGCAATGGTGACCACCACGCGATCTGGAGGCCAATGTAAAAATAAGTGGCAGGACCTTGGTCAAGTAGTTAGTGTAAGGAATATTTTCATTTATTCAATGGAATTGCAATTGTAAATGTGACCATCTGTATGTCCCACCCAGCAGAAAGACACCATTTTTAAAAAGTTAGGTTTTCATATCTTTGCAGAGAAAGGCGGCACATAATAAAAGGGAAAGAACTCGAACAGGAGGAGGCCCGGCGAATCTGCACCCACTGACATCCTTGGAAGAGAGGGTCGCTGCTTTGATGGGTCCTGCCTGGAAAAAATCAATCAGTGCTGGACAAACTGGGCCCACAATCGAGGGAGAGGGTAAGTCCTGCAAATTCATCGTGGTCCTTCAAATCAACCTGCTGCCTGGCCTGCGATGTGTGAGCCTTCTAATACCACCCATCCTGCCCCCTCTTCTGCTGCTAACCATTTGACTGTTCTGTTATATTTTGCGGAACTTGAGGCCAACCCTGACGATGCAAAAGAAAATTCAGATGCGGACGAGCCTGAAAAGGAGAACAGCTTCCAATCCAACCTTACAGACCAACATTGGGGTGAGGGGGAGGGGGAGGGGGACGGAGCTGGATGAAGCTCCCAATGTTGTATTGACTTTGGAGGAGGTGCCGCTCATGGAGGGGACAGCCCCTTCCGTGACTAGTGATTTGAGCGTTGGTGGGACATTCCATGGTTTCACACCTTCCAAGGTTTCGGGTCCCAGTGGTGGGGTGCAGCGAGGCATACCAATGGGGAGGAGGGGAAGGAGAGCTCGATCACGCTTTCCTGAGGTGCAGGATCTACTAGATGTCGTTTAGATGATGTAATTGAGTGCGGAGAGCATTGACCTTACCCGATCACTCCTGGCCGCCTTCAATGGGGTGAACGATGCGTTAGCGGGACTGTCGGGAGAAGTAATAGCAATGACACGAGAAAAGGGAATGGTATCCAGGACCATCATTGAGGGAATAGTGGCCATGAGGGAGGGAATGTCAGAGGTAGTGCAAACCACATCACTGATTATGAGGGGGGGAATGTTGCAGGTCGTTGAGACACTGTCAGGGTGCATGAGGGACGGCATTCTGGAGATAGCTGCTGCAATAAGGGAACACGCCCAGACCCCGCGCCCATTGACAGAATCAACTGTCACTCCCACTCCAATCCCCACACCAGTCTCTAAAGAGCCCAAAGCCAGGACCTCCAACTTGCAGTCTGGGCCCTCCCAACATGCCGCCTGATGCCGACGCCCCTCACCCTCAAGAGGTGCGCAGTACCTGAGATGTTAGAAAGGATAATCTTGGTACCAAGCCCAGTAACACTGTGCAGGGATGATGGGGAGTCCAAGACCAAGCGCAAAGGTCGGTCTTAGAATAAGGTGGAGGAGAGATGGTTGCAACCTTTCTTTGCTGCTCCTGCTGTTGTTGTTTTTATTATTATTGTTGTTACTGTTGTAACTGTTCTCAAATTAAATGATTTTTTTAAGTTAAGTAAATTTAGAAGTTTATAAATGATCTTAAAGTTATTAAGTGATCTTAAATAAGAACATAAGAACATAAAAGATAGGAGCAAGAGTAGGCCATTTGACCCCTCGAGCCTACTCCGCCATTCAATAAGATCATGGCTGATCCGATCATTGACTCATCTCCACTTCCCTGCCCGCTCCCCGTAACCCTTTACTTTATTATTGCTCAAAAATCTGTCTTTCTCCACCTTAAAAATATTAAATGACCCAGCTTCCACAGCTCTCTGGGACAGAGAATTCCATAGATTTACAACCCTCTGAGAGAAGAAATTGCTCCTCATCTCAGTTTTAAATGGGCGGCCCCTTATTCTGAGACTATGTCCCCGAGTTTTGTTTCCCCTATGAGTGGAAATATCCTCTCTGCATCCTGCTCATGATCTCATATGTTTCAAAAAGATCACCTCTCACTCTTCTGAACTCCAATGTGTATAGGCCCAAACTACTCAACCTATCTTCATAAGCCACCCCCTCATCTCCGGAATCAACCTAGTGAACCTTCTCTGAATAGACTCCAGTGCAAATATATCCTTCCTTAAATACGGAGACCAAAACTGTACGCAGTGCTCCAGGTGTGGCCTCAACAATACCCTGTACAGTTGTAGCAGGACTTCTCTGCTTTTATACTCCATCTCCCTTGCAATAAAGGCCAACATTCCACTTGCCTTCCTGATTACTTGCTGTACCTGCATGCTAACTTTTCGTGTTTCATGCACAAGGACTCCCAGGTCCCTCTGTACTGCAGCACTTTGCAATTTTTCTCCATTTAAATTATAATTTGTTTTTCTATTATTTCTGCCGAAGTTGATAACCTCACATTTTCCCTCATTATACTCCATCTGCCAAATTTTTGCCCACTCACTTAGCCTGTCTATATCCCTTTGAAGATTATTTGTGTCCTCCTCACAATTTGCTTTCCCACCCATCTTTGTATAATCAGCAAACTTGGCTACATTATACTCGGTCCCTTCATCCAAGTCATTAATATAGATTGTAAATAGTTGAGGATCCAGCATCGATCCCTGTGGCACCCCACTAGTCACTGTTTGCCCACCAGAAAGTCACCCATTTATCCTGACTCTGTTTTCTATTAGTTAGCCAATCCTCTATCCATGCCCCCATATTACCCATAACCCCATGAGCTTTTATCTTGTGCAGTAACCTCTTATGTGGCATCTTATTGAATGCCTTCTGGAAATCCAAATACACCACAACCACTGTTTCCCCCTTATCCACCCTGCTCGTTACATCCTCAAAACTCCAGCAAATTTGTCAAACATGACTTCCATTTCATAAGAACATTAGAAATAGGGACAGGAGAAGGCCATACGGCCTCTCGGGCCTGCTCCGCCATTCAATAAGATCATGGTTGATCTGATCATGGACTCAGCTCCATTTCCCCGTCCACTCCCCATAACCCCTTATCCCCTTATCAATAAAGAAACTGTCTATTTCTGTCTTAAATTTATCCAATGTCCCAGCTTCCACAGCTCTCTGAGGCAGCGAATTCCACTGATTTACAACCCTCTGAGAGAAGAAATTTTTCCTCATTTCTGTTTTAAAAGTGTGGCGCCTTATTCTAAGATTATGCCCTCTAGTTCTAGTCTCTCCCATCACTGGAAACATCCTCTCTGCATCCACCTTGTCAAGCCCCTCATAATCTTGTACATTCCAATAAGATCACCTCTCATTCTTCTGTATTCCAATGAGTAGAGGCCCAACCTACTCAACCTTTCCTCATAAGTTAACCCCCTCATCCCTGGAATCAACCCAGTGAAAATTATCTGAACTGCCTCCAAAGCAAGTATATCCTTTCTTAAATATGGAAACCAAAACTGCATGCAGTATTCCAGGTGTGGCCTCACCAATACCTTATATAGCTGGAGTAAGACTTCCCTGCTTTTATACTCCATCCCCTTTGCAATAAAGGCCAAGATACTATTGGCCTTCCTGATCACTTGCTGTACCTGCATACTATCCTATTGTGTTTCATGCACAAGTACCCCCAGTTCTTGCTGTACTGTGGCACTTTGCAATCTTTCTCCATTTAAATAATAACTTGCTCTTTGACTTTATTTCTGCCAAAGTGCATAACCTCACACTTTCCAACATTATACTCCATCTGCCACATTGTTGCCCACTCACTTAGCCTGTCTATATCCTTTAGCAGATTTTTTGTGTTCTCCTCACACATTGCTTTTCCTCACATTTTTATACTGTCAGCAAACTTGGCTATGTTACACTCAGTCCCTTCTTCCAAGTTGTTAATATAGATTGTAAATAATTGGGGTCCTAGCACTGATCCCTGCGGCACCCCACTAGTTACTGGTTTCCAAACCAGAGAATGAACCATTTATTCTGACTCTCTGTTCCCAGTTAGTTAGCCAATCCTCAAACCATGCTCATATATTACCCCCAACCCCGTGAACTTTTATCTTGTACAGTAACCTTTAATATGGCAAATGCCTTCTGGAATTCCAAATACACCACATCCACTGATTCCCCTTCATCCACCCTGTTCGTTGCATTCCCAAAGAATTCCAGCAAATTTGTCAAACATGACTTCTCCTTCATAAATCCATGTTCACTCTCCCTGACCGAATTTCGCTTTCCAAATGTTCTGCTAATGCTTCTTTAATAATGGACTCCAATATTTTCCCAACCACAGATGTTAGGCTAACTGGTCTATAGTTTCCTGCTTTTTGTCTGCTTCCTTTTTTAAATAGGGGCGTTACATTTGCAGTTTTCCAATCTGCTGGGACCTCCCCAGAATCCAGGGAATGTTGGTAAATTATAACCAATGTATCCACAAACTCTGCCGCGACTTCTCTTAAAACCCTAGGATGCAAACCATCAGTTCCAGGGGATTTATCTGCCTTTAGCCCCATTATCTTACTGAGTACCACCTCCTTAGTGATTGTAATTGTGTTAAGTTCCTTCCCCCCCCCATAGCCCCTAGACTATCCACTGTCGGAATATTATTAGTGTCCTCTACCGTAAAGACTGATACAAAATATTTGTTCAGAGTTTCTTCCATCTCCATGTTCCCCATTACGAATTCCCTGACTTTGTCCTCTAAGGGACCAACATTTACTTTAGCCACCCTTTTCCTTTTTAAATACCTATAGAAACTCTTGCTATCTGTTTTTATATTTTGTGCTAGTTTACTTTCATAATCTATCTTCCCTTTCTCAATTATTTTTTTCGTCATTTTTTGCTAACTTTTAAAAGCTTCCCAGTCTTCTGTCCTCCCACTAGTTTTGGCCACTTTGTATGCCCTTGTTTTTAATTGAATGCCATTCTTTATTTCTTTAGTTAGTCACAAATGGCTATCTTTTCTTTTACATTCTTTCCTCCTCACTGGAATATATTTTTCTTGAGAGTTGTGAAATATCTCCTTAAATGTACACCACTGTTCATCAATCATCCTATGCTTTAATCTAGTTTCCCAGTCTACTTTACCCAACTCTGTCTTCATACTTTCATAGTCTCCTTTATTTAAGCTTAGTACGCTGGTTAAAACATACATAAAACAATACTGACTCTGCTTGATTGAATCATGCTTTTGCAAATGTCCTGCTATGACTTCCTTAATAATGGACCAGCATTTTCCCAACAACAGATGCTAGAATAACTACAGTTTTCTGCTTTTTGTCAGCCTCTTTTTTTAAATAGGGGCATTCCTTTTGCGGTTTTCCAATCCACTGGGACCGCCCCAGAAGCCAGAGAATTTTGATAGATTACAACCAAAGCATTCACTATCTCTGCAGCCACTTCTTTTTAGACCCTAGATTGTAAGCCATCAGGTCCAGGGGACTTTTCCACCTTTAGTCCCATTATTTTACCAAGTACTACTTCATTAGTGATAGTGGCCCCAAGTTTCCGCAACCCCTTTTTTCAGCACACTTACCCATGGTGTGCCGACTTACTACTCCAAAAACAGAGCCGAAAATGTAGCTGCGGATTCTCCCCACTCCATGGACCATCCTAGGGTCTGGTGCGGCGTGGCAATCATAGTGGGGGGTGGAGCTACAGCCCTGCACCGAAAACAGTGAGCAGCTGTGTGCATGTGCAGTGGGATCTACGCGCATGTGCAGTAGCTCATCGCCCTCCCAGCACATCCTGATGCTTGCCGCCCCTATCCTGGGCCGAGTGGCCTGCCACACAGGCCGGCCGCTGCCTTCCCACCCCATGTCTCTCCCCGCCGCCTCCACCCGCCAACCATGTTTCAGTTTTATATACAAACAGGTTAATGTAACACTTTGGTAAAAGGAACACTTGTTCAATCACATGCTTTCACATGAAAAAATAGCAGTTTCTAGGATCCGTTTTGGCTAAGATTGCTACTACAAAGTAGACCAACATATGTATTTCTATTTGTATTGTTCAACAAGAATGAATTGACCCACAGCTTTAGTTAGATTTTGCAGTGCCTCATGCTAGTGTCATATACTAGAGACAAAAGAAAGCCATAAATGCAGGAGCACCATCACTACAACCATTCAAGAAGGCCCACCACCACTTTCTCAGGGTAACCAGCCCGGAGGGCTCTCCTGCTGCTTGTTGTGAGCCACCTGCCCCGAGCCCTGACTGAAGCACTTGCCGGTGCAGCATGTCATGCCTCGGAGGGCTCTCCTGATGCTTGTTGTGAGCCTCCTGCCCCTAGTCCTGGCCAAAGGGCTTGCCGATGCATGCTGCAGTCGGCGAGGTGTGACTTCTTATTTTTTAGTAATTGATTTATTTTTCATTTATTATTGATGATGGTTTTTATGCTTCTTTAATGGTGTTGTGAAGGTGTTTAGTGCTTTGCAAAATCCCCTCACTTCCCTCCCACCCCTCCCCCCTACACCCTCTCTCAGGCTACCTGCGCTGATTTCTTAATTCACCGCAAGGTTTTTCTGAGCGGACACAAGTGGCCACATATGCTGGCCTAAGTTACTTTGGAGTAACTTTTAGCTAGTTAAACTGGTTTAAATTACCAAAACAGGTGTAAGTGACTGGTAACACCCCATTTGAAAAAAAAACTAAACTTAAAAAAAAACTTAACTAACTCACTTACACTGGAGCAAATGAAATGGGGAGTACTGCGATTTTTAACTTACTCCAAAAAAATGGAGTTGTTCCAAAAGAAATGGAACAACTCTTGGGGAAACTTGGACCCACTAGTGATTGTATTATGTTCTTCCCTACCTATAGCCCAAGATTATCCACAAGTGGGATGTTTTTCGTGTCTTCTACCGTGAAAACTGATAGAAAATATTTGTTCAATGTCTCTGTCATTTTCCTGTTCTCCATTAATAATTCTTCAGTCTCTTCCTCTAGGAGACCAACATTTACTTTAACCACTCTTTTCGGGAGCTAGTCGGGAGCAGCAGCAGGAGCGGGTGGACCTGTGAGGGAAGCGATGGCAGCGGAGCGTGGCAATAAACCCCGAGGCTCGAGGCACAAACCGAGCTAGTCGGGAGCAGCAGCAGGAGCGGGCAGACCTGAGAGGGGAATGGCAGCAGCAGGATCAAAATAAGAGAGAAGTAAAAAGAAATCGAAGTGTGATGGCACAGCCGAGAGCATAAGTGATTGGCTGGTTGAGTGGTGATTAGATTCCTTTTTCTTTATCATTTTTATTGTTCTTAGCAGTAAGAAACCTTTGGCATTGTTGCCAAATTAAGTAATTTAAGGGCTAAGTCATGGCAGGAGAGCCCAGACCAATGTCATGCTCCTCCTGTGCTATGTGGGAACTCAGGGACGCTTCCAGTGTCCTTGACAACTAAATGTGCAGGAAGTGTATCCAGCTATAGCTCCTGACAGACCGCATTGTGGCACTGGAGCTGCACATGGATTTATTCTGGAGCATCCGCGATGCTGAGAATGTCGTCAATAGCACGTTTAGTGCATTGGTCACGCCACAGGTAAAGGTTACAGAGGCAGGTAGGGAATGGGTGATCATCAGGAAAAGCAGTGGAAGAAAGGTAGTGCAGGGTTCCCCTGCGGTCACCTCCCTCCAAAACAGAGACATCCTTTTGGGTGCTGTTGGGGGAGATGACTCATTAGGGGAAGGCAGCAGCAGCCAAGTTCATGGCAGCATGGGCGGCTCTGCTGCACAGGAGGGCAAGAAAAACAGTGGGAGAGCTATAGTGATTGGGGATTCTATTGTAAGGGGAATAGATAGGCATTTCTGCTGCCGCAATCAAGACTCCTGGATGGTATGTTGCCTCCCTGGTACTAGGGTCAAGGGTGTCTCAGAGCGGCTGCAGCGCATTCTGGAGGGGGAGGGTGAACAGCCAGCTATCGTGGTACATATAGGTACCAACAATATAGGTTTAAAATGTGATGAGGTCCTACAAGTTGAGTTAAGGGAGCTAGGAGTTAAATTAAAAAGTAGGATCTCAAAGGTAGTAATCTCAGGATTGCTACCAGTGTCACGTGCTAATCAGAATAGGAATGGCAAGATAGCTAAGATGAATCTGTGGCTTGAGGAGTGATGCAGGAGGGAGGGATTCAAATTCCTGGGACATTGGAACTGGTTCTGGGGGAGGCATGCACCTGGGCAGGACCAGAACCAATGTCCTAGGGGGAATGTTTGCTAGTGCTGTTGGGGTGGGTTTAAACTAATATGGCAGGGGGATGGGAACCTATGCAGGGAGACAGAGGGAAGTAAAATGGGGGCAGAAGCAAAAGATAGAAAGGAGAATAATAAAAGTGGAGGCAGAGAAACCCAAGGCAAAAATCAAATAGGGCCACATTACAGCAAAATTCTAAAGGGACAATGTGTGTTAAAAAGACAAGCCTGAAGGCTCTGTGCCTCAATGCGAAGAGTATTCGTAATAAAGTGGACGACTTAACTGCGCAGGCCGCTATTCCCAAATAAGATATCATTGGGATTACGGAGACATGGCTCCAGGGTGACCAAGGCTGGGAACTCAACATTCAGGGGTATTCAACATTCAGGAAGGATAGACAGAAAGGAAAAGGAGGTTTTGGTAGCATTGCTGGATAAAGAGGAAATTACCACAATAGTAAGGAAGGATATTAGCTTGGATGATGAGGAATCTGTATGGGTAGAGCTGCGAAATACCAAAATGCTAGTGGGAGTTGTGTACAGACCACCAAACAGTACTAAAGAGGTGGGAACAGCATCAAACAGGAAATTAGGAATGCGTGCAATAAGGGTACAGCAGTAATCATGGGTGATATTAATCTACATACAGATTAGGCTAACCAAACTGGTAGCAATATGGTGGAGGACGATTTCCTGGAGTGTATTAGGGATAGTTTTCTAGACCAATATGTCGAGGAATGAACTAGAGGGCTGGCCATCCTAGACTGGGTGATGTGTAATGAGAAAGGACTAAATAGCAATCTTGTTGTGCGAGGCCCCTTGGGAAGAGTGACCATAATATGGTAGAATTCTTTATTAAGATGGAGAGTGACACAGTTAATTTAGACACTGGGGTCCTGAACTTAAGGAAAGGTTACTTCGATGGTATGAGACGTGAATTGGTTAGAATAGACTGGCAAATGATACTTAAAGGATTGATGGTGGATAAACAATGGTAAACATTTAAAGATCACATGGATGAACTTCAACAATTGTACAACCCTGTGTGGAGTAAAAATAAAACAGGGAAGGTGGCTCAACCGTGGCTTACAAGGCAAATTAGGGATACTGTTAAATCCAAGGAAGAGGCATATAAATTGGCCAGAAAAATCAGCAAACTTGAGAACTGGGAGGAATTTAGAATTCAGCAGAGGAGGACAAAGGGTTTAATTAGGAGGAGGAAAATAGAGTATGAGAGGAAGCTTGCTGGAAACATAAAAACTGACTGCAAAAGCTTCTATAGATATATAACGAGAATAAGATTAGTGAAGACAAACGTAGGTCCCTTGCAGTCAGAATCAGGTGAATTTATAATGGGGAACAAAGAAATGGCAGACCAATTGAATCAATACTTTGCTTCTGTCTTCACGAAGGAAGACACATATAACCTTCCGGAAATACTAGGGGACCGAGGGTCTAGCGAGAAGGAGGAACTGAAGGAAATCATTATTAGTAAGGAAATTGTGTTAGGGAAATTGATGGGATTGAAGGCCGATAAATCCCCAGTGCCGGATAGTCTGCATCGCAGAGTAGTTAAGGAAGTGGCCCTCGAAATAGTGGTTGCATTGGTGATCATTTTTCAACAGTCTATCGACCCTACATCAGTTCCTATGGACTGGAGGGTAGCTAATGTAACACCAGTTTTTAAAAAAGGAGGGAGAGAAAATGGGAAATTATAGACTGGTTAGCCTGACATTGGTGGTTGGGAAAATGTTGGTATCATTATTAAAGATGAAATAACAATGCATTAGAAAGCGGTGACAGGATCAGTCCAAGTCAGCATAGATTTATGAAAGGGAAATCATGCTTGACAAATCTTCTAGAATTTTTTGAGGATGTAACTAGTAGAGTGGACAAGGGAAAACCAGTGGATGTGGTGTATTTGGACTTTCATAAGACTTTTGACAAGGTGCCAGACAAGACATTGGTGTGCAAAATTAAAACACATGATATTGGGGATAATGTATTGACGTGGATAGAGAACTGGTTGGCAGACAGGAAGCAGAGAGTAGGGATAAACGGGTCCTTTTCAGAATGGCAGGCAGTGACTAGTGGGGTGCGGCAGGGCTCAGTGCTGGGACCCCAGCTATTTACAATATACATCAACGATTTAGATGAAGGAATTGAGAGTAATATCTCCAAGTTTGCAGATTACACTAAACTGGGTCGCGGTGTGAGCTGTGAGGAGGATGCTAAAAGGCTGCATGGTGATTTGGACAGTTTAGTTGAGTGGCCAAATGCATGGCAGATGCAGTATAATGTGGATAAATGTGAGGTTATCCACTTTAGTGGCAAAAACATGAAGGCAGAATATTATTTTATTGGCGTCAGATTAGGAAAAGGGTAGGTGCAACGAGACCTGGGTGTCATGATACATCAGGCATTAAAAGTTGGCATGCAGGTACAGCAGGTGGTGAAGAAGGCAAATGGCATGTTGGCCTTCATAACTAGGGGATTTGAGTATGGGAGCAGGGAAGTCTTAATGCAGCTGTACAGGACCTTGGTGAGGCCTCACCTGGAATATTGTGTTCAGTTTTGGTCTCCTAATCTGAGGAAGGACGTGCTTGCTATTGAGGGAGTGCAGCGAAGGTTAACCAGACTGATTCCCGGGATGGCAGGACATTACATATGAGGAGAGACTTAATCGACTGGGCCTTTATTCACTGGAGTTTAGAAGAATGAGAGGGGATCTCATAGAAACATATAACATTCTGACAGGACTGGACAGGTTAGATGCAAGAAGAGTGTTCCCGATGTTGGGCAAGTCCAGAACCAGGGGTCACAGTCTAAGGATAAGAGGTAAGCCATTTAGGACCGAGATGAGGAGAAACTTCTTCACTCAGAGAGTTGTTAGCCTGTGGAATTCTCTACCACAGAGAATTGTTGATGCCAGTTCATTCGATATATTCAAGAGGGAGTTGGATAGTGCCCTGATGACTAAAGGGATCAAGGGGTATGGAGAGAAAGCAGGAAAGGGGTACTGAGGTGAATGATCAGCCATGATTTTATTGAATGGTGGTGCAGGCTCGAAGGGCCGAATGGCCTACTCCTGCACCTATTTTCTATGTTTCTATCTTTCTTTGTTTCCTTTTTATGTACCTGTAGAAATGCTTACTATCTGTTTTTATATTTTGTGCTCATTTACTTTTGTAATCTATCTTCCCTCTCTTTATCATTATTTTAGTAGTTCTTTGCTGGCTTTTAATAATTTCCCAATCCTCTGGCCTCCCTGTACTCCTGGACACATTATCTGCCCAAGTTTTCAATTTGATACCATACCTTATTTCCTTAGTTAGCCACACATGGTTATCCCTTCTCTTAAAGTTTGATACAAGAATAATGTTATTAAAGTTAATTTAATTACATTGTCAACTTTTGAATAAAATACATTTTACATTAAAACTGAATCATGTTCCATGAACACAACACAACTTTACGGAACAGCTCCAAACAGTAAACATGTCCATGTGGAACAGTTGTCGCTGGGCCTTCAGGCATCAGTAAAGTGTTGACGGATGAGCTGCTGGTGCAAGGCTTGAGCAATCATTAAAGGAGCACGATGCTCCGGCCTCAGGCACTTTCATGGCTTCCTCATCCACGTCATTCTCCTCCTCCTCCTGCTCGTCATCTGCATCTTCCACATCATTATCATCAGCCACTCTCACCGCAGGTGGGTCTTCCATTATCAAGTGCTGCTGCCTCATGATGGCTAAGTTATGCAGCATGCAGCACACAACAGTGAACTGACCGACAATCTCAGGGGAGTACAGCAAGTAGTCTCTCGAATTGGTCCAGGTATCGGAAACGCTGTTTCAAGATGCCAATGGTCCTCTCTATGATGCTGCACGTCGCAATGTGTGACATGTTGTATTGACGGTCAGCTTACATCCAGGTTACGCGTATGGGCATCATGAGCCAGGTGGCAAGGCCGTACCCTTTGTCCCCAGTAGCCAGCTCTGCCCTTTCGGCTGCTGCTGTTCCGAATTAGACCCTTTGTCCTCCTCTGCTGAATTCTAAATTTCTCCCAGTCCTCAGGTTTGCTGCTTTTTCTCGCCAATTTATATCCTCTTCCTTGGATTTAACACTCTCCCTAATTTGCCTTGTTAGCCACGGTTGAGCCACCTTCCCTGTTTTATTTTTACTCCAGACAGGGATGTACAATTGTTGAAATTCATCCATGTAATCTGTAAATGTCTGCCATTTCTTATCCACTGGCAACCCTTTAAGTATCATTTGCCAGCCTATCCTAGTCAATTCACGTCTCATACCATCGAAGTTACCTTTCCTTAAGTTCAGGACCCTAGTCTCTGAATTATCTGTGTCACTCTCCATCTTAATAAAGAATTCTACTATATTATGGTCACTCTTCCCCAGAGGGCCTCGCACAACAGGATTGCTAATTAGTCCTCTCTCATTACACTAAGATGGCCAGCTCTCTGTTTCCTCGACATATTGGTCTAGAAAGCCATCCTGAATACACTCCAGGAAATCCTCCTCCACCGCCTTGCTACCAACTTGGTTAACCCAATCTATATGTAGATTAAAGTCACGCATGATAATGCTGTACCTTTATTGCATGCATCCCTAATTTCTTGTTTGATGCCATCCACAACCTCACTACTACTGTTTGGTGGTCTGTACACAACTCCCACTAGCGTTTTCTGCCCTTTGGTATTCCGCTGCTCTACCCATACAGATTCCACATCATCCAAGCTAATGTGCCTTCTTACTCTTGCGTCATTCCTCCGCGCATATAGTGCAGCCATTACCTGGTGAATGCAGACATGTGTTGCATGTTGAGAGATGGCGCACACATCCCTAGTTGTCGCTTGAAACGATCCGGAGGCATAGAATGATAGAATGAAAGTGCAGCTGTAACCTTCACTTCAACTGACAAAGCAGTTCTCCTGATGCTTCTAGGTTGCAGATCTGCTTTGACCAACTCACAGATCTCACACAACGTCTTTGCAGAAACGCAGCCTTCTGACAGTCTTCATCACTCAGGTGGAGGTACGAATGCCTGTCTCGATATACTCGAGGTGGGTAAGGCCTCCTGCCCAGCACCCTACGGGCTCTGATGTTCCTGATGCGATGAAATCAAATCAATGGTCTCCTATGTAGCACCGTGATGCAGAAGGCTCGCACAAGGTATGGCATTGTCAGTATTGCCCCAATACTTAAATTTAATCTTTGAAAGTAGTTCAAAATGGCAGGAAAGTAGGCAGGATAGGTTCACAGTTTTCTCTCCCCCAAGGTCTGTATGGATGGACCACACCCAAAGGTCTTGTGACTTCTCTTTTCTCCCTCCTCCCCCACCCTTAACTAATTGGAGTCTTGTGACTTCTCCCCTTCTCTTCTCCCTCCCCCTCCCCCTACCCTACTCATTGCTGTCTTCAGTGCAGAAGGCTTCTGATTGGCACCTCGCTCTCTCTCTTTCTGCTTCCCCACCACCCCACGGCTTGTTTTATAGCCGAGTCCCGAGCCGCTGTGTCTGGGTGCGAGGCCGATTCTGCCGGCCAAAGCTACGAACCCCCAGCCCTGCTTCAAGACATTCAGTGGTGGCATGTGAGTGAGTAAAAAAATGAGAAAACTTCTGAAATCCAACAAATTTACACTTCCACCTTGGCTCTGATCACACATAGTCGAGCCTGCATTATACATTCTAGCATTTGCATCACTTTTGGGTGTCCTGGTTTCAACAGACATGGTTACATTAGGCATTTCACAATCTCTATCAGTACTGTTAAGCATAATAAACTTGTTCTTAACCTTACTGACACCTGCATTCATCTCATTAGTCATACTAGTCACAACCAGCATCAAAATTCATGATTACATTGCATAGATTTTTATACCTGCACTGTTTAATTGCATCTTTTGCTTTAAAGTCCATGTACTCAAATAGTTGGAACTTCCCCTTTAAATGTTTTTGGTTACCAGTCTCCTTTAAGGAAGCCTTCAAATCCGATTGGCCGCTCGATGTCACACGATGCTCCTCCATGTTGATTCGTGGCATGGAGGAAGCCATTTTGATTACAGGTCTGCTACTTGTGGTGCTGCAGCCATTTTGTGGTCTTGCTGCAGGTGGGCTGTGGTGCCCTTTTTGCTTGTGGTGCTGCAGCCATTTTGTGGTCTTGCTGCAGGTAGGCTGTGGTGCTCTTTTCTTCCACAGCGCCAATTCACCTGATGTGGACCTGGTTCATCCAATTCCTGCCCAGTAGCGTGGGACCTTTGCCGGCTACAATCCACAGGGGGAGTTTGTTCAACACGCCATCCTGGGAGGCCTGGTCATCTACACTGCCAAAGATTTGGATTTTACCTTAGGTATAGGTGAGCAGCTTTGCCTGGACAGGAGACACTTTTGGTCGAATAACAGGATTCCTCCAAATTTTTTCAAAGGTCTTTTGGCTCATCACAGACTGGCTCGCCCCGTGTCGATCTCCATGGAGACTGGGACCCCTTTGATGTCCACGAGCAGGTAAAGATTCCATACTCTTCTTCCAGGGTTTGAGCAGCTTCATCTTCATCTGTGGCGGAGCCCCGGTGATCAGCCAACTCTTCAGAGACACAGTGAATACAGCCTTTTCTGCACATTATCAGAAGGTGCGCTTTCTCTTTGCAGCCTTTGTATGCATAGTCTGTGGTTTCCTCCACAGCGCCAGCACGGGGCCATCAGGTTTGCCCCATGTGGCAGACTCAGGGTTGCGGAACTCGGGGCAGTATTTCTGCCTTTAGAAGTATCCAGGCGGTGCACTGCACTCGCCAGTTTAGAGTCCTGAGTCAGTATTCGTCTGGAGTTGCTGGCCGAAACCATGTAGGCCTGGCTCACTTGAATTGCTTTCTGCAGGGTAACCGTGATGTCAGCCGAGAGCAATTTGTGTAGTAGGCCTTCGCCGCCGATTCCGATGACAAATATGTCCCTTTGTGCTTCATTAAGGTGGTCGCCAAACTCACACGGTGCAGCTAGTCTTCTTAAATGTGCAGCTTACTTGGCAATTCCTTGGCCCTCAGGTCGCCGGTAAGTGTAGAACCGGTGCCTGGCTGTGAGGATGCTTTCCTTTGGTTTTAGTTGTTCCTGTATGATTGTTACAAGTTCCTCATAGCTCTTAGTGGCTGTCTTCTCCGGGGCTAGTAAGTCCCTGATGAGACCGTAGATGGTGGGCCCACAACTGCTAAGCAGGATGGCTCTGCGTTTGTTCGGTTGTGTGGCCGGTGTGTCCCCGTCCAGGTCATTGGCTATAAAGAAGTGTTCCAATCTTTCCACAACAGTGTCCCAATCCCCCCCGCTCTGTAAATTGCTGAAAGTTGCTGAGGTTAGACATGTTGAGCATGTAGTTCATGACCTCATATTCCCGTCGCCCATTATTCTGTATTTAGGCCCCTTTAGTAATGACTCCACGAGGCAGTGTATGATACTTAAACTGTGCAGACCTATAGTGCTTTATTTGCAGCTCCTGAGTCATGACAACAAGCTGTGAGTTCCCTTTTATACTGGGTTACCTGCCGTGTGCAGACAAACCCTGCGTCTCCGGCAACAGCACCCTCTGGTGTACTGGTAAGGTGTGTACAGTACAAAAGTACATTCAATATGGGATAACAGTGTTACAGACATCACACAGTGAACAGGCATGCCTACACAACACAAACCACTTTCATTTCAAGAACGGTTTTGTTGACTTCGGGTCTTCAAAAACAACAACAACTTGTATTTAAATCGCGCTTTTAACGTAGTAAAATGTCCCAAGGCGTATCACAGCAGGGTTATAAGAAAAAACAAATAAATTTGACACCAAGCCATATAAGAAGATATTACGGTAGATGAACAAAAGCTTGGTCAAAGACGTAAGTTATAAGGAGCGTCTTAAAGGAAGAAAGAGAGGTAGCGAGGTGAAGAGGTTTAGGGAGGGAGTTGTAGAGCTTGAGGCCGAGGCAGCTGAAGGCATGGCCACCAATGGTTGTGCAGTTATAATCAGGGATGGCCAAGAGGCAGAATTTGAGGGGCGCAGACATCTTGGGGGGGTTGTGAAGCTGAAGGAGATTACAGAGATAGGGAGGGCCGAGGCAATGGAGGGATTTATAAACAAGGATGGGAATTTTGAAATCGAGGCGTTGCTTATAACCGCGAACCAATATGGGTCAGCGAGCACAGGGGCGTTGGGTCTACAACGCAGAGGCCACAGAGAGCATTCTGAGAGTCGATTCCAGCATTCACTAACTGCATGACAACACCAACACATTACGTGGCATCAACCTGAGACTGCATGGGAGCAGTAGAGAGGGGTCTGGAACTCCTGCCTGAAAGGGTGGTAGAGGCAGAAACCTGCACCACATTTAAAAAGTACTTGGATATGCACTTGAAGTGCCGGAACTTTCTAGCCTACAGACCAAGAGCTGGAAAGTGGGATTAGGCTGGATAGTTCTGTGCTGGCCGACGCGGACACAATGGACCGAAATGGCCTCCTTCCGTACTATAAATGTCCATGATTCTATGATTCAGTTTGAGTTTTCATGCCATCAAACATTGTCTGCAGTGCAGCATTGGAAATGTTGAGTTGCTTCCACCAGTGCTGCAATGGAAGGTTCCATGATGCCCATGATATGCGTCATGATGCCTGGATCCGCACCATCTCTCTGGGAGTCGACCATCGTCTGCAGATTGGCAAAGATGGACTCCATGGTGTGCACAGAGCTCTCTGGAATGCTGGTGGTGGACTCCTCCGTGCCCCGAACCACTGCCAAGAGGCTCTCGGGAACACTTGCCCTTGCACCTATGATGTCAGAGTGCATGGCCATCACTTGTTTCGTGAACGCCTCCCCATCGAGGTCCTCATCTGAATCCCGTGGAGCCGAACTCGCGCACGAACTCGCCCTCCTGGGAAATAGCTCCCGAGGTTCCTTTTCCCCTTGGTTTTGCTGCAGCCCATTAGGTCCCAGTGCATCACCCCATGCAGACCCGTCTACTAGCCTAGCCTCTAAGGAACATGTAGTGCCAGTCTCTGAGCTAGTGCCTGCGGGTGAGAGATGCAATGACGCAAGCATGGCTCCTCCTCCTCCTCCTTCTCTTCATCTCCCTCCAGAATCTGTTGGGGGTGGGGGGGGGGGCCCACATGCAGGCTGCACAGCTTCTGCCTGGTTATCTGAAAGCATAAATGGCACAAGACTTGTATTAAGATGAGGGCAATGGGACAGGAATGGAGCAAGGATTGCAGACAGTATGAGGAGCTGGAAAGTGAGAAAGCATTCTGGTGTGTGGGTGGGGGAAAGGGGTTTGAGAGAAGGAGAGGGGATAAAGATACCATTGTTGCCCCCAGCAGGGTTGACATCTCTGCCGGCCACGGTGCCCACCATCTGCAGGCTCGTGAGTCGCAGCACTCGCTCCTCAATGTTGCAGAGGGGTCGCAGGTCAGGTTCCCCTCCTCCAGTCCTTTGCTGCACCTGTCTATTATATGCCATCTTGGACTGCAAAAGAAAGGAACCGGTGTAAGTAAGAGTCCAGCAAAGTATGTGGAAGATATGCCTGCCGTGGCTGAATAGCTGTGAATGTAGGCAAGGCAGAGGATGAGGATGTAACTGAATATCTGCAGATGCTTGGTGGTTGAGTGGTGTGGGAAGTGATGATTTGCACAGTGGGCACAGACAGAGGTTGAGAGGCTGGTATGGGGAGGTGTAGAAGCTTGTAATCACTTTGATCACCCGACAGAAGTCGTTGAATTTCTTGCAGCACTGGGTCAGGCTTCTCTGCACCACACTGCTGGCCGACACCTCCCAGGCCAACTCTTGCCACATGGCACGGAACACCTACAGTGATGGCCGCCTTCCCGAGGCAGGGAAGAGGCAGTCTCTCCTGGTCTAGAGTGCCCTCACCAATGCCTCCAGAGCCACATCATTGATTTTGGTGGCCCTCTTCTTTGAAGGGGGATTTGCAGAAGCCAGTTCACCTCCTTCCTGGACTCCACAGTTCAGTGAATGAGTTGAGCAATGCCGAAAATGAGCATAAACAGGTTCAAATAACCATCTCTTTAAGAGTCTGATGGAGCTGGAGTTAAGGATTGAAGGCTGATTGATAAATGGAACAGCTGGAATAATGCCCTAGCAATGCTGAGCTGAGGCCATCAGAACCTCATTTAGCACTCACCCTCACTCCTGGGATGGAAACGCCCAATTTGCCACAATTTGGCAACCCGTCTCGCCGGGCGCTAAATTTTCACTGAGAAAAAATTACCAAACGTGGCCAATTTTACTCCCTTTAACTTGGTCCTTACTCTGAGTAACACTAGAACTTGGACATTATATAGATGGAAAATATCATGGCCTAGAAATTGGATATGGCCTGACAACGGGCAGTGTTATGGGCCAGCGCAATTTGCCTGCACCCCTTAAAAGTGGCGCAGGCAGCATGCAAAATTCATGCTGCCTGCTTATTATAATGGTTGGAGTGCTGATCTCAGCGCTAAACTTATTACTGATTGGCTTAGCACTCAACAGGGGCGATGGGGGCTGTGCGTCAATATGCTGTCTAATGGCCAGTAATGTTTGGCCTAGGCTGTCTGCACTACTTAAAGGGGAGGTGCTTTGTTGCAGAAGCACCACATTTTCAGTGTGGATGAAGACATCGCTCAGCAACCAAGGGAGTGAGCAAGAAGGTTCTCAGATGCGGCCCCTGGGAGGTATTGGTCCTGATTGTGCAACGAAAGGCAGGCTGTCCTGTACCCACACGGTGGCAGGAAGCCATTCAAGGCCACTTGCTGAAGGGTGTGGGAGGAGATAGCTGACTCCGCCATGGCCACCAAGGAACAGGATCCAGTGCTGAAAAAGTTTAATGACCTCACACATCTTGTCAAGGTGAGTGAAGGCTTCAGAAAATGCAATATCCCAGCATCTGCACCACAAGTCTCACACACTGCTCAATGCTCTACACCCTGTAAGTGGTTTTGCCCTTGGTGGTTTTGAATCACCACCCTTACAACAGTTCTAGACACTGGAATTATAGTGGTGAACAGAAATACACAGTTGTAGCCAGATCTTTCGGTCTCAACTGTCACAATGCTTTTATTCACATTAAAGCACACACCTGCACCCAGTAAAACACACCCTAATAGTGTAAAACAAACAAACACAGTACAATACACAACCCTGGCCCGTCTGAACAGGCCACTAACGCGAAGTACCCACGATGAAAACACCCCTGCTTGGTTCGATAGGGCATCACCGAATCTGTCCAACAGAATGTGCGTACGCCTATGATCCGTGCAGAAAACCTCCCCATTAAACCCCTAAAACTTGGTTTGGACACATGACACCCCTTCACACTATGCGTTGATCTTAAAGATGTGTGGGTAGGGATAAATGCTCACCAATTACCCCTCTGACTTACTCGCTGCTTATCCAGATGAATGAGATTTTCTTTGCGCGTAGATGGTGTTTCTTCTCTCCGTCCCAGACGGAGTGCCCAATCTTTGAGTGCATTGAACGAAGCAAGAAAGCATAGAAGAGGAGAGAGAGAGAGAGAGAGAGAGAGAGAGAGATGGCAGCCAAAACTGCCTCTCTTACACCTGCAAAAATGCTTCTTCTCGCACCAAAAGTTAGTGCTTCACCTGAGGCAGTCCTACTGAAAAACAAAATGAAAACACCTCTTCGGCCGGTGTCCTTGTCAACTGTCCTGTTCCTGGGGACAAGGATCCAATAAGTCTGGGTTGTTGAAAAGCTTCCTTTGTGACTTGAGCACTGACCAATCTTCTTGATCTCTCACTAATGGGTTCCCATTACATGACAAAGGGCCCCGCATCAACTGCCATTTCAGCCATTGATGCATTCCTGCCCACCTGATGTGTATTCCTGTGGAACATGTTTGGACCTATCCCACGTCATGCTGTCTGCCCTTCTGCAGTAACAGACAAGTTAAAAGCAATGTCCAAAACCTAAAGTCCATGGGCTACATTTTCCACTTTTTTTGCATGCTTAATGCCCATTTAATGTCATTTTACTGCTGAAATTACATATTACGCCCATATATCGCCCATTTAGCCACAAAATAGAAACTGACGGGCATTTTTCAGAAACTTATCGCTGAGCGTTACTTTTCCCATTTGCGTAACACCTGGAAAAAATTATACCGCCCACCCACTCTTTTGGAGCAGAATCATCAGAATGGGTGAAATCAACACCCATAATATCACCCAGAGTTACTTCCTGCACGGAATTAAAGCTGAGATTCAATAATACCGCCCGCCCACTTTTTTTTGTCGTAAAGATCATATTTGCTGAAACTAGCGGCCATGAAATCGCCCAGCGTCACTTTCTCCACCTCGCACACATATCACCACAATATCGCTCGCCCAAAAAAACGCCCGGAAAAAGTGGAACTAACTGTAACTAATCACAGCGTTATGGAGGCCATATTCTACATCACATGTCGCGTCCTTTAAAAGGTTGCTCTGCTTCAACTTTGGGGGAGTTTGGATGTACTCTGGAGGTCTTTGGAGGTGATGTGAACATCTGCACAAACATCTTTACCATACTGTGAACGATTGGAATTTAATAGGTGTCTTCATCGGGACATTCATTCTTTGTGACCATTTGGTGGAAAACAGAGAACTATTGCAATGGGCCTGTCCTTTCTCACCCTCTCTTGATGACCAATTACATGCTGCAGACTTGAGATGGCGGAAGGTACGCTCCACAGCATTATGTGCCCAATGTAAGTCATGCCAGACTGATGAAGAGGAGCAGACATTACACCCCTGTAAGTACAGGGACAAGCGGTCTTACCTCGACTTGCCCGACACCACCTCCATCGGAGACTGCGCTTCCAAAAACAAGTTATCACTGAGGTACGCCAGCTGATAAGGAGAGATCTGCAGCCTTCCAGCACCGTCAGTACTGCACTGTCCGATGAGGTCAAAGTAACCGCGGCACTGTCGTTCTACACGTCGGGTTCTTTTTAATCCTCAGCTGGCGACATTTGAGGTCTGTCTCAGCATGCCACACATTGCTGCATTAGACAGGTCACGGAAGCCCTGTATGCACACAGGAGGGACTTGATCAGAATCCCTATTACCAGGGAGGCACAGAGTGAGAGAGCTCTAGGATTCTCCAGAATTGCAAACTTCCCCAAGTTGCAGGGAGTAATAGACTGTATGCACATCGTGATGCGGGCACCTTTTCAGGATGCAGAGATTTTCAGGAATCACAAGGGATTCCAC
Source organism: Pristiophorus japonicus (assembly GCF_044704955.1). Taxonomy (NCBI): domain Eukaryota; kingdom Metazoa; phylum Chordata; class Chondrichthyes; family Pristiophoridae; genus Pristiophorus; species Pristiophorus japonicus. The sequence continues at coordinate 367,070,093 of NC_091977.1, read as the reverse complement.
TCCCTGAATGTGCAACTCATTGTCGACCACTAGCAAATTATAATGGCAGTGAATGCTCAATTTCCGGGCAGCATCCATGATGCTCACATCCTGCGTGAGAGCACTGTATCTGACTTGTTTAACAATCAGCCACAAGGTCAATGCTGGATGCTTGGTGACAAAGAATATGGCCTCGCCACCTGGCTAATGAGCCACCTGCGTGACACACACACCGAAGCTGAGAGGTGATACAATGAGTGCCACAGAGCTACTCGCAATATCATGGAGAAAACGATTGGAGTGCTTAAGCAACGCTTTAGATGCCTGGACCACTCAAGAGGCGAGTTCTAATACCACCCTGAGCAGGTAGCTCAATTCGTGGTGCTGTGCTCCATGCTGTATAACTTGGCTATCAGGAGCGGTCAAGAATTGACTGAAGAGTCTGACAATCCACCTCACCAGAGAGAGGAAGAGGAGGATGAGGAGGCGGACGCTGACATTGGCCCATATAATCGGGCTGACGCTGAAGCCGTGTCCCCGCCCCCCCTGTAGACTGCATGAATGGGCCCATGGTAGCATGATAGCTGCAGGAGCCTTACTTCAGGAGTTCATCAATGAGAGCTTTGCCTGAAAGAACCTTGGTGGTATTTACAAAGATGACACAGTGCTGGGTATGCAGGTGATATATCAAGCTGAATTTAGGGAGCTAGGAGTTAAATTAGGAAGCAGGACCTCAAAGATAGTAATCTCAGGATTGCTACCAGTGCCACGTGCAAGTCAGAGTCGGAATGGCAGGATAGCTAAGGTGAATACATGGCTTGAGGAGTGGTGCAGGAGGGAGGGATTCAAATTCCTGGGACATTGGAACCGATACTGAGGGAGGTGGGACCAGTACAAACTGGATGGTCTGCAGCTGGGCAGAACTGGAACCAATGTCCTAGGGGGACTGTTTGCTAGTGCTGTTGGGGAGGGGTTAAACTAATATGGCAGGGGGATGGGAATCTATGTCGGGAGCCGGAAGGAAGTAAAAAGAGGGCAGAAGCAAAAGGTAGGAAGGAGAAAAGTAAGAGTGGAGGGCAGAGAAATCAAGGGCAAATATCAAAAACGGCACATTACAGCAAAAGACTAAAGGGACAAAGTGTGTTAAAAAGACAAGCCTGAAGGATCTATGTTTCAATGCGAGGAGTATTCATAATAAGATGGATGAATTTACTATGCAGGCAGTTATAAACGAATATGATATAATTGGAATTACGGAGACGTGGCTCCAGGGTAACCAAGGCTGGGAATTCACCATCTAGGGGTATTCAGCATTCAGAAAGGACAGAAAGAAAGGAAAAGGAGGTGGGGTAGCGTTGCTAGTTAGAGAAGAAATTAACGCAATAGTAAGGAAGGACATTAGCTTGGATGATGTGGAATCTGTATGGGTAGAGCTGCAGAATACCAAAGGGCAGAAAATGCTAGTGGGAGTTGTTTACAGAACACCAAACAGTAGTAGTGAAGTTGGGGACAGCATCAAACAAGAAATTAGGGATGCGTGCAATAAAGGTACAGCAGTTATCATTGGTGACTTTAATCTACACATAGATTGGGCTAACCAAACTGGTAGCAGTACGGTGGAGGAGGATTTCCTGGAGTGTATTAGGGATGGTTTTCGAGACCAATATGTCGAGGAACCAAGTAGAGTGCTGGCCATCCTAGACTGGGTGATGTGTAATGAGAAAGGACTAATTAGCAACCTTGTTGTGTGAGGCCCCTTGGGAATGAGTGAACATAACATAGTAGAAATCTTTATTAAGATGGTGAGTGACATAGTGAATACAGAGACTAGGGTCCTGAACTTAAGGAAAGGTAACTTCGATGGTATGAGATGTAAATTGGCTAGAATAGATTGGCAAATTATACTTAAAGGGTTGAAGGTGGATAGGCAATGGCAAACATTTAAAGAGTACATTGATGAAGTTCAACAATTGTACATCACTGTCTGGAGTAAAAATAAAACAGGGAAGGTGCTTCAACAATGGCTAACAAGGGAAATTAAGGATAGTGTTTAATCCAAGGAAGAGGCATATAAATTGGCCGAAAAAAGCAGCAAACCTGAGTACTGGGAGAAATTTAGAATTCAGCAGAGGAGGACAAAGGGTTTAATTAGGAGGGGGGAAATAGAGTATGAGAGGAAGCTTGCTGGGAACATAAAAACTGATGCAAAAGCTTCGATAGATAAGTGAAGAGAAAAATATTAGTGAAGACAAACTTAGGGCCCTTGCAATCAGAATCAGGTGAATTTATAATGGGGAGCAAAGAAATGGCAGAACAATTGAACAAATACATTGTTTCTGTCTTCACAAAGGAAGATACATATAACCTTTCGGAAATACAAGTGGACCAAGGGTCTAGCGAGAAGGAGGCACTGAAGGAAATCCTTATTAGATGGGAAATTGTGTTAGGGAAATTGATGGAATTGAAGGCTGATAAATCCCCAGGGCCTGATAGTCTGCATCGCAGAGTAGTTAAGGAAGTGGCCCTAAAAATAGTGGATGCATTGGTGATCATTTTCCAACAGGTTATCGACTCTGGATCAGTTCTTCTGGACTGGAGGGTAGCTAATGTAACACCAGTTTTTAAAAAAGGAGGGAGAGAGAAAACAGGGAATTACAGACCAGTTAGTCTGACATCAGTAGTAGGGAAAATGTTGGAATCAATTATTAAAGATGAAATAGCAGCGCATTTGGAAAGCAGTGACAGGATCGGTCCAAGTCAGCATGGATTTATGAAGGGGAAATCATGCTTGACAAATCTTCTAGAATTTTTTGAGGATGTAACTAGTAGAGTGGACAAGGGAGAACCAGTGGATGTGGTGTAATTGGACTTTCAAAAGGCTTTTGAAAAGGTGCCAGACAAGAGATTGGTGTGCAAAATTAAAGCACATGGTATTGGGGGTAATGTATTGATGTGGATAGAAAACTAATTGGCAGACAGGAAGCAGATGGTCGGGATAAACGGGTCCTTTTGAGAATGGCAGGCAGTGACTAGTGGGGTGCCTCAGGGCCTAATACTGGGACCCCAGCTATTTACAATATTCATCAATAATTTAGATGAAGGAATTGAGAGTAATATCTCCAAGTTTGCAGATGACACTAAGCTGGGTGGCGGTGTGAGCTGTGAGGAGGATGCTAAGAGGCTGCAGAGTGACTTGGACAGGTTAGGTGAGTGAGCAAATGCATGGCAGATGCAGTATAATGAGGATAAATATGAGGTTATCCACTTTGGTGGCAAAAGCATGAAGGCAGAATATTATCTGAATGGCGGCAGATTAGGAAAAGGGGAAGTGCAACGAGACCTAGGTGTCATGGTTCATCAGTCACTGAAAGTGGGCATGCAGGTGCAGCAGGCAGTGAACAAGGCAAATGTTATGTTGGCCTTCATAGCTAGAGCATTTGAATATAGGAGGATGGATTTTATTGTGATGTGTTGCATGCTGCATAAACTAGCTATAAGGAGAGGAAAACTAATGCCAGATGGGGCTGCAGGTCCACCTCCAGAAGGAGGGGAGACGGAAGAGCCAGCCGGTGAGGAGCAAGAGGAGGTAGAGGCGGATGAAGAGGCTGGTGAGGACCTAGGGAAGGTCAATCAGCCTGGCGATCTAGCCCTGGTCCCAACCCATCCCCTCTCCCCCCCACCCCCGAAGACCAGCATCCAGTGGCAGTTACGCGGCTGCTAAGCTGTTGCATCTGCAGTTCATTTATGAACGCTTTTCACGACCTTTCATCGTGGATAGTCACATTTACATTTACTTTTAAGCAAAAGTTGCATTTGCGTAGAGTTACGTTTCTGCCTTGCCTGCAGTGGCCTGGCATTTTCATTAATGCTTAAGTTAAGTAAACTTTTGCAACAATAATACGATGCTCAACTAATTTAGAATAATTGTTAAAATGTTATGCTTAACGTAACTATGAGAGAAGGCACAACAATTGTTAAACTCAATAAAACATTTTATTTAACAAAACAAATTATTAAAAATATTTTATTAACACCCTTCCTCCCCCCCGCCAACCCACCCCTCACCCTAAACAACAAAGAACGAACAAACTTTAAAAAAATTAACAATTAACATGAAAAACCAACCCCCCCTCCCCACCTGAAGGCCATGTTTCCCTCCAGGTCCTTTCCCACCCCGTGTTTTAACACCACCTGCCTGTTTTGGTCTCTGCAGACCGAGACGAAGCTGGTGTGCATGGGGCAACGACAAGCCTTCCTGCCGTGGTGGTGGTGTGGGAGTAGAAGACGAAGCATGACTATGTTCGTCTTCTGAGTCAAGAGGAACTGTATCCTCCATACTCGCTTGAGTGTTTGGGGTTGCATTTGGGCCCAACACGGCACCTTGGGGTGCAGCGCCATGTCCAGCCAGCAACGCATGCTGAAAGGCATTGGTTGCGGTGGTCTGCCTCTGATCCCCTCCAAGGTCTGTCGTGCTAACATAGTTTGCATGACAGATCAGTTGGAGAAGTTCATGGAGAACTGTCTCCAGTTCGTGGAGAACTGATTGAACCCCTGGATAAGCTCATGACCTATTGCGACCGTCTCCCTGCACATGGAGATCAACCACTCCATCTGCCCTTCCAAGGTAGGCGATTGCTCAACTCGCTGACCCGACCTCCGTGGGGTCGGCGTGTGTAATATGTAGCGTATTGGCGTCGCCAGCTACACACCGCTTGGTCCCGGTGTCTCATCGCTCTCAATTGAGATGACCACAGGTTCAGCACCGCCCCCCGCCCTTCCCATATCAACAGCTGCCTCATGCAGGAGCTCCAGCTCCTCTTCATTCTCCTGCTGTTCCTCCTCATCCTCTGGTTGAGGAAATAGATCAGGTTCCTCCAGCTCCTCAAGTTCCCCCTGCTCCACCGATGGAGATGTTGAAGGTGCGAGTGCCGACTGCACCTGTACCAGTGTATCAGGTTTACCTTAAAAATACAAATCATGACATTTTTACAGAGCTTATTATAACATAACAGTGTACATTACCAAGCGACGTTGCATATCAATACTTTTCACTACCCCAGAAAGCTGTAGCTGCTGCAATCCCTGCTTCATTTAAGAACATAAGAACATAAGAATTAGGAACAGGAGTAGGCCATCTAGCCCCTCGAGCCTGCCCCGCCATTCAATAAGATCATGGCTGATCTAGTCTTGGACTCAGCTCCACTTACCCGCCCTCTCCCCGTAACCCTTAATTCCCTTATTGGTTAAAAATCTATCTATCTTTGACTTGAAAACATTCAATGAGCTAGCCACAACTGCTTCCTTGGGCAGAGAATTCCACAGATTCACAACCCTCTGGGAGAATAAATTTTTTCTCAACTCAGTTTTAAATTGGCTCCTCCGTATTTTGAGGCTGTGCCCCCTAGTTCTAGTCTCCCCCACCAATGGAAACAACCTCTCTGCCTCTATCTTGTCTATCCCTTTCATGATTTTAAATGTTTCTATAAGATCACCCCTCATCCTTCTGAACTCCAAGGAGTAAAGACCCAGTCTACTCAATCTATCATCATAAGGTAACCCCCTCATTTCTGGAATCAGCCTAGTGAATCGTCTCTGTACCCCTTCCAAAGCTAGTATATCCTTCCTTAAGTAAGGTGACCAAAACTGCACGCAGTACTCTAGGTGCGGCCTTACCAATACCTTATACAGTTGCAGCAAGACCTCCCTGCTTTTGTACTCCATCCCTTTCGCAATGAAGGCCAATATTCCATTTGCCTTCCTGATTACCTGCTGCACCTGCAAACTAACCTTTTGGGATTCATGCACAAGGACCCCCAGGTCCCTCTGCACTGCAGCATGTTGTAATTTCTCCCCATTCAAATAATATTTCCTTTTACTGTTTTTTTTCCCAAGGTGGATGACTTCACACTTTCCGACATTGTATTCCATCTGCCAAACCTTAGCCCATTCGCTTAACCTATCCAAATCTCCTTGCAGTCTCTCTGAGTCCTCTACACAACCCGCTTTCCCACTAATCTTAGTGTCATCTGCAAATTTTGTTGCACTACACTCTGTCCCCTCTTCTAGGTCATCTATGTATATTGTAAACAGTTGTGGTCCCAGCACTGATCCCTGTTGGCACACCACTAACCACTGATTTCCAACCGGAAAAGGACCCATTTATCCCGACTCTCTGCTTTCTGTTCGCCAGCCAATTCTCTATCCATGCTAATATATTTCCTCTGACTCCGCGTACCTTTATCTTCTGCAGTAACCTTTTGTGTGGCACCTTATCGAATGCCTTTTGGAAATCTAAATACACCACATCCATCGGTACACCTCTATCCACCATGCTCGTTATATCCTCAAAGAATTCCAGTAAGTTAGTTAAACATGATTTCCCTTTCAAGAATCCATGCTGAGTCTGCTTGATTGCACTATTCCTATCCAGATGTCCCGCTATTTCTTCCTTAATGATAGTTTCAAGCATTTTCCCCACTACAGATGTTAAACTAACCAGCCTATAGTTACCTGCCTTTTGCCTGCCCCCTTTTTTAAACAGAGGCGTTACATTAGCTGCTCTCCAATCCGCTGGTACCTCCCCAGAGTCCAGAGAATTTTGGTAGATTATAACGAATGCATCTGCTATAACTTCAGCCATCTCTTTTAATACCTTGGGATGTATTTCATCAGGACCAGGGGACTTGTCTACCTTCAGTCCCATTAGCCTGTCCAGCACTACTCCCCTAGTGATAGTGATTGTCTCAAGGTCCTCCCTTCCCACATTCCTGTGGCCTGCAAATTTTGGCATTGTTTTTGTGTCTTCCACTGTGAAGACGGAAGCAAAATAATTGTTTAAGGTCTCAGCCATTTCCACATTTCCTATTATTAAATCTCCTTTCTCATCTTCTAAGGGACCAACATTTACTTTAGTCACTCCCTTCCATTTTATATATCGGTAAAAGCTTTTACTATCTGTTTTTATGTTTTGCGCCAGTTTACTTTCGTAATCTATCTTTCCTTTCTTTATTGCTTTCTGCTTCTTATGCATGCATGAAATGACATGACATCATTAGTACATCACAAGCACATTACAATTATATTGCATTTTGCATTATAATTACAGAACATTAGATAAGTTACATACTTAAGTTTTTAATACTGTTTTTAATACAGTTCAACAAATTATAAATTACTCACGAGACGCAAGGCTGGGTTCGGCCAGACCATGGGTCGTGCCCAAATGGCTTTCACGGCCAATCAGCACAGCTGCATGCTCTTCGATTTGTGTTAAAGGTTGTGTTTCAGCAATGCCGCCCCCCTCCCCCAACCATCCGCTGTTGCTCGGCATGGTTGATAGATATCTTCTTCTGCAAATGAGAAAAGAGCAAGGCATGGCATAGCATAAGCTAATGGACTAGCTAGTATCTTGATGTTAAAAATGTTACACGCTGCTGGTTCATGTAACACATTTAAGAATGACAAACTTAAGTTCAATGAGGGAGATTCATTGTAATATTAAGAATTTGCATGCGTGCATCAGTAGCATATTACATATAAAATTTGAAATAGAAAATGCAACTTACTGTTAACACAGTTTAATTAATACAATAAAGAATGTCCAAGTTGAATTAAATGCAGAATATTCATGGCTCTAATAAAAATTTACATGCAAAAGTAAAACATTACATGTTAATTTTTAAATTATTAATTGTAAATTACTGTTAACATGGTTTAACGAATACATTCATGAATTAGATTCAATGCAGGAGATTCATTGCTGAAGTAAAAATTTGCATGCATCAATAAAATATAAAATATAATCAGTAAAATATAAAATATAAAATGCAATTTACTCTTGCTGCAGCCACCAAGCTATTCCAGCGTTTTCTGCACTGCTCACCCCCCTCGCCTCATGGGATGCAGAAGAAACCACGGCTTCAATCTCCAACCAGATTTTTCGGTCGACTCAGGGTGGCGGTTTGGCATGCACACCCCATATCAATTCGACACACCTTGCATTCACCTCATTGACCAGGGCCTCGTTTGCCTCATCACTAAAGGGTTGACCCTTTTCCTCTCCGATTCTGTCTCCATACTCATTTTCAAAACGTATATACTGTTATATACTGTTATATACTGTTATATATTGTTCTTCAATTTTTTAGATACTATTAATTTGATTTATATTTCTGTTTTTAATAAGAATCGCTGCTCAATATATCCACTCCAACCTTCCTGCTTCTCTCCTCTCTCTCTCTCTCTGTTTGCCCCTCCCTCTGCCTTCTGAGCATGTGTGATGACTCCTGACCTCTCGAAACGCGGTAAAATCAGTCGGCTGAAAAGAAAAAAAAATCTCATACATGCGCAGAAGGCCGTTGCTAGGGAAGCTTTTGACTTTATCTTTCGGTGGGCGAACGCGACATCACCGAAAAATCAGATTGCCCATTCCACATCATCGGCCTAAGGCTGAGTTGAAAAACACTCAAAAAAAATGGACCATATACCAGCGATCAGTAAGGCTGAGATGTCCTACATTGCTGGAACAAGGCCTATTTTGGGGGGCGATGGCCGCCGAATGGAAAGTCTAGCCCTAGGTGCTTTGAAAATGGGCGAGAAGCCGGCGATCTGAAAACCAATTTTACCGCCCACGCCAGAAGTAACGCCTATTTTTGGGCGATCTGCACAAAAGTGTAAAATCTAGCCCCATAAGTTTAAGTCCGAAAGTTTATGCTTTTGCTGTCGATGTTTTCGCCATATCCTTACAACCTCCATCACTCACCTTCCAATAATCTCTAGCTATCACCTCTCATATCTTATAATTATGGCTTCACTTTACCCTCACAACCTTACCACTGCTGCAATACTCACACCCACATCTCACATCTTGCACACACTGACAGTTATTCAACTATGGCAGGCAGACTACACAAACACATTGCACTATACAACCCGTCACACTTCCCATTCTCTTGCAGGCAAAGTTGACTCCAAACAGAATGGAGCAGTAGCAGAAAGGAGGCGGGCAAGCCGCTATAGAGAATTTGAATTTGTAAAATCTACTTTGTCATCGTGACATTTACTGAAGTCAGATACATTTATACCATTACATCTGACTCAAAACAAGTATTGATTTTCACTTAATCATTACCAAATGCACAGATTTATAACCCTTACTATTTATCCTTCCTACTAGTCTTGTAATATATCATTATAACAGTTGAATTTGGAAGCTTCAGCCTTTAAATATGTTTCAATGAATGAACTTTCTGAGACCCTGTGCCACTGGCAAAGCTTTATACACAGTAAGTGGATTATCAGAAAAATGCAGCTGCATTGCTCATAATTTTCTGTCCATAGAAGTCACAAGAATAATACATTTCAACAGTGATTACACTTCAAAAGTACTTCATTGACTGTAAAGCGCTTTAGGGTGTCCTGAGGTTGTAAAAGGTGCTAAATCAATGCAAGCCTTTCTTTTCTTTTTTTTATATAACTTCAGCATGACTTCTGGGGCTTTGAACTTCACGTATCTGACAATACAACACAGCGTCCTATTTGCCTTAGATGTTGCCATCTTGTTGTTTTTGCACATAAGAGCAAAAGAAGTAGGAGCAGAAGTCGACCATTTGGCCCCTCGAGCCTGCGCCACCATTCAATAAGATCATGGCTGATCTGATCATGGGCTAAGCTCCACTTCCCTGCCCGCTCCCCATAATCCTTTACTCCCTTATCGCTCAAAAATCTTTCTATCTCCACGTTAAAGATATTAATTTATTTATTGCTTGTCCGTGGACCAGTGAGTGGTGCTGTGGGCCCTGGAGCGGTCCCTGGAGCGGCCATGCCACTGCAAGCGACAGCGCGAGCTGGTGCAAGAGGGTGACGGCAGCCAAGAGGGCAACTGGATCGGACATCACCAAGGTCCAGCTCGGTGACTGGAGCGTGGGCAGGTACAGCAGGATCGGCAAGGTTGGGGCGAAGGAGTGGCGAGAGATTGTGGAGCGAAGTGGTCGGGACTCAGGAGAAGCATGAGTTCGGGGCCAGAAGAGGTGTGGGCTCAGGGGCAGCATGGGCCAGCCCACATTGCGATATGTGTGTGCACTAGGCCCGTGCAGCAGACCTGGTCAACAGTCGTCCTGGGTAACCCTTGCCACAGGACCAAGATCTAATTCTGTCAAGCCTGTGTGGTGGCTGGTATGTGATGGCCACCACACGTTAAAAAAATCCACGCACAGGCACCTTCCACCCTTCAACATGCAGTTCAGGACTTGGAATATTAGGTCCTTCATTGAAACACCTGCACACTCATCCTTTTTTGGCATGGAAGTAAGTCATCCACGTTTCGAGGGCCTGCTAATGATCATGAAATATATTCAATGACCCAGCCTCCACAGCTCTCTGGGGCAGAGAATTCCACAGATTTACAATCCTCTGAGTGAAGAAATTCTTCCTCATCTCAGTTTTAAATGGGCGATCCTTTATTCTAAAACTATGCCCCCTAGTTCGGGATTCCTCCATGACTGGAAACATCCGCTCTGCATCTACCTTGTCGAGCCCCCTCATTATTTTTGTTGGGGCGGAGTCTGTATTGAAGAATAAGACTTAGACATCCATCTGATCAAGTGGAAAACACACAAATATTATTATATGTATACCGAGACTTGGCCAAGCCAGAGCTCCGGTGTGCAGACTCTGCAGCCTGTCACCCCAGAACTCAAATTCCTGCTTGCCAGCATACAGAATTTAAAGCTAAAAACCACAATCTGCATGCATCACTTGTTCCATCAACTGACCACAATATCCTTTTGACATTTACAACGTTTCTAGTGATATTGGGGCTTTCCACTTTAGTTACGAGGCAACAAAGGCTGTTATCCTGTTATTTCACACCTGGCATCACATTTCTTGACCACGGTTGCTACAACGGTCTGTTAGCCTAATTACATCCAGACAGTCTGGGTTGCAGTTTCTAGCAACTGTGCTTAGCTGTGTGCAAAGCTTAGCTACGTGCTATGTCTTTGATTGGTTCTTGCTTATTATTACTAGGCAGACAGAGCTTGACTATATTTGCTAACCCAGAAGGCCATATTATAGAGGGATTCTAAAATCCTTCTTCAATCCCCTGCTTTGGTTCTTGGCTACCCCAGCCCATGAGACCACTACTAAGTTATATCCATTCATCCCACCCCCTTGTTCGGTGATCAGCCGATGGGTTCGGGAGGAATAGGTGTGTAATGCCAGTGGTTAAATCCCATTGTCCATCAGCTTCTTCCTTTAATCAAGTATCTTCAATATCCACTGGGCGCGGCGCCTAGCCCTGCTTCTTCTGCATAATGAGCAGAACATAAAAGCGTATCTAAGAGCCAAGATTAGTTGCACTGCCACCAATATGTGAGATATGATACGTATCCATGGATGGATATTAAAATTTAGTCCACAGTTCCATGCCTTCTTGTACCAGGGGGCACATTGAAGGTCTTTTGCAATGTCCTTGCCCAGTTCATGCAGCTCCTGTTTGCTCGCCAGCAGAGGATCCTTTATGTCTCTCAGGTCCTTGGGCAGGTGGGGTATTGGTGCAGCCAGTTCACTTTCATAAAAAATATTGTTTAATTTAATCAGTCAGGTTCAGGGTAATAGTTTCTTGAGCATGGATATACGTCATTCGTGCTCGTCCAATTGTTACCAGTAGCCTCAGGGTGAAGCAGAAGTTGGGGTTAGTGATATTACATTGATAAATACCATAGTCATAAGTTGGTTGGTTGGTTACCACACAGATTCCCCCTTTCCGCGGTAGACAGAGTGAGTGTGTTCAGATTCTGATGGGCTTATTTCTAAGACACACCCAATGGTTTGATTAAATCAGCACCCATCCTCACTTCCCCAGCCTACTGGATGTGGCCATATAGTTAGACTTCCTACCCTGCGGCACCCTGATAATGAGACCCCTCTCATGGTTCCGCTCCATTTGATCACATATTGATCCATTGGGTAGTACCGCATGTAGTTCTCACCCCGGATTAGCCCCAAGTTTTCTACCTCAAACTGGGGGTGTGGTCCCGACTCCCCTTTTGCCATTACCAGAATCATTAGGACCATCCCCACCAGGCAGAATGTGAATCTGTGCATCCGCCTGCCACTGGAAAGACTCTTGTCATTCCTTTTATGGTGCACGCGTCCAGTGACCCTGGGTGTTGTGCTAGGTGAAACAGGTGGATGCTGTTAATCCCAGTCCGGGATTTGCCCCTGTGTAGTTGGTCCAAGTTCTCTCTGACTTGCCCAATCATCCATCCCCTGTAAGCATGGCGAGATCTCGCTGAACCTCTGCCTTTTTCGCATTGAATTCTCGGACAATCAGGCGGTTAATGGTGGCAGCATGGCCCTCCAGGACTGTAATCTCTTTGACTAAGCTCCCTGCTGTCCCATCGCCTTCCCTCGCAGCCTCTTTGGCTGCATCTGTCTGCCTCTGCAGCAACTTCCTGGCTGTGTCTTTAAAGCTTTCTGATTTTTCCTGTATACCTTGTATGTCTAGGGGATTTACAAAGGAAGTTCCCGTATTGACCCCAGTTAAGACGTCATTAATTAGACCCGTTTATGTCTGTGGGTCTGACCCGCTCTCAGAAGGCTCTGGTATCTGGATGTCCCTGAGGCATCGCGGGATTCTTTCAACACTATCTTAAGCATTCGGGTGTACAATGCCCGTACCCTAGGGTCACATTTTCCTGGTAGCCCTATGTCAATCAGGTTTACTATTGCAGGTAATATCGCATGGTGTACATTTTCATACAATTGGATTCTCTCTGTTCTCAGGACCACTCCGCTTGGGGGTCCCGCGGTATGTCTGGGACATTCTAACGGTTACAGGATATACATGCCGTTCTGTGGGATATCACAGAGATTCTTAACATTTTCGGTTGGACCTCCTTACATCTTCGGATGGTGCCATTCGGTGGCAGACCAAAGTCCACCAGACCTCCTTCTGATTGAAAGATCCTCGATATGTGGATTCCAGCCCCCACAATTATTCATCTGAATTCGGGATCTCTTGGGTCTTCCTCATGGTGTTGATCCGTTGTCTGGATCATCCATAATAGTATCAGAATTATCATCCGCCAGGCCATCCTGTAAAAGGGATGGACGCCCTTGGGCTATCCACTACATGTCAGTGTAGCTTTTCAACTCGGACCAATGTTTCCACCGTCCCACTCCATTCATATTCACACTTGCACATGTATCACCACTGATCAATATCTCATGTGGTCCCGACCACTGTGGCTCAAATCCAGTTCATCCCAATAGCCCCTTAACCATTACTTTCTCCCCCACTTGGGGAAGATTTGCCGGGAACTCTACCTCTTGTTCGTCCCAGCTTGCCTGTTGTTCTCTTACTTCCTGCCTCATATCCATAAGTTGCTTACTTAACTCCATTACATATCTTCTTATTAGATCATGTAGTGGGCCCACATTGGACCCTCCTGTAATTATACCTTCGGGCAGTCGCATTCGAAGTTAATGCTGTCATCCGGTTAGGGATTGCCCTTTGTCTCATCAGGATAGCAGGTAGTAGCTCAGTCCAAGCCTGTCCAGTTTCTTGGATGGCTTTTGACAGCTTTGTATTTATTGTCCGCTTCAACCGTTCTACCATCCCCGAACTCTGCAGATGGTAGGGCATGTGAAATTTTGTTTAATGTCCAATGTGGTGGATAGTAATTTTACCACCTGTCCTGTGAAGTGGGTTCCCTGATTGGAGTCTATTTGGGTGGGGATGTCCCAGCGGGGAATCACCTCCTCGGTTAAGTTATGAGCTACTGTGGTTGCAGTGCAGTTTTGGGTAGCAAAAGCTTCCACCCACCGTGTGAACAATTCAATTATTAGACAGTATTCTTTCCTCTAGAGCTTGGAAGTGGTCCCGTGAATCAATTTGTAGATACTCCGAAATATTGTACCACTGTCTGTCCGATCTTGGCTTTCTTGGGATTGGCTTTAAGACCTACCCTTTGAAGGGTTTCTAAGATTTCTATGAGAGTGCCCGTGTGTCCCCGTTCATCCTCCGGGGCAATCAGCAAATCATCCACATACAGGAGGACCATGTTTCTGTAAGGGGTTAGGTCCACCTTTTCTAGGGCTCGACATAGTCCGGTGAAATATTGCCAGGGTATTGTGGAATCCCTGTGGCACCCATGTCCAGCTATACTGCCAGTCCCCTACAGTAAAGGCAAACTTGTCCTGTGATTTCTGAGCCAGAAGTATGGACCAAAATCCATTGGCTATGTCAAGCACTGTGAATATCTTATGCTCGGGTTTCAATCCGTTAAAGATTGTGGCTGGGCTGGCTACAATGGGGTGCTGACAAGGCGTCACTTTATTCAGAGCCCTGAAATCTATAGTCAGCCGTCTGGCTACTTTACCGGCCACACGGGTGAATTAGTGGTACTCTTAGCTTCCCGGAGTATGCCACTGTCCAGCAGATCTTGTACAATTTGTTTGACTGCCTCCATGGTTTCAGGTTTTATTGGATATTGTTTATGAGGGGTGTGCTCGGGTCCCAGGACAATGATTGATTCGGTTTCTACCAGTCCACAATCTTGTTTGGACCATGCCCACACTCCGTCAATCTGCAGACACACGGGGCCATACCCTTTTAATGTATCCCAATCCCTGGTGAGGATATGTACGCTCCCCACCTTTGCATGGTTGTCCAATTTATTTTGTTCCCCAAAGGTAGTAGTTTTGCGCCCATTTGGACTTCTCCAAACTATTTTCTTCCCCTGTGGATCAACCAACGCTCCTAATTGTTTTAAGAGATCGATTCCTAATATTGTACCCTCATTATTGGGACAAACATAAAATTGTGCGTGGATTAGAATCCCTGCCACATCCAATAATATTACTTCGCTTAGGTATGCCCTTGTGACAGATCCTCCAATATCTGTGATTAGAACTGTCCGTTTGGTTGTGGGTAGGGGAATATCTGTCATTGAGACAAAGGCGCCGGTATCCACTAACATGTCACATTGCCGGCCTCCGAACAATGCTGTAATGTGGATCCGAGGATTGCCTTCGCTCTGAGCGGGAGCCGCTGGCTTTCAGTCCCTTGCCAGGTGACTATGGGCCTGGAGAAACTGATCCTAAAATTCCTTCTACTCTAGGAACAAATATTGTCTTCAACTTAAGAAAATCTCCA
Source organism: Pristiophorus japonicus (assembly GCF_044704955.1). Lineage (NCBI taxonomy): Eukaryota > Metazoa > Chordata > Chondrichthyes > Pristiophoridae > Pristiophorus > Pristiophorus japonicus. Next base: position 367,054,954 of record NC_091977.1, on the reverse strand, counting down.
ATATTAAAACAGAGTTCACAGCTTGCTGTGAAAGGGTTAACTTCCTTTGTTGTGACAAACACAGACACCATCAATCAATATCAACTTTCACCCACAGCTTGCAGTCTTTTCAGTTTAAAAAACATAATCTTCCCTTTCAGGCAGTGCGTTCCAGACCTCCAACACCCTCTGGGTGAAGAGATCTTCTCTAAACCTCCGCCCCCGCCTTCTATATTGTTGTCCTGACGGGTGCTGTCACCATCACACCTACTGTCGGTTTATTTTGTCACTTTCTCAGTCAATAGTATAGTCCATCTACTTAATTCACAATACGCGCGAATCACTAAAACGAGGGCTTTCTCCTCTTTTTGTTTCTTTTCCGACTTCCTTTTAGCCACGGGTGGGTCGTCTGGTTTCCAATTTTGTTTAATCATTATTTCAATTAGTTTTTGATTTTTTTTTATCTGCTAGGTACCGTGTCAGAGACACCTCTGGTCCCAACTCGAGTTTCTCACTTCCCATGGCTATATGTTGTCAGCGGTACATCCCTTAATTACTCACCCTGAGTGAGACCAATACTTGCAACATATGTCAATTATAAATCGCAACGTTACACAGACACACTTCGATATAACCGATCGCAATTGTTTCACCTGGGATCTTTCGCTGACTACTTGAAGTCTCTGCTAGACCTGCAGATTCGGATCTCTCAGACAGCTGACACCAGACAGATTTCTACCCTCTGTCCTAACTGTGCGTGGTAATTAAAATGTACTCACGTCTTTGACATGGCTTCCATCTGCCGGATTCTAGTAAGGGTGCCTTCCTCACCCCAGTCTAATTCTTTCCCCGATCCCATTCTGTGATCCAACTAATCTATGGTTTTCCCGCTTTGGCCCCTTCACATGGCTTTAATCCCTTCCCAAGATGTCCCTGTTAATCCAATTCCTTAATTATAATTACTGACCGATCGTTTATCACAACGACAGTGTCCCTAACTTACATTACTTTATGGTACCAGTTTAAAGTTGTGTCTGACCCACTCCGTAGATTTTGCTTGATTCGGATTGATGTCCGGGTTCACTCATCGACTTCCAAGTCACTCAAATTTATGAGTGGTACTTAAACTTATTCACTCCTGTCATGACTCCTCTGTTGCGATCTCACCCTTAGTCATCAATCCTGCCGACTACGCCAAAATATTGGGGCGGAATCTGTATTGAAGAATAAGACTCAGACACCCATTTGCTCAAGCAGAAAACATACAAGTTTAATATACGTATACCTAGACTTGGCCAAGCCAGAGCTCCGTGTGCAGACTCTGCAGCCTATCACCCTAGAACTCAAATTCCTGCTTGCCAGCATAGAGAATTTAAAGCTAAAAATCACAATCCGCATGCATCACTTGTTCCAGCAACTGACCACAATATCCTTTTGACATTTACAACATTTCTAGTGATATGGGGGCTTTCCACTTTAGCTACGAGGCAACAAAGGCTGTTATCCTGTTATTTCACACCTGGCATCACATTTCTTGACCACGGTTGCTACAATGATCTGTTAGCCTAATTACACCCAGACAGTCTGGGTTGTGGTTTCTAGCAATTGCACTTAGGTGTGTGCAAAGCTTAGTTACATGCTATGTATTTGATTGGTTTTTGCTTTTTGTTACTAGGCAGACAGAGCTTGACTATATTTGCCAACCCAGAAGCCAATACTATAGAGGGATTCTAAAATCCTTCTTCAATCTTATATGTCGCAATAAGATCACCTCTCATTCTTCTGAACTCCAGTGAGTATAGGCCCAACCTGCTCAACCTTTCTTCATAAGTCAACCCCCTCATCACCAGAATCAACTGAGTGAACCTTCTCTGAACTTCCTCCAATGCAAGTATATCCTTTTAAATAAGGAGATCTAAACTGTACGCAGTTCTCTAGGTGTGGCTTCACCAATATCCTGTACAGTTGTCGCAGGATTTCTCTGCTTTTATACATAATGTGTAATATATCAATCTCTTTCACCCTTACTTCTGGCTACTTTTAGCCCATCCTTGAAGTACATGTGGGTCCTATTTTAGTTCCAATATGCAACACCTTGTATTTGTCCATATTAAAGTTGCAATGATTACTCCTGTTCATCCCTCTTGTAAGATAATGGCCCAGAAATTCCTCTGGGGGTCTTCCTGCGGACAATTGCCTCCTCGCTAGAGATTTTTTATGAAAGTACCTGGTGGTCTAGGAGGTGCCCTGGATTCCGGTGGGGAGGCCTTCACGTCCCGCACTGCGAAGCGCGCTCCCATCCCACTTAGAAGATGCAGTCACATGTGACTGCTCAGCCAATCAGGTAAGTATTTCACCGGTTCCCATTAATAGTACTGAGACACGCATATCTACGAGTTCTCATTGCTATTAATGGGAACAAAACCGAACACACAAAATAATAAAAAATAAAAAAATAGACCACACAGATTTAAAATTAATTGAAATTAAAGTTATTATGTCTTATAACAATAAAATATTTTCTCGATTTTTTAAGAAGTTTTTTTAATTATGGTTAAAAATAAACTTACCGTAGTGGGGAGCATTTTTAACAATAAACTATATGATTGTAATTTAATTTTATCGTGCTTTTGTATGTTTTAAAACACTTGCGCCTGTAAAAGTAGGCTATGCGCCTGCTTTTTCAGGTGCAAGATTTTTGAGGACAATTGCTGGGCAAGATATCGGTAAATCTCGCAATCTTGCCCAAGAAATGTCCTCGCTCCCGATATGTCATCCTTGCTACCGAGATGTCTACGATCTGTCTGAAAGATCAAAAAAGCCAGTTTTTAGCGCATGTGCATTGCGCGCTGAAAACCGGCTTTTCCGTTGCCTTCCCGGGTCCATAGAAATTTCGTACAGACCTGGGACATCGGAATTTCTACCCCATTGTGTTCATCCTTTGACTCCACAGTCCCTACTATCTTGGTTCGATATGCAAATATATCGGGGCCGAAAATCAGTTCCACCTGAAATGGGGCGAACCGACTGCTTTTTGGCCACCATTATCACCACATGGTTGTGGCGACCAAAGGATCGAAATTCACCGATTTTTCTAAACAAATGGCACCCAGCGGTATTGGCCAGCGGGAATCAGCACTTTTCAGTGGTGTGGGTGGGGAGCTTGGGGCTTAAAGGCCAGGGTTTGCAGCTAGGCTCTGAGAAGGACTGGCATTGGAATGAAGGCCATGGCTGCTGCACCTGTACCAAGGAGGGCAACCCGTTTTTCCGATGCAGAACTTGAGACATGATGCAGGCTGTGGAGGAAAGGAAGTGAGTCCTGGAGGTTTTTACCAATGCCTGGAGAGAGACAGCTGTGGATGTCTCAGGGACTTCCATTCATGATCAGGCTGCCACCCAATGCAGAAAAAGGATGAACTACATCATTCATCTGATGAAAGTGAGTACCGGTTCCACCAACTGCTGACCTTCTAGCTGTGAGCCACTCCTACATCCTTCTTTCATTTCCCACCTTCACTATATAGTCACTGAAGCAGCATTTCATTGTTGGGGCCTCTATATATATATGTGGGTCTTCTCGCAATGGAGGTTCCTGTTCATGTCACAGTTACAGCTGCATGTCATTTGTGCACTCATTTCTGACACTGCTACTCAGCAACCATTCTTTGTTTTGCAGGCCAAGGTTGCGCATAATGCATGGAGCAAAGGAGGACTGGTGGTAGCAAGCCTCAGCTTCAGATCCTAATGTCTCTGGCGGAGAGGGTGGAGGTGCTAGTGGGTAGACATGCTGCCTTCCCTGTGTCCTCCTTTAATGCTACCTCTCCCTGAAAGCACCAGTGCCTCTATGCCTTTCCTTATGAAAGTGTGCAAGTTGTAGCCTCCATGCGTAATTACCTACCTTCCCCGCACGGCGTCCCTTGTGCCATTTATGCTTGCAGATGTGAGGCCGAGTGAGAGCCGAGGTTCCTCGCACTGGTGTGAGTAGGAGGGCAATGCAGGAGACAGCCTTACAGGCAGCGGCAGCCGAGGCCAGGGAGAGGATGACCTGGAGACAGGGAGGGGCGACCTAGAGGACAGCCTTGAAGGCAATAACAGCCATGGTGATCCTGACACCTGGAGGACATTGGGGCTGTAGCCTGGATGGAAGCCTGGAGGCTACACCATCTGTTGGCGCCATCTCAGATGAGGTAGAGGAAGAGGGTGTCACTGTTGTTAGCAACAGATCACTGCTTCCTACAGTCACACGCGCCAGCTCAGATACTGGGAGTATGCGTTTGGATCTAATAGACATAGCAGAGGGGTCTGCATTGGGTGTTGCACTGGGGCCGAGCAGACTGCAGCAATTTGATGGCAATAGGGAACCTCTGGTGCCATCTCTCTGGGGGGTGATTGTGCACGGGAGTCTTGCTGAAGAGGACTTAGACGAGCCCATCAATGTTGGGTGGAGGCCATGCATTCCCAGATGTTAGGAGCAGTGTCAAGGGTGCCGGACAATCAGTCAGAAGTGGTCAGGAGTGTGGAGGAGTCCACAGCTCTGCGCACACCATGGAGCCCATCATTGCCAGTGTGCAGGCAATGGTGGATTTCCAGATTGACCGTTTGGATCCAGCTGTGATGCCGCAACTCATAGGTGATGTGGCAGCTGCCATTACAGCACAGGCACGAGGGAACGAGCGTATCAGTGCTGCTTTAGAGTCTGACCGCGGCCCTGGAAGCTCAGAATGCTCTTATGCACTCTGGGCATCAGTCCACGGAGTGTCTTACTGCTGGCATTTCTGGTGGCTTGGAGAATGCGACTGCTCACATGCAGTCTCAGGTTAATGCCACCTGAAACCTCAGTGTTGCCTTCGTGGCTGGGTCCACCACGGGCCACGAGGGATCTTCCGGTGTGTCGCCTGAGCTCCCTCAGATTGGTACCGGTGGTTGTGTGCCGCCCCCGGGGACTGACGCAGTTTTCAGTACCAGTACCTGGTTTGTGGTGGATAACATAGTCATAAGCGGATAATGTTAGTGCCCATCGTTGGATGCGGGACGAAGCATTGGTATTTATACCTTTGTTCTCTGAAAACAGCGAAATGAGTGGCTTGTGGTCAGTTTCAAGCTCAAACTGAAGTCCAAATACGTATCGGTGCATTTTCTTAACCCAATATACACATGCTAACGCCTGTTTCTCAACCATATTATCAGCTCTCTCACTCTTTGACAGACTTGTAGAAGCGTATGTAACCAGTTGGAGGTTGCCCGATACATTGGCTTGCTGTAACACACAGTCGACCCCATACGATGAGGCGTCACAAGCTAGCACTAAACGTTTACATGGGTCATCGTGTACAAGTAACTTATTTGAACATAGCAGGTTCCTCGCCTTCTCAAAGGCTGTGTTTTGAGATTTGCCCCAAACCCAGTCATCACCCTTACGTAGCAACAAGTGCAAAGGCTCTAACAACGTGCTCAACCAGGGTAAAAAGTTACTGAAATAATTGAGGAGTCCCAGGAACGAACGCAGCTCCATCACATTGTGTGGTCTGGGTGCATTCTTGATGGTCTCTGTCTTTGAGTCCGTGGGCCTGATGCCGTCTGCTGCAATCTTTCCCCCAAAAAATTTGACGTCTGGCGCCAGGAAAACAAACTTGGAGCATTTCAGCCTGTGTCCCACTCAGTCTAGGTGATTTAGAACCTCTTCCAAGTTGTGTAGATGTTTGATGGTGTCACGACCAGTGTTCAGGATGTTGTCTTGAAACACAACAGTGCGCGGAACAGATTTCAGCAAACTCTCCATGTTTCTCTGGAAAATGGCTGCAGCCAAGCAAATCCTGAAACGGCACCTATGGTATATAAACAGCCCTTTGTGTGTGTTAATGCACGTCAGTCTTTTCGAAGATTCAGCCAGCTCCTGTGTCATGTAGGCAGAGGTTAGGTCCAACTTGATGAATGACTTCCGCCTCCCCTCCCCCCCGCCTCCCCCGCTAATGTTGCGAACAGGCCATCCGCCTTGGGCAGCGGGTACTGGTCCTGCAGTGAGACTTGGTTAATCGTTACCTTGTAGTCGCTGAAGATTCTGACCATGCCATCGCTTTTTAACACCGGAGCAATTGGACTGACCCACTCATTGAACTCGATTGGCGATATGATTCCTTCGCGTTGGAGTCTGTCCAGTTCGATCTCGACTTTCTCCCTCACCATGTACGGAACCGCCCGAGCCTTGTGATGGATGGGCCGTGCAATGGGGCCTAGAGGGATCTGTACCTTGGCGCCTGTGAAGTTGCCGATGCCTGGTTCAAATAGCGAGCGAAACTTGCTCAGCACTTGAGCACATGAGGCGTCATCCACTGAAGATAGTGCTATGATGTCGTTCCAATTCCATCTAATCTTTTCCAGCCAACTTTTGCCGAGCAGCGTTGAACAATCCACAATGATAGGTCATGCACAGCTCCATCATACGATACCTTCACTGCCGCACTTCCAATAACTGACATGAGCTCATTGGTGTAGATATGCAGCTTTGCATTAATCGGGCTCAATTTGGGCCTTTGTGCTTTATTGCCCCACAGTTTCTCGAAAGCGTTCTGGCTCATTATTGACTGACTTGCATCCATGTCCAACTCCATGGAGACTGGAACTCCATTTAATTTGATGTTCAGCATTATAGGAGGGCTCTCGGTGGTGAAGGTATGTACCCCATACACTTCTTCCTTGGGTTGAGTTGCTTGTGCTGCGTGATCTGCGCTGTTGGGGGTGGTGTGGGGGTCAGGTTCACCTATGACCTTCTGAGCGGTTCGAATCACTCCCACTCCCTCGATTCTAGACTTTGGATTTATTTAGGGATGTGACAAAGTGCAGCAGACAACTGGTTTTGGTGCAAGAAACTTTGATTTTATTCAAGAAAGAAAATTACAATATTTAATGTATTGTCAAAATCTTACAATCTCAAAATAGGGAACTCTTTAATACACACACAAGAAGAGATACAGCAGAAGAAGACCTCCCACCTCCCACTCCCTATCTCTAACTAAGTTAGACTCTAGGGCAACAGGGATGATGCTTATCAATCCTTCCATTGACTGTTATGGCTGTTTCACGGTTTCGGGGTTCACTGGGTTTTGTAGGTTCTGCTTGCCGTACCCCGAATGTAGTACAGGACTTCTTGCTGCGATCTCTTCAGTGGGGTGTGTCCGCTGATGCAGTAGGGCGTGTTTTGGATTTATGGGTTAAGTACCCACTTTCCTCTTGCAGAGGTAGGATTTTGGGTTACTTTTGGTAAAATTTTACCTGATTGTAGGTCAGGAACAGATTGTAGAGTGGAAAACTTCCGAAAATCCGGTTTTCTTCCGAGTTAGTCCTGGTCGAAATCTGTCAGTTGCGGTGGCTCAATATTACCAAGTTGGTTGTTGGTAATGGTTTGTTGATAGTTTCGTGAGGCTCTTGTTGCCACGATGTGACCGATCATGTCTGGGGTCACTGGAGACTGACTTCTTCTGCCTTGGCTGTGATGATCTGTGGTAACCTGTGAATAACCTACTGATTGTAAAACAGGGCCTCAATTATACTTTGATAGGCTTCCTTATCTGCGCACCAAATCAAGCCCGGTTCTTTATTTAAGTTTTGGCGGGCTCATTAATTTTGGCGGGCTCATTAATGGTAACGTGATTAAAAATGTGTCAATTGTTGAAATTATATTTTGGTTTCGAGTCGCAATTGTTAAAGTTAGTTTCTGGTGCCGAGTTGTCTGCCTGGATCTGAGCTTTCTATGCGGGCCGGCAAGGTGATTAGCATTATGCATGTGTTGGATGGATTCTGTGCTTGGGCTGAAATTATACTTCCTTGAGTCGATTGATGAAATGTGAATGTCTTCTAGGGGGCAGGTTTGAGGGTAAACAGTTCCCCAGACAATTTGATTAGTTCCAATATCCAAACTGACTTTTCAGAGGTTGAACCCACCCCTGGTCTCGCAGCCCTTTTCTCACAGACCCTACATGCACCTTTTTAAAATCCCAAACTTGGTTAAAACTTGTAGATTTCTTCCTAATGCAATTTAGGATCACAAACTGTCTGCTTAATAGTCCCAAATTGAATTTCCTTTTCAGTGAGTCCAAACACTGGGGGGTTTCCACGAATTTTGGAATCTTACAACGCCGGATCGATCATCCTCTGCCACATGGTATCTCACAGCACATTTGCACATTCGCTGGAGGTGCCCCATCATTGCGCAGCCTTTGCATACGTAGTGCTTGAAACGACATTGATGGTCCCGATGATTACCCCCGCAGCGCCAACACGGTGCTAAAGGATTCACATTCACTCCTGATGGCAGACTCTGAGTCATCACAGGTCTTGTAGCCGCAGACGTATAGGCCCTGCCATATGCAGTCCGGCCTGCTAGCGACGTTATTTTATGCACAGTACTTGCCGGTGAGCTTCGATGTTGAGAAGATATCTGTTTGGTGTTATCCTCTGTGGCCATGCATGCGTGGGCGATCGCGATGGCCCTGCTCAGGTCGAGGTTTTCGGCAGCCAGCAGCTTTCAAAGAATGATCTCGTGGCTGATGCCCAGCACGAAAAAGTCCCGCAGCATTTAACCTAATGCACCTCCAAAATCGCAAGGTCCTGCGAGGCGTCTCAGGTCGGCGACATAATCCGGCACATCCTGGCCCCCGGAGCGATGGTGCGAGTAAAAATGATATCTGGCCATGAGGATACTCTCCTTCAGCTTGAAGTAGTCCCGAACCAACATGCCGTGCACAACTCTGTATGTTGGTTTTGTCGGTGCGAGCAGATTCTTGATGGGGCCGTATATTTTAGGCCCACAAACAGTGAGGAGAACCGCCCTGCACTTGGCCGCGTTAGTGTCTCCTTCCAGCTCGTTGGCCACGAAGTACTGGTCGAGACGCTCAACGAAGGCTTCCCAATCATCACCCTCTACGAATCTCTCTAATATTCCAACGGCAGCCATAGTTGCATGAAGGTTCGTATTCTGTTACTCGTCGCCCATTGTTGTGTATAGAAGAACTGTAAGCTAAGCTTAGTGTGACATTAGTCTTCTTTATTACAACTCCAGAGTGCCTAAACAACATGGCAGCCAACCTTTTATATTGGCCCTGCACATGTGTGCAGGTGACGATTCGGACTCCAACAGTCGCGCCCTCTTATGGTAAGTAACTCTTATGTTGTCACTTTGTGAGATCTTTGAACCATAATAACTATTCTCTATGAAAATTAAAGCAGAAAAGTTCCCTGAATAAATTAACATCGGTTTTAAAAAAAAACACCAGGTCATCTTTCAGCAGTTTTCTGATTATAAATTAATTTAACGAGAGTATGCTGTTGGCAGCACTCTCCTTATGAGGTACCATAGTGGGAATTCAACAGAGATAAATGAGATAACATTAACTTACTGCTATCTTTTTGTGTCATATTTAGGAATACACAGCAGTTCAAATGATTGCTGTTTCCCAGTAAATATCAAAGTAGCATGGTGCACATTTTTAATGAGAACACACGTATCAAGTGCCATGGTTCTGATGTACCCTATTAATATGGGAGCATGTAATTTGCATGCTTCAGTGGAGAATTTTGAACCTTGTTTATTTCAGTGTAAAAATAAAGAAGCTACACTCATAGGAGTAGCTTTTTACACATTTTTATAATTGTTTTTTAGTAAGATTAATTTTAGTCATTGTTGTCACATATCAGAGACAACATGTCACTAAACATCTTTGAAACCACGGAAAATATATTTTGCATGAAGATAGGAACGTAGGAATAGGAACAGGTTCTTCAACTCCTTGAGCCTGTTCCACCATTGTATTAGATCAAGACTGATCTGTATTTTAACTCCATTTACCACCTTGGTTCCATGGGCTAGAAATTCGGTTGAGTACGGCCTCCCATTAGTGCTCCCGAGTGGCGGTGAAATGTCGCTCATGACTTAATGCCCGGATACTTTGGTTGACTTTTACCGGCGGTGCTAACATTTATTGTCTCGCTGTCTAACGACAACCAAATCACGATGTCAGTATGCGTGCAACATCCCTCTAGCGCCCCGGACGTGAAATTTGGTTTGTGCGCTTCACTTACCGCCAGCCACTGAAAACGCCAGAGAATCCAGGTATTCCCAGCTTCTTTGGGCGATACCGGGAGGGTATTTCAAAGGATGAGCAACCGGGTTACTCAGAGTTCACAGTGACTGCAATGTTTCCACATATCTCTGTGTATCTCTCTGCTAACATGCCACCTTTGCCTTCTCCAAGCAATTGGTAGGTGGCGTCTACAGAGAAGGGTGATTGGAAATGTGAGGACACGAATGAGGAGACCCTGTAGATGTTGGGGCTGGAGACCTCACGGGTTTATCTAGAGCACTTATCATACCTAGACATGTCTGATGAGCAGTGCGTTAGAAGGCTGAGGTTCCGCAAGGAGCTAGTCACTGAGCTATGCCATCTACTGCTGCCATACCTGGAGGCTGATATCGGGACCAGGACTTCACTGTCTGTCACAGTGAAAGTAACTGTGGCGCTCAGTTTCTATGCCTCTGGCTCCTTCCAGGCTGCAGCAGGGGACATCTACAGCATGTTGCCATTTGATGCTCATTGCTGCATCCAGAAGGGCAGACGCTCTATATTGCAGGAGAATGGACGACATAAATTTTCCCATGATGAGGGAAAAACAGGAGGAATGGTCATGTGGGTTTGTCAGAAACATAGAAACATAGAAACATAGAAAAATAGGTGCAGGAGCAGGCCATTCGGCCCTTTGAGCCTGCACCACCATTCAATATGATCATGGCTGATCATGCAACTTCAGTACCCTATTCCTGCTTTCTCTCCATACCCCTTGATCCCTTTAGCCGTAAGGGCCACATCTAACTCCCTTTTGAATATATCTAACGAACTGGCCTCAACAACTTTCTGTGGTTGAGAATTCCACAGGTTCACAGTTCTCTGAGTGAAGAAGTTTTGCCTCATTTCGATCCTAATTGACTTACCCCTTATCCTTAAACTATGACCCTAGGTTCTGGACTTCCCCAATATCGGGAACATTGTGAGCTGTGAGGAGGATGCTAAGAGGCTGCAGGGTGACTTGGACAGGTTAGGTGAGTGGGAAAATACATGGCAGATGCGGTATAATGTAGATAAATGTGAGGTTATCCACTTTGGTGGTAAAAACAGGAAGGCAGATTATTATCTGAATGGTGACAGATTAGTAAAAGGGGAGGTGCAATGAGACCTGGGTGTCATAGTACATCAGTCATTGAAAATTGGCATCTAGGTATAGCAGGCGATGAAGAAGGCAAATGGCATGTTGGCATTCATAGCGAGAGGATTTGAGTATAGGAGCAGAGAGATCTTACCACAGTTTTACAGGGCCTTGGTGAGGCCACACGTTGAATATTGTGTACAGTTTTGGTCTCCTAATCTGAGGAAGAACATTCTTGCTGTTGAGGGAGCGCAGCAAAGGTTCACCAGACTGATTCCCGGGATGACAGGACTGACATATGAAGAAAGATTGGATCGACTAGGCTTATATTCAATGGAATTTAGAAGAATGAGAGGGAATCTCATAGAAACATATAAAATTCTGATGGGATTGGACAGGTTAGATGCAGGAAGAATGTTCCCGATGTTGGGGAAGTCCAGAATCAGGGGTCACGGTCTAAGGATAAGGGGTAAGCCATTTAGGACCGAGATGGAGAAACTTCTTCACCCAGAGAGTTGTGAGCATGTGGAATTCTCGACCACAGAAAGTTGTTGAGGCCAGTTCGTTAGATATATTCAAAAGGGAGATAGATATGGCCCTTACGGCTAAAGGGATCAAGGGGTATGGAGAGGAAACAGGAATGGGGTACTGAAGTTGCATGATCATATTGAATGGGAGTGCAGGCTCAAAGGGCCGAATGGCCTACTCTTGCACCTATTTTTTTATGTTTCTATGTTTCTAACATTCTTCCTTAATCTAACTTGTCCAATCCCATCAGAACTTTCTCTGTTTCTATGAGATCACCTCTCATTCTTCTAAATTCCAGTGAATATAAGACTAGTCGATCCAGTCTTTCTTCATATGTCAGTCGTGCCATCCTGGGAATCAGAATCAGTCTGGTGAACCTTCGCTGCACTCCCTCAATAGCAAGAATGTCCTTCCTCAGATTAGGAGACCAAAACTGTACAAAATATTCAAGATGTGGCCTCACCAAGGCTCTGTACAATTGTAGTAAGACCTCTCTGCTCCTGCACTCAAATCCTCATGTTATCAAGGCCAACATGCCATTTGTCTTCTTCACCATCTGCTGTACCTGCATGCCAACTTTCAATGACTGATGTACCATGACACCGAGGTCTCGTTGCACCTCCCCTTTTACTAATCTGTCACCATTCAGATAATATTCTGCCTTCCTGTTTTTGCCAACCAAAGTGGATAACCTCACATTTATCTACATTATACTACATCTGCCCTGCTTTTGCCCACTCACCTAACCTGTCCAAGTCACCCTGCATGCTTTTAGCATCCTCCTCACAGCTCACACTGCTTCCCAGCTTAGTGTCATCTGAAAACTTGAAGATATTACATTCAATTCCTTTGTCTACATCATTAATGTATATTGTAAATAGCTGGGATCCCAGCACTGAACCTTGCGGTACCCCACTAGTCACTGTCTGCCAATCTGAAAAGGACCCATTTATTCCTACTCTTTGCTTCCTGTCTGCCAACCAGTTCTCTATCCACATCAATACATTACCCCCTTGTCCCCAAGCAGCCAGCCTTGGATGTCTGATGGTTCAGGGTACCATTGCTTGTACCCATGTGGCTTTGCCTGCACCATACCAGAATGTGGAGGTGTTTCACAACCGCAAGGACTACCACTCTCTTAATGTACAGTTGATGTGCGACCACACGCAGCGCATACTCGGTGTGAATACCCGCTATCCTGGCAGTGCACACGATGCTTTCATCCTGTGCCACGGCTCCTCCATCCACCACAGGAAGATTGTGGTTAGCTGCTCAACGACAAATGCTACAGTCTAGCCACCTGGATCATGTCACCCCTCCGCAACTCCAACATCCGTGTTGAGCATCAGTACAACAAGAGCCATGCGGCCATCGAGAACCTCATAGAGCGAACTATCGGGGAACTAAAGCTGCATTTCTGATTCCTTGGCTGCTCTGGAGGCAGCCTTCAGTACTCCCCTGATCAAGTATCGCACGTCATTGTGGTCTGTTGCATGCTGCACAAACTGACCATCATGAGGACCCAGGCATTGCCACTGGGGATTGCAGCTCCACTTCAGGAGGAGGAACAGGAAGAGGAGCATGACGATGCAGAGCATGGAGAGTCAGATGAGGAGGAGGATCAGCAGCCACAGAGGAGGTACCATGCCAATGCTGCTACTGCAAGGGTCGCACGTCAGCTCCTCATCCTGCATCGATTCCACTGAATCAATGACCAGATGACTACTGGTCCTCACATTCACATCACTATGTGCAAGGCTGATGGCGCAGCTCCGTGAAATTCTCAATTCATACACATGACCGCAATGCAAACGGTCAATTCAACATTTTATTACCTCTAACAAGAGTGTGCCCGCAAGCAACACACCAACAACCCTTCACTAGAAATTAATAAAGAATGTAACAAATGCCCCTTGAAACAGCATAACCCACAGACAACTTCATGATTATATATACAAACACTCCTCCCATCTGAAATGCAAGACCAGCTCTCATGAACCAGAAATTGTCAATGCCCTTTTACAAATAGCAGGCGGCAAACATCAGCAACGAAATATGCATAATTATATTTACAAGATGTGGATATCTGGCCATGTTGGGCAAAGTCATTATTGTGACTTACGCGCATATTTCCCACCCCTTCCCTTTTCCCCCTCCTTAATGCAGTGTCTGCAGCAAGGCTGCTTGAAGGCAGCTGTATCTGTGAGGCAGAGACTGCAGATGGCATAGCAGGATGGCCTGGCCCAGCTCTGGGCTAGGAACATCCGGCTGTGGAATGCACCACCTCAGCATGGGCGGCAGCAGACTTGGGTGGGTGAAGAGGTCTTCAGAAACAGAAAGGGATACCATTCCCTAAATGTGCAGCTGATGTGAGACACACGCACAGCAGCCTCGCAGTCAATGCTTGCTGTCCTGGAAGCACAAATGATGCATTTATCCTCCAGGAGATCACTGTGCCACAACTGTTTCAGCCACCATGGGAAGGCCAAGGCTGGCTGCTTGGGGACAAGAGATATCGCCTGGCCACCTGGTTAATGAGCCCCCTCCCAACCCCACCAAAGGAACGGTACAATGAATGCCATGCCGCCACCCTCAACACCATAGAACAGACAATAGGGCCGCTGAAGCAGCGATTCTGATGCCTGGACAGCTCTGGAGGCAGCCTCAATAGGTCCCACTATTCATCGTGGTGTGCTGCATGCTGCACAACTTGGCCATCATGTGGGCTCAGGCTTTGCTAGTGGGGATCGCAGGCCCACCTCAGGAGGAGGAGGAGGAGGAAGAGGAACAGGAACTAGCCGACACCCCGAAAGTCCAGCAAGAAAATGAGGAACAGCAGCAGCCACGAAGGAGGCAGCGTGCAAATGTTGGTGGCGGCAGGGCTATTTGGCAATGGCTCATAAGGGATCAGTTTGCTTAAATGCAGGTAGCTGAGGGATGCTGCGAATAATGACACTGCATTGTACCACAATAATGCCACATCTCCAGCACAAGTCCACAGTCGTACACCAGAGGCTGAAGGAGACGGTCAAAGTAAGAGTTTATTTAACACGCATCTCTGGAACAACCTCAAAAACCACGCACCCTCAAAGAAAACAACATGGAGCTCCCGCCATTTTAAAGAAAATAAAGAGACATCAGACTATTGACATTTAGATACATCAGACTTTTGACATTTTTTTAATGAGGTGCCAGACCCTCAAATGAAACAAAATGGAACATCCGGCCCTTCAAATAAAACAAACAAACATGAGAATTGGCTAATTTTTTACACACGTCACATGGTGTTAGCGTGAATGTTTTCTCAGAAGAATCACTCAACACTCAGAGTCGGTTCCAACGCCAATGCGGCCTTTATTAACGCTCAGCGGGGAGCAAGTCTCAGGACTGGATCCAGGCTTCTCTCCACAGAACAAAGGGTTTCATGGATTTTTATATGTTTCACAACAGTTTACTACAGTTACTCAGCCCATTACGGCTGGACACAATCCAATCATAACGATTATAGATATAGGTTATTTTAACCCAATAGAATTCCCCTGATACCTCAGGAACTGCATGTTCGGTTTTTGTCAGCTCAGGCTGATTAGTGTTCGGTTTTTGTCAGCTCGGGCTGATTAATGACCTTTTTATGTGGAACATGTTCTCTCCTTATCTCTCTCTTCCTCGGGAAATCACTGGTTCATTATGCTTATCTGGTATCCCAGGCATTCCTGGTAGTGGGCCTCACAGGGTCATTGCTCGGTCATTGCTCGGTCAGTCCCAGTTCATTACTTGACTAACGGGGTTCCCATCATGCTTGGGCAGCCATTTTATATGTGGCCGCTTTAAACTTATATGAGTTTAGATATATTCAACAGGTGCCTAATGCCTAGTGTTTTATATATTCAGCAGGTGCCTAATTCCTACAACACATGGGGAGACATTTGCTCAGTGAGTCTTACAATGGCATATCCCACCCCTCTACCTCACTCTCCTCCCACGTCGACTGCTCCTCCTCAATGTGGCCTCAGTGCCTGCAGCAAGGCTGCTTGAGGGCTGCTGTGTGTCTGAGGGAGTCAGGACAGATGACCTATGTGGATGCCCTGGAACAGCTGCGGCCATGGAAGGCCTGGCTACTGATTGCACTGCCTCAGGATGGACAGCAGTAGTGTGGGATGGCTGGGATGCAGACCATGGCAGGTGCAAAGGTGGACTGGCAGCGGTGGGAGCTGGAATGCTGTCATTGTGAGGAAGGACAGCACCTTCCACTTCTTGCGGACTACTACCAGTCCTCTACTACAGATTGCTGACCTACTGTGGCACCATCTGTTCCCCATCCGACTGTGGGGATGACAGAGAGGATAGTGGCAGGCACTGCTTGCATGGCAGCATTCTGAGACTGTATAAACGCAGGGAGCACTTGAAACACTGCATTCTGAAATTGCATGCTAGCAACCAGTGCCTGCATGACAAATTGAAGACCTCACGTGACTTTGGCCTGTGATGTCATGGCTGCTGCATTGCCAACCATGGCATGAGCTATCACCTCTGGGACGCCACTGTTGCTCGTTGAGGCCACATCCCAGTCTAGATGGGCACGAATGGTCTCAGTGGACTGCTGAGAAGTATGGGCCATGCTGGAGGTGGCCTCCACCAAACTCACAATGAAGAAATGCAAAATTCACAAGAAAGCCCCACTGTGTTTGGGCTCATTCGAAAGGAAATTTAATTTAGGACTATCGACCAAAAAGGCTGGATTGCTTATGGTAGAAACTACGAACTTTAATAGAATTTTGACTTTTAAAAGACAAACTCGAGGCTGTGGGCGGACCTATGGCACTAGCAAGAGAGAGTCTAATTAAGTAAAGCTACCTGGGTGTGAGGACTGAGTTAACCTGTCTGGAAGAATGAGTATTCGAAAATCCT
Organism: Pristiophorus japonicus; assembly: GCF_044704955.1. Lineage (NCBI taxonomy): Eukaryota > Metazoa > Chordata > Chondrichthyes > Pristiophoridae > Pristiophorus > Pristiophorus japonicus. The sequence continues at coordinate 367,038,346 of NC_091977.1, read as the reverse complement.
TCCCCCACAAGAGACATTAACATCACAAAATCACCCAGAGGTGGCTTCCCATCAACATGGGTCTGGACAACCATTTCAGCACATACATCACAAAGAGGCCCAATCCAGCCTGTATACGAAAAACTAAGCACAGAAGGACATTGCAATTACCAAACTAATTTTTCCATCAGGAAATGGTTTTCGAAGATCAACTCACCCAAGACATGTCAACTTTTAATGAGCCCGACAAAATATTACAAAGAAGAACTAAGCCTGCCAAAATTATACAAAGGGTTTCAAACAGATTTGGCGGCAAGATTAGAACACTGAAATCGTATAACTGACCCCTGTTTTCAACAGAGGGTAGGTGGTTGCTAGGTAGCTAAAAGGCTGCTATTACCTCAGATGACACACTTTGACTGACAGACGAGTACCACATTACGCTGTGTCATCAAGACAAGGAGAGAAACCAACGTGACAGTTGTAAACTAACTTCTCCAGCCTTGAAGTCCTGAAGTCCTGAAGGAAGGAACAACATCAACATCGCCGCAGCGACCGACCACAGTAAATGTGGTATCAAGGGAAAAACAACTGCGATCTACCGTTAACTATCAAAAGGGTTGGTAAGCATAGTCCCTACATGCCATGGAGTCTAACCTAGCTAGAATTAGGTATTGGGAGGTAGGAGGTATAATTTACTGTGACCCCCCTTTGAATGTGTAGTGCATGGTTCTTTATTAGAGTGATTTGCGATTTTAAGTTTGACCTTGTACCTTTCCTTGTATTGTTCTTTATTAGAGTGTTTGTAAGTTTGGCCTTGTATTTTCTTACTAGAGTAACAAGCCTGTATTACCTTGACTCTAATAAAAACAAAGTTATTTGCATCAAACCAGTGTCCTTTGCACTTTTGTCACACCCCCCAAATAAATCCAGAGTACAGAACCCAAGGGAGTGGGAGCGATTCGAACCGCTCAAGTTGGTCAGAAGGGAACCTGATCCCCTCATAGAGACCACCCCCCTTACAAAATGGTGACCACGAAGGCGGGACTCTGGTACAAGGGGTGTGATGTGGAGAGTTTGGGGCAAAGAACCAAAAATGGAAGAGAGGATTTCCTCCTATGTGTATAAGAAAGTGAATGTCACTAAAGAATGGGTGCTTAATCTATTGCGCGCTGAGCGTCCAGCTGATGCTGCAGCCCAGTGGACAGCAAGCAAAGATCACAAAGAAGCCGTAGAGAAGGCAATCTAGTTGGTCTACCTACAGCGATAGCTCCAACTCCTAGACAGAATGAATGAAACATTACAGGCAGAGTTATGGGAATGCGCAGAGAACTACCAGGAAAGTGTTATATCAGAAGAAAGATTATCGGGAGAACTCCATAAGCTAAACCAGGAAAGGACCCAAATAATGGAAAAGTTTAAAAACAGTCAGGACTATTTTCAATGTCAGGTTACCAAGGCCAAAAGTAATGAAAAGTCACTGAGGGAGGAAAGCACTCACCTCACCCTACAAGTAAAAGAGCTCCAGGAAAGATTAAAAGATGTGCAAGCAGCGTATAAAGTAGCTAGCACTAATGGGTTTGAATTGGGAGACCAGGGCCCCTGCCAGCAACAAATTAAAAGTTTAAACCTTGCTCTGTCCAAGGCAAAAAGCATGGTATGCCTAATAAGCCCGGGTACACCACAGGTAAACCTGGAAGAGAAGGAAGAAACTACCCGGCCACTACCTGTGGCACCGGTGACTACACCGGTTCAGCAGCAGGAGGGGCAAATCATTTGCGGGGCGGACAGGGATAGTGAACCACCACCACCTGTGGAACCGAGTTTCAACTCGGCTTGGCCGCAGGGAAGAGAGGGAGGCGAGCCAGAACAGGGAGAGCCAGAAGCAGGGCCAATGTGCCCGGTCCGGCAACAGAAGTTTGGCCTGCCCGCCCTTAACAGGGGTCCAGGGCCCCTGGAAAGTCAGTATGTGGTCCCCCACACTCCCCACCAGCTTAGGGCTATGATAAGCCACCTGGGAAAGCTAACTCGAAAGGGAGACCCCTCGGTTCACTTTGTGGAGGTGGAACAGGTAGGGGATATTAATGGGTGTGATGATGCAAAATGGCAAAGCTGCTTCTCCTATCTCTAGACAGCAAACTGTACCAGTCCCTCTCTACTGAGAGCAAAAGAGGAGAGAAAACACTTGCTGCCGTACAGAAAGATATGTTAAAAGCTATGGGCTGCAATGACGGGAGTCCCTTCTCTAGAGTAGACAAAACGGTACAGCTCACAGGACCAACATTCGCAGACCGACTGTGGCCGGTGTACAAAAGGGACTGTAGTGGGGACATAGACAGGGATCACTTAAACTCGGACGAATTAGCACACTGGCTCCGAAGCCTAGTAGCTAACAGTTTACCCAGAATAAGAACCAAGGCTGAGGCCTGGTTCGACCCAAGAGATCCCCAAGCCACAGAACAGGGAGTGCTTAGGCAACTGACCCTAGCTTGCAGAAACAGCAGAGGGACAGAAGAGCACCCACAAAAGTGAAGGGTTCACAAAATCCGACCTAGCCAAGATAAGAGGGAATGGTGCCACAAGGGGGGCAACCCCTCCGATACAAAACTGCTTCGGGTGCGTAAAGAGTGGGCACTGGAGCAAGGATTGTAGAAATAGCGCAGAAAAGAATTCTCCAGCCCCTGCCCAAAAGACCGAGACAGATAAGCCAGTCCCTCCCCACTCATTCGAGACTTTTTTAAACGCACTCCGTGCCATGTTAGATGGCCCTAGGAGGGTAGCCACCGCCACCAGTACCAAGATCCCATCTGCCCCATCCCAACCAAAACAGTGACTAGGACAGGCACAGCCTGTCCACCTGTATTCCCTCGAGTACGATGCGTGGGGGAGACCGACCGTACAGATGGAAGTGGAAAAGGTGAAAGGGACTTACCTGCTGGACACCGGTGCCTCAAGCACCCTTGTCTATGCAGCTAACCCTGCCACCTCACCTCTGTCTAACGGGGTCCCCTACAGCTTGGTGGGTTTCACAGGCACTAAACAGACTGGCTCATTCTTTCTTCCGCTCTCCATTCATTTAGGTACACTCCACACTAAGTGGACTTGTGTCCTGATGAAGTGGAAGCAGGAAGGGAGAGGGATCCTGGGGACTGACTTCATCTTAGGCCACGGGATTATAGTGGATTTAAGAAACCACTGTCTTTGGGGGTCAGTCTGTACGGGACAGGAGAGTGAGGTGATGGTTATCCCGGGAAAACAGGGAAAAGGGACGGTGTGCACTATGAAACCAAAGGAGAGTTATGACCTTTAATCACTGGCCAGTAACACCCCTGTAGAATATCAAGAATATGTGAGGAAAAACCTTGCAGCTTTTGCTACTTACAAAGACGACTGTGGGAGAATAAATGGGGTCGAGGTTAGCATAGATGGGGACCCCATGACCTGACCACAGAAACAGTACAACTTCCCCAGGGAGGCGGAGGCAGACATGGAAACAGCCTTGGGTTCGCTGGTTAAACAGGGGGTATTGAGACCGATAGCTACCAATGTGACCTCTCCATTGTGGCCGGTTAAGAAACCGGACAACTCCTGGAGAGCCATGATGGACTATCGAGTGTTCAACCGTAACATCCCCGCCTGTGCACCCACTGTTGCTGCTGTCGCCGACCTCATTGGAAGTATCCCAGCCTCCGCGACCACCTTCATGGTGCTGGATATTTCCAACGGGTTTTGGTCCATACCTTTAAGAAGGGAAGATCAGTACAAGTTTGATTTTACCTTTAAAGGATAGCAATACACTTGGAACTGTCTCACTCAGGGCTTCCACAACAGCCCCAGTATTTTCCATCAGTGTATTGTCAACTATAAAGAGTTTCAGCAGACCCCAGCAGTTAGTAAAGTATGTGGATGACCTGCTCCTGTTCACCGATGAGGGGGAGGAGCATGGCCCACTGCTGGCTGAACTGCTGGAACTGCTGAAAGAAGGAGGATTTAAAGTAAACCCCAAGAAGGCACAGATCGGTCTGAAGGAAGTAAAATTCCTGCGACTGGTTGTGTGCACTGGGGAGAGAGCCATTGACAAAGCTAGAAGGGAAGCAGTGCAAAAGTTACCCGCCCCCAACACAGTGACAGGAGTAAGGTCTTTTCTAGGGCTAACCAGGTACTGCAGAGACTTCATTTTGCAGCCACAGCAGCCCCTCTGCTTCCACTCCTACACAAGGGAATGGAGTGGGAATGGGACGAAGGTTGCGAGGCAGCATTTATCCAACTCGAGAAAGACCTGCAGACCGCGTCAGCTCTAGAGGCCGTAGGTGGGGGTAATGAGTTTTTCCTGGAGGTAGCAGCCAGTGGGGACAGCCTGAGTGCAGTACTGCTCCAAGAGCGGCACGGCCAGCTGAGGTCAGTGGTCTACTCCTCCAGGATACTCACGGATGTGGAAAAGGGATACTCCAACTGTGAGAGGCACCACCTAGCCACTCACTGGGCTGTGAAAAGATCACACTCCTTACCCACCATACGCCCACCCAAATGCTCCTGGATAGGAGAATTAAGGACGAGACAGTGAGCAGTGCCTGCGTTGCTCACTGGACTCTGCTCCTCTCCCAAATGGACCTAGGGGAAAGGAACTGGCTCGCAGCCAACATGATTTATCCAGGGACAGCCCACCAGTGTTCCGTAGAAGGGGTATGGGTAATTGACATAGGCTTTCGGGCTGGGTTACACCCCACAGGCCGAGAGATCAATGTCGATGGTTCAAGCACAGTATCTGTGGGTGAACGACTCACAAGCTGCGAAGTTTATGACCCAGAGGCAGGCATTGCCCTGGCGATTAAACTCCCCAGTACTATGAGCGCCCAGCATGCTGAACTGTCTGCGATGTACGTAGTCACACACCCCGAAGAATTCCCTACCCCATACATGATTTGCTCGGACAGTATGTTCACATACAATCCGTGTATGGAGTACCTGCCTACCTGGTCCCGCTGCGGATACACATCCACAGACGGGAGACCCCTGGCAATTAAGCCCCTCCTGGAAAAATTCATGAAAGCTGTACGGGAGGAAGGGAATATCTATATACATAAGGTGAAGGCACATTCCACCACAGAACCCCGTAGCGAGGGAAACCAGCAGGCTGACATGTTAGCCAAGCAGGGGCCTGCACGGGAAAGCTCTGGGGTCCGTACAACCCAGGACCGATAGCAGCAGTCAGTGGAAGGATGGGGACGGCAGGGAAGGCAGGGATAGCTTTGCCTCCAGACCTAAAAACAGTTGAGACCCAAGACCCCGTCCTCAAAACTGTCCTGAACATGCTAGCTAAAGGGGAAAGGATAGACGGCCCGCACGGCACGACAGCAATTGCCATTAAAGAAGGCATGCTGTTCAGTGGGGAGCAATGGTAGTACCACAACAACAACGGAGAGAATTCATCCAGCTGACCTATGAGGGTCCAGGAGCAGGACACCCCGGACCTGAGACCATTGGCAACGAATGGAACAGGCAGGGTGGTGGCCACGATTCAGGGAAGATGTCTGCAAGTTCTGTGCTAGCTGTCTGGTGTGCGCAGCCAACAACTCCCCCACCCCCAGAAAAGAAAGATGTCTATGGGACATATCAGGAGGGTAGAGGGATCCTGGCAGTCAATCCAAATCGATTACATTGGGCCCCTACCTACTGCCCAGGGAGGTTATAAGTACTGCCTAGTATTGGTGGCTGTATTCACCAAATGGGTGGAAGCCTTCCCATGCCGAACAGCCTCTGCCCTGGGAACAGCTGGGATCCTGGTCAGAGAAGTGTTCTCCCAATGGAGACTACCACAATACGTGGAGTCTGACCAAGGGAGTCATTTCACCGGGCAGGTGATGCAGGAGACCCTTAAGGTACTCGGCATCAGAGGAAAATGGCATGTCACCCACAACCTGCAGTCATCCGGGCCTGTGGAGCGTTTAAATCGCACCATCAAAGAAATGCTGCACAAAGAGTTAGGGGACTCACCCAAGGGGTGGGTAGAGATCCTACCACTGGTCCTCATGGGGATCCGGGTCAGCCAGTCAAAGAGCACGGGGTACTCCCCATACGAGCTCATGACCGGCAGAGCCATGCGAACTCCCATCCTTGTGTTAGCCCCGGTACTCACGGAAGGTCAGCTTAGGGAAGAGAACTGGGACAGCTTTGTCAGGAATCTGTTTGAACACCTTAAACAGATTCACTGGCAGGCTGCTAACAACATGGAAAAACAGCATCGGAGCAACCGACTGTCACTAGAACCCCGCAAGCACCATGAGTGGGAGATAGGGGATCAGGTTATGGTAAGGAACTACGCTAGAGTAGGGGTCTTTGAGGCACTGTACATGGGACCGTACCACATTGTTGACAAGGCAAGCCCCATGGTCTATGCCATAAAATTGACCCGCCGAACAAAGTGGTTCCACATAAATCAGTGCAAACTTTTCAACCCAGGGGCAGCAGCTAAACATAAGGGACAGCCAAAACCTGTAAACCGTGCTAAAGACAGGGACCCCCAGCCAACAACTCCCGACTGTGGAGATCCCACAGGGGACGTGGCAGACCCACAGACTGCCCCTAGAGGAGCGGTGGACTGTGTTACTGGAGGAGCCGCCCCCCCCAATCATTTGGGACTCAGACGCACCCTCAGCAGCCGGAGCCTTAAGAAGGACTCGCCGCACACCACGGCCAAAGACACCATGGTCACCAGCGCTCCAATTTGAATGGTTCAGTCCCGGGAGAGGGACCAGCTGCAAAAGGGCACCTAAGGTCAGAGACCAGCCTGTGAGCAGGGACACCCAGCCGGTAGCCTCGGGCAACAAGGAACCCCCAGAAGAGATAGCTGTGGAACAGCCACCAAGTGAGAGTCCCCAACCCGTTGCCCTCAGCCAGACAGAAACCCCAGGGGAAGAAAGAAACCAGGCAGCCACCCGCAAAGGAGTGGTGTGCTGCAGCACTGGAGGGGACATTCCCCCAATAGTGTGGGACTCAAACCTACGTCTGGTCAGGGTACTTAGGGTTATGTCGGTCTGCACCGCCTATCACCTACCTCGCTGGACACCCAGTGGGAGAAGAAGAAAGAAAGAAGGCAGGAATTAACTTGGCCACCCGGTGACGGGTGGCAGATGTACATATATAGCGATGTGGATTTAAGAATGTTTAGTGAATAAGTTAGAGTAGTGTAAGATTATGTGTGATGATGTGTATATATATGTATTAGTTAACTGGGGTAAGGAAAAGAATCTACCTGTGCAGCTGCTAAATGAGGCACAGGCCGGGTAATACCCGTGAATAAGAAGAATCTGCCAGTATAGCTATTAAGGAAGCACCAGTGAGATAACAAGTAAAATGGCTGTGAGATAAAAGTTAGAAGCAGACATCAGTCCACAAGGAACTGAATAAGACAGCCAGTCAATTAAAGACTATGAGCCCAAATTTGGAACTCGGTCACCTTTGTCAAGCCAGAGAACTTTCTCAGGGCTAGACAATCTGTTTTATGTGCCCCTACAGGAGAGATAGCAGCATGAGAAGGATCCTATTCCTGCTCACCCTGTTAAGGATGAGCAGCGGCGACCGAGGTGACGTGGAAGAATCCCTCATTTACTGGTGTTCAGGAGGGAGAGCACCGATCATAACCGCCGGGGGTGGCGCCCGAGACGTGGAAGAACTCACCGTTTACACCCGCGAGGGAAGATGGCCAGGGTGGCTGGGATCGAATTCTACCCGCTACTCCAGCCAGGAAGGTTTTACCTACGAGGAGGCCTCACTTCCATGCCCCCGGATGCGGATCATCGCTGCCCGAGTCAGTGTTACAGAGGGAAAGCGTGTGTGTTTGACTTGCAAAGGGGACATTCCCTTGGGAAGATGATGGTGGCTCAGAAAACTCAGCAAGGATGCATGGGACCAGGAATCGGACTGGGAAAGACTCGGTAATGATACATACCGCACCATCACGGGGACACGGGGAGGAGTAAAAGTGTGTTGGAACAAATGGTGGAAATCCGAACAAGGAATTTATGTTTGTATGTGGGGATCAGAGAGTATTTGTCCCGCAGGCATATCAATCGCCTTCGCCAGGCAAAGGCAAGATGAAGGGGAAGGGATGGGGTGGGACTCTAGCCGGTCCCACACTCCCCATTCCTAATTAACGCCACCGAACTAAGAGCACACATTAAGAAACCCCTGCCCACAACCCCGCCAATACGCACAGTAATAGAAAGGTGTCCTACCCGCACCAAGGGACCTGGGAACGGATTAGTATTGGTACCGATCGAAAAGGTGTTATACCAGGGGGTACATTATGCAGTAGCTTCAGTAACATTAAACGTTACTGAGGTACACCTGCCTGCATGGTGTCTGAAGGAAACAGAGCTGCTATACCAGGCCCTACTCAGAGACATGTTTAAGAAATTTTATAAGTTAGACTTTGGAAATGTAGACAAAGCAGACCTATACACCCTAAATGCTAGGGACACCATGGGCTCAGGGAGACCTAGAAGGGGAATCATAAACAACGTTTTCACTAACTTCAATACAGCATCCTCTGTAATAAATAGCCTAGATGACATAGAACTGCAAACACAGATAAACAGTTTAAATACCCAATTGAGAAAAATCCTGAAACAGGAGAACACCGTAGTAGGATCAGAACTAACGAGGACCAGGCTATGACTGTCCATTTAAAAGAAATAGTGGCTGAGCTGGAAAAACATGTACAGGCAGTAAATGCACTCATACGGGAGGATAGAAACGCTTCGGATCAGGCTGCACAGAACGAGGTGTGCATACTGTATGGGGCATGGTTGTTGGGCGAGGGCCGCAACAACCTGGAGGACTTAAAACAAGGTGTAGTCCCCTCTTGGATCAGTAACAAGCACCTTGCAGCCCTCCACCCGTACAGCAATTCACTAAGCCCGTGCCAGCTCCGCCTAGCCTCTGAAGCCTACCCTGTCCCAGTAGACTGTGGAAAATCTAACCACACTATTATGGGGATAGTATTAAGGATGCCGGTCATAGGTGGGACAGCCCGACCCGCACCGGTATACCGGGTGGAGAACATTGGAGTTATTCAGGGAGATGTACATTCATTTCGCAGCGGTCCCACCCTATGTCATAAAGTGGGAGCATGCTGTAACGGGTACTGACCTCTCCGGGTGCCGGAGCCGGGGTGCACATGTAATTACTGTGTCCCCAGTACTTGAGTGCCCATTCAAAGTCACAGTGTGGGTTTAAAGCTGCTGGTGCACAGCCTATTAACTGCACCATGGAGGTAATGGCACAAGACCATGTTCCTCCACAGGTAACATACATAGAGGGTGGGACCACCCCATATTGTGTCACCACCAGTGCACCCCACTACCAACATGGACACTTCTGGTGTCCGGTAAGTAACAGCAGTTTTTGCTTCAAACCTGAGGCATCAGTTCAGGTGGCCCAGGAACGGATTGTCCCCATTCCTGAACCCTCCACTGTCCACCTCACTGTGAAGGAAAACATTCCAAACCTGCAGAATTATGCTGTACATTTTGGCTATGCAATTCCCCCTCTACCCGAACATCTTACCGCTCTGCTAAAAGCTGTAATTATCTCACAAAAACAATTCTATACTCTAGAACAGAAAACCATTGTGATAGGGAAAAGGATTCTTGAGATCACCATTCCGCCTTGGTAGGACCGTTTCTGAAATATAGAGGTCCCAGTCTGGATCTGAATTACTTCCCACACTTTAGTTATTTGTCAACTTGAGATTATACTTTACTTGTGGTGTCTCACTTGCCGAGTGAAATGCAGAGCCGTCAGGTCAGGCACCAAAGGGTGCTGTACGCTCCTTGGCCGAACTTGGGAATCGCGCAGGGAGGGATGACACCATACTACCATGTTTAATTTGTGTTTACATAGAAACATAGAAACATAGAAAATAGGTGCAGGAGCAGGCCATTCAGCCCTTCTAGCCTGCACCGCCATTCAATGAGTTCATGGCTGAACATCAAACTTCAGTACCCCCTTCCTGCTTTCTCGCCATACCCCTTGATCCCCCGAGTAGTAAGGACTTCATCTAACTCCCTTTTGAATATATTTAGTGAATTGGCCTCAACTACTTTCTGTGGTAGAGAATTCCACAGGTTCGCCACTCTCTGGGTGAAGAAGTTTCTCCTCATCTCGGTCCTAAATGGCTTACCCCTTATCCTTAGACTGTGACCCCTGGTTCTGGACTTCCCCAACATTGGGAACATTCTTCCTGCATCCAACCTGTCAAAACCCGTCAGAATTTTAAACGTTTCTATGAGGTCCCCTCTCACTCTTCTGAACTCCAGTGAATACAAGCCCAGTTGATCCAGTCTTTCTTGATAGGTCAGTCCCACCATCCCGGGAATCAGTCTGGTGAATCTTCGCTGCACTCCCTCAATAGCAAGAACGTCCTTCCTCAAGTTAGGAGACCACAACTGTACGCAATACTCCAGGTGTGGCCTCACCAAGGCCCTATACAACTGTAGCAACACCTCCCTGCCCCTGTACTCAAATCCCCTCGCTATGAAGGCCAACATGCCATTTGCTTTCTTAACCGCCTGCTGTACCTGCATGCCAACCTTCAATGACTGATGTACCATGACACCCAGGTCTCGCTGCACCTTCCCCCTTCCTAATCTGTCACCATTCAGTTAATAGTCTGTCTCTCTGTTTTTACCACCAAAGTGGATAACCTCACATTTATCCACATTATACTTCATCTGCCACGCATTTGCCCACTCACCTAACCTATCCAAGCCACTCTGCAGCCTCATAGCATCCTCCTCGCAGCTCACACTGCCACCCAACTTAGTGTCATCTGCAAATTTGGAGATACTACATTTAATCCCCTCGTCCAAATCATTAATGTACAATGTAAACAGCTGGGGCCCCAGCACAGAACCCTGCGGTACCCCACTAGTCACTGCCTGCTATTCTGAAAAGTACCCATTCACTCCTACTCTCTGCTTCCTGTCTGACAACCAGTTCTCAATCCACGTCAGCACACTACCCCCAATCCCATGTGCTTCAACTTTGCACATTAATCTCCTGTGCGGGACCTTGTCGAAAGCCTTCTGAAAGTCCAAATATACCACATCAACTGGTTCTCCTTTGTCCACTTTACTGGAAACATCCTCAAAAAATTCCAGAAGATTTGTCAAGCATGATCTCCCTTTCACAAATCCATGCTGACTTGGACCTAACATGTCACCATTTTCCAAATGCGCTGCTATGACATCCTTAATAATTGATTCCATCATTTTACCCACTACTGAGGTCAGGCTGACCGGTCTATAATTCCCTGCTTTCTCTCTCCCTCCTTTTTTAAAAAGTGGGGTTACATTGGCTACCCTCCACTCGATAGGAACTGATCCAGAGTCAATGGAATGTTGGAAAATGACTGTCAATGCATCCGCTATTTCCAAGGCCACCTCCTTAAGTACTCTGGGATGCAGTCCATCAGGCCCTGGGGATTTATCGGCCTTCAATCCCATCAATTTCCCCAACACAATTTCCCGACTAATAAAGATTTCCCTCAGTTCCTCCTCCTTACTAGACACTCTGACCCCTTTTATATCCGGAAGGTTGTTTGTGTCCTCCTTCGTGAATACCGAACCAAAGTACTTGTTCAATTGGTCTGCCATTTCTTTGTTCCCCGTTATGACTTCCCCTGATTCTGACTGCAGGGGACCTACGTTTGTCTTTACTAACCTTTTTCTCTTTACATATCTATAGAAACTTTTGCAATCCGCCTTAATGTTCCCTGCAAGCTTCTTCTCGTACTCCATTTTCCCTGCCCTAATCAAACCCTTTGTTCTCCTCTGCTGAGTTCTAAATTTCTCCCAGTCCCCAGGTTCGCTGCTATTTCTGGCCAATTTGTATGCCACTTCCTTGGCTTTAATACTATCCCTGATTTCCCTAGATCGCCACGGTTGAGCCACCTTCCCTTTTTTATTTTTACGCCAGGCAGGAATGTACAATTGTTGTAATTCATCCATGCGGTCTCTAAATGTCTGCCATTGCCCATCCACAGTCAATCCCTTAAGTATCATTCGCCAATCTATCTTAGCCAATTCACGCCTCATACCTTCAAAGTTACCCTTCTTTAAGTTCTGGACCATGGTCTCTGAATTAACTGTTTCATTCTCCATCCTAATGCAGAATTCCACCATATTATGGTCACTCTTCCCCAAGGGGCCTCGCACAATGAGATTGTTAATTAATCCTCTCTCATTACACAACACCCAGTCTAAGATGGCCTCCTCCCTAGTTGGTTCCTCGACATATTGTTCTAGAAAACCATCCCTTATGCACTCCAGGAAATCCTCCTCCACCGTATTGCTTCCAGCTTGGCTAGCCCAATCTATGTATATTAAAGTCACCCATTATAACTGCTGCACCTTTATTGCATGCACTCCTAATTTCCTGTTTGATGCCCTCCCCAACATCACTACTACTGTTTGGAGGTCTGTACACAACTCCCACTAACGTTTTTTGCCCTTTAGTGTTCTGCAGCTCTACCCATATAGATTCCACATCATCCAAGCTAATGTCTTTCCTAACTATTACATTAATCTCCTGATTTTACCTGCTGTAAACCGCAACATCGCGAGTGTTGTAAGAGTGTTACTTAAATGTTTTGACTATGTAGCTTTATTTTACTAAACTTAAAACGTGTTTGACTATGGACCTTCATGCTATTTGAGAATGTGTTACTATGTGTTCTCATTTTACTTTACTTAAAGTTGTGTATGACTGTATACCGTAATTTTACTGTGAAAACCGCGTAAAATAGGGACATCATACCCCCTCTATGCTATAACCGAATTGTCATGACTTTATTCGCCTGTATATTGCATTGCATTTCAACGGGGGATGCAGGGTAATGTTTAGCGAGTATAAATGCAGGGAAGTTTGAATATTGGGCGCAGGAATTTTGCTTACCTTGATTGACACTCAAAAGTGTGGAGTTTCAACAGGGAGGAATGAAGGAATGCAAAATTCACAAGAAATCCCCACTGTGGGCTCATTCGAAAGGAAATTTAATTTGGGACCATCTACTGAAAAGGTTGGAACTCTAAAGTGCTTTTCGAAGAACCTACGAACTTTAATAGAATTTTGGATTTTAAAAAACAAACTCGAGGCTGTGGGCGGACCTATGGAACTAGTAAGAGAGTGTCTAATTAAGTGAAGCTACCTGAGTGTGAGGACTGAGTTAGTCTGTCTGGAAGAATGAGTATTCGAAAGTCCTTCCCCCACAAGAGACATTAACATCACAAAATCACTCAGAGGTAGCTACCCATCAACATAGGTCTGGACAACCATTTCAGCATTTACATCACAAAGTGGCCCAATCCAACTTGTATGCGAAAGATTAAGCACAGAAGGTCACTGCAATTACCAAACTAATTTTTCCATCAGAAAACAGTTTTTTGAAGATCAACCCGTCCAAGACATATCAACTTTTAATGAGCCCGACAAAATATTACAAAGAAGAACCAAGCCCGCCAAAATTGTACAAAATGTTTTGAACAGATTTGGCGGCAAGATTAGAACACTGACATTAAGGAAGCATTTGACCGTGGCATCAAGGAGCTCTAGAAAAATGAAGACAATGGGAATCAGAGGGAAAACTCTTCGCTGGTCAGACCTAGCACAAAGGAAGATGGTTGTGGTTGTTGGAGACCAATCATCACAGCCCCAGGACATCGCTGAAAGAGTCCCTCAGGACAGTGTCATGGGCCCAATCATCTTAACCTGCTTCATCAATGACCTTCCCTCCATCATAAGGTCAGAAGTGGGGATGTTTGCTGATCACTGCATGGTTCCATTAGCAACTGCTCAGATAATGAAGTAGTCCATATCAAGACCTAAACAACATTCATGTTTGCATTCATGCAAGTAACATTCGCTCCACAGGAGTGCCAGGCAATGACTATCTCCAACAAGAGTTGAACCACCGCCCCTTGACATTCAACAGCATTACTATGCCACCCGCCATCAACATCCTGGGGGTCACCATTGCCCAGAAACTTAACTGGACCAGCCACATAAATACTGTGGCTACAAGAGCAGTTCAGAGGCTGGGTATTCTGTGGTGAGTGTCTCACCTCCTGACTCCCCAAAGCCTTTCCCACATCTACAAGGCACAAGTCAGAAGTGTGATGGAATACTCTCCATTTGCTTGGATGAGTGCAGCTCCAACAACAATTAAGAAGCTCAGCACCATCCAGTACAAAGTAGCCTGCTTGAGGTGCACCCCATCCTCCACCTTCAACATTCATCCCTCCATCATGGCTGTAGTGTGTATCATATATAAGAGGCATTGCAGCAGCTCACCAAGGCTTCTTCAACAGCACCTCTTAAACCTGCCCTTTCTACCACCTAGAAGAACAAGTGTAGTTCTTGATGATGATGATGCTATGTGAATGACCCATCACAAATCAATTACAATTTCAAAAAGTATAGTGAACAAGCTGCAGCCCTGTCTGACACTGTTTGATATATTAAACCAGCCGGATAGCTCACCTCTGAGGGTATATGATGTTTCCTGTTAAACCAGTGCTAAATTAGGATTAGTAGCACCCATTGTTCGGGTACTTCTGATACAGTTTGTGTTCCAAAATGGTGTCCAATGCGGCGTGTACAATTGTGGAGGGAAGTCGCACTGGATGCCATATTGGTGAGAGTGTTAGAGCACTGCAGCTAATTCCAGCAGAATTCAACAATATTTACTGTGCAGTGTCTCATGTCTTCAAGTAACTCTGCCACATCCATTACAATTTCCAAGGAGAGTAAAATGTCTTAATTATGGCCCAATTTTTGGTGGAAACAAAATAGCATCATCATCATTATTAGCAGTCCCTCGGAGTCGAGAATGACTTGCTTCCACACTAGAAATGAGTTCTCAGGTGACTGAAGAATTTATTCGGGACCTCCTCACACATTGCTTTTCCTCCCATTTTTGTATCATCAGCAAACTTAGCTACGTTACACTCGATCCCTTCATCCAAGTCATTAATATAGATTGTAAATAGTTGGGGTTCCAGCACTGATCCCTGCGGCACCCCACTAGTTACTGATTGCCAACCCGAGAATGTACCATTTATCTTGACTCTTTGTTTTCTGTTAGTTAGCCAATCCTCTATCCATGCTAAGATATTACCCCCAACCCCATGAACTTTTATCTTGTGCAGTAACCTTTTATGTGGCACCTTGTCAAATGCCTTCTGGAAGTCCAAATACACCACATCCACTGGTTCCCCTTTATCCACCCTGTTTGTTACATCCTCAAAGAATTCCAGCATATTACTTCCCCTTCATAAATCCATGCTGACTCTGCCTGACTGAATTATGCTTTTCCAAATGAGCTGCTACAGCTCTTTAATAATGGACTCCAACATTTTCCAACCACACATTTCAGACTAACTGGTCTATAGTTTCCTGCTTTTTGTCTGCCTCCTATTTTAAATAGGGGCATTACATTTGCAGTTTTCCAAACTGCTGGGATCTCTCCAGAATCCAGGGAATTTTGGTAAATTACAACCAATGCATCCACTATCCCTGCCGTTACTTCTCTTAAGACCCTAGGATGCAAGCCATCAGGTCCAGGAGATTTATCCCCCTTTAGCCCCATTATCTTACTGAGTACCACCTCCTTTGTGATTGTGACTGTGTTAATTTCCTCCCTCCTATAGCCTCTTGACTATCCACTGTTGGGATATTTTTAGTGTCCTCTACCATAAAGATTGATACAAAATATTTATTCAGAGTTTCTGCCATCTCCATGTTCCCCATCACTAATTCCCTGGTTTTGTCCTCGAAGGGACCAACATTTACTTTAGCCACTCTTTTCCTTTTTATATACCTGTAAAAACTCTTGCTATCTGTTTTTATATTTTGTGCTAGTTTACTTTCATAGTCAATCTTCTCTTCCTAAATCATTCTTTTAGTCATTCTTTGCAGGCTTTTAAAAGCTTCCCAATCTTCTGTCCTCCCATTAGTTTTGGCCACTTTGTAAGCCCTTGTTTTTAATTGCATACCATCCTTTATTTCTTTAGTTAGCCATGGATGGATATCTTTTCTTTTACACCCATTCCTCCTCACTGGAATATATTATTCTTGAGATAGATGAATATCTCCTGAAATGTACGCCACTATTCATCAACCGTCCTACACTTTAATCTATTTTCCCAGTCCACTTTAGCCAACTCTGCCCTCATACCCTTGTAGTCTCCTTTATTTAAGCTTCATATGCTGGTTTGAGATTCAACTTTCTCGCTCTCCATCTGAATTTGAAATTCAATCATGCTGTGTTCACTCATTCCAAGGGGATCCTTTACTAGGAGATTGTTTATTAATCCTGTCTCAGTACACATGACCAGATCCAAGTTAGCCTGCCTAGTGGTCGGTTACATTACATACTGCTCAAGGAACCCGTCATTTATGCACTCTATGAACTCTTCCTCAAGGCTATCCTGAACCCGCCCACCAGTGACTTTTTCCCTTTAGTATTCCTTATCTCCGCCCAAACTGTTTCAACATCCTGATCATTTGAGCCAATGTCGTTTCTCACTATGGCAGTGATTCTGTCGTTTCTCACTATTGCAGTGATTCCATCCTTTATCACAGAGATGCCCCACCTCCTTTTCCTTTCTGTCTGACCTTCCGAATTGTCAAGTACCCCTGAATGTTTAGTTCCCAATCTTGGTCACCTTGCAATCACATCTCTGTTATGGCCACCAGATCATACCCATTTGTAACTAGTTGTGCCAACAGCTCATCTACTTTGTTACGCATTCAGATAAAGAACTTTTAAATGTGTTTTCTTACCATTTTCTCTTGCTATGATCCCAGCTTCTGATACACTTTTATATTTATAGATTCTGTCCCTTACTCTCGTTGAAGAGACTCGAGGTGTTCAGTGCCTTCCTGGATGCTTTTCCTCGACTTTGGCCGGTCTTGGGCCAGGGATTCCAAGGTGTCAGTGGGGATGTTACATTTTTTCAAGGAGGCTTTGAGGGTGTCCTTGAAGTGTTTCCTCTGCCCACCTGAGGCTCGCTTGCCGTGTCGGAGTTCCGAGTAGATCGTTTGTTTTGGGAGTCTCGTGTCAGGCATGTGGGCGATGTGGCCCATCCACCGGAGCTGATTGAGCGTGGTCAGTGCTTTGATGCTGGGGATATTGGCCTGAGAAAGTACACGAACATTGGTGCGCCTATCCTGCCAATGGATTTGCAGGATCTTGCGGAGGCAGCGTTAGTGGTACTCCTCCAGTATTTTGTGGTGCCTGCTGTATATAGTCCCTGAGCCATATAGGAGGGCAGGTATCGCCACTGCTCTGTAGACCAAGAGATTTGTGCCGGGTTTGAGGTCCTGGTCTTCAAACGCTCTCTTCCTCAGGTGACCAAAGGCTGCATTGGCACACTGAAGGCGATGTTGGACCTCATTGTTGATGTCTGCCCTTGTTGACAGTAGGCTCCCGAGGTATGAAAAATGGTCCATGTTGTCCAAGGCCTTGTCGTGGATTTTGATAACCTGGGGGCAGTGCTGTGTGGCGGGGTCAGATTGGTAGAAGACCTTTGTCTTGTGGATACTTAGTGCAAGGCCCATGCTTTTGTATGTCTCGATGAGGGTGTTGATGATGGCTTGGAGTTCAGCCTCTGAGTGTGCGCAGACGCAGGCGTTGTCTGCGTACTGTAGTTGGATGACAGAAGATGGGACAACTTTGGATCTGGCCTGGATGCGGCGGAGGTTGAACAGATTCTCGTTTGTCCTGTAATTTAGCTCCACTCCAGTGGGGAGCTTGCCGAGGGTGAGATGGAGCATTGCAGCAAGGAAGATCAAGAAGAACATTGGTGCAATGACACAGCCTTGCTTGACCCTGGTCCGAATGTGGAATGGGTCTGTGGTGGATCCATTGATCAGGATTATGGCTTCTATGTCAGCGTGGAGTAGGCGGAGTATGGTGACAGACTTTTGAGGGCAGCCGAATTTGAGGAGGACGCTCCGTAATCCCTCACGGTTGATAGTGTCGAAGGCTTTTGTGAGGTCGAAGAAGGCCATTGGTGCTGTTCCCTGCATTTCTCTTGTACCTGCCGCGCAGTGAAGATCATATCCATTGTGCCCCTTAGTGGGCGGAATCCGCATTGCGACTCTGGGAGGAGTTCTTCAGCCACAGGAAGTAGGTGATTGAAGAGGATTCTTGCGATGACTTTCCTGGTGGTCGACAGCAGGGGGATTCCTCTGTAGTTACCACAGTCAGACTTGTCACCTTTCTTGAAGCTGGTCACGATTACAGCATCTCTGAGATCTCCTTCTTCCAAATAAGAGAGATGAGGTCATGGATCTGCACCAGTAGTGCTTCTCTGCTATGTTTTAGTGCTTTGGCAGGGATTCCTCTGCTCCTGGTGACTTGTTCTTCAGTTGTCGGCTGGCCTTTTCAACTTCGTGCTGGGCTGGGGTTGTGCTGAGATGGTGGCGAGTGGCATGCTGCGGGATGGAGTCAAGGACACTCACGTCAAAGACTGTGTCTCAGTTGAGGAGATCCTGAAAGTACTCCTTCCAGTGGGCACTGACTGCCTCTCTGTTCTTGATAAGCACCTCTCCATTCTTGGCCAGTAGTGGGGTAGTGCCTTGGGTGCTTGGGCAGTAGGTCATCTTGATTGCGCTGAAGAAGCCTCACACGTTGTGGTTGTTGGCTAGCTGCTGGATTTCTTGAGCTTTCTCCACCCACCATCTGTTATTCAGGTTGCGGCTTTTCTTTTGGACCTCAGCCTTCAGCCGTCTGTAGAGTTACTTTCTTGCCCTCGAGTTGCGTTGCTGCTTCCAGTCCAAGAATGCCTTGTGCTTGTGACATATTAGCTCCTGGATCTCCTGGTCATTCTCGTTGAACCAGTTTTGGTGTTTTCTGGTCGAGTGACTGAGTGTCTCTTCGCAGGTGCTGATTTTTGAAGCCTTGAGGGTTGAACTGGCACTGAGGACACTTTGCGTCTCTGGGTCACTGGGAGTCATCAGATTTGCGATGGGACATTCACATAGCATCAAATCAGGCACTGCATGGATCAGTGGATAAATTTGGTACCTAGGCCTTAAAATTCAGTAAGGCCTGAAAACGGGCAGCAGCACCGCAGGGCAAGATTTGCTTGCGCCCATAAAAAAATTTGCAGGCAATATCATTATTTTGGTGCTGCCTGCTGATTTGAATGATTTCAGTGAAAAACTGAGCAATGAATGTGACGCATCATGCTATGCGTTCAGCAGAAACCCAATGTAGCATCCCTGGCTGCCCTTTTTTAAAGCAAGTGTATAAATTTAGAAAGCAGACTTGAGCCCTTAAAGTGAAACTGCCTTCTGAAAAAGTTTTAAAATCATTAAAAAATAGGCAGTCTCTAGTCCTTAAAGCACAACTGCCTTTTGAAATAAAACATTGAAAATCATTCCAAATTAGGCAGCTCCTAAAGCTGAACTCCCTTCTACACATAAAAAATGGGAAAATGCTTTAGCATTAACAAAAATGGCTTCAGAGGCCATGAAAAGGGCACCCAAGTCTCACATGCAGCAATCCAGCTTTGTGTAGGGGTCAAAAGTGAAGAGAGATCCTCTACCCACAGGGGCCAGGAGGTCCCCCAGAAAGAAAGATGTGGGACCAGATTGCCAAGGCCATCACTGCCAACAGTGTCACCCCAGGACTTCGCTCCAGTGGCCAAAGAAGCTTCATGACCTCAGACCAATGGTCAAGATCAGAATGCATCTTCAAAAGCCATCTTCTACCAACTGCACCACTAGCCACTAGCCTCAAACACTGCTCAATGCACAACCCCCACCACCGCCCCCCCCTCCGCCACAACTACCAACAATGTCTACCAAACACAAGGCATAACTCAAATTCCCAATTTCATCTCATGCTCTTGGAGGTGACGGTGCTGGCAATTCTTGCCAGGGCCATGGCTGAGCCCTTGGCCAGCAGTTGGGCTGAAAGAATAAAAAATACTAAGATCCTTATGTTATCCCCATATTCTCACATCCTACTTCCCTCTCATCCCACAACATCTTCTGATGTACAATCTGCATGAAGCTCCTGCTTTCCCACTCTCCCCTCTTCATGACCCTACCCTTGTGCCTTCCTTATTTCAGACACCCAAGAAATCCAGCCTGCCAGCCAGTGGTTTCGATGGGAGTGCAGTTGTGTGGCAACAATATGCTCCAAGACTTTAGAATGAAAGTGGAGGTTGGAGATAATGCCATGTTTAAAACAACGTTTCTGGAAGAGAAAGATGATAACATCAGTTTTGAAAAATGTAGGAACCAATCTGGAGAATAAGGACAGGTTGTTGATGTTTGTGCTCAGGGTAATGAGAAGGAAAAGTTGGAAGGTCAGAAGCTGAGACTGAAGGGAAGGTCAAGTGTACAGGTCAGTAGTTTCATGGACAAGATATGTTTAACAATTCAGTGGGTGGAAGATGAAAGAGAGATTAAGGAATCGAGGGGGCTTTTTGAAGGAGTGGGGACAGCGAGGTCTTGTCACTGGGAATTCTGAGTTGGCAGAGACTGCAGAGCAGTTACCCTCAATTTTGGACATTGAAAAACAGGCCAGCAATTTGTGTTGGAGTTGAGGATGACAGTGCAGTGGAAGTCAGTCAAAGGAATGGTTTGTTGTGGAGAAGAGGAATTTATAGTTGTTCATGTTCTTGGATTAGTAACATGGCGTGTAAAGGAAGCATTAGTAAGCCATATTTGGTGATGGATAGCCAGGGTGATCACACACCAAGTGCACTTCAGCTTACAGAAAATGGTTTTGAGGGTGCTGGGATGCTGCTGTATCAGAGTAGAGATGGAATGGAAAACTATCTGGTATCAAGAGCTTTAAAGGAGGAGATATTGTTATCACATTAGGTAAATCGTCAGAGTTATGCAGGATTATCATAGAATCATAAAAATTTACAGCATGGAAGGAGGCCATTTTGGCCCATTGTGTCCACGCCGGCCGACCAAGAGCTATCCAGCCTAATCCCACTTTCCAGCTCTTCGTCCATAGCACTGTACTTTAAGTGCACATCCAAGAATGTTTTTAATGTGCTGAGGGTTTCTGCCTCTACCACCCTTTCAGGCGTGAGTTCCAGACCCCCACTACCCACTGGGTGAAGACATTTCCCCTCATATCTCCTCTAAACCTCCCCTCAATTACTTTAAATCTATGTCCCCTGGTTGTTGACCCCTCTGCCTAAGTTAGGCTAACTGTCCTATAATTCTCGGTTTATCCCTTTCTCTCTTTTTAAACAAAGGTATCACATTAGCAGTCCTCCAGTCCTCTGGCACCACACCTGTAGCCAGAGAGGACTGGAAAATGATGGTCAGAGCCTCTGCTATTTCCTCTTTTCCTTATTGGATTGTAAACGGGATGTGTGTGAAAGTCAACAAATAGCTTTTTTGAGAGTGCAAAGTCGTAGTAATGAGAGGGGTGTTTCTGCAGGCAATGTGATATACAAGAGGAATGAGAGGAGGAAGTGATCAGAGAGAACCCAATCTGTGATAACAGGATCAAAGCAGTGGCTACATGCGCAAAAGAGGGATTCAATGTAGAAAGTCAGTTTGCGAGAGGAGAGAAAGGCAAGAAAATCAACTGTGATGAGGAGGAAAAGTTCAGGTGCAGGTTGAAATCATTAAGGGTGAGACTGAAAGTAGACAGGAAAAGTGGGAAGTTTGGTCAGGAAGGCACCGAGTGGGCCTCGAGGGGAGAATCCTGTCAGTAGATGAGGTGGATTTTGAATGAGTGGTGGTGGGGGTGGGGTGGTGGGGGGTGGCAGGAGAATGAATTAGTCAAATATGACAAAAGAGGCAGAAGATTAGGGGGAGAGACTGATGTGGGATTTTAAGATAAGTTTTGTGCTTTGAGCTGAGCAAAATGTGGCAAATGAAACCAAGCAGTGCAGCATCAGTGAGGGGAAAGGAGGCAACAATAGTAAACCAGGTTAGTTAGACCTCGGATGTTGATTTGTTCGTCAAGCCTCAGATGAAGATGGCCTTGTTTGCGATAGAGCTGTTATTTTGCAGAGCAGTGCAGAGAGAGTGATTGGAGGCTCATCGGGGGAGAGAAAACAGAGGAGACTCACTTAGAGCAAGGGTGGGATGATGTTTGTGACAAAATAGCATTGATAAGCATTGGGACCCAAAAAGAAAACAGAATATATTTGTAACATCTTTTGGGGTTTAGACCTTGGCTGTTGGCCTGTCATTCCATGATAACTGTCGGATGTACCTGCCGGGAATCTCCATTCCTGATTCTGTGAGGTTCCCTCATCCATACATTGCCAGTGAGTGCCCACACCATTAGAGGCATATCCCAGGTACCTACCTGACTAAGAATGCCAGTAATTCCAGAAAAGGGTGGCTATGGTGGAAGGAGGCAGGGCAAGGTAGGTCCTCACATCCCCCAGGGAGAATACCCCATAGTCACCCTTTTTAAGGGGGCTGAAGAATAAAGATGAATTTTTAGCCCAGGGCTGGACGCCTAGGTGGACCCCACACAAACACTGGCCAGCAGGCCAGTACCCTTCCTGTCACTGCGGATAATTGCCTGCTGCTGATCCACCATGCCAGAAACTCCTGGCAGGGAATCCCATAAACTAGCTAGGCCATCTTTAACAGAGAAGGCCATGTCTGCGGCAGACGGAAGTTTTGCCTCAAATAAAGCCCCTCAAAAACTGGAGGCCAAGACCAGCACCTGAAATATCCAGGTGCCAGCCTAATTCCTAACCCATCAATTACACTCCTGTTGGACTTACAACAGTAGTACACTAGAAGGCCAGCGAATCTTCCGCTCCAGGAAATTGGTATATTGTCAAGTAACACCAGATTGGATGGTCAACATTTTAAGCAACAGTATAAATGAAACTAGTGAATCCATAAGTGATATGAATTCAGTGTAGCATTAAATGTCTAAAGTGCCTTTACAACTGACAGCCTGAAGATAGGCTCCTTGGCTCCTTAGCTGTCTACACCTCCCATTTCCATACAAATTCATGAGCGCATGCAATCTTTTATTAGCAAATTCCAGCATGTCTAAGTTACAATTTTCAACCGAGTACTTAATCATCTTTCGAATTCTTTGCCCAATTTAATTTGCATATTAAGTAGATAGTGCTTTTCTCTGTATCCCTCAAAGTTTGAGTTTTTTTTCTCTATGCTGGCAACTTAATCAGCAAGAGCATAACATTGATTGTATTTGAGGACATCAACCACAGAAAAAAAGACTTACAAAACCCAATGCTGCATTTCAATTTTGTTACAGTACCATTTACTAAAATGCCTGAGCTTTCTTGTTTCTGTTGCAATCTCCTGCTTTCATTCAATAAAGAAAAATGCCTCAGAGTAAAGCAGACAAAATCTCCAAATAGTGTCGTTATTAAAAGGATGAAGGGCAATTCCAACTTTGGCCATAGTGCATCAAGTTGTCATGTGCTACAGATTTACACTCGCTTCAAAAGGGTGTTATATTTGTGAGGGCAAATGTTTCTTAGCACAGTGAGAGTGAGTTAAACAATAATTCATGTGTTTAGTTTCTTTTAGCAAAGTTACAGAAATAGACAACTGTACTCTGCTTTCTTTGAGATTGGAGAAATTATACAGTTAAGGAGCTAACCAGAATGTGCCAGTAATAATGTTGCTAAATCACCGATTAGTAAGGTTACTAACTCTTGTGGGACATATTCCTGGAATGTGAACAGATTCTTCATTACCTGATTGGATGATTCCTGACTGTCAAACAAACTTCCCCACTCCTCCCCGCCACCTCCAATATCTTTCCAACCAATAAACAAACGTTTTCAAAGAAAATTTAAAGAGCACAAACTTGTTTTTTTTTATGTTGCTATAATTTTTCTCCCAGGCTATAGTTCCCGTGAGATTAATGTTTAATTCCTGGAGACTCCAGGACAATCCTGGAGAGTTCACAACCCTACCTATTAGTTATCCACATCAGCAGACAATAGTATTGATAGTCCATAATCAGGCAATCCAGCTGTGGATTATGCAAATTTGAAAAATCATAGTGCAAATAAAGTTACAAATAGCCACACTGATGAGGCCTTGTTGACTATTGGGTAACAGTGTTGGAGAATGTTGAAAAGCCCTCTTCTATGTGAAAAGTCAGTCATAAATACAGGGTCCAGCAACCACGGTCAGTGACGTCTGCTACCCATTACACAAAGAAGGGAGCTGCTTAACAATGAAAAAACTTTTGGCTTCAGTAAAGGCCATTTGGCCTATCCTTTCACAGTCAATGCCTGACTCCTTACCCATCCAAGATTTCTCAATTTTCTTCCTGATTCAGTCATCAAATCTATGGATTGAAAACCTGACAGGCTCCATTATGGTCATGTGATGCCCCCAACCCTGCCCAGGCAACTATTTACATTTAACGGCAAAAAAATTAAACTCATTGTAAAGATTGATGCAAAGAATGTTATAGAATGCCTGGAGTTCTTCATCTTGACACATCATTCGCCAAGGGGGAAGAATTCCAAAGCTTACTATAATGTAATTAGAAACATAGGCCAAGAGTTTACTCTTTTGGCATAATCAGCGATACCAACACAAATTGTGCTCAAAATTGCACTCATTTTTAGAGTTTTGCTGCTCAAGTTTTCATTCAAACTCATTTGCATATTGGCAAATGTAAAATCTGTCATGAGCCAGTACAATTAGGCAACATTTTAGAATGTAATTTAAAAAAAGAATGGCGTTAAAAAATATTCGTTGATATATTTAAGAATGGTAACCTTAAATATACAGTTTTATTCATACAGCTAAAAATGGGCTTATCATCAAAAATAATCAGAATGTCTATTCCACCTGTGAATAGCCCAATTTTAAATAACTGAAAATTACTTAACAAAAATTATACAGAACCATTTACTGTACATTGGTGTAGATTAGTCAGTTTCCTAGTCAATTAAAAAAAAATATATTTAAAAACTTTTAAAATGTGTCTATTGGTACCCTTACGCCTAAAAAAGAAGCTTTGGGCTAGAAATTGCTTCATGCCCCATTCAGGGCGATAACATTTCAAGAAGCTCAAAAGTAGCACCAGGTGGAAAAGATTTTTTGCTCCTGGGAAATTCCGCTTTAGCGCTCCAAGAAGGAAGTAGAGTGCTAAATGGAGCGCGATCACTTCCATCAGAGTGTTAAAGTCAGTGAGAGGGGCAGTAGCGGCAGAGCGCTGAGCAATGTACCGTGCAATGTGGAGGCACCTTCACTCGCTTAAAGGGAAGGGCCAATGTTGGTTTGATTCAATCTTAACTCTATTTCTACGGGGCAATGGGACCTGTGCTAGGTGCATAACGCCCCAAGCACACTAAGAGATTCATCATCATAGGCAGTCCCTCGCAATCGAGGAAGACTTGCTTCCACTCTAAAAATGAGTTCTCAGGTGACTGAACAGCCCAATATCGGAATTACAGTCCCTGTCACAGTGGGACAGACAGTGATTGGAGGAAAGGGTGGGTGGGGAGTCTGGTTTGCCACATGCTGCTTCTGCTGCCTGCGCTTGTTTTCTGCATGCTCTCGGCGAGGAGACTCGAGGTGCTCATCGCCCTCCCGAATGCTCTTCCTCCACTTAGGACGCTCTTTGGCCAGGGATTCCCAGGTGTCGGTGGGGATGTTGTACTTTATTAAGGAGGCTTTGAGGATGTCCTAGAAATGTTTCCTCTGCGCACCTGGGGCTGCATCATCGCGCCAACCCTCTTCTCGATCTTCCTCGCTGCAATGCTCCATCTCACGCTCAACAAGCTCCCTGCTAAAGTGGAACTAAACAGTAGAACCAGTGGAAACTTGTTCAACCTTCGTCGCCTCCAAGCTAGATCCAAGACCGCCCCATCCTCTGTCGTCGAACTACAGTATGCGGACGATGCTTGTATCTGCGTACATTCAGAGGCTGAACTCCAAGCCATCGTCAACATCTTCACCGAGGCATACGAAAGCATGGACCTTACACTAAACATCCATAAGACAAAGGTTCTCCACCAAACTGACCCCGCCACACAGCACTGTCCCCCGGTCATCAAAATCCATGGCATGGCCTTGGACAACATGGACCACTTTCCATACCTCGGGTGCCTACTATCAGCAAGGGCAGACATCTAAGAGGATGCAGAGCTGGCGATTCATGGGGTCCAAAAAAAGCAAAAGACACCAGATTGGAGAGATTTATAAATTTTGCCCGACCTGACCACCACTGCCTTTAAATAGCATTCCCCAAGCAGCCAGCCGAGCTAGCAATGCCTCCTGCAGCTGCCGTTGTTCATGCTCGGCGATACTGCAGGGGACAGGAGCGAATATTACATCCATAGTGGTAACAGGGCACTGCACATCAGATGATGTCACAATCTACATGGCGTTACAGAGTGAGGCAGTAATGGTTAGCACCAGTGCAACGCCACCAAGGAAGTTCACGGACGTCGGTGAATTCGTCGTGCCTAGCACAAACTAGCACAAAAAATCACAGAAACTTGATTTTCACTGAACGTAATTTGTGCTTCAAATTCCTCTTATGCGCTAGTTTGATCAATTTCGAGTGAAATGCACTGAAAGAACAGTGTAACTTAGCAGAAATTCTAGGCCACGTCGTCTTTATATGAATGTTTGTAATTTAACGAAGAAACAGTGGTAATCTTCTGAAAATTTCATGCATTCAGCAGGAATTCCTTCTTGAATTATTCCCAATTAGACTATATGAAAAATGTTATAATTATTTACCTGTCGCCTTGATTAGAACTTGTTGCTGTTTTATTAAAAAGTAAGTGCCTTTTTATGGTGTTTCAGAGACAAGCTTGGAACTAAATTCAGTAGAGTTGATTATGTTTACATTTATATATAGCCACAAAATAAACAATGGGCAATAAGGAGTAGAACTGGACTTTTTGTTGCACCTTGGTTGTCTGAACTACTTTGCCTGCAAGATGAACTTCACCAGCATGAGTATTTAATTAACCTATTTCACTTACTTAGATGTTGTGATTTCTGCATGAGCCAAATTAACTCCATTAGCCTTTTGCACCTATTGGCTTGGGCATTTCAGTTACTCTTCTTCCCACAGAAATGAACTGGATGTAAATAATGCCTCCCAATTTATAAAAGAGACACTTTCACTACTGAGGAAGACAGAAAACAGGCTCAAAAAGATAACTCACAAAATGATATTTTAGAGACAGTTCATGTCATTGAAATTAATAATTCTGTTAAGATTGATTATATCGTGACAAAACTATTGATCTAAATTTTTGAATTGGCTGTTAGGAGGAAGTTACATTTTTTGCCTATCTAGTTCAGTCATAGCATGTCACTAGATCGGTTTAGCGATTTACTTGCAACCCTAGTGATGGTCTTGTATTTTATAATCTCTTGAACACTCTTAGTTCAATTTAACTCTATTTATTCTGGAGACCTCAATCAGCCATGTGCAGTTAAAATGGCGGTCCTCAAATAGCCCGTCTCTTCATACAGATCCATACAGCCTGTCTCTTAATACAGGCGCTATATCTCCTAGCTAGAGGATGCTAAACATTATATCATTAGACCTTTCCTTTCATAAGAAAAAAAATTGGATTAAAATGAGCTTCAATATAAATTGGTAATTAACTTCTTATGAATACATGTGATAAACAACTACAAGTTTAACAAACAACAACAAAACCTCGTCTTATAGATTATTTATCCAAGTGTCCAGTGTCCGTGATTTCTTATTTCTGTACATAGTGTTCTAAGTATTTTGGTGCTGTGCAGATTCTGTTGCTTCGCCTCAAGCTGGTTGTTTCAGTGGTGTTCTGTGCACTTATCGCTTTAATCTCCTTATTAGTGCTCCGAGGGGAATTATCAGGCAACATATCCCTGTTTTCGCGTGTTGTCATTGAAGTGCTGTTTTGCGTGTTAGTTGGCTATGTTGGCAGTGGTTCGTTTGTGGGTATCACTGAGATCTCTGGAGTTTCGATGAATGTCTGAGCATTCTTTCTCAGATATTTCCTATTTCGGCGATACTCACGGCCATCTTATGCAATGACCTGATATGACCGAATGCCAACTTGTTTCTGAATCTGAGCTTTTTGCCACACTTTGCTGTCTCACGTTTGTTTGAGTCTCACTGTTTCTCCTTTCTGCATTGTAGTAAGTGCTGTAGCATCTCTGTTGTAGTAATGTGCTTGTTTGGCATGGCTCTTTTCCTTGTTGACAATGATGCCATGTACGATTCTTGGTTTGAGTAGTTCGTTTGCGATTGGGATGTTTATCTTTGTGCAGTGACCGAGTAAGCATTGTGCTGGCAAACTATCAAGGCCTTCAGTTGTTGTGTTTCGCCAGATGAGAAGGTTCATGTAGAAGTCACCACAGACTTTCTTTGTCTTCTTGGTTCAACACTTTGCAAGCTTAACCACATTCTCAACCTTTCCGTTGCTTTGTGGATTTCATTTGCGCAACTGTGGCCTCTGTACCTTTACAGAGCATTACATATTTATCTAATGTTAGGCTTGATTCTTGCAACAGCCTCTTACGCAGAGTGTTATCAGAAATTCTGCAGACTATGCAGTCTCTGATGAAATCATCCCTCAAATTGCCAAAATCACATGACGATGCCAGCTCCCTCACTTTCACGAGATATCTGTCAAAACGCTTGTCCCCTTGTACATATGTGTTAAACTGGTACCGTTCATAGATGATGTTGATTTTACCTTCACAGTGCTCTTCCCAGAGCTTCAAAATAATTTCAATTTCCTGCTTGTCTTCCTCTGATTTGTAAGGAAGATTATTGTGGATATCTAGGGCATGTCTGCCAATGGCAGTGATAAATGTTGCAACCCTAATTTTATCTAATTTTTCCCCAATAATCATGATAATTTCATAGCTGTCCCACAGCTGTTTGAATTTTTTCCAGTTGGCTTTCAAATCGCCAGTCACCTTCAATAGGGGTGGGAGGGGAATGTGCGTGGGAATTGGTGTAGTGATCATGCTAGTTCACTACAGTTTAGGATTTGTGTATGTCACATACATGTATACAGTTCAAATACCAAGTCTAATAGTAAAATATCGTGGCCATGTATTTGTACAATACTGTTTTAATCAAGGCTTCTGCAATAGCTTACGCTATCTTAAGTTTACTTTACTAATGCCTCTAGATTACTTTAGAAGCTTATGACTATTTATTGCCCTTCACGGATCCATATGCAATATGTATGAAGCACAGTCTGCACTGCACAACTTAATATCGATTTTGATTGGCTCGAAAAGTCTTACAGTTCCAATATTTCGATCATAGGTGCATTTGACAAAAGATCGTAAGTCTCCATTTCTGACGCCATGTATTTTATAGTCTCTTGAATAATCTTAGTTCAATTTAAGCCTATTTATTCTGGAGATCTCATTCATCCATGTGCAGTTAAAATGGCATTCCTCATATAGCCCATCTCATAATACAGATCCATACAGCCCATTGCTTAACACAAATCCAGGGTGCTATACATCCTGGCTAGAGGTATACATTATATCATTACAGGTTTCTCGGGTTTCATTACTGCAGAAAGGTGGATGCCTATATTTTCACATACAATTCTTCATGACCTGGGGGTTATCACATCAACACTGGTCATTGTTCTTGAATCAACATTTAAATTCTCATGACTGCTATCATTACACACTTCAAGGAATGCCATTCAAGGAAGTTTCTCTTCTGGATCTCTTGGGCCAGTTGGAGTTGCTCTGCTGAGAGGGAACATCTGGTGGGAATAGTATGACAGGAATTACATTAACTATCCAGCAAATGGGATATGCAACAGGTGACTCGACATGCCAAATGTGCACTGATACTAATTATCCTTTAAGGTCATTGAAGGTTGGCATGCAGGTACAGCAGGTGGTGAAGAAGGCAAATGGTATGTTGGCCTTCATAGTGAAGGGATTTGAGTATAGGAGCAGGGAAGTCTTACTGCAGTTATACAGCGCCTTGGTGAGGCCCCACCTGGAATATTGTGTTCACTTTTGGTCTCCTAATCTGAGGAAGGATGTTCTTGCTATTGAGGGAGTGCAGCGAAGATTCACCAGACTGATGCCCGGGATGGCAGGACTGACATATGAGGAGAGACTGGATCGACTGGGCCTGTATTCACTGGCGTTTAGAAGGATGAGAGGGGATCGCATAGAAACATATAAAATTCTGACGGGATTGGACAGGTTAGATGCAGGAAGAATGTTCCCGATGTTGGGGAAGTCCAGAACCAGGGGACACAGTCTAAGGATAAGGGGTAGGCCATTTAGGACTGAGATGAGGAGGAACTTCTTCACTCAGAGAGTTATTAACCTGTGGAATTCCTTACCGCAGAGAGTTGTTGATGCCAGTTCTTTGGATATATTCAAGAGGGAGTTAGATATGGCCTTTGCGGCTAAAGGGATGAAGGGATATGGAGAGAAAGCAGGAATGGGGTATTGAAGGAATGATCAACCATGATCTTATTGAATGGTGGTGCAAGCTCAAAGGGCCGGATGGCCTACTCCTGCACCTATTTTCTATGTTTCTACGTTTTTATCCATTACTTGCAGAAAATACTGGAAATAGTCACCAGGTCAGGCAGTATCTGTGGAGAAAGAAAGATGGGATTAGGGGCCGGATATTAACAGGGAGGCCTGAGTGGCAGGGAAGGGGGGGCTGGGTGGATGGTGGATTGAGATCAGGAAACCCGAAAGAACTGGTGTCCCTCACGCACATTGATTTTAACGGCATGGCCTGATTAACATGTTTTGTCTCCATTTCCCAGCCAGCCAGATTAAGAGGCTGGCTGGCTGTTGCGTGGGTAAGCCAGCAGCAGCAGGCTGTAGCCAGCAAGCAGAGAGGTGAGAGGGAGGGATTGGGGAGGCTGGGGGTGGGGAGGAAGATCGGGGTTTGCGAGCCAGCTAACATCAGTGAAGCTGAGGGGGTGGGGAGGAAGAACTGCATTCCTGAGTTGAGGGAGACTGGGGAGGCCAGAGCGGGGGGAACATCAGAGAGATTGGAAGTTGGTATGATCAGAGTACGGAGGCCATAAGGGAGATCCGAGGCCAGAGCAGGATTGAGCTCAGAATGATCGCAGGGTGAGTTTGGAGGCCTCGTGGAGAAGATCAGAAGGGTCGGGAGGGGCGGTGTTCGATCGGGGGGGGGTCTGGTGAAACAGGTAAGCTAGATCCAGCAGGTATGTGGAAAGGTGCTTACCTGCTGGATCCAGCAGTCCTCGCCTCCCTTTAGCCGCCGGGTTTCCTGAGGCCCGGGAAACCACAGTTAAATTTAAAATGGTGGGTAAATGTGAGGCTCCCAACTTCATTACAATACTTAAATTGCCAGCTCGCCTTCTGGGAGCGGTTGGTGGTCTGTCCCCCACCTGCCGCGTTTAAAACCGGTAGTGTGTGGGTTGGAGGTGGGTAGGGGGCGGGATTCATATTTTTAACATTTTAGTATCCAACCTGCCTGTTTTTGGGGGGGGGGCTTAAAATTCACCCAATGTTTCAAGTTCCCAACATTGTAGCATTTTGCTTTTTGGTTTAGCCTGAAGTCGGTTACTATCCTGCTCATTGTTTACTACATTTCCTAGTTCCGTATCATTTTCAAGTTTTGAAATTATGACAAATATAATATAATGTGGAGAAATGTGAAGTAATCCCCTTTAGTAGGAAAAATAGAAAAGCAGGGTGTATTTTTAAATGGTGAGAGATTAGGAAATGTTGGTGTTCAAAGGGACCTGGGTGTCCTTGCACACGAATCACTGAAAGTTAACATGCAGGTACAATAAGCAATTATGAATGAAAATTGTATGTTGGCCTTTATTGCAAGAGAATTTGAGTATAAGAGTAAAGATATTTTATTGCAATTATATAGGGCCCCAGTAAGGCCCTGGAGTATTGTGTACAATTTTGGTCTCCTTACCGAAGGAAGGATACACTTGCCATAGAGGGAGTGCAACAAAGGTTCATCAGACTGATTCCTGGGATGGAGAGATTGTCCTATGAGGAGAGATTAAATAAACTAGGCCTATATTCTCTAGAGTTTAGAAGAATGGGTGGATGCAGGCAGGATGTTTCCTCTGGCTGGGGTGTCGAGAACCAGGGGTCACAATCTCAGAATAAGGGGTCAGCCATTTAGGACTGAGATGAAGAGAAATTTCTTCACTCAGAGGGTGTGAATCTTTGGAATTCTCTGCCCCAGAGGGCTGGGGAGGCTCAGTCTTTGAGTATATTCAAGGTTCAGAGCTGGATTTTACACTAGTTTGCACCTCGTTTTGTGATGAGGTGCGGTGGCAAAAGGTGCTTTTGGGCATCAAATGGGTGTCCAGTATTTAGCGCCCGGCCAGAACTTTCGGCATACTTTTTGCGGCGGCGTTAACGCCCCGCCCTCCGTTTGACCCATCAGGATGACATCATCCATCATGCAAGGCTGTGCTAGCACCCCGGATGGAACTTGATTAGAATCAGGCTGGAGCGCCTGATTTAGCGGCCGCCCCAAAATCTGACCGGAAAAACCTGGTGTTCCCATGGTGCAGCAGGTGCAAGAGAGGCATATTTAAACAGAGGTCAGAGCAGCTAATATCGCAGTTGTCAGTGACTGCTACGGTCATCCTGATTAATCCTTGTCACTGGATAAAGGCCCTAGCCCTGTCAAACCCATGTGGTGGCTGATGTGCAACGGTCACCACAAAAATAAATTCACGCTGACAGCTTCCACCCCCTCAACTGGAGTTCAGGACTGGAACATCGGGTCCTTCATTGAAACATATGTGAACTCTCGTGCAAGCAAGTCATCCTCGTTCGAGGGACCACCTATGATGATTATCTGTGCTGAACGCTGCATGAGTCTATAGCTGAAATCGGGACTTTCATGTGAATTAACTCTTTGATAGGAAGGTCAGTAAGCGATTTCAAAGGGGGCAATGCAAGTTAGTCAGCAAATCTTGCTGGTTGAGATAGACAGCCAGCTTCAAGCTGGAAGAAAGGGTTTTGTCCATTGATGGCAATGGGATCGAAGAGGTTGCAGACTTTTGGGGAGGAAACATAGAAACATAGAAAATAGGTGCAGGAGTAGGCCATTCGGCCCTTCGAGCCTGCATCACCATTCAATAATATCATGGCTGATCATTCCCTCAGTACCCCTTTCCTGCTTTCTCTCCATACCCCTTGATCCCTTTAGCCGTAAGGGCCAAATCGAACTCACTCTTAAATATATCAAACGAACAGGCATCAACAACTCTCTGCGGAAGAGAATTCCACAGGTTAACAACTTTCTGAGTGAAGAAGTTTTGGTCCTAAATGGCTTACCCCTTATCCTTACCTGTGGTTCTGGACTTTCCCAACATCAGGAACATTCTTCCTGCATCTAACCTGTCCAGTCCCATCAGAATTTTATATGTTTCTATGAGATCCCCTCTCACACTTCTAAACTCCAGTGAATACAGACCCAGTCGATCCAGTCTCTCCTCATATGTCAGTCCTGCCACCCCGGGAATCAGTCTGGTGAACCTTCGCTGCACTCCCTCAATAGCAAGAACGTCCTTCCTCAGATTAGATCAAAACTGAACACAATATTCCAGGTGAGGCCTCACCAAGGTCCTGTACAGCTACTGGGGGGATCGAGGGGTATGGCGAGAAAGCAGGAATGGGGTACTGAAGTTGAATGTTCAGCCATGAACTCATTGAATGGCGGTGCAGGCTAGAAGGGCCGAATGGCCTACTCCTGCACCTATTTTCTATGTTTCTATGTTTCTATGTTTACAGCTGCATCAAGATCTCCCTGCTCCTGTAGAAACATAGAAACATAGAAAATAGGTGCATGAGTCGGCCATTCAACCATTCAATAATATCATGGCTGATCATTCCATCAGTACCCCTTTCCTGCTTTCTCTCCATACCCCTTGATCCCCTTAGCCGTAATCGCCATATCTAACTCCCTCTTGAATATATCCAATGAACTGGCATCAACAACTCTCTGCGGCAGGGAATTCCATAGGTTAACAATTCTCTGAGTGAAGAAGTTTCTCCTCATCTCAGTCCTAAATGGCCTACCCCTTATCCTAAGACTATGTCCCCAGGTTTTGGACTTCCCCAACATCAGGAACATTCTTCCCACATCTAACCTGTCCAGTCCCGTCAGAATCTTAAACGTTTCTATGCGATCCCCTCTCATCCTTCTAAACTCCAGTGAATAAAGGCCCAGTTGATCCAGTCTCTCCTCATATGACAGTCCCGCCATCCACGGAGTCAGTCTGGTGAACCTTCGCTGCACTCCCTCACTAGCAAGAATATCCTTCCTCAGATTCGGAGAACAAAACTGTAAACAATATTTCATGTGAGGCTTCACTAAGGCCTTGTACAACTGCAGTTAGACCTCCCTGCTCCTATACTCAAATCCCCTTGCTGTGAAGGCCTACATACCATTTGCCTTCTTCACCGCCCACTGTACCTGCATGCCCACTTTCAGTGAATGATGTACCATGACACCCAGGTCTCGTTGCACCTCCCCTTTTCTTAATCTGCCGCCAATCAGATAATATTCTGCCTTCATGTTTTTGCCATCAAAATGGATAACCTCACTTTTATCCACAATTTTACTGCATCTGCCATGCATTTGCCCACTCACCTAACCTGTCCAAGTCACCCTGCAGCCTCTTAGCATTTTCCTCACAGCTCACACTGCCACCCAGCTTAATGTCATCTGCAAACTTGGAGATATTACTCTCTATTCCTTCATCAAAATCATTGATGTATATTGTAAATAGCTGGGGTCCCAGCACTGAGCCCTGCGGCACCCCACTAATCTCTGCCTGCCATTCTGAAAAGGACCCGTTTATCCCAACTCTATGCTTCCTGTCTGCCAATCAGTTCTCTATCCATGTTAGTATATTACCCCCAATACCATGTGCTTTGACTTTGCACACCAATCTCTTGTGTGGGACCTTGTCAAAAGCCTTTTGAAAGTCCAAATACACCACATCCACTGCTTCTCCCTTGTCCACTCTACTCGTTACATTCTCAACAAATTCTAGAAGATTTGTCAAGCATGATTTCCCTTTAATAAATCCATGCTGACTTGGACCGATCCTGCCATTGCTTTCCAAATGCGCTGCAATTTCATCTTTAATAATTGATTCCAACATTTTCTCCACTACTGATGTCAGGCTAACCAATCTATAATCCCCTGTTTTCTCTCTCCCTCCTTTTTTAAAATGTGGTGTTACATTAGCTACCCTCCAGTCCATAGGAACTGATCCAGAGTCAATAGACTGTTGGAAAATAATCACCAATGCATCCACTATTTCTAGTGCCACTTCCTTAAGTACTCTGGGATGCAGACTATCAGGCCCTGGGGATTTATCGGCCTTCAATCCCATCAATTTCCCTAACACAATTTCCTGACTAATAAGGATTTCCTTCAGTTCCTCCTTTTCGCTCGACCCTCGGTCCCCTGGTATTTCCGGAATGTTATTATATGTGTCTTCCTTCTTGGAGGCCTTACCCAGCACGGGTTACCAGGAGTCATCTGTCATACCTCCACATTTCTGATGTGCAGTGTGTTTGAAGGCTGCGCTTCAGAAAAGAAGTGATGAAAGAGATCTGCCAACTCCTCCAGGCAGACCTACAGCCTACCAGCGCCAACAGGACTGCGCTGCCCATCAAGGTGAAGGTTACAGTGGCGATGGCATTCTATGCCTTCAGTTCCTTCCCGGCTGCATGAGGGAACATATGCAGCATCTCGCAGCACGCTGCATATTGCTGCATTCACCAGGTCACAAAGGCACAATACACACGCAGAATGGTCTTCATAAAGTTTGCAATGAGCAGGGACAGCCAGACTGAGAGGGCTATAGATTTTGGACGCTTTTCAGGCTTCCCCAAGGTTCAGGGTACCATTGACTGAACACACGTCACATTGCGATCACCAACACAGAATGCTGAGCTCTTCCAAAACAGAAAGGGATACCACTCCCTAAACGTTCAGCTGGTCTATGACCGCATTCAGCACATCCTCACAGTGAATGCCCGAAATGTAAGGAGGACACAAAAAATCTGTGAAGGGATAAAGAAAGGCTAAGTGAGTGGGCAAAAATTTGGCAGATGGAGTATAATGTGGGAAAATGTGAGGTTATCTACTTTGGCAGAAATAGTAGAAAAGCAAATTATAATTTAAATGGAGAAAAATTGCAAAGTGCTGCAGTACAGAGAGACCAGGGATACTTGTGCATGAAATGTTAGTATGCAGGTATAGCAAGTAATCAGGAAGGCAAATGGATTGTTGGCGATTATTGCAATGGGGATAAAGTATAAAAGCAGAGAAGTCCTGCTACAACTGTACAGGGTATTGGTGAGGCCACACCTAGAGTACGACATACAGTTTTGGTCTCCTTATTTAAGGAAGGATATACATGCATTGGAGGCTATTCAGAGAAGGTTCACTAGGTTGATTCCGGAGATGAGGGGGTTGAATTATGAGGATAGGTTGAGTCGGTTGGGCCTCTACATATTGGAGTTCAGAAGAATGAGAGGTGATCTTATCGTAACTTATAAGATAATGAGAGGGCTCAACAAGGTGGATGCAGAGAGGATATTTCCATGCATAGGGGAAACTAAACCTAGGGGACATTGTCTTTGAATAAGGGGCCACCCGTTTAAAACTGAGATGAGGAGAAATTTCAAATCTCAGAGGGTTGTAAATCTCTGGAATTCTCTGCCCCAGAGAACTGTGGTAGCTGAGTCATTGAATATATTTAAGGCGGAGATAGACAAATGTTTGAGCGATAAGGGAGTAAAGGTTTATGGGGAGCGGGCAGGGAAGTGGTACTGAGTCCATGATCAGATCAGCCATGATTTTATTAAATAGCAGAGCAGGCTCGAAGGGCCAAATGTCCTAGTCCTGCTCCTATTTCTTATGTTGTTATAACCAGGGAGCACACATGATGCTTTCATCTTGTGTGAGAGCAGTGTCTCATGAATGTTCTTGCGACAAAGACCAGGCCAGAGGATACAGCCTGGCCACCTGCCTATTGACTCCCCTCCGAACCCTCAGTCAGAAGCTGAGCAGCGCTATAATGAGAGCCATGCAGCCACCCGCAACATCATTGAGCAGACAATTGGTGTGCTGAAGTAGTGCTTCAGATGCCTGGACCACTTTGGAGGCAGCCTTCAATACACCTCTCAGCAGGTCTCCAAGTTCATTGTGCTGCATGCTACACAACTTAGCCATCATGAAGAGACAGGCATTGCTAGTGGGGATTATAGGGCCACCACAGGAGGAGGAGGACGATGAAGACGAGGAAGGGGGCCTGGCATGGAAGCCGTACCACGACCACCACAACCACAGAGGAAGCAGAGTGGCGATGTAGCCGCTGCAAGAGCCTTACGTCGTCTGCTCATCACTGATTGCTTTGCTTGTATGGGGAAGGAGCGGTTTGAGCATTGCCTCGTGACTCAATTCCACCATGCTGGCTATTCCCCCACTTAATGTGCAAATGAGACACAAGACAGCAATGATTAAGGTCAAAGAAATATTTGAAACAAAATGCAACAGTCTCAATCACCCCAAAAAAGGCCAAAATTATTCAATGGTTTCACACGTATGGACACAGAACTGATCCCTGCAATGAACAACATTTACATCAAAGAAAAACTGCATCCTGCAGTGCACAACATTGTTGCGAGGTCTTATTGTTTCTTGGTCATGCTTTTACCACCCCCACCCCCTTCTCTTCAACCCCCCCTCCCATGCCTGCTGCTTCTCCTCAATGTGGCCTCAGGGTGTACAGCAAGGCTGCTAGAGAGCTGCTGAGTTGGGGGCTCAGACAAAGGAGACGGTATCTGAGGACGCACTGGACCAGCTCCTGGCCTGTAAGGCCCAGCTTCTGACTGGGGAGCCTCTTCCTCGGCATTACCAGCCACAGGTGACACTGGTGGCAACTGTGATTGGTGAGTGAGTGTTTGGAGCCAGAATGCTGTCATCCTGAGGAATGCCAGCACTTCCCATTTCCCTGGAACCACTCTGTCACTGATGGGGCTGGGCCTTAGCAACCGGAGCACAATATGAACCATCAACTTGCTGGCCTGCTTCGGCACTGTCACTTCCCCGTGGGACAGTGGGGAATGCAGAGAGTATGGAAGCAGACACGGACTGCATCACCTGGCCAAGCTGAAGCAGAGCTTGTGCCTGTGAAGCGCCCGAGTCTGTGTTGTGATCAACAGAATGCTCCACACTGTCTGGAAATCCACTGTCGCTGCTCGAGGCCACCAGCCTCTGTGTGTGGGCACTGATGGCGTCACTGGACTCGTGACTCGCAATGACAATCTGTGACACTGCCTCCGTAACAGTCACAATAAGCTTGTTGATGCTCACTGGGATCCATCCCAATGCATCAATGAGGTCATGATGCATCACTGTGCTTCCGCTGTACACTTCCACCAGGTCCAGTTCAATGTCTGTCTGTCTGTGAGCAGACCAACTTTGCCGACTCACCCTCCAGAGAGCTGGCCTGTGGGATTCCACACGTTGCTGTACGTGAGAGGCCAGGAGCCTCCAACTCGTCAAACCCCGGGAAGTCAGCTTCATCCTCAGATGAACTAAGATCCCGATGGCTCGGATGCTCCACCAGTCTCTCGTCGTCTGCACTATGGTCTGACGTGGAAGGCTCCCTCTAGGGATGCTGTGCCTCTGGCTGGTCAGAAGAAAATAAGAACATAAGAATTAGGAACAGGAGTAGGCCATCTAGCCCCTGGAGCCTACTCCGCCATTCAAAAAGATCATGGCTGATCTGGCCGTGGACTCATCTCCACTTACCCGCCCGCTCCCCGTAACCCTTAATTCCCTTATTGGTTAAAAATCTATCTATCTGTGACTTGAATACATTCAATGAGCTAGTCTCAACTGCTTCCTTGGGCAGAAAATTCCACAGATTCACAACCCTCTGGGAGAAGAAATTCCTTCTCAACTCGGTTTTAAATTGGCTCCCCCATATTTTGAGGCTGTGCCACCTAGTTCTAGTCTCCCCGACCAGTGGAAACAACCTCTCTGCCTCTATCTTGTCGATCCCTTTCATTATTTTAAATGTTTCTATAAGGTCACCCCTCATCCTTCTGAACTCCAACGAGTAAAGACCCAGTCTACTCAATCTATCATCATAAGGTAACCCCCTCATCTCCGGAATCAGCCTAGTGAATCGTCTCTGTACCCCCTCCAAAGCTAGTATATCCTTCCTAAAGTAAGGTGACCAAAACTGCACGCAGTACCCCAGGTGCGGCCTCACCAATACCCTATACAGTTGCAGAAGGACCTCCCTGCTTTTGTACTCCATCCCTCTCGCAATGAAGGCCAACATTCCATTCGCCTTCCTGCTTACCTGCTGCACCTGCAAGCTAACTTTTTGGGATTCATGCACAGGACCCTCAGGTCCCTCTGCACCGCAGTATGTTGTAATTTCTCCCCATTCAAATAATATTCCCTTTTACTGTTTTTTTTTCCAAGGTGGATGACCTCACACTTTCCGACATTGTATTCAATCTGCCAAACCTTAGCCCATTCGCTTAACCTATCTAAATCTCTTTGCAGCCTCTCTGTGTCCTCCACACAACCCGCTTTCCCACTAATCTTTGTGTCATCTGCAAATTTTGAAACACTACACTCTGTCCCCTCTTCCAGGACATCTATGTATATTGTAAACAGTTGTGGTCCCAGTACCGATCCCTGTGGCACACTACTAAACATCGATTTCCAACCTGAAAAGGACCCATTTATCCCGACTCTCTGCTTTCTGTTAGCCAGCCAATTCTCTATCCATGCTAATACATTTCCTCGGA
This sequence comes from Pristiophorus japonicus, assembly GCF_044704955.1. NCBI lineage: Eukaryota > Metazoa > Chordata > Chondrichthyes > Pristiophoridae > Pristiophorus > Pristiophorus japonicus. The sequence goes on along the minus strand of NC_091977.1, from coordinate 366,998,521 downwards.
CTCCGCGTACCTCTATCTTCTGCAGTAACCTTTTGTGTGGCACCTTATCGAATGCCTTTTCGAAATCTAAATACACCACATCCATCGGTACACCTCTATCCACCATGCTCGTTATATCCTCAAAGAATTCCAGTAAATTAGTTAAACGTGATTTTCTCTTCATGAATCCATGTTGCGTCTGCTTGATTGCACTATTCCTATCTAGATGTCCCGCTATTTCTTCCTTCATGATAGTTTCAAGCATTTTTCCCACTACAGATGTTAAACTAACTGGCCTATAGTTACCTGCCTTTTGTCTGCCCCCTTTTTTAAACAGAGGCGTTACATTGGCTGCTTTCCAATCCACTGGTACCTCCCCAGAGTCCAGAGAATTTTGGTAGATTATAATGAATGCATCTGCTATAACCTCCACTATCTCTTTTAATACCCTGGGATGCATTTCATCAGGACCAGGGGACTTGTCTACCTTGAGTCCCATTAGCCTGTCCAACACTAACCCCCGAGTGATATTGATTGTCTCAAGGTCCTCCCTTCCCACATTCCTATGACCAGCTATTTTTGGCATGGTTTTTGTGTCTTCCACTGTGAAGACCAAAGCAAAATAATTGTTTAAGGTCTCAGCCATTTCCACATTTCCCATTACTAAATCCCCCTTCTCATCTTCTAAGGGACCAACATTTACTTTAGTCACTCTTTTCCATTTTATATATCGGTAACAGCTTTTACTATTTGTTTTTATGTTTTGCGCAAGTTTACTTTCATAATCTATCCTTCCTTTCTTTATTGCTTTCTGAGTCATTCTTTGCTGTCGTTTAAAATTTTCCCAATCTTCTCGTTTCCCGCTAACCTTGGCCACCTTATACGCATTGGTTTTTAATTTGATACTCTCCTTTATTTCCTTGGTTATCCACAGCTGGTTATCCCTTCTCTTACCGCCCTTCTTTTTTACTGGAATATATTTTTGTTGAGCACTATGGAAGAGCTCCTTAAAAGTCCTCCACTGTTCCTCAATTGTGCCACCGTTTAGTCTGTGTTCCCAGTCTACTTTAGCTAACTCTGCCCTCATCCCACCCTAGTCCCCTTTATTTAAGCGTAGTATGCTCGTTTGAGACACTACCTCCTCACCCTCAATCTGTATTACAAATTCAACCATACTGTGATCACTCATTCCGAGAGGATCTTTTACTAGGAGATCGTTTATTATTCCTGTCTCATTACACAGGACCAGATCTAAGATAGCTTGCTCCCTTGTAGGTTCTGTAACATACTGTTCTAAGAAACAATCCCGTATGCATTCTATGAATTCCTCCTCCAGGCTACCCCGTGCGATTTGATTTGACCAATCGATATGTCAGTTAAAATCCCCCATGATTACTGCCGTTCCTTTTTCACATGCCTCTATTATTCCGTTGATTATTGTCCGCCCCACTGTGAAGTTATTATTTGGGGGCCTATAAACTACGCCCACCAGTGACTTTTTCCCCTTACTATCTCTAATCTCCACCCACGATGATTCAACATTTTGTTCATTAGAGCCAATATCGTCTCTCACAACTGCCCTGATATCATCCTTTATTAACAGAGCTACCCCACCTCCTTTCCCTTCTTGTCTATCTTTCCGAATTGTCAGATACCCCTGTATGTTTAATTCCCAGTCTTGGCCACCCTGCAACCATGTTTCTGTAATGGCCACCAAATCATACCCATTTGTAATGATTTGTGCCGTCAACTCATTTACTTTATTTCAAATGCTGCGTGCGTTTCGGTAAAGTGTTCTAATACAAGCTTTTAAACCATGATTATTAGTTTTGACCCCTCCTGCAGCCCCTTTATATTCATACATATTGTCCCTTCCTATCACCTTGTGGTTTACACTTACCCCAGTGCTACTCTGCTCTGTTGCCTCCTGCCTTTTGCATTCTTTCTTGGGGTCCTGTTCATCTGCGCTCTCACCCACTCTAACTCACTCAGAGCCCTCTCCTGGGTTCCGAATACTCCTCGCATTGAGGCACTGAGCTTCCAGGCTTGCCTTTTTATTACACTTTGACCCTTTAGAATTTTTCTGTACATTGGCTCTTTTTGTTTTTTGCCTTGGGTTTCTCTGCCCTCCATTTTTACTCATCTCCTTTCTGTCTTTTGCTTCTGTCTCCATTTTGTTTCCCTCTGTCTCCCTGCATTGATTCCCATCCCCCTTCCCAACAGCACTAGCAAACACTCCCCCTAGGACATTGGTTCCGGTCCTGCCCAGGTGCAGACCGTCCAGGTGAACTGGTCCCACCTCCCCCAAAACCGGTTCCAATGCCCCAGGAATTTGAATCCCTCCCTGCTGCCCCACTGCTCAAGCCAAGTATTCATCTGCGCTATCCTGCGATTCCTACTCTGACTAGCACGTGGCACTGGTAGCAATCCCGAGATTACTACTTTTGAGGTCCTACTTTTTAATTTAGCTCCTAGCTCCTTAAATTTGTCTCGTAGGACCTCATCCCTTTTTTTAACCTATGTTGGTGATACCAATGTGTACCACGACAACTGGCTGTTCTCCCTCCCTTTTCAGTATCTCTTGCACCCGCTCCGAGACATCCTTGACCCTTGCACCAGGGAGGCAACATACCATCCTGGAGTCTCGGTTGCGGCCACAGAAACGCCTATCTATTCCCCTTACAATTGAATCCCCTATCACTATCGCTCTCCCACTCTTTTTCCTGCCCTCCTGTGCAGCAGAGCCAGCCACGGTGCCATAAACTTGGCTGCTGCTGCCCTCCCCTGATGAGTCATCCCCCTCAACAGTACTCAAAGCGGTGTATCTGTTTTGCAGGGGGATGACCGCAGGGGACCCCTCACTACCTTCCTTGCACTGCTCTTCCTGCTGGTCTTCCATTCCCTAGCTGGCTGTGGACCCTTCACCTGCGGTATGACCAACTCGCTCCACGTGCTGCTCACGTCATTCTCAGCATCGTCGATGCTCCAGAGTAAATCCACCCTCAGCTCCAATTCCACAACGCGGAATGTCAGGAGCTGGAGGCGGATACACTTCCCGCACACATAGTCGTCAGGGACACCGGAAGTGTCCCTGAGTTCCCACATGGTACAGGAGGAGCATATCACGTGACCGAGCTCTCCTGCCATGACTTAACCCTTAGATAGAAACATAGAAACATAGAAAATAGTTGCAGGAGTAGGCCATTTGGCCCTTCGAGCCTGCACTGCCATTCAATGAGTTCATGGCTGAACATGCAACTTCAGGACCCCATTCCTGCTTTCTCACCATACCCCTTGATCCCCTGAGTAGTAAGGACTACATCTAACTCCTTTTTGAATATATTTAGTGAATTGGCCTCAACAACTTTCTGTGGTAGAGAATTCCACAGGTTCACCACTCTCTGGGTGAAGAAGTTTCTCCTCATCTCATTCCTAAATGGCTTAGCCCTTATCCTTAGACTGTGACCCCTGGTTCTGGACTTCACCAACATTGGGGACATTCTTCCTGCATCTAACCTGTCTAAACCCATCAGAATTTTAAACGTTTCTATGAGATCCCCTCTCATTCTTCTGAACTCCAGTGAATACAAGCCCAGTTGATCCAATCTTTCTTGATATGTCAGTCCCGCCATCCCGGGAATCAGTCTGGTGTACCTTCGCTGCACTCCCTCAATAGCAAGAATGTCCTTCCTCAAGTTAGGAGACCAAAATTGCACACAATACTCCAGGTGTGGCCTCACCAAGGCCCTGTACAACTGTAGTAACACCTCCCTGCTCCTATACTCAAATCCCCTCACTATAAAGGCCAACATGCCATTTGCCTTCTTAACCGCCTGCTGTACCTGCATGCCAACCTTCAATGACTGATGTACCATGACATCCAAGTCTCGTTGCACCTCCCCTTTTCCTAATCTGTCACCATTCAGATAATAGTCTGTCTCTCTGTTTTTACCACCAAAGTGGATAACCTCACATTTATCCACATTATACTTCATCTGCCATACATTTGCCTACTCACCTAACCTATCCAAGTCACTCTGCAACCTCATAGCATCCTCCTCGCAGCTCACACTGCCACCCAATTTAGTGTCATCGCAAATTTGGAGATACTACATTTAATCCCCTCGTCTAAATCATTAATGTACAATGTAAACAGCTGTGGCCCCAGCACAGAACCTTGCGGTACCCCACTAGTCACTGCCTGCAATTCTGAAAAGTCCCCATTTACTCCTACTCTTTGCTTCCTGTCTGACAACCAGTTCTCAATCCATGTCAGCACACTACCCTCCAATCCCATGTGGTTTAACTTTGCACATTAATCTCTTGTGTGGGACCTTGTCGAAAGCCTTCTGAAAGTCCAAATACACCACATCAACTGGTTCTCCCTTATCCACTCTACTGAAAACATCCTCAAAAAATTCCAGAAGATTTGTCAAGCATGATTTCCCTTTCACAAATCCATGCTGATTGGGACCTATCATGTCACCTCTTTCCAAATGCGTTGCTATGACATCCTTAATAATTGATTCCATCATTTTACCCACTACTGATGTCAGGCTGACCGGTCTATAATTCCCTGTTTTTTCTCTCCCTCCTTTTTAAAAAAGTGGGGTTGCACTTAATTTGGCAACAACAATGTTAACAGGTTACTTACTGAGATAAAAAAGAAAAAGAAAAGCTATTCACCAATCACCAGCCAATCACTTACCCCTTTGGCTGTGACATCACCTTTTGATTCCTTTCTACTCCTTTTTTGCTTTTTTTCCCAGCTGGAGCTGCACAAACTGGGCCTTTATCGGCCTCTCCACGCACCTCGAGCTCCTGCCTCCGATCTACCGGCGCCTCTCGCAGCTGCTAGGCCTTTATAGGCCTCTCCATATACACCTCGAGCTCCCGCCTCTGATCTGCCGCCGCCTCTTGCAGCCGCTGGGCCTTAATAGGCCTCTCCACGCACCTCGAGCTCCCGCCTCCAATCTGCCGCCGCCTCTCGCAGCCGCTGGGCCTTTATAGGCCTCTCCATGCACCTCGAGCTCCTGCCTCCGATCTGTGGGAGGTGGCGGCGTCCGAAAACAACAGACGAGTGCTTAGCAGCAGGGGAGGGGGCAGGGTCACATGAGGATGGTGGCATAGCACAGGCTTATTTGAAGGTCCGCTGGTATTCAATTATATCTCTCAATGCAGGGTTTTGAGTCGCGCAATTAATTTACATACCTTCACTACCCGAGGGGAGCTCAGCATCACTCCCGGCAATCGTCTGACCTGGGACTCTAATACAGTCAGAGATCCTCTCCTCCACATCCGTCAGAGGAAGTGTTTGAAGCATCCCTCACCTGACCACAGTTGCTCGCTCCGGTTGTGGAAGTGCTTGGACTGAAAACATGGGAAGTGTTAAAAAAGGGTCTATCTGCTGATGTGACACATATGCTTACCAAAGTAGTTTAGGCCATAGTGTATGAATATTCTCGAGGCCTCTGTTTAATCCACTTGGATCTGGTATGTGCTTCGTCAGTATGTATTCGCAGGTTACAGGCATCTAACATGAGGTCTTTCAGTGATCTTTCAGAAAGCGATAGGAGCAGTTGCAGTGCATTGCGATGGACAATGTTAGTGAAAAGCATTATGTGCATAGATCATTCAAAGCCGAAGTAAGCCTTCCTTTTTGTTATGCATTGTGAGAGGCACCCCACAGAGTGTTGAGTGGGACAAAAAGCATGACATACTTCGGACAGTGCATGAGATTAATCTTAGACATCATGGGGGCTTGCATAGATGAAAATGTAACTCACCCTGATGACGCTCATGAGGTCATTGAACTTTTTTCGGCACTATGTGCCAGTCCTGGGCACAGTGTCTGCAGCAGACAACTCCCGGGCTATGACCCTCCAAATCCGCTTGAACACAGGAGGCAGTGGTCTGGATCCCCCTGGAAGATGGAGTGCAGACCAGATCCTCTTCACTGCACCTACCAACGCTTCACTGACCTCATGGGTGAAGCGCCTGGCATGCTGCTTTTCCTCCTACTCCTCTATCTCAGCAGAAGTGGCTGAAGTGGACCGGATTAAATGCGCGCAGGAAGCTGCCGCACCCGGCATTAACGTTTGCGATCGGAAAAGAAATCAGGAGGGAAAAAAAAGTCAAAACACATGCGGAAAATGGCCGCCTCCTTCAACGCCGAAAGTTTTGGCTCGGGCGCCCAAAAGCCAGTCATGCAACGCCTGACTTAATGCCAATACTCCTCTGGAGCATATTTTGGGCAAAAATTCCTGACGCGGGTGCAAACTTTTTCCCGGCACAAACTTTTGCATTTCACCGCGAAGTGTGTCCTGAAATCCTAAAAGCCAAAATTCCAGCCCATATTCTTTGAGTATATTCAAGACAGAGATCGATAGATTTTTGAATGTTAAGGGATAGGGGGACAGTGCAGGAAAGTGGAGTTGAGGTAGTAGATCAGCCATGATCTTATTGAATGGCGCAGCAGGCTCGAAGGGCTGAATGGCTGACTGCTACTCCTAATTCACATATTCTTATTTTCTTATATATACCCAAGTCCAGGTTATTTATATATTTATCAAAAAGAGCCGTGATCCTTGTCATATCTTCACAGAGCACAGCACACACAGCTCCTAACATGGCAGGCAGCTCTCTCGGAAGCCTCCAGAATCTGCCTGGCTCTGTTTATTATTAACTCTGCACTTGCAGTACACAATACGTCCACATCCACAATGTGGAGCTACAAACATTACAAGCTTACAGACATTACACTTCTCCATCCTTAATGAAGAAGTTATTATAACAAACATCACACTTAACTTTCATGTTTATACATAACATAGGATATAGACATTTTTTTACCATATTTACAAATTTAACTTTACCACTTGTTTTCTGTTTCGAAGAGGATACCTTTGCTCTCGAACAGAACCTTCCAAACATGGTGTTGAATCTAAACTCATTCGAGACTCATCCTGAGGAACGTTTTCCTCCCTGGAATTTCCTTGATTTTCCTTGATTTTCCTTTGAACTCACTCTAACTTCAGGCTCTTTGTTTTTCTGACTCGGATTCAAACTTACATTCTGATTTTCTCCTGGATTTGTTTCCAGTACATTGGATTTAGGATTTGCTACTGGTGTATCAAAACTATCTGATGAGTCAGAAATAATTGAATCATACCCACCTTCAACTCCTTCCATGTCTGTAGGTAAAATATGATCAATATGAACAAACCTAACCTGTTCATTATCAAACATCTTTACCAAATATGTGCAAGGACCACATATCTTCACCACTCTTCCTAGTAACTACTTTAACCATTTATGGTGACGGTTCTTCAATCTCACCTTCTGGTTTAATTTCACACTTCTCTCTTTTACTCTACCTCTATCATGATTCTCTTTCTGGCTTAATTGTGTCTCTTCTACGGATGTGGCAAATTTGTGTTTAACAACAAGAATCTGGTTTGTGCCTGTCATTTGAGAAACAACTCTGCTGGTGTTCTATGAGTAGTTGCATGAGGAGTATTTCAATATGTAATCAAAAAATTAGCCAATTTGTGATCCAATGACAATTGTCATTTCCTTGGATTAGGATCTAACAGTATGAGGGCACGTTTTACAATTTGTACAGTGCGCTCTGCTGCACCATTCGAAGCAGGGTGGTATGGTGGAATCTTGGTATGTTTCACACCATTTTTGCTCGTGAATTGTGCAAATTCTTCTGAATGAAATTGTGGTCCATTATACGCAACAATTTCTTCAGGGAGGCAAAATGAAGAAAATAATATTTGTAAAATGTCCAATGTTATACTTGTTGTTATTTTCCACATTGGAAACACCTCAACCCACTTCAAATGGCTATCAATCACAATGAACAATTGTTGTCCTTCTAACTTAGCAAAATCAATATATAGCCTTTGCCACACATTGGGAGTCCATTTCCATGGCTGTAATGGTACTGATGGTGGTTGCTTGCTTACTGAGTGACATGTCGTACACTGACTCACGATGTACTCTATATCTTTATCAAGACCTGGCCACCATAAATAACTGCGTGCAAAACTCTTGGTCAAGCACATTCCCAGGTGCTGGTCATGGAGGTCTCCTAATAATTTGGACCTGAATTTATTTGATATAACCACTCTTGCACCCCACATGATACAATCTTTATCGACTGATAATTCATTCCTACGAATGAAGAATGGATGTGTATCTTTGTCTGTTACCTAGTTTGGCCATCCATTTGCAATATACTCATACACCTTTGACATCACTGGGTCACGTTTGGTTGCTCTACCAATCTCTTCAACTATGACTGGCAGTTCATCAATGTATGAAAAATAAAACACTTCTTCCCTATCGGGTGTAACTTGTGATGGGGAAGACAATCTAGACATTGCATCAGCATTACTGTGATCAGCTGATCATCTGTATTCAATATCATATGTATATGCTGACAAAATCAAAGCCCATCTCTGCATTCGGGCTGCAGCTAATGTTGGAACTGGGGACTTTGGATGGAGGATTGCTGTTAGGGGCTTATGGTCCGCAACGATGGTAAACTTACAACCATACAAGTATTTGTGGAACTTCTTGACCCCAAAAATTAATGCCAAAGCTTCCCTTTCAATTTGCGCATAATTACTCTCACTGGCACTGAGAGTGCATGAAGCAAAAGCTACGTGATACATGAGAGATCACTGCCCCAACTCCATACGGAGAGGTATTACATGCATGCTTAATCTCCTTAGATATGTCATAGTGAACTAACATGGTGCTCTCTACCAATTTGCTTTTGCACTCCATGAATGCTGTATCGCATTCTTTTGACCACTTCCAATTGGCCTGTTTTTTCAAAAGTTCATTCAGTGGATGTAATACTGTAGCCAAATTTGGTAGGAACTTCCCATAATAGTTCAAAAGACCCAAGAATGAACGAAGTTCAGTGGCATTCCTGGGAGTGGGTGCATATCTAATTGCATCCAATTTTTCCATGGTTGGCTGTAAACTATCTTTATCTACTCTGTACCCTAAGTACTCCACTGAGTTTTTAAATAACTCACACTTGAGCAGACACTTGTACTCTGTTCTTCTCTAGCTGTTTGAGGACTTCATTCAATATTTTATTATGAATTTGCCTATTTGGTGCTGAAATTAGTATGTCATCCAAATAACATACTACCCCTTCAATACCTTGCAAAATCTGGTTCATCACCCCTTGGAATATGGCAGGGGCGGAAGGCACTCCAAATGGTTGAATATTAAATTGATATTGGCCTAGATGAGTATTTATAGTCAAACATGACTTGGACTCCTCATCTAGTTCAAGCTGTAAGTAGGCATTCGTAAGATTCAGTTTTAAGATCAGACCACTTGTCAGTGTTATGAACAAATCTTCTATATTCGGCAATGTATTGGGGACATTGCCCTCTAGAACCTGGTTTACAGTTACTTTATAATCACCACACAATCTTACCTTACCATCAGACTTAGGTACAACAACAATGGCTGGAGCCCAATTACATCAATCTATCTTACAAATAATGTTCTCAGTCTCTAATCTTTAGAGTTTTTGCTCAACTTTCTCCTTGAGTGCATATGGTACGGAACGTGGCTTATAGTAAACCGATCTAGCGTCCTTCTGTACCCTAACACTCACCTTGAAGCCTTGGATCGGACTGCCCGTTTCGCAGAACACCTTTGGATACTTCTTGATAACCTCATCCGTTGATGAAAATCTCGCTTCCACACAGAAAATCTTACTCCAATCCAGCTTCAATGAGCTCAACCAATTTCTTCCTAGTAAGGCAGAATTGTCTCCTTTCACTACTATTCGAGGCAAGTTCTGAAATTGATCGTTATATTTTACCGCTACGGTGATACGACCTACCACAGGAATTTTCTCTCCCGAGTAGCCTCGCAGCTCTATTTTGGATTTCTCCAGTTGAAAATCACGCAATTTATCGCAATATAGTGACTCCGGTACTGCACTCACGGATGCACCCATTTCAATTTGCATTGGTATCTTGAATCCCGCAACATCTATGTGGATTTTGATGCTTTCCGAATTGCTGTCCGTTAACCTCGTGCTCCTAATGACGTGTCACTCTAACATCTCCTCGTCCTGTTATTGTTCTTCCATGCTATGTAGTCTCTTGGGATTTCTACTCATAGCTTTGAATGCTGGACTCATAGCTTTAAAAATTGGTCTAACCTTCAGTCGGCATGCCTTCGCAAGATGCCCAGTCTTTCTGCAGAAGAAACACTGTGCCTTCACGTATGGACAACTTTGAGCAATGTGTTGTCCCAGGCACGTATAGCATGCCTTCGACGCTCAGTTACAATTTCCAGTTTCTGATACTTTGGGCCACCACCATTTTTACCTTGAACCTGCAGGTGATTTACCTCGGTTGACTGACGACCGTAATCATTATTTAATTCTCGGGAATATTGTTCGGCCATGCCCATCGACCTCACTGTCTGACAAGCAATCTCAAAAGTCAAGTCATCCATTGTCAATAACTTCCTTCTGATCGCATCATTTTTCTCCCCACAAACAAAACGATCCCGTAATGCTCGGTTTTGAAAGTTTCCAAAATTACAGTGTATCGATAACTTTTTTAATGCGACGATGTTATCACTGATAATTTAATCAGCCTTTTAATTCTGAATCCCGAAATGATAGTTTATAGCAATTTCTAATGATTTGGGGTTATATGCTTCTCCAGCTTTGTTAAAATCTCCTTAAGCATTGTGTCCTTTGGCTCGTCAGGCACAAGCAGATTTACAAGGGTTTCATATAATGTCAGACCCGCCTCCGATAAGAAGATCGCTTTCTTATGTTCCAACACAGCCCGGTTCTGGACTGCATTGTCTGGAACTACGATTATGTTATTTGCAGTGAAATATATTTCTAGCCGATCCACATACGCTTTAAAATGTTCCCGGTCATGTCTATATTCCCCCAAATGTCCGATTACACCTGCCATTTTAAGCTCTAGCTGTTCAGATCGTGTGCTGTATTTTACCTCGGATTTTGTAGCTTTTTTCCAAAGACAGAAACTTCCAAAGTCTCTCTGTCGGCTGGCTGAATCCTTCACCAACAAAATTTAAGCTTTAAATCATCCGAAAAATCCCATCTCGCCGCCAATTTTCATATCTTCACAGAACACAGCACACACAGCTCCTAACATGGCAGGCAGCTCTCTCGGAAGCCACCGGAACCTACCTGGTTCTGTGTATTATTAACTCGGAACTTGCAGTAAACAATACGTCCACATCCACAGTGTGGCGCTACAAACATTACATGCTTGCAGACATTGCAATCCTAATACCAACTCCTGGGCAACACCACTGTATACCTGTCTGAAAAACAACCGTTCAACACTACTCTGCTTTCTGTCCCCTATCCAATTTTGTATCCATGTTGCCACTATCCCTTTAATCCCATGGGCTTTAACTTTGCAAACAAGTCTCTTATGATGTACTTTATCAAACGCCTTTTGAAAATCGATACACACAACGTTAACTGTAATACCCTCATCAATCATCTCCATTACTTCATCAAAGAACTCGATCAAGTTAATCAAATGTGACTTGCCTTTAACAAATCCATGCTGATTTTCATTTATTAGCCCATACTTTTCCAAATGCCAATTAATTTTGTCCTGGATTATTGTCTCTGTCAGTTTCAACACCACCAATGTCAGGCTGATTGGCCTGTAGTTACCAAATTTATCCCTCTTCCCCTTTTTAAACAAAGTTGGAACATTTGCAACCCTCCAGTTCTCTGGCATCACCCCCATATCCAAGAAAGATTGTGGCCAGAGCCTCCGCAACTTCCTCCCTCACTTCCCTCAGTAACCTAGGATCCAGCCAAGATGACTTTTCTACTTTGTTGACTGCCAACCTTTTAAATAAGAAAGAAAATACTTGCATTTTTATAGTGCCTTTCAGGATCATTGGATGTCCCAAAGCACTTTACAGCCAATGAAGTAACTTTGAAGTGTAGTCATTGTTGTAATGTAGAAAAAGTACATCCTCTTTATCTATTTTTATCCTATCCAATAACACTACTATCTCTTCCTTTACAGCTACATTGGCAGCATCCTCTTTTAGTGAAGACAGTTGCAAAGTATTCATTTATTACCACAGCCTTGCCCTCTGCCATGACAAGAATTTTTCCTTATTGGTGTCTAATCATCTCCACCCTTCCTTTGTCTATTTATGTATTTATCGAAGACTTTTGGGTTACTTTTTATGTTATCAAGTAATCTATTCCCATATTCTCGCTTTGCCCCTCTTATTCCATTTTTCAGATCTCCGCTGTATTTTCTATCTTCAGCTTGTTTCTCGACTGCAATATGAAGCTTATAATTGTCATAAGTCTCCTTTTTCTGTCTCATTTTAACCTCTCTGGGGGAGAAATTGGGGTAATGTGTGCCTCCCGTTAACAACCACAAAACAAACATTCCAAATATAATTTATAAATGATTATTATGAATCTTAGATAAAAACGTCAATTAAAAACTCTTATGCATTTCATTAGTGCCTGTCTTTCATGTTCCTTTGCCTATTCTCGTGCTCCAACTCAGTGCTACCCCAATGGCTGCAGCCTGGCTGGTGGAAGGCTGCTTAGTTTCCATGCGAACATCACAGATGACCTTGCACCACCTTGGCATGGATGGCAGATGTCTGAGTTGGCTGGCCGACAGACAGCAGCAAAAGCATTGGCAGAGTGGCAGTGGTGGAATTACAAATGCTGTCATCCTGAGAGAGGAGAGCAGGTTTTTGCTCCATGGAGCCACTGCCACTCCCCCAGGGCAACACCTCAGCAATCCTAGCCATCTGTTGGAGGACTGATTGCTGGATGGCTGTGAGAGCCTGCAAGCCATGTTCCATATTTCTAACTGCAGCCACGATGGCAGCAGTCTGTGCTTATGAGGCAGCAAGCTTAGACTACATGAGAGCAGTCTGAACTTGCATGGCAGCAAGCTGAGCCTGCAGTGACTGTCTGAGCTTCCACTGCAGCACTCAGATGTTCAATTGCTTCTGCTTGTGCTGCAATGGAAGCTGGGACATCGCCCATCACATCCAGCATCATGGTTGGGTTCACATGTATTCTAACGGAGTTGCCCATCACTTCCATCCTGAAAATCATGGCCTCCAAGCTATGCAGAACAACCCTGTGTAATGTTGGAGCTGGACTCCTCCATGCTTCTTGACAGTGACAGGAGGTTCTCTGGCAGGCCTGCCATTGCATCAAGCATTTCTATGTGCATGCCCATCGCCCTAATTCTGAAGGCTATCCCATTGAAATCCTGTGCAGCAGAACTTGTGTGCGAGCTTGTTCTCAAGGGAGCTAGTCCCTGAGTTACCCATTCCCCTTGGCCTGGCTGCACCCCACTCATGCCCAGTGACTCACCACTTCCAGATCCCGCCTCTACACTATCCTCTAAAGTTTGCACTGTGCCATTTTCTAATCTGGTGCTTGGAGTATCAGATCAATTGACAGTGCCTCTTCTTCTCCAACACTCTCCTTCTCTAGTTCCTTGTAAACAGGCTGGGCTGCTGGCATTTCTTGGGTATCTGAAAGGTGTAATGCACAAGGGTTAGATTATGGTGAGGAGAGTGGGGGAGCAAGATGTGCATGCTTACACCATCAGCAACTTGTAAGTGAGAAGAGATTGTGCGTTGAAGGGGAAGTGGGAAGTGAGATTAGGTGTGAACATACCGTCATCATCAATGCTTTCAGCCTCGCCGCTCACCACAGCCTCATGATGCCCCCTCCAAATATCTGAACCACTGTCTCCTCCAGTGCTGTAAGGTTGTGCACACTTGTCTGTTGCTGCTTATGTCGGTTATGAGTCACCTTGCCCTGCAAGAGAATAGGAAGTGTGTCAGTGAGTGTGGTGCAATGTGTTTGGTTGATGTGCCTGTCATGGTTGAATAGCTGACATTGTGTGCAAGGTGTAAGATGTTGGTGTGAGTATTGTAGCAGTGGTAATTTTGTGAGAATGAGGTGAAGCTATGAATGAGGTATGATCCGTGTTTGCCGATGGCGCCTTGAGTAGTGTGTGAGGCTAGTGATGCATTTATTTGGATGTGATATTTGAAGATGCATTCACTCACCTTGACCACTCGTGTGAAGGCATTATACACTGGATCCAGGTCCAGTCAACACTGGTGGAACTGACGGCTTGCGTGATCTCCTCCCACTGCCTTTTCATGTTCTGTCTCAAAGACCTCCTGCCCCCCCTGCGGGTAGAGGACCTGTCTCCCTCTATATATCCCCTGGATCAAGGCTTCCAGTGCTGCTTCAAAGAAGCAAGGTGCCCTTTTGTGTCATTGCTGCAGCTACAGTGACAACTTCTGCAACAAAGCACCTCCATTTTAAAAAGTGCAGAGCTTTTTACTGTTCAGGTAAATTTTAATTGGACAGCAGACCGCTTCCAATATTGGTCCCCCTGTTGAGCACTGAATCAACCAGCAGCACGTTTAGTGATGAGCTCACGCAGCAATCATGTTAATGAGCAGGCAGCACAAATTTTGCGTGCTGCCTGCACTACTTTCAGCGGGTGTGGGCTGATCACACATCGCAATCCCCGTGGGTCCAATTCAATTTCACCCCCTACAAGTTTTAGCTCTGCTCCTTTCAACATTACATTTGGATATTGTGGCCTAGAAATCCGATAATGTGGAAAAGCGGGCAGCGCCACCTCAGGACAAGGTTAACTTGCGCCCATAAAAAGAGTGTAGGCAGCACTGTTATTTTGGTGCTGCCTGTTAATTTAAATGATCGGAGCGCAAACCCGACTGCGCAATGCACTGTTTCAGGTGGTACGCTCAACAGGAGGCCTGATGTAGTGTAGCCATAGCGTCCCTGCAGCGAGGCTGCTTTGTCTTAAAGCTGAGCTGTCATTTTGGAAAGCAGTTTTGAGCCCTGAAAGGGCAACTGCCTTTTAAAGTGAAAAAAAAAAATCATTTAAAATCGGCAATTTTTTAATAGCCTCCCAGGCTAGGCGCCACTAACAACTCCCGTAAAACTCCTTGGGAGTTTCGCGGCGGAGGTAACAAGGAGCACCCCGCTCTGCTGCGCCAGTGATGACAACATCATCACCATGTGCAGTGACCCGTTTTCGACCCAGAGCAAAAATTCAGGAGCTCCCCCTGAAGCTATGCCGGGTGATGACAATAGCTTCAGGGGGTGCATACCAATGATCGTCCCGATAGGGACCCCCAGAGTTGCCAGCTTGGCCCTCCCCTTTAATAAAGGGGAGTGCCCCTTCTATACAGCAGTGCTTTGCGTCCCAGCATGAAGCACTGTGTCCCTTTCCCTGTGCTTCTGCCCCGCACATGCCCCACAGAGGAAGTGGAGTGTGTTATTTTGCGCTCCGCTTCCTCTCGGGGGCAATAGCCCCAATATCGCAAGAACTCCCACCTCACAGCTGTTACCGCCCCCAAATGGAGCACTACATAATTCCTCCCCCCCGCTCCCCTCCACTGCCCCATAGTCATTAGCCCTTAGAGCTCAACAGCCTTTCAAAAAAATGACATTAAAAATAATTCCAAAATGACAGTCTTTCAGCTCTTAAAGCTGAACTGCATTCTGCACATAAAAGATGGTAAAAGTGCTTCAGCCCTAACACAAATGGCTCAACAAGCCAGGGAAAGGGCACTCAGGGTCTTGCATGCTGCAGTCCAGCTTTGTGAAGGGGGTCAACACTGCACGAGAGGTCCTCTACCCACACGGGTCCAGGAGGCCCTCTAGAAAGAACTATGTGGGACCAGATCACAAAGGCTGTCTCTGCCAGCATTGTTGCTTCCAGGACCAGGCTCCAGTGGCCAACGGAGTTTCATGAGCTCAGACGAGTGGTCAAAGTCAGTGAATGTATCTTGAAAAGCCGTCTTCTGCCAACTACACCACTAGCCTCATATACTGCTCAATGCACAAACTCCCCCCTCAATCACTCACGTGCCAACAATGTCCACCAAACATGAGACACATCTCACATTTCCAGCTTCACCACACCCCCTTGGAGGAGATGGTGCTGGAAAGTCTTGGCAGGGGCATGGCTGAGCCCTTGGCCAGTGGTGGGGCTGAAAGAATAAAAGATGCTGATATCTTTATACGTTATCCTCATATTCTTACACCCCACTTCCTCCTCATCCCACAATATATTGAGATTACAACCTGCACATGGTGTAAGCATGCAGCTCTTTCTTTACCCCTTCCCCTCATCACAACCCTACCCTTGTGCCTACCTCATTTCAGACACCCAAGAAATCCAGCTTGCCCAGTGAATGGTTGACCAAGAGGGAAAGGAGAGAGAAGAAGAAGGAGAAGAAGAAAGGGAAGGAGAAGAAGGAAAAGAAGGACAAGGAGAAGAAGAAAAAAAGAAAAATACACCGTCACACTTCCAGCCACCAGCTCCTCGAGGTCGCATTGCAAGGTCATTTGCAATGTCCCCCACTGAAAGTCAGCAGCCTTCCACCATCCTTGCTGCAGCCACTGACATTACTAGGATAGGCAAAGGCACACACAAGACAGTTACTAAGGGAATGCACACCGGTGAAGAGCTGATTTCTTTATGTCATATTGGATGCATATATGGATAAAGTTCGATTGGAAAGTTTGCTTTGAGGTTTTCATGATGTTATGCAGACACTGGTTGCTGACATGCAATCTCAGACTGCAGTGTTTCAAGCTCTCCCTGCGTTCCCCACAGTAAGACGGGGAACAGATGGTGCTGCAGCAGGTTGTTGTGTTCATATTCTATTTGTTTGTTGCACAAACAAACGCTGCACGGGCATTCGGACCCTGCGGGAGCTATTCACACACTCAGCTACAGCAGTCGTGCAAAGTGGAAATCACAGCAGAGACCCAGGGCTAGTAATAAGCCACCCACTATGGATCACGGGCCTAACTTCCACTGCTTTAATGTGGGACAAATCACATTTAGCAAAGAGTCCTAACTGCCCTGCACGTGGGAAGAAATGCTCTGCATGTGGTATAATGAAACATTTTGCTATTGTCTGTCGCTGATCGCAGCATATTCGACATGTGGACAACTCCGATAGTGATAAACCTAGTATGGTTTACACCGTTAGTTGACATTTCGCACATCGGTTCGGGCAAATTCAAGTACTGCTGTAAACATTGATGGCATGCCCATCTGCCTTCTCATTAACCTTGGAGCCAAAGTCTCCATGTTGAGTGAGGCTGTGTACAAAACCCATTTCATGCACTGTCAACTGCAGCCTGCAACTTGCACTCTACATGTGTATTTCGACTCCAAAATTGAGGTACTGGGGGTCATATCTGTCCCAATATATGACAAGAACATAACATTGGAGAACTTTCCTTTCATATTGCGAGGGGACGAAGTCTCATGGGTGTTGATCTTTTTGACAAGCTTGGGTTCAAAGTTTATGACCCAACTGGCACACCTGTGTACACGGTGGAATTTGACAAGCAGTATCGCTCAATCTTCACAGGGTTTATAGTGACAACAACATTCTGCCATCGTCGCCGCGTTGACCCTTCCGTCAAACCGGTTATGCAGTGACTTTGCCGTCTCCCATTCGCGGTTCATGACCAAGTATCCGCAGAATTTACGAGACTCGAATCTCAGCGAATCATTGAGGGCATCGACTCCTCACCCTGGATCTGGAATTTAGTCATTGCTTGGCGTACAAATGGGGAGATCTGCCTATGCATCGACCTGAAAAAGGTCAACAAGGCCATCATCCACGACAGCAACCCTCTTTCTACCATCAACGAACTGTCTTCAGAATTGCATGGCTCAATAGTTTTTACAAAACTTGACATGCGCCACAGTTACCTCCAATTACCCCTAGTGGAGGACAGCAAGCTGCTCATGGCATTGACAATGCATGATAGTCTGTATCAGTCTCGACGCATGCCCTACAGACTATCTTCTGCACCAAGTGCATTTCAGAAGATTGTCACTGCTATGCCAGCAGGCATCGAGGGAGCCCTCAATCTGCTTGACAATATCGTCATCAATGGACAGACAATGGAAGAACATGACCAGTGACTTCACGCAGTTATTGCTAAACTTGCTGCACATTACATTACACTTAATACCGATAAGTGTACATTTGCTGTTGGAGAAATAAACCTTATGGGCTACAGTTTCACAGCACAAGGTGTCAAGCTGACACTTGACAACATTGACATAATCCTTCGAATGCAGAAGGCTACCAATGTCAAAGAACTTTCATCACTCCTCGGCACTTGCAACTTCTATCTGAGGTTTGTCCCGCACTACGCGCACATTGCCGAACCACTTCGCAGGTTGCTGCGCAAGGACGTCCCTTGGGAATGGACAGATTCCCAGGCTCAGGCATTCACCACACTTAAGGAGAAAATCACATCCCCTCCTATCCTTGCGCACTTTGATCCAAATGCCACTATGTACATTTCCAAGGATGCAGAGGTGTTGCAATCTTGCAATGGATTGATGGCCTGGAATGCCCAGTAGACTTTGCCTCTCTGCACGCTCACATCTGCAGAACGTAAAGACTCTGCAGAGGAATGCGAAGCACTTGATTGCATCTACGCATGTGAAAGCTGGCACATCTACCTCTATGGCAGGAAATTTACCCTCCTTACGGATCACCAAGCGCTAACTACGCTACTCGCTCCAACTGGATCCGGGCGCAGACCACTTCGAATCAGCCGGTGGTCGGATCGCCTTCATTAGTATAACTTTGATTACAGTACATCGCTGGCAGTCGCAACCATGTAGCTGACATGCTCAGCCGCTTGACACCTTCTTCCGACTCTGGTGCTGAATTATCCACAGATGACGACACATATTCACGTCAATCATCACTCAGTCCATCGGAAACCTTGTCTCTTGCGACGAACTCAGTTGAGTCCTTAACTCTTAAAGATAATCACACAAGGCACGTACTGCAGACACAGTCACTCTGTGACCTTCACCTTTATTACCTGGACCAAGGAGTGCTGGCCCTGCGAGGGACCTCCCCTTATATACCTGAATCTTCAGGTAAGAAGTGTCTCCCACAAGTACACCCCCTGTGGGCAAGGTGTGCATTTCTAGTAAGTATATACAGTATGTAGTGGTTACCTGAGGGTTACAATTGTATAAGGGTTACAGTAGTATGCTGGTTACATACATGACATCACCTCCCCCCTCATTTCCTTTTGACTCAAAGGTTGAAGTCTATCAGGTGGTCGACGCTCTCTCGTGGAGCGCCGCAGTTGAGGCTCTGGTGGCTGAGCCTTGGCATGCGTTTCTGTCACCTGAGGTGATTCCGGCCTGTCCGGGATGGCCGCAGGGACTGTGCATGTTGATGATTGTCCTTGTTGCTCGCCCACTGGCAGTGGTGTGGTTGACATCTCAACCTCTTCTTCATGTTCATTCATGCCTAAGCTGAACCTTTTCTTTACTTGGTCCAAGTGTTTGCGGCATATCTGCCCATTATTGAGTCTGACCACTATGACCCTGTTTCCCTCTTTACCAATTACGGTGCCCTCCAGCCACTTGGGTCCCAATGCATGGTTAAGTACAACTACCGGCAAATCCATTTCTATACACCTATCCCTTGAGTTACGATCGTGGCACTTGGTTTGGGACTGGCGCTTGCCCTCAACAATGTCTGCCAGGGTTGGGTGGATGAGGGACAGCCATGTTTTGAGCGTACGTTTCATGAGGAGTTCCGCTGGTGGAACTCCCGTGAGCGAGTGCGGCCGGGACCTATAGGTCAGCAGGAGGCGCGATAGGCAGTACTGCAGAGAGGGTCCTTGGATGCGGAGCATGCCTTTTTACTTTATGACTTGGACTGCACATTCCACCTGGCCATTGGAAGCCGGCTTGAACGGCGCCATCCGGACATGTTTGATGCCATTCCCCGACATAAACTCCTGGAATTCATGGCTGGTGAAACACGGGCCATTGTCGCTGACCAGAATGTCCGGTAAGCCGTGGGTCGCGAAAACCGTGCGTAGGCTCTCCAAGGTGATGGATGTCGTGCGCAAGTTTAATATGATGCACTCGATCCATTTCGAGTATGCATCGACAATTGTCAAGAACATTTTTCCCATGAACGGGCCCGCATAGTCCACATGAATGCGTGACCAAGGCTTGGTGGGCCGGGACCACGGGCTGAGCGGGGCCTCCCTGGGGGTGTTGCCCAGCTGGGCTCACGTCGTGCACCTGCGAACCCAGTGTTCCAGGTCTGAGTCAATCCCCGGCCACCATACATGTGACCGGGCAATGGCTTTCATTAACACGATGCCAGGGTGCTCGCTGTGGAGTTCCATGATGAATGCTTCCCTCCCCTTCTGGGGCATGACCACTCGGCTGCCCCATAGCAGGCAGTCAGCTTGGATGGAGAGCTCATCCATCCGTCTCTGAAACGGTCTGACCTCCTCGGGGCACGCCCCGTGCGTGGGCACCCAATCCCCCGTCAGGACATATTTCTTTATCATGGATAGGAGGGGGTCCCTGTTGGTCCAGAGATTGATCTGGTGGGTTCTGATGGGGGAGCCTGCGGTGTCAAAAGCCTCAATGGCCATGACCATCTCAGCGCTTTGCTCCGCCACCCCCTCGGTGGTGGCAAGGTGAAGCCTGCTGAGCGCGTCAGCGCAGTTTTCGGTGCCTGGCCGGTGCCGTATGGTGTAGTCATACGCAGCCAGCGTGAGAGTCCATCGCTGTGTGCGAGCTGACGCATTTGCATTGACCACCTTGCTGTTGGACAACAGAGAAGTTAATGGCTTGTGGTCTGTTTCTAACTCGAACGGTCTGCCAAAAAGGTATTGGTGCATTTTTTTCACACCATAAACGCTAGCGAGTGCTTCCTTTTCGACAATGCCGTACACACGCTCTGCCTGGGAGAACGACCTTGCAGGACCAATACCCGCTCCTGAGGGTGGAGGACCTTTTTGCCACGTTGGCAGGTGGCAAGCTGTTCACAAAATTGGACCTCACTTCGGCCTACATGACTTCGGAACTGGCTGAAGAATCCAAGCTTCTGACCACTATGATCCTGTTTCCCTCTTTACCAATTACGGTGCCCTCCAGGCACTTGGATTCCAATGCATGGTTAAGTACAAATACGGGATCATCCATTTCTATACACATATCCCTTGAGTTACAATCATGGCACTCGGTTTGGGACTGGTGCTTGCCCTCAATGAAAAAATCCCTTAACATCTCCCCCCTGCAGGCGCCTGAGAACTTACAGAGGCTGGCCAAGCGCCGCAAGTCTGCCACGAAGTCCGAGATATTTTGCCCTTCCCGACGTCGGTGTGTGTAGAACTGGTACCGGGCCATGTGAATGCTGCTCGCCGCTTTTAAGTGTTCGCTGATCAGCTGGCTGAGCTCTTCAAAAGATTTGTGGGCCGGTTTGTGGGGTGTGAGCAGGTCCTTCATCAGCGCGTAAGTTTTGTCCCGCAGCTTGTTAGTAGATGCGCCCTCTGCTTGTCCGCCACATCCTCTTCCAGCCAGTCCTTCGTGAAAAAGGTCTGCTGGAGCCTCTCGACAAAATTGTCCCAGTCTTCACCCACACAGTAACGTTCCTCTGAGCTACCGGTGGCCATCCTCTGGGTTCAGTGATTCCCGTTTCCCGTCGGCAGGTGTTGAGTCCTTAACTCTTAAAGATAATCACACAAGGCATGTACTGCAGACACAGCCACTCTGTGACCTTCACCTTTATTACCTGGACCAAGGAGTGCTGGCCCTGCGAGGGACCTCCCCTTATATACCTGAATCTTCAGGTAAGGAGTTTCTCCCACAAATACACCCACTGTGGTCAAGGTCTGCATTTCTAGTAAGTATGTACAGTATGTAGTGGTTACCTGAGGGTTACAATTGTATAAGGTTTACAGTAGTATGCTGGTTACATACATGACAAACTCAAAACCAAATCACAGCGTGATGCTACGCTCCAGCATGTGTGCCACTTCTTGCAGACTGAATGGCCTAAGCAACTTCCGGAAGAGCTGAAAACCTTCTATAGACTTCGCGATGAATTTCCCATTTGGAACAATGGCTGCCTAGCTCATGGTGATAAAACAGTAATTCCCAAGTCGCTTCAACAGCGCATTCTCTCATTGGCACCCTGGCATTGTCCGCATGAAGCAGAGATGTTCCGATTCAGTATGGTGGCCTGGGATTGACACATCGAGGAGTTTGTCTCTCACTGCAAAGCATGCAGTCGGAGCGAAAAGGCTACAAGCATTGGACCAGCACCAATGAAGCCCATTCCATGGCCACAAAGACCATGGCAACAACTTCATTGGATATCTTCAGTCCAGGTGAAGCAACTTTCACAGCACCAGTGTTTCCTTGTTGTAGTACATGACCTGCATTCCAAATGGCCAGAAATCGCTATAACAAATTCAATGACCTTATCAATGATGGTCACTATTCTGCAGCATATGTTCATGAAATGGGGCCTCCCAGAGTTCATAATCACTGACAATGGACCACAGTTTGTGTCCGACCAGTTTGTCGATTTCCTCACACGTCATGCTATCGAGCATTGCCTTACTGCTCGATACAATCCTCAAAGCAACGGAGGTGTTGAGCGATTGTGCAAAGTTAAAGCATATGGGATTGGGGTTAATGTGCTGACGTGGATAGAGAACTGGTTGGCAGACAGGAAGCAAAGAGTGGGAGTAAATGGGTACTTTTCAGAATGGCAGGCTGTGACTAGTGGGGTACTGCAAGGTTCTGTGCTGGGGCCCCAGCTGTTTACATTGTACATTAATGATTTAGACGAGGGGATTAAATGTAGTATCTCCAAATTTGCGGATGACACTAAGTTGGGTGGCAGTGTGAGCTGCGAGGAGGATGCTATGAGGCTGCAGAGTGACTTGGATAGGTTAGGTGAGTGGGCAAATGCATGGCAGATGAAGTATAATGTGGATAAATGTGAGGTTATCCACTTTGGTGGTAAAAACAGAGAGACAGACTATTATCTGAATGGTGACAGATTAGGAAAAGGGGAGGTGCAACGAGACCTGGGTGTCATGGTACATCAGTCATTGAAGGTTGGCATGCAGGTACAGCAGGCGGTTAAGAAAGCAAATGGCATGTTGGCCTTCATAGCGAGGGGATTTGAGTACAGGGGCAGGGAGGTGTTACTACACTTGTACAGGGCCTTGGTGAGGCCACACCTGGAGTATTGTGTACAGTTTTGGTCTCCTAACTTGAGGAAGGACATTCTTGCTATTGAGGGAGGGCAGCAAAAGTTCACCAGACTGATTCCTGGGATGGCAGGACTGACATATCAAGAAAGACTGGATCAACTGGGCTTGTATTCACTGGAGTTCAGAAGAATGAGAGGGGACCTCATAGAAACGTTTAAAATTCTGACAGGTTTAGACAGGTTAGATGCAGGAAGAATGTTCCCAATGTTGGGGAAGTCCGGAACCAGGGGTCACAGTCTAAGGATAAGGGGTAAGCCATTTCGGACTGAGATGAGGAGAAACTTCTTCACCCAGAGAGTGGTGAACCTGTGGAATTCTCTACCACAGAAAGTTGTTGAGGCCAATTCACTAAATATATTGAAAAAGGAGTTAGATGTAGTCCTTACTACTAGGGGGAACAAGGTGTATGGCGAGAAAGCAGGAATGGGGTACTGAAGTTGCATGTTCAGCCATGAACGTATTGAATGGCGGTGCAGGCTCGAAGGGCCGAATGGCCTACTCCTGCACCTATCTTCTATGTTTCTACGTTTCTATGATTTAACCGCATCATCAAAGAGGGTTTGAAAGCCAACCTCGCAGCAGGCCAAACATTCGATGAAGCGATTCAAATCATTCTCCGCAAATACCATTCGACAAAGCACTCGCTAACGGGAAGACAACGCTAAGCTCACGATGGGGCGGAATCTTCACTGGTTACTGGAAATTCTCAAACCCCCAGCCAAACCGAGCATGAAGATAACTACACTTGCATCCCAGATTTCAGAATGCCAACGAAAAGCAAAGTCGTACACTGACACAAAACGACGTGCTCAAAAGCCACAACTGAAGAACGGAGATTGGTTCAGAGTTAAAGGACCCAAACTTTATCGTAAGTTCGCATCTTCACTTTTGCTTCCAAAACAGATTGGGCGAGAGTTCAGCCCTCACACCTGCGAGCTCAATGATGGAACTCGATGGAATGCTCGTAGACTGATCCCAGCTCACAGGCCAACAGATCAGCAGGATAGGACAGATGCACTGTTCTATTTCCCAAACGAAAACATCGATCAAACACCGCACGCTCCACACCAGTCTCAGCATATTGGAACACGGCCTGACTGTCTCAAGGATTTTGTCTGTTCATGGACTGTGTTTTCAAAAGGGGGGAAATATGTTGTGTTCATACTCTGTTTGTTTGTTGCAGGAACTCTCACTGGACATGCATTAGGACTCTGCAGGAGCTATTCACACACTGCTGTAAACAGACTGGTTCATGCTGGTTTTGGGACACCATTTTGGGGAATTGCTATAAAGGACACAGTAAGTTACATTACTCCTGTTTCAGTAAGTCTTCTTGTTTACGTACACAACACACGTCAGCAATCTGTGGAAGCACATATTGCTCCTGATGCTCTGACACTGCCCCGGAGGACTGGCAGTATGCCTCAGGAAATGGAAGGTGCTGTCCTTCCTCACGATGATAGCATCCAGTCTCCCACCACTGCCAGTCAGCGTTTGCGCCTGTCACAGCCTGCACCCCAGCCAACCCACACTACTGATGTCCATCCTGAGGTGATGCAGTCAGCAGCTGGGCCTTCCATGGCCGCAGCTGGAACAGGGCGCCCAGCTAGTTCGTCTGTCCTGACTCCTTCAGACACACAGCAGCCCTTGAGCAGCCTTGCTGCAGGCACTGAGGCCACATTGAGGAGGAGCTGTTGGTGTGGGAGCAGGGTGAGGCATAGTTGGGGTGGTAACTGCCATCGTGAGACCCACTGAGCAAATGTCTCCCCATGTGACGTGTGTAAAAAATTACTCAATTGTCATGATTATTTGTTTTAGTTGAAGGGCCGGATGCACCATTTTATTTCTTTTGAGGGTCTGGCTCCTTATTGAAAATCTCAAAAGTCTGATGTATCTAAATGTCAAAAGTCTGATGTATCTTTGTGTTCTTTGAAGGGGCGGGTGCTCCACGTTGTTTTTTTTGAGGGTGCAGAGAGTTTTGGGGTTGTTCCAGCAATGTGTGTTAAATAAACTCTTACTTTGACCATCTTCTTCAGCATCTGGTGTATGACTATGGACTTGTTATGGAGATATGGCATTATTGTAGCACAATGCAGGGTTATTATTAGCTGCATTCCTCATCTCCCTCCATTTAAGCGAACTGATCCCTTATAAGCTGTCGCTATTAGCCCTGCCGCTGCCAACATTTGCATGCTGTCTCCGCCGTGGCTGCTGCTGGTCCTTGTCATCTTGCTGGACATTCAGGGCATCGGCAGGTTCCTGTTCCTCTTCCTCCTCCTCCTCACCCTCGTCCTCCTGAGGTGGGCCTACAATTGCCATTAACAAGGCCTGGGCCCTCACGATGGCCAGGTTGTGCAGCATGCAGCCCAACACGATGAATAGTGAGACCTTTTGAGGGGAGTATTGAAGGCTGCCTCCAGAGTGGTCCAGGCATCGGAATCGCTGCTTCAGCAGGCCTATTGTCTGTTATATGATGTTGTGATTGGCAGCATGCCTCTCATTGTAGCGTTCTGCAGGGCAGTGCTGGGGTTGTGCAGTGGGGTCATTAGCCAGGTGGCCAGGCCGTATCCCTTGTCCCTGAGCAGCCAGCCTTGGCCTTCCTGTGATGGCTGAAACAGTCGTGGCACAGTGCTCTCTTGGAGGATTAACGCATCATATGCACTTCCAGAATAGTGAGCATTGATTGTGAGGATGCGCCGTGTGTGGTCACACACCAGCTGCACATTTAGGGAGTGTTATCCCTTTCTGTTTCTGAAGACCTCTGTATTCTCGAATGGTTCTCGTAAGGCCAACTGCATGCAGTCAATTACTCCTTGCACTCTCGGGAAGCTCGCTATCCTGGCAAAGCCGCATGCGCACTCATGCTGTTTCTCCCTGGTCATCCGGAAGTTTATGAGGTCCATTTGACAGGTGTCGAGAGCCTGTGTCACGTCACGGATACAACAATGTTCTGCGAATGATGTCCCCTGATGCAACCTGGAAGAAGCTGGTGGCAGAGAAGGTGAGTGCCCCCGTGAGACTTTCACTACAATGGGCAGCGCAGTCCTGGTGCCGATGTGAGGCTGCAGGTCTTCCTGTAGGAGATGGCATGTTTCTGTAACTGCCTCCTTTCAGAAGCGCAGCCTTCTGACACACTGTTCCTCGGACACATCCAAGTATGAGTGTTGCAGCCGGTAAAGCCGTGTGGGATAAGGCCTCCTGCCCTGATGTTTAGAGGCTCTCCTCCATCGGCCGCCGACATGACCAACAGCGCTTCATTCTTGACACCACCTTGCTAAAGCATGTAGAATGTGACGCTGGCGAACTAGTAATACCGCTATTAAAGTTTCCAAATTACTTTTTCTCAAGCTAAACTGTTATGTCTGTCTGCCACTGCAAACTCAGAGGTTCACGCATCGTGCTCTGTTTAAACGTTGCACTGATTCTGACCTCCGAGGGGAATGCTTCTTCATCCTTTTAAGTTGCCACCAGTTAACGACTCTGCAAGCCTATACCGACTATTTTTCCAGGAATTGTTATTGAAGGGCGCTAAATGAGGCAGCCATACCTAATTTAGCGAGCGGGGCACAAGTGTGAGCATTGCATCAGGACTGATGTCATGATCAGAGTGATCACCAGCAGCTAGGCACCAGCAGTTTGCGTCCCCGCTAAACCTCGAATGATTTTTCCAGCGGAGTACTGAAAGTTGTGCGCCCGGTCGCTAAGCTCTAACGCTCGCATTACTGCTCTCTCTGGTCACTAACTGAGGCTATAGACAACTGAAAATCCAGCCCAAGGTGTTCAAACTAATGTTGAGAAGGAAATTGGGGCCGTGGTCACTGGTACCGCAGGCGAATGATTCGACCCAGATATCCTGGGCAGAACGGGGCTATTTGGGTTGCATCCTTCTTTCCGCTTCTTCCTTTTCTGCTTCTTCCTCTTCTGCTTCTTTCTGTTCCCTCTATGAGCAGCTTATCCCCTTTGCTGCCTCTGCTTCAGCTCTGAATGCCCCGCAGGACTATGAGCAACTGGTCTTCAGAGGCAAAATACAGCAGGTGCTGGAAATCTGACATAAAAGCAGATAATGCTGGAAATACTTAGCAGGTCAGGCAGCACCACTTGATCAGCTCCGCAGGGCAGGCCACATTGTCCGCATGTCAGACGCGAGACTCCCAAAGCAAGTGCTCTACGCGGAACTCCTTCACAGCAAATGAGCCAAAGGTGGGCAGAGGAAACTTTACAAGGACACCCTCAAAGCCTTGCTGATAAATGCAAAATCCCCACTAACAAATGGGAGTGTCTGGCCAAAGACCACCCTAAGAGGAGGAAGCAAATCCAGGAGGGTGCTGAGCACCTTGAGTCTCATCATCGAGAGCATGCAGAAATCAAGTGCAGACAGCAGAAAGAGCATGCGGAAAACCTGTCCCACCCACCCCTTTCCTCAACGACGATCTGTCCCACCTGTGACAGGAACTGTGGTTCTCGTATTGGACTGTTCACATAGAAACATAGAAGCATAGAAAATCGGTGCAGGAGTAGGCCATTCGGCCCTTCGAGCCTGCACCACCATTCAATATGATCATGAATGATCATGCAACTTCAGTACCCCATTCTTGCTTTCTCTCCATACCCCTTGATCCCTTTAGCCGTAAGAGTCACATCGAACTCTCTTTTGAATATATTTAGCGAACTGGCCTCAACAACTTTCTGTGGTAAAGAATTCCACAGGTTCACAATTCTCTGAGTGAAGAAGTTTCTCCTCATCTTTGTCCTAAATGGCTCACCACTTATCCTTAGACTATGACCCCTGGTTCTGGACTTCCCCAAATTCGGGAACATTCCTCCTGCATTTAACCTGTCCAAACCCATCAGAATTTTATATGTTTCTATGAGATCCCCTCTCATCCTTCTAAACTCCAGTGAATACAGGCCCAGTTGATCCAATCTCTCCTCATATGTCAGTCCTGCCATCCCGGGAATCAGTCTGGTGAACCTTCACTGCACTCCCTCAATAGCAAGAATGTCCTTCCTCAGATTAGGAGACCAAAACTGAACACAATATTCCCTGTACAATTGCAGTAAGACCTCCCTACTCCTGTACTCAAATCCCCTAGCTATGAAGGCCAACATGCCATTTGCCTTCTTCATCGCCTGCTGAACCTGCATGCCAACTTTCAATGACTGATGAACCATGACACTCAGGTCTCGTTGCACCTCCCCTTTTCCTAATCTGCTACCATTCAGATAATATTCTGCCTTCCTGTTTTTGCCACCAAAGTAGCTATCCTCACATTTATCTACATTATACTGCATCTGCCATGCATTTGCCCCCTCACCTAACCTGTCCAAGTCACCCTGCAGCCTCTTAGCATGTTCCTCACAGCCCACACTGCTACCCACCTTAATGTCATCTGCAAACTTGGAGATATTACATTCAATTCCTTCGGCTAAATCATGAATGTATATTGTAAATAGCTGGGGTCCCAGCACTAAACCTTGCGGTACCCCACTAGTCACTGCCTGCCATTCTGAAAAGGACCCGTTTATTCTTGCTCTTTGCTTCCTGACTGCCAACCAGTTCTCTATCCATGTCAATACATTACCGACAATACCATGTGTTTTAATTTTGCACACCAATCTCATGTGTGGGACATTGTCAAAAGCCTTTTGAAAGTCCAAATACATCACATCCACTGGTTCTCCCTTGTCCATTCTATAAGTTACATACTCAAAAAATTCGAGAAGATTTGTCAACCATGATTTCCCTTTCATAAATCCATGCTGACTTGGTCCAATCCTGTCAGTGCTTTCCAAATACGCTGCTATTACATCTTTAATAATTGATCCCAACATTTTCCCCACTCTCGATGTCAGGCTATAATTCCCTGTTTTTTCTCTCCCACCTTTTTTAAAAAGTGGGGTTACATTAGCTACCCTCCAATCCATAGGAACTGATCCGGAGTCGATAGAATGTTGGAAAATGACGACCAATGCATCCACTATTTCGAGGGCAACTTCCTGAAGTACTTGAGGATGCAGTCTATCAGGCCCTGGGGATTTATTGGCCTTCAATCCCATCAATTTCGCAAATACAATTTCCTGACTAAGAAGGATTCCTTCAGTTCCTCCTTCTCGCTAGACCCTCAGTCCCCTAGTATTTCCAAAAGGTTATTTGTGTCCTCCTTAGTGAAGACAGAACATAGAAACATAGAAAATAGGTACAGGAGTAGGCCATTCGGGCCTTCGAGCCTGCACCACCATTCAATACGTTTTAATTTAGCTCCTAGCTCCTTAGATTCGTTTCGTAGGACCTCATCCCTTTTTTTACCGATGTCGTTGGTACCAATGTGCATCACGACAACTGGCTGATCTCCCTCCCTTTTTAGAATGTCCTGCACCCGCTCCGAGACATCCTTGACCCTTGCACCAGGGAGGCAACATACCATCATGGAGTCTCGGTTGCGGCCACAGAAATGCCTATCTATTCCCCTTACAATTGAATCCCCTATCACTATCGCTCTCCCACTATTTTTCCTGTCCTCCTGTGCAGCAGAGCCAGCCACGGTGCCATGAACTTGGCTGCTGCTGCCCTCCCCTGATGAGTCATCCCCCTCAACAGTACCCAAAGCAGTGTATCTGTTTTGCAGAGGGATGACCACAGGGGACCCCTGCACTACCTTCCTTGCACTACTCTTCCTGTTGGTCTTCCATTCCCTATCTGGCTGTGGACCCTTTCCCTGCGGTAAGACCAACTCACTACACGTGATACTCACGTCATTCTCAGCATCGTGGATGCTCCAGAGTGAATCCACCCTCAGCTCCAACTCCGCAACGCGGTCCGTCAGGAGCTGGAGGAGGATACACTTCCCGCACACATAGTCATCAGGGACACTGGAGTCGTCCCTGAGTTCCCACATGGTACAGGAGGAGCATAACACCCGACCGAGCTCTCCTGCAATGACTTAACCCTTAGATACACTTAAATTGGCAACAACAATGTTAAAGTTTACTCACTGCTTTAGAAGAGAAAAAAGAAAAACTACTCACCAATCACCAGCCAATCACTTACCCCCTTGGCTGTGACGTCATCTTTTGATTTCTTTCTACTTCTTTTTTGCCTTCTCTCCCTACTGCAGTTGCACAGGTACGCCTCTCGCTGCCGCTGAGCCTTTATAGGCCTCACCAACCACGAACTCCCGCCTCTTGGACTGCCGCTGCCTCTCGCTGCCACTGAGCCTTTATAGGCCTCACCAACGCCAGGAACTCCCGCCTCTCGGACTGCCATTCAATATAATCTCGGGATTGCTACCAGTGCCACGTGCTAGTCAGAGTAGGAATCGCAAAATAGCGCAGATGAATACGTGGCTTGAGCAGTGGTGCAGCAGGGAGGGATTCAAATTCCTGGGGCATTGGAACCGGTTCTGGGGGAGGTGGGACCAGTACAAACCGGACGGTCTGCACCTGGGCAGGACCGGAACCAATGTCCTTGGGGGAGTGTTTGCTAGTGCTGTTGGGGAGGAGTTAAACTAATATGGCAGGGGGATGGGAACCAATGCAGGGAGACAGAGGGAGACAAAAAGGAGGCAAAAGCAAAAGACAGAAAGGAGATGAGGAAAAGTGGAGGGCAGAGAAACCCAAGGCAAAGAACAAAAAGGGCCATTGTACAGAAAAAGTCTAAAAGGACAAAGGGTGTTAAAAAAACAAGCCTGAAGGCTTTGTGTCTTAATGCAAGGAGTATCCACAATAAGCTGGATGAATTAACTGTGCAAATAGATCTCAACAAATATGATGTGATTGGGATTACGGAGACGTGGCTCCAGGATGATCAGGGCTGGGAACTCAACGTCCAGGGGTATTCAACATTCAGGAAAGATAGAATAAAAGGAAAAGGAGGTGGGGTAGCATTGCTGGTTAAGGAGGAGATTAATGCAATAGCTTGGATGATGTGGAATCTATATGGATAGAGCTGCAGAACACCAAAGGGCAAAAAACGTTAGTGGGAGTTGTGTGCAGACCTCCAAACAGTAGTAGTGATGTTGGGGAGGGCATCAAATAGGAAATTAGGGGTGCATGCAATAAAGGTGCAGCAGTTATAATGGGTGACTTTAATATGCACATAGATTGGGTTAACCAAACTGGAAGCAATACGGTGGAGGAGGATTTCCTGGAGTGCATAAGGGATGGTTTTTTAGACCAATATGTCGAGGAACCAACTAGGGGGGAGGCCATCTTAGACTGGGTGTTGTGTAATGAGAGAGGATTAATTAGCAATCTCGTTGTGCGAGGCCCCTTGGGGAAGAGTGACCATAATATGGTGGAATTCTGCATTAGTATGGAGAATGAAACAGTTAATTCAGAGACCATGGTCCAGAACTTAAAGAAGGCTAACTTTGAAGGTATGCGGTGTGAATTGGCTAGGATAGACTGGTGAATGATACTTAAGGGGTTGACTGTGGATGGGCAATGGCAGACATTTAGAGACCGCATGAATGAACTACAACGATTGTACATTCCTGTCTGGAGTAAAAATAAAAAAGGGAAGGTGGCTCAACCGTGGCTATCAAGGGAAATCAGGGATAGTATTAAAGCCAAGGAAGTGGCATACAAATTGGCCAGAAATAGAAGTGAACCCGGGGACTGGGAGAATTTTAGAACTCAGCAGAGGAGGACAAAGGGTTTGATTAGGGCAGGGAAAATGGAGTACGAGAAGAAGCTTGCAGGGAATATTAAGATGGATTGCAAAAGTTTCTATAGATATGTAAAGAGAAAAAGGTTAGTAAAGACAAACGTAGGTCCCCTGCAGTCAGAATCAGGGGAAGTCATAACGGGGAACAAAGAAATGGCGGACCAATTGAACAAGTACTTTGGTTCGGTATGCACTAAGGAGGACACAAACAACCTTCAGGCTATAAAAGGGGTCTGAGGGTCTAGTAAGGAGGAGGAACTGAGGGAAATCCTTATTAGTCAGGAAATTGTGTTGGGGAAATTGATGGGATTGAAGGCCGATAAATCCTCAGGGCCTGATGGACTGCATCCTAGAGTACTTATGGAGGTGGCCTTGGAAATAGCGGATGCATTGACAGTCATTTTCCAACATTCCATTGACTCTGGATCAGTTCCTATGGAGTGGAGGGTAGCCAATGTAACCCCACTTTTTTCAAAAAGGAGGGAGAGAGATAACAGCGAATTATAGACCGGTCAACCTGACATCGGTAGTGGGTAAAATGATGGAATCAATTATTAAGGATGTCATAGCAGTGCATTTGGAAAGAGGTGACATGATAGGTCCAAGTCAGCATGGATTTGTCAAAGGGAAATCATGCTTGACAAATCTTCTGGAATTTTTTGAGGATGTTTCCAGTAAAGTGGACAAGGGAGAACCAGTTGATGTGGTATATTTGGACTTTCAGAAGGCTTTCGACAAGGTCCCACACAAGAGATTAATGTGCAAAGTTAAAGCAGATGGGATTGGGGGTAGTGTGCTGACGTGGATTGAGAACTGGTTGGCAGACAGAAAGCAAAGAGTGGGAGTAAATGGGTACTTTTCTGAATGGCAGGCAGTGACTAGTGGGGTACCGCAAGGTTCTATGCTGGGGCCCCAGCTGTTTACATTGTACATTAATGATTTAGACGAGGGGATTAAATGTAGTATCTCCAAATTTGCGGATGACACTAAATTGGGTGGCAGTGTGAGCTGCGAGGAGGATGCTATGAGGCTGCAGAGTGACTTGGATAGGTTAGGTGAGTGGGCAAATGCATTGCAGATGAAGTATAATGTGGATAAATGTGAGGTTATCCACTTTGGTGGTAAAAACAGAGAGACAGACTATTATCTGAATGGTGACAGATTCGGAAAAAGGGAGGTGCAAAGAGACCTGGGTGTCATGGTACATCAGTCATTGAAGGTTGGCATGCAGGTACAGCAGGCGGTTAAGAAAGCAAATGGCATGTTGGCCTTCATAGCGAGGGGATTTGAGTACAGTGTCAGGGAGGTGTTGCTACAGTTGTACAGGTCACACCTGGAGTATCGTGTACAGTTTTGGTCTCCTAACCTGAGGAAGAACATTCTTGCTATTGAGGGAGTGCAGCGAAGGTTCACCAGACTGATTCCCGGGATGGCGGTACTGACCTATCAAGAAAGACTGCATCAACTGGGCTTGTATTCACTGGAGTTCAGAAGAATGAGAGGGGACCTCATAGAAACGTTTAAAATTCTGACGGGGTTAGACAGGTTAGATGCAGGAAGAATGTTCCCAATGTTGGGGAAGTCCAGAACCAGGGGTCACAGTCTAAGGATAAGGGGTAAGCCATT
This sequence comes from Pristiophorus japonicus, assembly GCF_044704955.1. NCBI lineage: Eukaryota > Metazoa > Chordata > Chondrichthyes > Pristiophoridae > Pristiophorus > Pristiophorus japonicus. Next base: position 366,965,051 of record NC_091977.1, on the reverse strand, counting down.
TAGGAACGAGATGAGGAGGAACTTCTTCACCCAGAGAGTGGTGAACCTGTGGAATTCTCTACCACAGAAAGTTGTTGAGGCCAATTCACTAAATATATTCAAAAAGGAGTTAGATGAAGTCCTTATACTAGGGGGATCAAGGGGTATGGTGAGAAAGCAGGAATGGGGTACTGAAGTTGCATGTTCAGCCATGAACTCATTGAATGGCGGTGCAGGCTAGAAGGGCCGAATGGCCTACTCCTGCACCTATTTTCTATGTTTCTATGTTTCTATGTTTCTATGGCTGAGCATTCACTTCAGTACCGCTTTCCTGGCATCAACAAATCTCTGCGGAAGAGAATTCCACAGGTTACAACTCTCTGAGTAAAGAAGTTTCTCCTCATCTCTGTCCTAAATGGCTTACCCCTCATCCTGAGACTGTGACCCCTGGTTCTGGACTCCCCCAACATCGGGAACATTCTTCCTGCATCTAACCTGTCCAGTCCCATCAGAATTTTATATGTTTTTATGAGATCCCCTCTCATTCTTCTAAACTACAGTGAGTACAGGCCCAGTCGCTCCAGTCTCTCCTCATATGTCAGTCCTGCGATCCCGGGAATCAGTCTGGCGACCATTCGCTGCACTCCCTCAATAGCAAGAACATCCGTCCTCAGATTAGGAGACCAAAACTGAACACAATATTCCAGGTGAGACCTCGCCAAGGTCCTGTACAGCTGCTGCAAGACCTCTCTGCTCCTATACTCAAATCCCCTCGCTATGAAGGCCAACATGTCATTTGCCTTCTTTACCGCCTGCTGCACCTGCATGCCAACCTTCAATGACTCTTCCCCAAGGGACCTCGCACAACAAGATTGTTAATTCATCCTCTCTCATTACACAACACCCAGTCTCGGATGGCCTGCTTTCTAGTTGGTTCCTCGATATATTGGTGTAGAAAACCATCCCTTATACACTCCAAGAAATCCTCCTCCACCATATTGCTACCAGTTTGGTAAGCCCAATCTGTGTGTAGATTAAAGTCACCCATGATAACTGCTGTACCTTTATTTTATGCATCCCTAATTTCCTGTTTGATGCCATCCCCAACCTCACTACTAATGTTTTGTGGTCTGTACAGAACTCCCACTAGCGTTTTCTGCCCTTTGGTGTTTCATTGCTCTATCCATACAGATTCCACATCATCCAAGCTAATGTCCTTCCTTACTGTTTCGTTAATCTCCTCTTTAACCAGCAATGCTACCCCACCTCCTTATCCTTTCTGTCTATCGTTCCTGAATGTTGAATACCCCTGGATGTTGAGTTCCCAGCCTTGGTCACCCTGGAGCCTTGTCTCCGTAATCCCAATTACATCTTATCCATTAACAGCTGTCTGCACAGTTATTTCATCCACCTTATTACGACTTCTCCTCGCATTGAGACACAGAGCCTTCAGGCTTCTTTTTTTAACAATGTTGTCCTTTTAGAATTATGTTGTAATGTGGCCCTTTTTGATTGTTGCCTTTGATTTCTCTGCCCTCCACTTTTCTTTATCTCATTTCTATTTTTTGCTTCTGCCCCCATTTTACTTCCCTCTGTCTCCCTACATAATTCCCATTCCCCTGCCATATTAGTTTAAACCCTCCCCAACAGCACTAGCAAACATTCCCCGTAGGACATCGGTTCCTGTCCTGCCCAGGTGCAGACTGTCCGGTTTGTACGGGTCCCACCTTGCCCAGAACTGGTCCCAGCATCCCAGGAATTTGAATCCCTCCCTCTTGCACCATTCCTCAAACCACGTATTCATCTTAACTATCCTGCTATTTCTACTCTGACTTGCATGTGGCACTGGTAGCAATCCTGAGATGACTACCTTTGAGGTCCTACTCTTGAATTTAACTGCTAGCTCCCTAAATTCAGCTTGTCAGACCTCATCCTGATTTTTACCTGCATTGTTGGGACCTATATGCACCATGACATCTGGCTGTTCACCCTCCCCCTCCAGAATGCCCTACAGCCACTCCGAGACATCGTTGACCCTTGCACCAAGGAGACAACATACCATCCTGGAGTCTCGATTGCGGCCACAGAAACACCTATCTATTCCCCTTACAATAGAATCCCCTAACACTACAGCTCTTCCACTCTTTTTCCTGCCCTCCTGTGCAGCAGAGCCATCCATGGTGCCATGAACTTGGCTGCTGTTGCCTTCCACTGATGAGCCATCTCCCCCAACAGTATCCAAAGTGGTATATCTGTTTTGGAGGGAGATGACCACAGGGGACTCCTGCACTACTTTCCTACTCCTGCTGTGCCTGATGGTCACCCATACCCTATCTGCCTTTGTAACCCACCTAAGTACTCATTTTAAGAGTAGAAGCAAGTCTTCCTCGATTCCGAGGGATTGCCTATGATGATGATGATGATGACCTGAAATGTTAACTCTGGTTCACTCAACAGATGCTGCCTGACATTCTGAGTACTTCCAGTATTGTCTTTCTTCTCAATGCTCTTCCTTTACCATGCAAAGGTATGCAACCATCCAGCAGCACGCCCTGCACACTTTAACAACTTTGTAAATCTAGTGCACCAAGTCACTACTTGAATAAAATACAAAAATAACAGTCGAAAAGCTGAAATCCAAACTTACCTGAAAGATGTGTCTATCCCTCTAAGAAATGCTGACAACATCTCTGCAGGACTGTTTTACGCACATTGTTCTGTATGCATTTAGGACAGAGTGTTATGGCATGTGAAAACGTCCAAAATAGCAGTCGTGGCATTTAATTAGGAGTTGCACACCGATTGACGTCACAATCTTCATTTGTCAACAGCAGCGCTATTGCCCTCACCAATATGCCGTCCGCCTTGTCCTGCGCCAGAAGCGAGGTGGCCACCATTTTCTCAAAAAAACAGGCCTTTCTGTCTGGAGCCACAATGGGGAATTTTTAGGCCACTAATTTAAACTGCAAAGGCAGCAATGTGCAGAAACATTTTTGAGCTTCAAGCAATCCTTTGATTCTCAGAACAAGTTTGCTTCTCGATACAATTTTGGTTCTCAATACAACGGACTTGAAAAATCAATGCTGAGACAGTTAGAAATTCTTGAGAATCTAGGAAGGACGTCCAAGAACAAGAATAAGAAATTTCAAGAGCTACGAAAAAGCTGATTGCTTTTTTGCCTAGATGCTGATATCCTTGGTTTTCAGGTTTTGTGCATTTTTTCATTTGCTTGGTGCTTGTGCAAATTGTTTAAATTATGAAATCGTCACTTTTTGATTAAGAAGCTATCATGTACATGTGATTTTCTTAAACTACTGTTTAGTTTTGTTAATTACTGGAACATCTGTATCCCTATTGCTTTACTTCTTTGCTTTTGTACTCTATGCCTATAATAATAAAACCTCAGAACAAATGTGCTTTTTTACAGGTTTAATATTTGTCCTCCCAAATTTAAAGGGATTGGCTCACCCCAGCCTCAGTAGGAACAATGCATTTAAGACTGCTAAATAAGTCATTACAAAATCACTTACCTTATTATACAATTTGAATTCTAACTTATTTGGAACACCATGGGGGGCTGGATTTTAGGCTTTAATATATTTGGGGTGATAATGGCGGCGGGGCCGGAGTGATAGCACCGAGAATAGTTTGCGCTTTAACAATTTAGTTTGGGTATTTGGGCACTGCATCAGGGGCGCAGCGCTAAGGGAGGCATTGTACACTTCTTTTGGCACAAGGATGGGAAACTCCCAAGCTAAAGAGGTGGGCCGGGAGTGCTCTGAGAGATGTCTGGTGGGTGCTGGGTGAGGAGAATGGGGGTAATCCTAAAAAACACCACAAAAACATTCCCAAAATATTGCCCATGCCACCACAATCGCTAAAAAAAAATTAAAAGAAAGAGCAATCACACTTATCTTAGGAGTCCATTACTCACCGCTTCACCGACGGAATGATAGGACAGGCGGACGGGTCGGGTAGGAGCTCAAACTCACGGCGGAACAGCAACCAGGGGCATTGCACAACGGGCACAGCTCTTGCGGGCGGTGCTGCTCAGGACCACCGCAAAACCGGACCCGAGGATCGCTGCGGGGCATTGGAGGCTGACCCCCACCCCCCCAGAAGCCCTCACCGCCGCCATTGCCGCCGCTCTGGGACGAAACCCGAAGTGCAGAGAACCGGAAAATCCAGCCCATTGACTGTCATCAGGAGCAAACCGACAGATATATATACAATATTGTATAGCCTATGACAGGCATCATGGGAAATGCTATATGGTTTGATAATGACGTGTTTTGGATTTTTGGATGAAGATTACAAATGTTCCTAACTGTTCACTATTTCCAACTGAACAGATGCTTCATTGGATGTATTTGGCCACCAACTAACAAGGGACACTCTTCCGTGTTCTGGCATCTCGACTGCAGGAGGCCTCTGTGCATTCTTATGGTTTCCCCTTTGATGTATTGTTGCTGCTTCTCTTTAAAATTCATGAGTAAGCCCCTTTCAATATCAAAATAGTGCAGCGTGCAGTATATGACTATTATTCTGCCAATGTATTCTGCAACATATTGCAAGACTCCCTTCCCAAAATGTGCCCGCCTCCGCTTGAATGTTCTAATCATTGGAATTGCTGCTTCATATTCCCACTAGCTACCAAATGAAATGCCTAAAGGGTAATTTTCTGGCTTTTTTCCTACAGGATATTCACTTGCATGCTTTGCATGATTTTCCAACATTAATTTATTGGCCACAAAATAGTATACAGACTAATGTATGCCTGAATGTCTTCTCGGTCGGTGAGACACCCCGCTGGGAATAAGCAGCGGGAACATTTTCCCACTTGCGGCAGTGTTTTACCTGCTTTGGGGTTTGAAGGTGATGTGGGAGTGTGAGGATGCAGGGACACAATAGATATGTACAGTTCCTAGAAGCCCTCTTATTGAAGGAATTGTGGCAGGTCACTTTGCCTCAATTTAACTGTTGTGAGCACAGACAGGGAAATGTGCATTGGTATGCATGATCTTCAGGCAGTGGAGGCAGACTATTTGCACATTCACTGAAAAAACATAACTGTTTGGCACTGCATATTGTTTTTAATATGTCCTTACTATACAGTACAAATGCACACGAAGCCCATACTTGAGAGAAGGCCACTCTGTGACCAGTAACCTTTATTCGCCAGCACTGAAGTGAAGAAGGTGGGTGGAGCTTCCCCTTTTATACCTGAAAGTTCAGGTTAGGAGTGTCTCCCACAAGTTCACCACCTAGTTGTCAGTGTTCTCACGGTGTACAACTTAGGTCAGATTATACATGGGTTACAATGACAGCGGAATACATGACATCACCTCCCCCCCAAAGTCTTATTGGCATCACAGGTTAAGTCTCTCTGGTTGTTTACGCTCCCTTGTAGAGCGCCTGAATTGGGGCTCCGGTTGTTGGGCGCTGGCCTGAGTGTCTGCTGTTTGCGGTGCCTCAGACCTGTCCGTACTGCCCACAGTGACTGGGCTCTCCTCCACTTGGTTCCGGTGTTTGGTCACCTGTGGTGGAGTGAACTCTACATCGTGTTCTTCCTCTGTTTCTTCTATGGGGTTGCTGAACCTCCTTTTTGTTTGATCTACATGTTTGTGGCCGCTTTGTTCATTGGTAAGTTTAACTACCAGAATCCTATTCCCCTCTTTAGCAATCACAGTGCCTACGAGCCATTTGGGCCCTGCAGCATAGTTGAGGACAAAGACAGGGTCATTGACATCAATACATCGTGCCCTCCTATTCCCGTCATGGTAGTCACATTGTGACCGGTGCCTGCTCTCAACAATTTCTTTCATGGTGGGGTTTATAAGCAATAACCTGATTTTGAGCGTCCTTTTCATTAGCAGCTCTGCGGGTGGAATCCCTGTGAGCGAGTGTGGTCGGGATCTATTGGCCAACAGAAGGCGTGATAAGCGGCTTTGTAGGGAACTCCCTTGGATTCTGAGCATTCCCTGTTTGATTATCTGCACTGCTTGTTCTGCCTGGCCGTTTGAGGCCGGCTTGAACGGTGCCGTTCTGACATGGTTGATACCATTTCCTGCCATCAAGTCCTGGAATTCAATGCTTGTAAAGCATGGGCCATTGTCACTGACCAAGACGTCTGGTAGATCATGGGCGGCGAACATTGCCCGTAGACTTTCTACCGTGGCAGAGGATGTGCTTGAATTGAGAATGTCACACTCGATCCATTTGGAGTAGGCGTCTACAACAATCAAAAACATTTTTCCCATGAAAGGACCTGCGTAGTCTACATGGATGCGTGAACATGGTTTGGCGGGCCAGGACCAGCGGCTAAGGGGGGCTTCCCTGGGTGCATTGCCCAGCTGGGCACACGTGTTGTACCTGAGAACACAAAGTTCCAGGTCTGCATCTATCTCTGGCCACCAAACGTGCAACCTGGCAATTGGCTTCATCATGACAATGCCTGGGTGCTCATTGTGGAGTTCTCGGATCAACATCTCTCTGCCCATCTGGGGCATGACTACTCGGTTTCCACATAGTATGCAATCGGCCTGAATTGAGAGTTCATCCTTGCGCCTGTGAAATGGTTTAAATTCCTCAGGGCATGCCCCGTACGTGGCTGCCCAGGCCCCATTCAGGACACATTTCTTAACTAAAGACAGTAGCGGGTCTCTATTTGTCCAGACTTTGATCTGACGGACTGTCACAGATGAGCCTTCGCTTTCGAAAGCTTCAACAGCCATGACCATCTCAGCAGCATGCTTGATTGCCCCCTTGGTGGTGGCTAGTGGGAGCCTGCTGAGTGCATTTGCGCAGTTTTCAGTGCCTGGTCTGTGCCGAATTGTATCGTCATAGGTGGCTCATGTGAGTACCCACCTCTGTATGCGGGCCAATGCATTTGCATTTATGGTCTTGTTGTCGGCCAAAAGGGACGTTAGGGGTTTGTGATCTGTCTCAAGTTCAAATTTCCTGCCAAACAGGTACTGGTGCATTATTTTTACTGCATATACACATGCAAGCACTTCCTTTTCTACCATCCCATAGCCCCTTTCTGCCTGGGACAGACTTCTGGAGGCATAAGCTACCGGCTGTAACTGACCCTTGGCATTAACATGTTGCAACACCCACTCGACCCCATAGGACACATCGCACGTTAAAACAAGTTTCTTACATGGGTCATATAGCGTTAACAGATTGTTGGAACATAACAAATTGCGTGCTCTATTAAAAGCCCTTTCCTGGCTGTTCCCCAGACCCATTCATGACCTTTGAGTAGGAGCATGTGTAGTGGCTCTAACAGTGTGCTCAATTTGAGAAGAACGTTACCAAAATAGTTCAGGAGCCCCAGGAACGAACGCAGCTCCGTCGTGTTATGGGGTCTGGGGGCTCTCTGGATCGCTTCCGTTTTGGACGCGGTAGGTCTGATCCCATCTGCTGCCATCCTCATCCCCAGGAATTCCACCTCTGGAGCTAGGAAGACTCACTTCACTTTTTTCAGTCGCAGACCTACTCAGTCCAGTCTGCATAGCATCTCCTCCAGGTTGTGGAGGTGTTCTTCAGTATCACAACTCATGATGAGGATGTCGTCTTGAAAAACCACCGTCCCTGTAATCGACTTGAGAAGGCTTTCCATATTTCGTTGGAAGATTGTGGCGGCGGAGCGAATCCCGAATGGACATCTGTTGTACTCAAACAACCCCTTGTGTGTCGTGATGGTGGTCAGCTTCTTCGACTCACTCGCCAGCTCCTGGGTCATGTAAGCTGAGGTCAGGTCCAATATTGAAAAAAGTTTGACACCGGATAGCATCGCAAAGAGGTCCTCCGCTCTCGGTAGCGGCTACTGGTCTTGGAGTGACATCCGATTGATGGTGGCCTTATAATCACCACATATCCTGACCGACCCATCCGCCTTGAGCACCAGCACAATCGGGCTTGCCCAGTCACTGAATTCGACTGGCGAGATGATGCCTTCCCTCAGCAGGCGGTCCAATTCGCCTTCTATCTTTTCCCACATCACGTACGACACCGCTCTGGCCTTGTGGTGTACTGGCCTGGCGTCTGGGTTTATGTGAATCACTACCTTGGTTCCCATGAAAGTGCCAATGCTGGGTTGAAATAGGGAGTCAAATTTGTCCAGGTTCTGTGAGCATGATATTTGCTCCACAGAAGAAATTGCATTGACATCGCCCCATTTCCAGTTCATGACAGCAAGCCAACTCCTCCCCAGCAGTGCGGGACCGTCCCCTGGGACAATCCAGAGTGGCCTCCTGTTCTCCGAACTTTTGTGGGTCACGACTACCGTGGCGCTGCCTAGCACCGGAATGATCTCCTTTGTATATGTCCGTAGCTGTACATCAATCGCCGATAATTTTGGCCTCCTGGCCTTGGACGGCCACAACTTTTCGAACTGTTTGATATTCATCAGGGATTGGCTGGCCCCGGTGTCGTGCTCCATTGATACTGGGATGCAATTGAGGAGCACTTTCATCATTATCGGTGGCGTCCTGGTGTATGAACTGTCTATGTGCTCCACATGAACTCGCTGAACTTCAGCTTCCAGCGATTTCCCTCAGTGTCCATTTGGCCTCGTAGGGCTTACATCGGGCCCGCCCTCCTCGTATATCAACCTGGCTGCAGGCTTCCCTCACATACGCGCCAAGTGACCGCTGACGTTGCAGTTTCTGTAGGTATATTGCTGATACCTGCAAACTCTGGCTGAGTGTTTGCCTCCACACCCCCATCATGAGCCGTTGTTGGAAACAAAAGGTCCATTACCAGTCAATCGTCACTGACTGTCTCTGTAACTGTCCTTAAGCGCACCATTGACAGGTGTTGATGGCCCCATTACTGGCCGCATTGGCCCTTGTGATGGCATGATTCGCCGTTCAGCTAGCCATTGTATCTGTTGAATTACCCCTTGGGTTTGACTACATGCTCGTGCATGTCCGATTGCCGCTGTCTACTTGGAGAACTGTGTGCCATAGAAACTTAGAAACATAGAAAATAGGTGCAGGAGTAGGCCATCCGGCCCTTCGCGCCTGCACCACAATTCAATAAGATCATGGCTGATCATTCCTTCAGTGCCCCTTTCCTGCTTTCTCTCCATACCCCTTGATCCCTTTAGCTGCAAGGGCCATATCTAACTCCCTCTTCAATATATCCAAAGAACTGGCATCAACAACTCTCTGCGGTAGGGAATTTCATAGGTTAACAACTCTCTGAGTGAAAAGGTTCCTCCTCATCTCAGTCCTAAATGGCTTACCCCTTATACTAAGACTATGTCCCCTGGTTCTGCACATCCCCAACATCGGGAATATTCTACCTGCATCTAACCTGTCCAGTCCCGTCAGAATTTTATACGTTTCTATGAGATCCCCTCTCATCCTTCTAAACTCCAGTGAATACAGGCCCAGTCGATCCAGTCTCTCCTCATATGTCAGTCCTGCCATCCCAGGAATCAGTCTGATGAACCTTCGCTGCACTCCCTCAATAGCAAGAATGTCCTTCCTCAGATTAGGAAACCAAAACTGAACACAATATTCCAGGTGGTGCCTCACCAAGGCCCTGTACAACTGCAGTAAGACTTTCCTGGTCCAATACTCAAATCCCCTTGCTATGAAGGCCAACATACCATTTGCCTTCTTCACCGCCTGCTGTACCTGCATGCCAACCTTCAATGGCTGATGAATCATGACACCTAGGTCTCTCTGCACCTCCCCTTTTCCCAATCTGCCGCCATTCAGATAATATTCTGCCTTCGTGTTTTTGCCCCCAAAATGGATAACCTCACATTTATCCACATTATACTGCATCTGCCATGTATTTGCCCACTGATCTAACCTGTCCAAATCATCCTGCAGCTTCATAGCATCCTCATCACAGCTCACACCGCCACCCAGTTTATAGTGTCATCTGCAAACTTGGAGATATTACACTCAATTCCATCATCCAAATCATTAATATATATTTTAAAGAGCTGGGGTCCCAGCACCGAGCCCTGCGGCACTCCACTAGTCACTGCCTGCCATTCTGAAAAGGACCCGTTAATCCCGGACCTCTGCTTCCTGTCTGCCAACCAGTTCTCTATCCACGTCAGTACATTACCCCCAAGATCATTTGCTTTGATTTTGCACACCAATCTCTTATGTGGGACCTTGTCAAAAGCCTTTTGAAAGTCCAAATACACCACATCCACTGGTTCTGCCCTGCCCACTCTACTCGTTACATCCTCAAAAAATTCAAGAAGATTTGTCAAGTATGATTTCCCCTTCATAAATCCATGCTGACTTGGACCAATCCTATCACTGCTTTCCAAATGTGCTGCTATTTCATCCTTAATGATTGATTCCAACATTTTCCCCACGACTGATGTCAGGCTAACTGCTCTATAATTACCCGTTTTCTCTCTCCCTCCTTTTTTCAAAAGTGGTATTACATTAGCAACATTCCAGTCCATAGGAATTGATCCAGAGTTGATAGACTGTTGGAAAATGATCACCAATGCATCCACTATTTCTGGGGCCACTTCCTTAAGTACTCTGGGATGTAGACTATCAGACCCTGGGGATTTATTGGCCTTCAATCCCGTGAATTTCCCGAACACAATTTCCAGCCTAATAAGGATATCCTTCAGTTCCTCCTTCTCACTTGACCTTTGGACCCCTAGTAGATCTGGAAGGTTATTTGTGTCTTCCTTTGTGTAGACAGAACCAATGTACTTGTTCAATTGGTCTGCCATTTCTTTGTTCCCCATTATAAATTCACCCGAATCCGACTCAAGGGACCTACGTTTGTCTTCACTAATCTTTTTCTCTTCACATATCTATAGAAGCTTTTGCAGTCATTTTTTATATTTCCTGCAAGCTTCCTCTTATATTCTATTTTCCCCCTCTGAATGAATCCCTTTGTCCTCCTCTGCTATATTCTAAATTTCTCCCAGTCCTCCGGCTTGCTACTTTTTCTGGCTAATTTGTAAGCCGATTCCTTGCATTAAACACTATCATTAATTTCCCTTGTTAGCCACGGTTGAGCCACCTTCCCCATTTTATTTTTACTTCAGACAGGGATGTATAATTGTTGAAGTTCGTCCAAAGGATCTTTAAAGGTTTGTCATTGCCTATCCACCGTCAACCCTTTAAGTATCATTTGCCAGTCTAATCTAACCAATTTGCGCCCCATACCATCAAAGTTACCTTTTCTTAAGTTCAGGACGCTAGTTTCTGAATTAACTTTGTCACTCTCCATCTTAATAAAGAATTCTGCCATATTATGGTCACTCTTCCCCAAGGGGCCTCGCACAACAAGATTGCTAATTAGTCCCTTCTCATTACACATCACCCAGTCTCGGATGGCTAGCTCTCTGGTTGGTTCCTTGACATATTGGTCCAGTAAACCATCCCTAATACACTCAAGGAAATCCTCCTCAACTGCATTGCTACCAGTTAGGTTAGCCCAATCAATATGTAGATTAAAGTCACCCATGATTACTGCTGTACCTTTATTGCACACATTTTTTATTTCTTGTTTGATGCTGTCCCCAACCTCACTACTACTATTTGGTGGCCAGTATACAATTCCCACTAGTGTTTTCTGCCCTTTGGTATTCTGTAGCTCCATCCATACCGATTCCACTTCATCTAAACTAATTTCCTTCCTTCCAATTGCATTAATTTCCTCTTTAACCAGCAACGCCACCCCGTCTCCTTTTCCTTTCTGTCTATCCTTCCAAAATGCTGAATACCCCTGGATGTTGAGTTCCCAGCCTTGGTCACCCTGGAGCCATGTCTCTGTGATGCCAATCACATCATTCCTGTTAACTGCTATCTGCGCAGTTAATTCGTCCACCTTATTCTGAATACTCCTCGCATTGAGGCACAGAGCCTTCAGGCTTGTTTTTTTAACACACTTTGACCCTTTAGAATTCTGCTGTAAAGTGGCCCTTTTTGTTTTTTGCCTTGGGTTTCTCTGCCCTCCACTTTTACTCTTCTCCTTTCTCTTTTTGCTTCTGTCTCCATTTTATTCCCCTCTGTCTCCCTGCATAGGTTCCCATCCCCCTGCCATATTAGTTTAACTCCTCCCAAACAGCAATAGCAAACACATCCCCTAGGACATTGGTTCCGGCCCTGCACAGGTGCAGACCGTCCGGTTTGTACTAGTCCCACCTCCCCCAGAACCGGTTCCAATGTCCCAGGAATTTGAATCCCTCCCTTCTGCACCACTGCTCAAGCCATGTATTCATCTGAGCTATCCTGCGATTCCTACTCTGACTAGCACGTGGCACTGGTAGCAATCCTGAGATTACTACTTTTTAGGTCCTACTTTTTAATTTAACTCCGAGCTCCTTAAATTCATCTCGTAGGACCTCATTCCATTTTTTTAATCTATATTGTTGGTACCTATGTGTGCCACGACAACTGGCTGTTCATCCTCCCTTTTCAGAATGTCCTGCACCCGCTCCGAGTCATCCTTGACGCTTGCACCAGGGAGGCAACATACCATCCTGGAGTCTCGGTTGCGGCCGCAGAAATGCCTATCTATTCCCCTTAAAATCGAATCCCCTATCACTATTGCTCTCCCACTCTTTTTCCTGCCCTCTTGTGCAGCAGAGCCAGCCATGGTGCCATGAACCTGGCTGCTGCTGCTCTCCCCTGATGAGGCATCCCCCCCAACAGTACTCAAAGTGGTGTATCTGTTTTGCAGGGGGATGACTGCAGGGGAACCCGGCAGATGGAATACAATGTCGGAAAGTGTGAGGTCATCCACCTTGGGGAAAAAAACAGAAAAAGGGAATATTATTTGAATGTGGAGAAATTACAACATGCTGAGGTGCAGAGGGACCTGAGGGTTCTTGTGCATGAATCCCAAAAAGTTAGTTTGCAGGTGCAGCAGGTAATCAGGAAGGCGAATGGAATGTTGGCCTTCATTGCGAGAGGGATGGAGTACAAAAGCAGGGAGGTCCTTCTGCAACTGTATAGAGTATTGGTGAGGCTGCACCTGGAGTACTGCATGGAGTTTTGGTCACCTTACTTAAGGAAGGATATACTGGCTTTGGAGGGGGTACAGAGACGATTCACTAGGCTGATTCCGGAGATGAGGGGGTTACCTTATGATGATAGATTGAGTAGACTGGGTCTTTACTCGTTGGAGTTCAGAAGGATAAGGGCTGATCTTATAGAAACATTTAAAATAATGAAAGGGCAAGACAAGATAGAGGCAGAGAGGTTGTTTCCACTGGTAGGGGAGACTAGAACTAGGGGACACAGCCTCAAAATACGGAGGAGCCAATTTAAAACCGAGTTGAGAAGGAATTTCTTCTCCCAGAGGGTTGTGAATCTGTGGAATTCTCTGCCCAAGAAAGCAGTTGAGGCTAGCTCATTGAATGTATTCAAGTCACAGATAGATAGATTTTTAACCAATAAGGGAATTAAGGGTTACGGGGAGCGGGCGGGTAAGTGGAGCTGAGTCCACGGCCAGATCAGCCATGATCTTGTTGAATGGCGGAGCAGGCTCGAGGGGCTAGATGGCCTACTCCTGTTCCTAATTCTTATGTTCTTATGTTCTTATGTTCTACCTTCCTTGCACTGCTCTTCCTGTTGGTCTTCCATTCCCTATCTGGCTGTGGACCCTTTACCTGCGGTAAGACCAACTCACTAAATGTGCTATTCACATCATTCTCAGCATCGAGCATGCTCAAGAGTGAATCCACCCACAGCACCAGTTCCGCAACGTGGTTCACCAGGAGCTGGAAGCGGAAACACTTCCCACACATGTAGTCGTCAGGGACACCGGAGGCGTCCCTGATTTCCCACATGGTACAGGAGGAGCATAACAAGTGTCCGAGCTTTCCTGCTCTGACTTAACCCCTAGATTAACTTAATTTGGCAACAACAATGCAAAAGGTTACTTGCTGATATAGAAAAGAAAAAGATAAGCTACTTACCAATCACCAGCCAATCACTTACCCCCTTGGCTGTGATGTCACCTATCGATTTCTTTCTACTTTTTTGCCTCGCTGCTGCAGCTGCACAAGCTCGAACTCCTCGAACTGCCGCCGCGTTGGGCCTTTTATAGGCCTGCCTCAGCGATCTCCCGCCTCTCCAATGCACTAACAATGTTGACTCCCTGCCCATTTGCTACATTTAAACCAAGATTTTTGTCAAACATCATTCTGGTCTCTTCCTCCCCTGAGATAAATGTGTGGGCCATCAAAGCCGCAGTTTCCAGGGTCAAGTCTTTGGTCTCCATCAGTTTCCTGAAAACCCCAAATCTTGCAGCATCACCACTCTGCATGCATCTGGGAACTTACATAAGCTCATCAATCGCCGGAGGTCTACCACGAAGTCTGGAACGTTTTGCTCTTCTCGCCGCTGGTGCGTGTAAAACCGGTGTCTCACCATGTGCATGCTGCTCGCCAGTGTAAAGTGTTCCCCGATCAACTTACTGAGCTCTTCAAAAGTCTTGTCCGCTGGCTTCTCTGGCACTAGAAGGTCCTTCATCAGGGAGTAGGTCCTGGATCCACAAACCGTCAGGAGATGAGCCCTGCGTTTGTCGGCGGAATCCTGTCCCAGCCATTCCTTAGTGATGAAACTTAGTGTCTCTCAATAAAATCATCCCAATCATCACCAACACAGTACCTCTCATCTGTGCTGCTAGTGGCCATGCTCGCATGTTTAAATCCCAGTTTCTCGTCGCCAATAATATGTCCTTACTATACAGTACAAATGCACACGAGGCCCATACTTGAGAGAAGGTCACTCTGTGACCAGTAACCGTTATTTGCCAGCATTGAAGTGAAGAAGGTGGGTGGAGCTTCCCCTTTTATACCTGAAAGTCCATGTTAGGAGTGTCTCCCACAAGTTCACCACCTAGTGGTCAGTGTTCTCACGGTGTACAACTTAGATCAGTTTATACATGGGTTGCAATGACAGTGGAATACATGACAGTTTTAGTGCTTGAATGACTACATATGTGCAATCTATTGTGCCTTGGATTCTGTGTAAGCCACAGCAAACATAACATTTGAATCCATCTCTTCTGAGACTTGCAGAAATAGATTAAAGATATCAAAAGAGGACATTTGTGATTTCTTTCTGCATTGGACAGCATATCCCCAGATTCGCTATATCCCCAGCATTTGCCTGGAAACGTTTCAATGAAAAATATTTGTAATATTGTTGTCCCTCGTTAATGCCAATGAAAAATTTCAGGGGGGGTGAGAAGAAGTTAAATTAAATCTTTCAACACAACTCCTCAAGTAATGCCAAAATAGTGGTTATGATCTGGCATGCACTGCCTGAAAGGGTGGTGGAAACAAATTCAACAATAACTTTCAAAAAGTAATTGCTTAAATACCTGAAGCGTAAAATAACTGCAAGACTATGGGAAAAGAGCATGGGAGTGGGACTAATTGGATAGCTCTTTCAAAGAATCAAATGGCCTCCTTCTGCGATGTATGATTTTATGAAACTAATAAGTTGATCAGTACCACAATTTCATGCACACCTTTAGACCACAAATTGAATATTGTTGTTGCTTTTGATTCCATTTCCCTTTTAAACTTAAACTAAAATCTAAATTGCTCTGTATCATCCCTCTACGGTCACCATGTTCCACTTTGTGGCTGTCTTAGAGCATTTGTCCAACTGTCAGTTTATCTTACAAGCTCACACATTCGCAAAAGAAAATGGCATGTTAATAATCGCAGCACACTAAAAATAAATACATGGCTTTAGTTTTGTCAACTTCATTTTAATTATTTTATTCAGCATTAGAATGGATTAACACATATGAAAGAAAAATGAACAGACATGAAAAAGATACAGTGCTTGCAAGTCACTGAAATAAAGTGTAGGGAGAAATGATTAACTTTTGCAGCTTTCAGACACATGATACACTGCTATTTTAACAAATTGGTAAGCTGAAAGGAAATAATTCAAAGCTGTAATCTAATATAGGGTTTCAGGTGACATTCACAAACTGTTCCAGCTTCATTCTCTTTCCTCATTATTTCATTTCAACTACTTGATTAGATGACAGATATGTAATTACTCTCTGCTGTCCATTATTTTAAGTATTTTGTTATTCATGGTCAATTTCTTTTCAGCACTTTCCATTTCTGCTTGTTCTGATTTTTCATTTCTATGCTGACCTGTATTTCAAAACAGTTGCTGCCGTTTGATAGCCCTTTTTAAATTAAAAACAAAATTTGAATTACTTTTCGCTTCATGCTTGTGCTATTTTCGATGGTTTTCATTTCCTTTTGTAGTTTCTGACCTTTTCTCCCACACTTTCAAGCTTGTTTGACAAGTAAGAGTGACAGTATTTGTAATGAATGTGATCAGCACCCAGCAGTGCAGGAATTTGTTGTACTTATTGTCCAGTGATCAAAGCAGTTCCACATGCTGTTTTCATACATACAGCAAAGATAATGATGGTGTCTGCATGGTTCTCAGCAACCAATTTCACCCATAAAGAAAGTGAGGAGCAAAGAAGGGAGAGGCGATCAAAGGTTGTTATTCAAATAAATTGGTGAATTCACCACCCATTGTGTTGCTGAGTATACTGTTCCATGTATGATCTAAGGTCTGTGCAGAGTTAGTTAAACTCAGCTCTGGTACCAGCAGGGCACTACAATTGCTTTTGCTGTCATTAGTTCAGGGAAGGAGAATCAGCCGAAGTTCCTGTTTGCTACCCGGTGACCTTTGTTGGTGTTAGTTAGGATACCCTCCTTACTCAAACCACCTACTGACTTTCAATATCTATGGTCACACATTAAGAATTTAATGAGACACTGCACATCTATCACCCCCCGTGGGTCTCCAATCCAGCATGAGTCAGCAGCTTTAAAAAAAAGTCTTACTTGGATGAACTGTGGTTCGCTGAAACAATTACTTTTACAAGAACATAAAAAAAATCAGTTAAGACAAAATGCATTTAACCCATTAAAGCTAATTTGTCTAGAACTTACACTCTCACATCTTAACATTCAACCATATTTTGCTTTTGTCAGTACTACTCTGCCTGTGAAAAGAAAATACTTATTCACTCTTTGAGCAAAGAGGTTCTTCCTGATATCTGTCATCAATTTAATATTCACTAATTTCCTGTTATATTCCTAACTTACTTTGGAATGGTACTGAGGACCTCTATTTTAGTTCAAATGCCACTAGCATGGTGGCTTCAGTATTCATTAAAATCCCTTCGGATTGTATTAATTCTCTTGTGTATAAAAATGCTTCATACTGATTTTAGAAAAAAAAAGCTTTGCACTGAGAATTAATAAATTAATGTTGGCCTCACCACTTTGTTGATTTTTCCATAGAGAAGAAATTAATTTGAGAAATGAAAAGCTATGTCTTTGCTCTTGCTCTGAATTTCTGGGCTATTGATTACTATGAAATGTTTTAAACTTAACAGATGCTCCTCCCACCTGCTGAGGCCAAAAGTTAAAACCTGAAATATATTAATAAGCAACTAACTGGAAAAGCTCTGCAAACAATCCCTTATGATCACCATTTAATACAATTGTGGACTGTGCAACACTTTTGATTACAAATCTGCTGAATAAACACATTTTAATCACTGAAAACAAAGTATGATTATCTGTTTCCATGATTCTTCACAACAGATGCTGACGACCTTATGCAAGTCTCCCTTGATTTCCCTTAAAATCTGTTTTATCATATTTTTGGAATTTCTGCACAGATGGTTCTAGGAATTGGAAATGTAAATTAGGTGCAACTTCTACAAAGTGGCACACATCCAGTATTAGGAAGTGTGAGAGCTAATTTAGGACTGCCCCCTCTTCCGTCAAACCTCACAATTTTGTCTCTTCCTCCTTTGAAGGTGTTTGGTCTGGTGGTGATATGTTTACGACATTGCAGATCAGCCTCCAGTAACTCACCCAATTGGCCAGTACAAATGTTGTAAGGAAAGGATAAATTAAATTGTCTTGAATCTCTTTGTATTAATGTTTAGCTGTTGCCTGTTAAGTGAGTTTCAATGTTCAGTCAATCGAAATTGGAAGTTACCAGAAAGAAATGTTTAGTTGATAAAGATTCAGCTACAAACTTCCTTTGCCCTACCCCCATAGTTCTCTCAGCTGTCCTCCCAGGAGACATCCTCCATGGCCGCATCTGCTTGAAGAATGTGGTCAAGTGATAACATCACCTGTAGGGGAGCCTTTCTTCATTAATCTCTCTGTAATTGTCTCTAGATGAATGATTTTATTGACAGTTTTATCAAGGTAAATCTAATAGTTTGGGGAGTTATTCTTGTTAAAATTGCAGTTATCAATGTGAGAGAACAGCTAATATGAAACATGTGGATTCTCATGTAACCAGGTTGGGAAAAAGATATAAAAGAAAGGGTGTTGCGAGAGATATCTGTAAGACCTGTGGAATTACCCATTGCACCATCTAACAAGTTATAAAGTTCGGACTTGAGAAATTGCACAAGACACACGAGCTCTGCCTTTAACATATTATTGTTCCCAAGACAGATTCAAAACCCCAATCACTATTCGAGCTATTCACAGACTTCATATATACAACCACCCACAAATGATCAGTCTAGCGTTGATTATAAGTCCTCGTAGGTGAGCTGACTGGCCAGGTCACTCATTCCTCATTCCAACTGCAGTTTTTTAGTCACTGTCTTTTATACAGTTTTTGCCCTTCTCTGTAAATCCATCACTCAGGGATTGTGAAGGACATTCCCCCAATGTTTGACTTGAGTTGTCTGAGCTATCAATCTTTCAAACTTACCCATCCTGTGTCCATTGTTACCTGTTAGCTGTCAGAGGTGGTCAGCAAACCATTTGGTCACAATACACATTAACTTGTGTCGTATTTTTGCAAAATCCCCACAGTCTGTTTCCTCCCTTTAGCCGTAACATATCTTGTGTGTCCCCTTCATTGGAGATGCTTGGTCTGGGACTTGTCTCAGATAAAAGGGGTTTGTTTATCTGTGAGAACCCCCTGTGGCTACAAACATCTAAGCACAGCTTTTGAACTCACAGAACAGTTTACAAGTTTAGCAGGTTTTATTTTACTCAGCAAAATTGGCTCAGAGGCAGGAAGTAAAGGGTAATGGTTGCTGGGTATTTCCTTAACGGGAAGGATGTTTCCAGTGGGGTTCCGCAGGGCTCAGTACTAGGTCCCTTGCTTTTTGTGGTATATATATCAATGATCTCGACTTGAATATAGGGGGTATGATTAAGAAGTTTGCAGTTGATACAAAAATAGGCTGTGTGATTGATAATGAAGAAGAAAGCTGCGGACTGCAGGAAGATATTAATTAACTGGTCAGGTGGGCAGAACAGTGGCAAATGGAATTTAATCCAGAGAAGTGTGAGGTAATGCATTCGGGGAGGGCTAACAGGGAAAAGAAATACACATTAAATGGTAGGACATTGAGAAGTGTAGAGGAACCTGGGAGTGCATGTACACAGATCCCTGAAGGTGGCGGGCCAGGTGGATAAGATGGTTAAGAAGGCATATGGAATGCTTGCCTTTATTAGCAGAGGCATAGAATATAAGAGCAGGTATGTTAGGTGTGTTAAAACACTGGTTAGGCCACAGCTGGAGGACTGCATGCAGTTCTGGTCACCATACTACAGGACAGATGTGATTGCACTGGAGAGGGTACACTGGAGATTTACGAGGATGTTGCTGGGAGTGGAGAATCTTAGCTATGAGAACAGATTGGATAGTCTGGGTTTGTTTTCTTTGGAACAGAGGACGCTGAGGGGAGACCTCATTAAGGTGTATAAAATTATGAGGGGTCGAGATACAGTGGATAGAAAGGGCCTATTTCCCTTAGCAGAGGGGTCAACATCCAGTGGTCATAAATTTAAAGTAATTGTTAAAGGTTTAGAGGGGATTTGAGGGGAAATTTCTTCACACAGAGGGTTGTGGGGGTCTAGAACTCACTGCCTGAAAGGGTGGTAGAGGCAGAAACTTTCAGCACATTTAAAAAGTACTTGGATGTGTGCTTGATGTGCTGTAACCTACAGGGCTACGGACCAAGAGCTGGAAAGTGGGATTAGGCTGGATAGCCTCTTGTTGGCCGACGCGGACATGATGGGCCGAAATGGCCTACTTCCTTGTTGCAAACTTTTATGATTACATGATTCTAAAATGTTTGTTGCTTTTCGTAAGGCATCAGAGTCAACCATCCAGCTCCATCAATCAGCGAAAAACAGCTTATTACATTCAACAGCTTTATTTTACTTCAGAAAGACTTTTGGCCTGACAGACCATTTTAATATATACAAGATTTAAGGGTCTGTATATTCTTACATAGCTCAGAATTTGCTGAGGCCTGATCAGCTGTGAACCCGTGGAGCTCAAGAACCAAGTTTCGGGCCGCACCTTAAACGGGGGAGAAGGGGGGTGGACGCCCGTTTTTCGCACCAGAAAGTGCAGCTAAAAAAAACTTACCTATTCTCCAGCTCCCTGCAGGTCCTCTGGAGCTGGGCGCGGCGCAGGATGAGCTATAGAGGGCGGAGCCAGGTGCCTGCACTGAAAATAGTGCCGGGACCTCTGCACATGCGCTACAGTGGGCGCGCATGTGCAGTAGCTCCAGGCACACGAAACTGTGTGGGAGGGGCCCGAAGAATGCAGCCCCTAGCCCTGGCCGAATGGCCTCACTGGGGCTGCATGCACAAGGCTCCTCCCACCTGACCAGACCCAACCCGACCCCCGCTCTCCCCCACCCCACCCCCGGCAACCTGACCTCCGCTCCCCCCCCTCGGACCTCCGCGACTCTCTCTCCCCCCCCCCGCGACTCTTCCCCCCCCGCGCGACTCTCCACCCCCCCGAACTCTGCAACTCTTCCCCACCCCCCCCGCGACTCTCTCTCCCCCCCCGTGACTCTTCCCTCCCCCGACCTCTGCGACTCTCCCCCCCCCGCGCGACTCTCCCCACCCCCGAACTCCGCAACTCTTCCCCACCCCCCCCCGCGACTCTCCCCCACCCCGGACCTCCGTGACCCGTCCCGAGACCCGACGCTACCTACCTGTAAATCCAGCCCGAGGTCTTGGACCCCGCCATTCAGCCTCCTTCTCTCCCTTCCCCCTTCCCTCCTTCCCTCCCTCCTCTCTCCTTCCCTCCCTCCCTCCCTCCTCTCTCCTTCCCTCCCTTCCTCCTCTCTCCTTCCCTCCTTCCCTCCCTCCTCTCTCGTTCCCTCCCTCCCTCCCTCCTCTCTTCTTCCCTCCCTACCGCCCTCCTCTCTCCTTCCCTCCTTCCCTCCCTCCTCTCTCCTTCTCTCCCTCCCTCCCTCCCTCCCTCCTCTCTCCCTCCCTCCTCTCTCCTTCCCTCCCTCCCTCTCTCCTTCCCATCCTCCCTCTCTCCTTCCCTCCCTCCCTCCCCTCTCCCTCCTCACTCCTTCCCTCCCTCCTCTCTCCTTCCCTCCCTCTTCTCTCCTTCCCTCCCTCCCTCCCCCCCTCCTCTTTCCCTCCCTCCCTCCTCTTTCCCTTCTCTCCCTCCCTCCCTCCTCTCTCCCTTCTCCCCCTCTCCCCCCACCCCCCTTCTCCCCCTCCCCCCCCAACCCCTTCTCCCCCTCCCCTCGCTCTCAGAAACACAGACACTGACAGACAGAGAGTGAGAGACACACACACAGACAGACAGAGAGATAGAGACACTGATAGAGACAAACTGGGGGGGCCGTTCCAGCACGCTGTTGGAGGACTCCCGGTGCTGCAGTCAATAAGTAGAAAATGTTTTATTTATTGATTTTTAAAAAGAATTTTATTTTTTATTAATATTTTTTGATTGATTTATTGGTTGATTTATTGATATATTTATCATTTATTATTGATGATGGCTCTTTATTTGTAAAACTGAAGTGTTTAATGTTTGTAAACTTCCCTTTAAACACACCCCCCCTACATTCCCTCTGCCTGATTTGTAACCTACGCCTGATTTTCTAAAGTGTAGACAAGGTTTTTTCGAGCGTACAAAAATCTTCACTTACTCCATTTTAAGTTAGTTTGGAATAAGTTTTCACTCACGAAACTTTGAAATCAGGCGTAAGTGGCCGGACATGCCCCCTTTTGAAAAAAAAATTCTGTTCCAAAGTGAAACTGTTCGACCTGACTAGAACTGGAGCAAACTAAATGTGGAGAATTCCGATTTCTAAGATACTCCGTTCTACACCAGTTGCTCCTAAAAATCAGGAGCAAATCATGTGGAAACTTGGGGCCTATGTCTATAAATATTCATTATCCATGATGCCTTCATAATGCAGCAGTCCATGGTACCTTCATTTAAGGAATCCCGGGGAATAGTTCTTCGAAGATTAGAACCAACCTTTGCATCAATGACTGCTGACTCCACAGAGAAAGCCTTTAATAGCAGAGGGGAACCACTTTGTTTGCATTTTGGACAACTGAGATGTTCTTTTGTGCATAATGAAAGAATCACAGACTGTAAGATACCTTAAAAGTGAAATACATTTATTAAGTGTTGCAATATTTGTGGTGTACATATTTAATCTGTTTTGCTGGTATCATTGCCACTTTGAATTTCTTTGTGTTGGCTGTCTATGTTCATGCGAACAAAATACTCCCCTAATTGAGGAGATACCTCAATCCCGAATAGCCAGCTGGCAATTTACACATAATACAGATGCTGATGAAAAATCCTGATGGATCTGCCAGGGATTGCTGTGGCTTTATTGTCCTCAGAAAGTGCCTCCATTGTCACGTGTGCAGAGCTATATGATGGCACAGGGTGCCAAGTGATTGCTGTCTGGCAAGTGAATCCGCAATATAGTCCTACTGCTGTTTCTATTGCAAAGCAATATATGACTATGGTCAGTATCCCCATATAATAGAGCAGGAACTCAGCATTCCTGACCTCCAACTTAAATCAGTTAGTCCCTCAATAACCACCATCACTGCTTCCTCTTCATTATCAATGCTTTATGTAATTCCTCTTGAACATCACAACCTACTTCTCCTTAAGTTTGTGTATCTATGTTGAGGACCTATTCAAGTGTGGGTGATGATATTGTTTGCTCTGTCATGTCGTGCTCTTCAGAATCAGCTAGACAAAAACTATTGGGCTGGATTTTGGTCGTTTTGGATTTTGGGGCGTTAATCGCGGCGGGGTGTTAAAGTGAGCACCTGAAAATATTTTGCGCCTTTGACTGCAAGTTTCAGTGAAAAAGTAAGTTGGAAGAACGTTGGCGTTAAGTCAGGTGTTGCACAACGGATTTTTGTGCGCCCGAGCCAAAACTTGTGTCATTAAAGGAGGTGGCCATTTTGCGCATGCGCGGTGTTTATTTTCCTTGGTCGCAAACGCTAATGCAGGACACGGCAGTTACCTGCCACATGCGCTTATAAACCGCCCCGTTTCAGCCACTTCTGCAGAGATAGAGGAGCAGGAGTGAAGGCAGTGTGCCAGGCGCTTCAGCAATGGGCGAGTGAGGCCTTAGTCCATGCAGTGGAGAGGAGGTGATCCTCACTCCATTTTGCTGGGGGAGCCAGTCCACTCCCACCTGTATTAAAGGGGCTGTGTAGGGCCATAGCACAGGAGGTCTCTGCTGCAGACACTGTGCCCAGAACTAGGACCCAATGTCGGAAAAAGTTCAACGACTGTACAAGGTGCATCGTATAATGAAGTGGTGGTGGACCTTCAAATGAACATGTACAATGCCACCTTCCTCATGTCACCCTGCCCCCTGCCCTGCTGCTAACCACATGTATGTGTTTTTGTGCTTGCAGAAGATCATCCACAATCGCACGAGACTTCCCGGGGTTCATCGACATCAGGCCATGGCGGTGATGACGAGGTAGCGGAGACAACCAGCATCACTCAGCTGCAGAGCCCACCACTTGTCCCATCTCCACACTTGTCATCTGTTGGCAATGAGATATTTGAGTGGTTTGAGTCTTCGGAGACTGTCGTCCCCCACAGAAAAGCAGTACGGGAGGGCAATCTCGCAGGCCAGCTCTCCGGCGGGTGTCGGCAAAGTCAGTCTGCTCAACGACAGGCAGACATGGAAATGGACTTGGTGGAAATGTGCAGGGAATACATAGGAATGCACCGTGAGCTTATGGATGCATTAGACGGATCCGAGAGAGCATCGGCAAGCTTACTGTGACTGTTGCGGAGGCAGCGTCACAGATTGTCAATGCGACTCAGGACTCCAGCGAGGCCATCATTGCCCACACACAGAGGCTAGTGGCCTCGAGCAGTGACAGTGCTGTTTCAGAGTGTGGTGCGTGACCTTCAGCATGTTGCAGCATTGTATGAATCACAAGCAGAAGCTACAGTGCAGCTTGGTGATGTGATGTGGCCGATGACTGCTGCCATCCTCTCTGTGTTCCCCATTATCCAACGGGGAAGGGACGGCACCGAAGCAGACCAGCAAGTTGTGGAGACTCATCATGCTCCGGATGCCGAGGCCCAGCCCCGTAGGAGAATCAGTGGCACCTAGGAAATGGAAAGTGCAGTCCTTCCTCAGGATGACAGCATTCCAGCTCCCACCACAGACCCATGCACCATACACGGTTGACACCCCAGCCACCAGTGACTCCTTCCGCCAATGTTGAGGTGCAGCAGTCCATAGCGGGGCCTTCTAGGCCAAGAGCTGCTCCAGGGCGTCCTCAGATGCTGTCTGCATTGTCTGGCCCCCCAACACAGTAGCTCTTTGCAGCCTTGCTGTAGGCCTCATTGATGAGGAGCAGCAGGCGTGGAAGGGGGCTGATGGGAAAAGGAGGGTGTGAAGTGTGGCTGAGCCATTAAGGCCCGGCATAAGTTTCAGCTCATGTGGAAATGCTGACATTGTATGTAGTTGTATCTTAAGAAATGGGTTACTTTGCATTGACAAGGCAAGAAGCAATTTTTTGTTTATTTAGTTTTGGTTTTATCATTGTATCATTTTGAGTTGTTGGGGTGGGATGGCATTGTTTGTTATTGATGTTAATAAAAATGTTTCTTGGACCTTTTCCATTGGTGTCTTGTGTCTCATTACAGCATACAATGTAGATGATTTGTCATGGTGGCACAGAGTCACGAGTCAAAGCTGCAAGCCCACCTTCCCCATTCAAGCAAACTGGTCAATGATGAGCCAGCGATGCATGCCTCTTGCTGCGGCCGCATCACCATGCTGCCTCCCCTGTGGTTGTGGTGGATCCGCAATGGGTTCTTCACCAGGCTCATCTTCCTCATCCTCCTCCTCCTCCTGGGGTGGTCCTGCAAGCCCCACTGGCAATTCCTGGCCCCTCATGATGACTCAGTTGTGTAACATGCAGCATACCACAATATAATCGGAGACCTGTTGAGGGGAGTATTACATAATAAGAACATAAGAACATAAGAAATAGGAGCAGGAGTAGGCCATACGGCCCCTCGAGCCTGCTCCGCTATTTTATATGATCTTGGTTGATCCGATATTGGACTCAGGTCCACTTCCCTGCCCGCTCCCCATAACCGCTTATTCAATTATCGGTTAAGAAACTGTCTATCTCTGTCTTAAATTTATTCAATGTCCCAGCTTCCACAGCTCTCTGAGACAGCAAATTCACACATTTACAACTCTCTGAGAAAATAAATTTCTACTCATCTCAGTTTTAAATGGACGGCCCCTTACTCTAAGTTTATGCCCCCTAGTTCTAGTCTCCCCCATCAATGGAAACATTTTCTCTGCATCCAACTTGTCGTAATCCGATACATAATCCCTCATAATCTTATAAATTTTGATAAGATCAACTCTCAATCTTCTGAATTCCAACTAGTAGAGGCCGATCCGACTCAACCTTTCCTCATAGGTCAACCCCCTCATCTCTGGAATCAACCTAGTGAACCTTCTCTGAACTGCCTCCAAAGTAAGTATATCCTTCTGCAAATATGGAAATCAAAACTGCAGGTGTGGCCTCATCAATATCCTGTATAACTGTAGCAAGACTTCCCTGCTTTTATACTCCATTCCCTTTGCAATAAAGGCCAAGATTCCATTGGCCTTCCTGATCACTTGCTGTACCTGCATACTAACTTTTGTGTTTCATGCACAAATACCCCCAGGTCCTGCTGTACTGCAGCACTTTGCAATCTTTCTCCATTTAAATAATAACTTGCTCTTTGATTTTTTTCTGCCAAAGTGCATGACCTCACACTTTACAACATTATACACCACCTAACAAATGTTTGTCTGTCTCACTTAGTCTCACTTATTCCTTTTGCAGAAATTTTGTGTCCTCGTCAAACATTGCTTTTCCTCCCATCTTTGTATCGTCAGCAAACTTAGCTATGTTTCACTCGGTCCCTTCTTCTAATTCGTTAATATAGATTGTAAATAGTTGGGGTCCCAGCACTGATCCCTGCGGCACCCCACTAGTTACTGATTGCCAACCCAAGAATGAACCATTTATCCTGACTCTCTGTTTTCTGTTCATTAGCCAATCCTCTATCCATGCTAATATAATACCCCCAATCCCATGAACTTTTATCTTGTGCAGTAACCTTTTATGTGGCACCTGTCAAATGCCTTCTGGAAGTCCAAATACACCACATCCACTGGTTCCCCTTTCTCCACCCTGTTCGTTACATCCTCAAAGAATTCCAGCAAATTTGTCAAACATGACTTCCCCTTCATAAATCCATGCTGACTCTGCTTGACTGAATTATGCTTTTCCAAATGTCCTGCTACTACTTCTTTAATAATGGACTCCAACATTTTCCCAACCACAGATGTTAACTGGTCTATAGTTTCTTGCTTTTTGTCTGCCTCCTTTTTTAAATAGCGGCATTATATTTGCAGTTTACCAAACTGCTGAGATCTCCCCAGGATCCAGGGAATTTTGGTAAATTACAAACAGTGCATCCACTATCCCTGCTACTACTTCTCTTAAGACCCTAGGATGCAAGCCATCAGGTTCAGGGGATTTATCTGCCTTTATTCCCATTATCTTACTGAGTACCACCTCCTTGGTGATTGTGATTCTGTTAAGTTCCTCCCTCCCCCCATAGCCCCTTGACTATCCACTGTTGGGATATTGTTAGTGTCCTCTACCGCAAAGACTGATACAAGTATTTGTTTAGAGTCTCTGCCATCTCCATGTTCCCCATTACTAATTCCCCAGTCTCGTCCTCTAAGGGACTAACATTTACTTTAGCCACTCTTTTTCTTTTTATATACCTATAGAAACTCTTGCTATTTGTTTTTATATTTTGTGTTAGTTTACTTTCATAATCTATCTTCCCTTTCTTAATCATTTTTTTAGTCATTCTTTTCTGGCTTTTAAAAGCTTCCCAATCTTCTGTCCTCCCACTAGTTTTGTCCACTTTGTATGCCCTTGTTTTTAATTGGATACTGTCTTTATTTATTTAGTTAGCCACAGATGGCTATCTTTTCTCTTACACCCTTTCCTCCTCACTGGAATATACTTTTCTTGAGAGTTGTGAAATATCTCCTTAAATGTACACCACTGTTCGTCAACCGTTCTACACTTTAATCTATTTCCCCAGCCCACTTTAGCTAACTCTGCCCTCATACCTTCATAGTCTCCTTTATTTAAGCTTAGTACACTGGTGAGAGATCCAACTTTCTCACCCTCCATCTGAATTTGAAATTCAATCAAGCTATGATCACTCATTCCAAGGGGACATTGGACATTGTTTATTAATCCTGTCTCATTACACAGGACCAGATCTAAGATAGCCTGCCCCCTGGTTGGTTCAGTTACATACTACTCAAGGAACCCGTCCCTTGTGCACTCTATGAACTCTTCCTCAAGGCTACCCTGACCAAATTGATTTGTCCAATCAATATGGAGGTTAAAATCACCCATGATTATTGCTGTTCCCTTTTTACAAGCCCCCAATATGTCCTGGGTTATGCTTCGACCAACAGAGTTGGTACTGTTAGAGGGCCTATAGACTACGCCCACCAGCAACTTTTTCCCCTTATTATTCCTTATCTCCACCCAAACTGTTTCAACATCCTGATCATTTGAGCCAACTGTTGCAGTGGTTCCATCCTTTATCAATAGAGCTACCCCACCTCCTTTTCCTTTCTGTCTGTCCTTCCGAATTGTCAAATGCCCCTGATTATTTAATTCCCAGTCCTGGTCACCTTTCAACCATGTCTCTGTCATGGCTATCAGATCATACCCATTTGTCTAAATTTGTGCCGTCAACTCATCTCCTTGGTTACAAATGCTACGTGCATTCAGACAAAGTGCCTTTAAATTTGTTTTTTTACTCATTTTTCCTGCTTGTTTCCTCTCTCCTTCAAACTCACTTTTTTTATTTTTGCTTTTTAATTCCAGCTTTACTCCCCTCCCTACTAAATCTATTTTCAGGTTCCCATCCCCTGCCAAGCTAATTGAAACACTCTCCAACATGACTAGCAAACCTCCCCGCGAGGATATTGGTTCCGGCTCTGTTGAGGTGCAACCCGTCCGGCTTGTACAGGTCCCACCTCCCCCAGAAGCGGTCCCAATGCCTCAGGAAACTAAAGCCCTCCCGCCTGCACCATCTCTCCAGACACATTCATCTGCTCTAGCCTCATATTTCTGTACTCACTAGCTCGTGGCACTGGGAGCAATCCGGAGATTACTACCTTTGAGGTCCTGCTTTTTAATCTCTCTCCTAGCTCCCTAAACTCTGCCTGCAGGACCTCATTGCTCTTTCTACCTATGTCATTGTTACTGATATGGACCACAGCCTATGGCTGTTCACCCTCTTCCCCCAGAATACTCTGCAGCCGCTCAGTGACATCCTTGACCCTGGCACCAGAGAGGCAACATAACCATCCTAGAGTCACGTCTGCGGCCACAGAAACACCTGTCTGCTCCCTTGACTATTGATTCTCCTACCACTATAGCTCTTCCATTCTTCTCCCTCCGCTGCTGTGCAGCTGATCCACCCATGGTTCCGTGGTCTTGGCTCTGGCTGCACTCCCCAGAGCCACCCTCGCCCCCACCGGAACTCAGAACAGAGTAACGGTTGGAGAGCGAGATGGACTCAGGGGACTCCTGCACTACCTGCCTAGTCCTCCTCTTCTATCCAGGGGTCACCCAATCCCTATCTGCCTGAACACTCTTAAACTGTGGGGTGACCGCCTCCTGAAATGTGCTATCCACATTGCTCTCAGCCTCGCGGATGCACCACAGTGACTCCAACCTCCGCTTAAGCTCCAGAACACGGAGCTCGAGTTGGTACATCTGGAGACACCTCCTGCACACGTGGTTGTCCTGGCTGCCTGAAGTATCCAGGATATCCCACATGCCACAGGATGCCCTGCCATCCCTCTAGTTACACTCAGAACTATGAAGTAGAACTAAAGTCTAAGCCTTAGCAAAACACATCCAGCCACTACTCAGCAAACAGTTGATTTAATTAATTAGTTCTCCTTAGGTAATAAAGATCACTTATCTATTTAATTGTAATTCCTAACTTACACCAATGTCCAAGGTTTGCTAAAGAAAATTTAAAAAAAAAATTACTCACCAGTCCACCAGCCAATCACTTACCTGCTTGGCTGTGATGTCACAATTCGATTTCAATTTTTTTTAGAAGGCAGCCTCCAGGGTGGTCCAGGCATCGGAAGCGCTGCTTGAGCATGCCAATTGTCCGTTCGATGATGTTGTGGGTGGCTACATGGCTGTCATTGTAGCACTGCTCGGCTTCTGTGGTGGGGTTCCGGGGGTGGGTCATGAGCCAGGTAGCCAAGCTGTAACTTTTGTCCCCGATCAGCCAGCCCTGCCCTTGTCTTTGTCGCTGAAACATACATCTGTGACCTCTTCGAATCCGTGGCCCAACATGACCAAAAACCCTTCTTCGAGCTTGAAGCTGCCTGCCAATAGCAACAAGCATGATATGCTGGCGTATGAGTATTGCCCCCCATTGAAATCTCTCACTGACCTTGTAAGCAAAGTGTCATGACACATAAAAGTGCCATTTGCAAATCGCAGCCTCACGCAACCTTCTGTGTGCAACCATAACAGTCAATGACAACTGCGATATAAGATCCTCCAGCCTTTGTTTCAAAATGCCACCAATAGCACCTGCAACACCCTGGGACTGCCTGTTTTTTTCAGCCATTTCCTGTGGCAGGCATTAAATGAGGCGTGAAGTCCTAAAGTTCCACCCGTAGCATTAGCGCAGCCTTGCATGACAATTAACATCATCTTCACGCTGAAAACAGAGGAAGGGGTGGTAAATTTTTGTGTTGGCTCAAACCAATAGTCGAATCTTCTGGCCAGGCGCTAACTCCTGGATGCCCGTCATCATGCCCAAAAACAGCATCTAACGCCCCTCCTGGGTGCTAAACGAGACTGAAATTAGCCAAAAATCCAGCGCACGATGTCCTTAATCTATGAAAAGAGATAATGGTACATATTGAGTAACTAAGCAGTTGTCCATATGAGTCCTGCTTAGCCATTATATATACTATTATATGCTTATGCAAAATCACTGAGGTAGCTAATTTAAAATTTGGGTGGTAGTAAAAACAGCCAATATCAAATTGATATATACATCTATCCCGATTTTTGTTTGGGATGGTGTTTCATGGTGGCCGATCTGACGTCACCCATTTCACACTTTTTCCAAAAATAAAATGACCCACACTGTGTGCGAATATATTCATGAAATGTATTGTGCAATAAAATATGTATGAATTATATGGAACATAACATGCATCCTGTACTATCCTCTAATTAGCACAGGCCACATGCACTCCAAGCTTTACCCCCTGAACAGCTCAATAATAACTCAGATGGAACAGTGTTTTTTTTTCTATTCCATTATTCATTCTCAGGATACGATGTTGCAAGCAAGGCCGGCATTATTTGCCCATCTCTAGTTGCCCTTGTGAAGGTGATGGTGGACCTAGTTGTTGAACCACTGCAGTTCAGGTGGTGAAGGTTCTCCCACAATCTCACAAATTACCAATATTTCTAATCTTTTTTTAGATTCTTTATGTACTATAATGGTCCAAGCCTTCCAGATCTCTCTGTGATTGGTCAAAATTGTATCAAGGAAAGCATTTTTGTATGTGATAAACTGTTTGACAAGTGTCAGTGCCTCAACTTCATAAAGCATTCCCGTGTTTGCATTTCAATTTTGCTTCTATTTCCCATCCTTTGCCACCACTGCTGTCTGATGTCACAGTCATTAATATTGGTTCAGTGTCCCATTCTGTCCTTGTTGAGACTGTAAATTTCAATAAGTTTAAACTAGAATATGCCTTAGAATATTTAGCATTCATGATTGGGTAATAAGCATTCTCATTTATCATCACATTGCCTTTACATCCAATTGTCTGAAATTAGGCTCTTATTATTAGAAATTATCTTCCATGAGAGATTTAAATTTGATTTGCATTTGCTAGCTTTCCATGTTCTTGTCATTGCCTCTGGCTCTTTATTAAGGTAATTTTATGCTTGGTACATTTTACTTTTCTCCATTAAGTGTTCATTCACTCAAATGATTATGTAAACTCCTACTCTATGGATATTCTGTGTGGAATTATGAGTGAGCTTTAAGACTCTGTAATTAATATCTTGTCACGATGGAACTATATTGGGATTGATTTTCATCTCAGCACCATGATCTGGATGCTAATCAGGAGATAGAGGCTGAAAAATCTAGTGGAAATCAGTTCAACCAGATTCACACTGGTTTTGTTTCTAGTCACGTCTGAGACAGGAGTCTGAAGCTCTTGTCCACAGCATTTGAGAACTTCATTTATGTATATGAAAGGAGGCTGAAAAGGGCATTACACCATTTTCTGGCCCTCAGGTCATGTGTTTTGTTGAATCTCCAAATTGCCCAGGAAAACCTGATTGTAAGAAGGACTGCGAGGACCTTTAAAAAGCCCATGTATTTGAAAAGTAAGTTCATTGGGACTTTTAAATGCCCTCTTGTCAATTTTTTTCCCCCGGTTGGCACTTCGGCTCTCATGGCAAATTTTTATTAATGAATTAACAAGGTACAGTGCGAGCTAGTGCAGGAGGGCAACGGCAGCGAAGAGTGACGTCAGCAAGGTGCAGGTCAGTGATTGGAGCGCGGGCAGATGCAGCAGGAGTGGCGAGAGGGACGAAGGAGCGTTGAGAGACTGTGGAAGGATGTGATCGGGGCCCAGGGGAGGTGTGAGTTCGGGTCCAGGGGCCCAGGGGCAGCACGGGCCAGCCCACACTGGGATATGTGTGCACACTAGGTCCGTGCAGCAGAGCAGGTCTCCAGTTGTCTTGGGTAATCCTTGCCACTGGACCAAGACCTCGCTCTGTCAAGCCCGTGTCGTGGCTGGTGTGCAACGGCCACCACATGTTAAAAAATCCACGCACAGGCATCTTCCACCCTTGAGGATGCAGTTCGGGTTCTTCATTCAAAACACCTGTGAACTCATCCTTTTTTTTTGGCGTGGAAGCAAGTCATCCTCGTTTTGAGGGACTGCCTATGATGATGAATTTTTGAGCTACCTTTAATGGCACCAGATGGTTTACACCAGGAATCCTCTGAGTTAGCATTTTTGCAGGGATTGGGGAACCTGTCGAGGGATGCCAGGAGGTCAGGCTGCAAGAGAGGCACTGGGTGGTCCTACGCCAGCCCCACATCTCAACATCTGCACAGAGAGGCTCAGTCACCATCGCTTATAATTTGTGTGAATGCGATTTGCCCACTATACACAATGGCCAGTATACCGTGGCAGCTCTATTATAGCACTCTACTATAATAACAAGAATGTTTCTTCTGCATAGTGACCTATTGCTCAGCTGTTTTGCAGCACCACTCTGATTTGCAGCTTTATTTAAACTACAGTCAGTGCTCAGTTCAAACTGTAACCCAACACCACTTAGAAGGGATTACAAGGGTTTAAGTACACAAAAGGTAAATAACATTAACAAGGTTTTATTGATTTATTTACTTATGTTTGATCTTGCATTCTTGCAAAAATGGGCGATATTTCCGATGTGGGCGTTAACAAAGGGTTTTCAGATATGTCAACTTTGCACCCATTCTCAAAGCGCCTAGTTTCCACTTTTGAAACTGGGCGTTACCACGAGCGATATAAAATAGGCAGTAGCGTGAAATTTTTTTCACCTTCTGCCGTAAAGTGTGGCCGTCCTTTGAAACGGCATGGCAACGCTCGACTCATAAGAACATAAGAACATAAGAATTAGGAACAGGAGTAGGCCATCTAGCCCCTTGAGCCTGCTCCGCCACTCAACAAGATCATGGCTGATCTGGCCGTGGACTCAGCTCCACTTATCCACCCGCTCCCCATAACCCTTGGTCCAGTGGCAAGGATTACCCAAGACAATTGGTTAAAAATCTATCGATCTGTGACTTGAATACATTCAATGAGCTAGCCTCAACTGCTTCCCTGGGCAGAGAATTCCACAGATTCACAACCCTCTGGGAGAAGAAATTCCTTCTCAACTCGGTTTTAAATTAGCTCCCCCGTATTTTGAGGCTGTGCCCCCTAGTTCTAGTCTCCCCGACCAGTGGAAACAACCTCTCTGCCTCTATCTTGTCTATCTCTTTCATTATTTTAAATGTTTCTATAAGATCACCCCTCATCCTTCTGAACTCCAACGAGTAAAGACCCAGTCTACTCAATCTATCATCATAAGGTAACCCCCTCGTCTCCGGAATCAGCCCAATGAATCGTCTCTGTACCCCCTCCAAAACTAGTATATCCTTCCTTAAGTAAGATGACCAAAACTGCACGCAGTACTCCAGATGTGGCCTTAACATTACCCTGTACAGTTGCAGCAGGACCTCCCTGCTTTTGTTCTCCATCCCTCTCGCAATGAAGGCCAACATTCCATTCGCCTTCCTGATTACCTGCTGCATCTGCAAACTAACTTTTTGGGATTCATGCACAAGGACCCCCAGGTCCCTCTGCACCGCAGCATGTTGTAATTTCTCCCCATTCAAATAATATTCCCTTTTACTGTTTTTTTTTCCAAGGTGGATGACCTCACATTTTCCGACATTGTATTCAATCTGCAAAACCTTAGCCCATTCGCTTAACCTATCTAAATCTCTTTGCAGCCTCTCTGTGTCCTCTACACAACCCGCTTTCCCACTAATCTTTGTGTCATCTGCAAATTTTGTTACACTACACTCTGTCCCCTCTTCCAGGTCATCTATGTATATTGTAAACAGTTGTGGTCCCAGCACCGATCCCTGTGGCACACCACTAACCATCGATTTCCAACCTGAAAAGGACCCATTTATCCCGACTCTCTGCTTTCTGTTAGCCAGCCAATTCTCTATCTATGCTAATACATTTCTTCTGACTCCACGTACCTTTATCTTCTGCAGTAACCTTTTGTGTGGCACCTTATCGAATGCCTTTTGGAAATCTAAATACACCACATCCATCGGTACACCTCTATCCACCATGCTCGTTATATCCTCAAAGAATTCCAGTAAATTAGTTAAACATGATTTCACCTTCATGAATCCATGTTGCATCTGCTTAATTGCACTATTCCTATCTAGATGTCCCGCTATTTCTTCCTTAATGTTAGCTTTAAGCATTTTCCCCACTACAGATGTTAAACTAACCGGCCTATAGTTACCTGCCTTTTGTCTGCCCCACTTTGACCTCCCGCCATTCTGGAGGTCAAAGGTCATCATGACATGTGCATAAGAGGAGACAGAGAGAGAGAGAGCTCAGAGGGACTGACGGCGTGGTGTGATTGTTTTCGGAGGAAGAAGGGAGATTTTAGAGCTTCACAGCAAATAGGCAAACAAAAAGTAGCTGTTAACAGCAACATATTTGACCAGATTTTGCCTACAATGGAGAGAGAGGAGGAGGCATCACAGCATGCTGTGGAGACTGGGGTGATTTGACACAGGGAGGGCATGGGAAGCCCACCCTAAAGGACTACCAGAGGATATGAACTGAGATAGCAGAAGTGGTCTCGTCGGCGACCAACGAGGTGCGTGAGGGCAACCAATGCCACAAATGATGGAACGACCTTGTGGAATCCGCAAGAGTAATTATTACATTGATTTACATGTACTTATGTATTTATATAATTTGATTTGTAACAGTCATGAGTGACTATCATCAGATGTGAGGTCTTTTACTTTTACCAGAATGTTTTACTCAAAGCCTGCAGTCATGGTGTACGTCTTTAGGTAAAGAATGATAATTGTCATAATAATCATGATTACATTTGTCGGTTATGTGTTTTATCAGTCTCTGTGACAGTACCTAGCAATAATATCATGCAATGATCTCATTCCATTTCGTCCTGTCACCTTTTACAGAAGAAGCTATCGACGATTAAGTCTGTGCAGAAGCGAACGGATGGAGGGCCACAGAGATGGAGGAGCAGGTGCTCACTGTAAGATTTCTAAAACTCTGGTATTAAATTTGACATTGAGACAATTCTTTTAAAACAATTGGAATAGTTTTATTAAAAACACACACACATGCACATCCACCTTAGTTACAACAGATACAATGAGGTTATAATAAAGAGTGATATACATTACTTCCCTTTCGCTGGCTGGGTTGAACACACAGCTTGCTGTTTTGGCTGATCTTCAACAGGAGGTCTTGTGCCGTGTGTCCAGCAGAGAGAGAGAAAAGGCTGAGTTCTTTATACCTCTCACAAGCCATTGTCCCTCCAAAAGCCTCAGGATTGGACCTTGGTTCCAGGGCAGTTCCTTATTGGCTCTCCTCACACATGTGGCTGTCTGGCCTGGCTCAGCCATCTCTTGATTAGATTCAATGGCTTTCCAATACACAAAATCCATGCGGCAGCTCTGTGGGCTTCCATTTTGATTCTTTCAAAACTCAGCCCATGCTGGCAACCTGTGGACTTTTGTTTTGTTTCAACACAAACAGGTCTTTCCATATAACCTAAACTTTTAACATTTATACATACACAGAAACAATATTAATCATTAATAAACACTTTTATTCTTGCAAACTCCCTACATTGATGGGGAAATATCCTTATTGACCCCTCATATGGTTTATCTCCTCAGGGTTCACATATTCAGAGGAAGAGAGAGAAAAGTGGATGGTCCCCACTTCGTAAGGTGTAGGCCACGTAGGGGATTTAATATAATCTGTTAACATCTCCAGCGGAGACTCTCCCCTTCCCGTATCTTCAGTGCACCGTCACTTCTCACAGCACATTGATGATTGATGCTGTTCGTGAGTCATGCTGCAGCTCCCGCTTCTCCATCTTCCCTCGGTCATGGCACCTATCGGCCTGACAATCGTGAGGATCTGTAACATGGTCTGTGGGAAACAAGATCAGTGCAGTATTTACTCTTTGGCAGTTTTTAACTGATTAATGTGAAACCACTTCTTGTATTTAAAACCATTTTTCCCGGTAACTGAAAGAATAAACCGTGGGGTTCAATAGGTGTATAATCTTATGCGATCCCCAGCACCTGGGATCAAAGGCAGCTTCTTCTTCCCATAATTTGGAATCATTACTGAGTCTCCCACCTCATATTCAAAGGGATGCAGTTTCTTATCAAAGTACTTTTTAATTTGTCTTCATGACTTCCCCAATTTGGTGGCCACAAATCGATTGATCTGATCAGTGAGATCTACCACTTGTTCCAGCCACTTGGAACTATATGTTTTCATTGTCAGGGGACTCATCCCTGTTAGTGTTAGCTGGTCTGGTGTTCTCATGAGCCTCCCCATCATGGCCTGATATGGGGAGACCCCTGTTGTTCTGGGGCAGGTGGGACCAGTACAAACCTGACGGTCTACACCTGGGCAGGACCGGACGCGATGTCCCAGGGGGAGTATTTACTAGTGCTGTTGGGAATGGTTTAAACTAGTACGGCAGGGGGATGGGAATCTATGCAGGGAGACAGAGGGAAATAAAATGGGGACAGAAGCAAAAGGTAAAAAAGGAGATAAGGAAAAGTGAGGTCAGAGAAATCAAAGGCAAAAATCAAAAAGGGTCACATTGCAACATAATTCTAAAAGGAAAAAGAGTGATAAAAAAACAAGCCTGAAGGCTCTGTGTCTGAATGCGAGGAGCATTCATAATAAGGTGGAAGAATTAACTGCACAGATAGCTGTTAACGGATATGATATAATTGGGATTACGGAGACATGGCTCCAGGGTGACCAAGGCTGGGAACTCAACATCCAGGGGGTATTCAATATTTAGAAAGGATAGACAGAAAGAAACCGGAGGCGGGGTAGCGTTGCTGCTAGATAAAGAGGAGATTAACGCAAATAGTAAGGAAGGACATTAGCTTGGATGATGTGGAATCTGTATGGAAAGAGCTGTGGAACACCAAAGGGCAGAAAACGCTAATGGGAGTTCTGTACAGACCACCATACAGTAGTAGTGAGGTTGGGGATGGCATCAAACAGGAAATTAGGGATGCGTGCAATAAAGGTACAGCAGTTATCATGGGTGACTTTAATCTTCATATAGATTGGGCTAACCAAACTGGTAGCAATATGGTGGAGAAAGATTTTGTGGAGTGTATAGAGGTTGGTTTTCTCGACCAATATTTCGAGGAGCCAACTAGAGAGCAGGCCATCCTAGACTGGGCATTGTGTAATGAGAGAGGATGAATTAACAATCTTGTTGCGCGAGGCCCCTTGGGGAAGAGTGACCATAATATGATAGAATTCTTCATTAAAATGGAGAGTGACACAGTTAATTCAGAGACAAGGGTCCTGAACTCAAAGAAATGTAACTTCGATGATTTGAGACGTGAATTGGCGAATGATACTTAAAGGGTTGATGGTGGATTGGCAATGGCAGACATTTAAAAATCACATGGAGGAACTTCAACAACTGTACATCCCTGTCTGGCGTAAAAATAAAACAGGGAAGGTGGCTCAAACGTGGCTAACAAGGAAAATTAGGGATAGTGTTAAATCCAAGGAAGAGGCATATAAATTGGCCAGAAAAAGCAACAAACCTGAGAGCTGTGAGAAATTTAGAATTCAACAGAGGAGGACAAAGGGGGAAAATAGAGCTTGAGACTAAGATTGCAGGGAACATAGAAACTGACTGCAAAAGCTTCTATAGATATGTGAAGAGAAAAAGATTAGTGAAGACAAATGTAGGTCCCTTGCAGTCAGAATCAGGTGAATTTATAATGGGAAACAAAGAAATGGCAGACCAATTGAACAAATACTTTGGTTCTGTCTTCACGAAGGAAGACACAAATAACCTTCCGGAAATACTAGGGGACCGAAGGTCTAGCGAGAAGCAGGGACTGAAGGAAATCCTTATTAGTCAGGAAATTGTATTCGGGAAATTGATAGGATTCAAGGCCGATAAATCCCCAGGGCCTGATAGTCTGCATTCCAGAGTACTTAAGGATGTTGCCCTAAAAATAGTGGATGCATTGGTGGTCAATTTCCAACATTCTATAGACTCTGGATCTGTTCCTATAGATTGGAGGGCAGCTAATAAAACCCCACTTTTTAAGAAAGGAGGGAGAGAGAAAACAGGGAATTATAGACCAGTTAGCCTGACATCAGTAGTGGGGAAAATGTTGGAATCAATTTAAGATGTAATAGCAGCGCTTTTGGATTCGGTCCAAGTTAGCATGGATTTATGAAAAGGAAATCATGCTTGACAAATCTTCTAGAATTTTTTGAGGATGCAACTAGTAGAGTGGACAAGGGAGAACCAGTTGATGTGGTGTATTTGGACTTTCAAAAGGCTTTCGACAAGGTCCCACACAAGAGATTAGTGTGCAAAATTAAAGCACATGGTATTGGGGGTAATGTATTGACGTGGATTGAGAACTGGTTGGCAGACAGGAAGAAAAGAGTCAGAATATAGGGGTCCTTTTTAGAATGGCGGGCAGTGACTAGTGGGGTACCGCAAGGTTCAGTGCTGGGACTCCAGCTATTTACATTATACATTAATGATTTAAATGAAGGAGTTGAATGTAATATCTCCAAGTTTGTAGATGGCACTAAGCTGGGTGGCAGTGTGAGCTGTGAGGAGGATGCTAAGTGGCTGCAGGGTGACTTGGACAGGTTAGGTGAGTGGGCAAATGCATGGCAGATGCAGTATAATGTAGATAAATGTGAGATTATCAACTTTGGTGGCAAAAATAGGAAGGCAAAATATTATCTGAATGGTGACAGATTAGGAAAAGGGGAGATGCAATGAGACCTGGGTGTCATGGTACATCAATCATTGAAAGTTGGCATGCAGATACAGCAGGCAGTGAAGAAGGCAAATGGTATGTTGGCCTTCATAGCGAGAGGATTTGCATATAGGAGCAGGGAGGTCTTACTGCAGTTGTACAGGGCCTTGGTGAGGCCACACCTTGAATATTGTGTACAGTTTTGGTCTCTTAACCTGAGGGAGGACATTCTTGCTATTGAGGGAGTGCAGCGAAGGTTCACCAGACTGATTCCCGGGATGGCAGGACTGACATGTGAAGAAAGACTGGATTGACTGGGCTTATAATCACTGGAATTTAGAAGAATGAGAGGGGATCTCATAGAAACATATAAAATTCTGACAGGATTGGACAGGTTAGATGCAGGAAGAATGTTCCCGATGTTGGGGGAGTCCAGAACCAGGGGTCACAGTCTAAGGATAAGGAGTAAGCCATTTAGAGATGGGAGAAACTTCTTCACTGAGGGAATTGTGAACCTGTAGAATTCTCTACCACAGAAAGTTGTTGAGGGCAGTTTGTTAGATATATTCAAAAGGGAGTCAGATGTGGCCCTTACGGCTAAAAGGATCAAGGGGTATGGAGAGAAAGCAGGAATGCGGTACTAAAGTTGCATGATCTGCCATGATCATATTCAATGATGATGCAGGCTCGAAGGGCTGAATGGCCTGCTACTGCACCTATTTTCTATGTTTCTATGTTTCTATGTTTCAATGAGATGTGGACCTCATTGCCATTAAGCACATTGGCAGCATGTTAGCCCATTGAGTGGAGTGGTCCATGCACAATTTTTTTAACATTGCGGGTCCTGTTCTCCTTTTCGACCCCTCTGGACGACTGGGGGTGGTGAGCAATATGTAATTTGTGTTTTATCCCCAACATTTCTTGTAGGTGGGTAAAAATTTTACTGGTAAAGTGTGAACCTTGATCGCTGTCCACTTGTACTGGTATCCCCACCTACAAAACACATGATTCAATCGTGTTTTAGCTGCTGTGATTGTGGTTTTGGAGCAGCAGGGGAATGCTTCGATACATTTAGTGAATTGATCCACCACCAGAAGGGCATGCTGAAAATTGCCTTACGTCTGTGGAAGTGGCCCAATTAAGTCTATCTGGAGGTGAGTCCATGGCCCTTGAGGTGGGGGTGCGCTTTGAAGCAAGGCTTGGTTAGTGCATGCGGGAGGATTGTGTTGCAGGCACGGTAGGCATCGTGCCACGTATTGGTCGATTGTTTCCCTCATGGAAGGCCACCAAGCTGTGGATGCCACTTTGTAGAAGGTTACCAGGGACGAATAGTATCCTGATATGGG
Source organism: Pristiophorus japonicus (assembly GCF_044704955.1). Lineage (NCBI taxonomy): Eukaryota > Metazoa > Chordata > Chondrichthyes > Pristiophoridae > Pristiophorus > Pristiophorus japonicus. The sequence goes on along the minus strand of NC_091977.1, from coordinate 366,924,655 downwards.
GTGGGAGTGAAAGAGGGAGAGCAGTTCCTGACCCATCTCTGGTGGAGCACACACCACTGGGTAAGCGTTTTCCATTCTTTTGAACATCAGCAACTGCCCATCTGAGTCAGAGGCCCTGGCTAGTATGGTATTGGGAGCCCAGGCTGTTGATTGAGGAAGGGGTTTACCATCCTCGTGCCAGGCGCTTTCAACAGCATATGACCAGTATTGCTGCTGCAGGGATTTTAAATCTAGCTGAGCTGTTGGGGAGGCCTTGCTAACAGCATTGCAGGGCTTAACAACTACATCTTCTATCTCCCCATCAATCGCAGCATCCTTGGCTGCTCTGTCTGCTCTGGAATTTCCCTCACTATGTGGACCCACTTTTCGATGGGCTGCTACCTTTCCTATGAAGCAGGGCTGGGATCGCTGTTTCAGATATGACTTGAGCAGGCGAAACCAGGGCCCATCGACCAGTGTCTTATCGTCCATCATACAATAGTTATTTTTGTGGTATAGGGGTAGGGAGAGCATGGTGTTTATAGCATAGGCACTATCGGACCAAATATCCACGGGTCTATCTGAGGTCTCCTTTACAGCAGTTAGAAATGCAGCAATTTCTGCACATTGTGAAGACTGTCAGTTGCATCTTCGCTGGATGGTTCTTTCTGGCAATACCACAGCATATCCGGTGTAAGGGGATCCTTCAATGTGATATGAGGACCCATCGATATAGACGTCTGGGGAACCCTGTATTGGCTCTTTCTGCACAGGATGGGTCTCAAAGACAATCAGGGGTAACGGACATTCATGCAGGTCCCCCTCATAAATCAGAAATTGTGGCAGCAATGTGGTGGGTTTGGAAATGGTATCAATGTCTCTTTTCATAAATTCCAATGTCCGTTTGCTGAGGCGCAGCGAGGAAACTAGCGAATCTCCAGGTTTCATCAGTAGTTTCAGAGGTGTGTATCCGCTGTGCAGGATTGGAGCCTGTAACCCAGTAATAAAGGTAAAGTGATGTACCGACCAAAAGGTGGCGCTTGCATGCAGTATGCGTCTTTTTTGTCCCCTGCAGGATTCGAGACGCATATGCAATGGGCTGTAGTCGATCAGCTCACATTTGGCACAGAACTGCAGTGAGGCTTTGCTCCGTGGCCCCGACCTCCAACTGGAAGGGCTGTGAGGGATCAGATGGGATCAGACATGCGGCCTGTATCACTGCAGTTTTTAATTTAGCCACGGACTGGGTGTGGGTATCAGTCCATGCTGGGCGTATGTCATCACCCTGCAGTTTTATTAAATCTTACAGGGGCTTTGAAAACTCAGCAAAGCCTGGGATAAAGTTCCTTTGGTACCCCACCAAACCCAAGAATGATCGTTGGACTGCTTTCGAAGTGAGTAATGGCAGTCGCTGTATTATCTCCACCTTGTGAGAGTCGGGGGATGATCCCTCTGAAGAAATGTACACTCCTAGAAAGGTGACCCGTTCTTTTACTAATTGAGCTTTACGGGGATTCACCTTTAGTCCTGCCTGAGCCAACAATGTCAAAAATTCGTGCAAAAGGGACAGATGTTCCTCCATGCTGTCGGTTGCCAACAGTAGATCGTCTACATACTGTAGCAAGCAGCTAGGGTGGGAAAACTCTTTTAAAATTGCAGCCATTTTTTTTTGGTATATCGTGGGGGCATTGTGGAACCCCTGAGGCAAGCATATCAAGGTGTAACTCTGATCTTCAAATGTGAATACAAATTTGTACTGGTCTTCCCCTTTAACAGGGATACTCCAGAATCCATTGGCGATGTCGAAGGTCAAGAAATACTTGGAACCAGCAGGAATTTGAGATATTATGGGAGGAGTTTATCTTACTACCTGTGAGCAGGCTGCTGCTACAGAATTTAACTTTCTGTAATCAATAGTCAGTCGTCAGCTGCAATCAGGCTATTTAACCGGCCATGTGGGTGAATTAGTCATGTACGTGTCGGTTCTACCCTGCTCAACTAGGGATTTTATTGTGTCTCGGATGTATGGGTGACTCTCCCTTGGGATGGAGTACTGTTTGTGAATGAGTGGGGGTGTCCCTCAATAGATTCCTCATCTGCCATTTTTCCACAGTCATGCTTGCGTGTGGCAAACACCACTAGGTGTTCCTCAATTAGTTTTGCCACAGCTTCATTTTCACGCCTTGGAGCGTCATACTCGGATGTCTTTTTAATAGCAAAAACTGAGTGAGCATCTGAAATTTCTATCACTCCTGTCTTACTCCCTATCCCATCCAAACACAGTCCTGATTATAATCTATCACCGCTCCATACTGATCCAACACGTCCGTCCCTAAAATTCCCCTTCCGTCGGGGGTGGTCCTCAGCATAGGTGCTGGGACCTTACAGGTGAGGTCTCCCAACTGAAGTTCAGTGGCCTTCCCTGTATACGCGGGTCAGACAACCCTTGCCCGCCACTACATGGCGTTCAGGGTATGGGTTATGGATGATGGTAACAGCTGAGCCGGTATCGATAAATATAATCTGCTGTCAGCCCCCTTTTAAGACAACAATGACTACTGGTCTCCCGCTACCATCACATCGGAACCCCACTTCTGACCAATCTTTGGGGGCTGAACCTAGTCATTGGGCCGCTCCTTGAATGGATCTCTCTAATGAGTGTGCATCGGCGATTGTGTGCACCAGTAAATGATTTTGCATCCTCCCTGTGGCAATTTGGGTTTGTATGAGGGTTATCAATTGATCCAATCGCTGATCTGTCCCAGAGGCCTTGGATTCATTCCTGGGAGGTATCTATGTGTTGCATCATGGTTTGGTGTTGGTCTGGGTCTGCTGCAGTCTTTTGTTAGGTGGCCTACCTTCTTACAATTAAAGCACGGTCCCTTAAAGGGGTAGTTTCGAGATCCCTCCTCCATTGTCACTGGCTTATTTGCATGGGGTGCTGACTTCCCCTTTAACTTGTCTCTTACCATCTCCCAGGCTATTTGAGCGCTGGTCTCTATATCTGTCCACTGATTGGTGGGCATCTTGGCTATTTCCAGAGTGGTTTTAACTAAAGGGTGGAGTTGGGTCAGGAACATGGATTTAAATTGTTCATGATTCTTTCCTACTGTAGCAGTTGCGGGTGCCTGGTTCTGCGTACGTTAATAGATATCGTACAGATAATTACCGAAGGCTCTAGGGATCTCTTCTGGGTGCTGCTTGGTTTTATTAAGCAGAGCCATTAAGTTCAAGTTTTGAATCCCTAAATGGTTTAGGATCCAGGTCATGAGTGCATCTGCCGATGCGCCAGGCTGGAGGACTGCGTCTCGTAGATTATCTTTTAGGAAGTGGAACAGGCCAAGAAGAGGACTCGTGTTAAGTCTCTCTCTTCCAACTCAGAGTGAAACCTCCTGAAATTTGCCCACCTCCTATTAACTTCCAGTCGATCGGCCCCATCATTAATGGGCCCTAACTCGTGGCTACCCTCTGTGGCATCAGCACCAGATATGGGTCGTGAGTCGGTATGGTTACTGGTGATGTGGCCGTGCGCATTACGTCATGAAGAAGTGGTTACTACGGCTACAATTGGCTCTTGTGTCTCCAAGGTATCCCATTCTACACCACTCTCCTGGGGATTATACTGACTTCCTTCTTCATCCCCTTCTGCTGTCTCTGTTATGGCTTCCCGTGTTACTGCAGATACCAGAGGTCTGCTGCTCCCCAACTTACTTTTTAGCCTCACGATTTCTAGTTGGCACTGGGACTGATCTGCCTCCCTTTGTGGCTTCTTAATGACTTCCCTTAACATAGAAACATAGAAAATAGGTGCAAGAGTAGGCCATTCGGCCCTTTGAGCCTGCACCACCATTCAATAAGATCATGGCTGATCATTCACCTCAATACCTCTTTCCTGCTTTCTCTCCATACCCCTTGATCCCTTTAGCCATAAGGGCCATATCCAACTCCCTCTTGAATATATCTAATGAATTGGCATCAACAACTCTCTGCAGTAGAGAATTCCACTGGTTAACAACTCTCTGAGTGAAGACGTTTCTCCTCATCTCAGTCCTAAATGGCTTACCCCTTATCCTTAGACTGTGACCCCTGGTTCTGGACTCCCCCAACATCGGGACCATTCTTCCTGCATCTAACCTGTCCAGATCTGTCAGAATTTCATATGTTTCAATGAGATCCCCTCTCATTCTTCCAAACTCCAGTGAATACTTGCCCAGTCGATACAGTCTCTCCTCATATGTCAGTCCTGCCATCCTGGGAATCAGTCTGGTGAACCTTTGCTGCACTCCCTCAATAGCAAGAATGTCCTTCCTCAGATTAGGAGAACAAAATTGAACACAATATTCCAGGTGAGGCCTCACCAAGGTCCTGTACAACTGTAGTAAGACCCCCCTGCTTCTATACGCAAATCCTCTCGCTATGAAGGCCAACATGCCATTTGCCTTCTTCACCGCCTGCTGCACCTGCATGTCAACCTTCAATGACTGATGTACCATGACACCCAGGTCTTATTGCACCTCCCCTTTTCCTAATCTGCCGCCATTCAGATAATATTCTGCCTTCATGTTTTTGCCACCAAAGCGGATAACCTCACATTTATCCACATTATACTGCAACTGCCATGCATTTGCCCACTCACCTAACCTGTCCAAGTCACCCTGCAGCCTCTTAGCATCCTCCTCACAGCTCACACCGCCACCCAGCTTATCCGCAAACTTGGAGATATTACTCTCAATTCGTTCATCTAAATCATTGATGTATATTGTAAAGAGTTGGGGTCCCAGCACTGAGCCCTGCGGTACCCGACTAATCACTGTCTGCCATTCGGAAAAGGATGCATTTATTCCTGCACTTTGTTTCCTGTCTGCCAACCAGTTCTCAATCCACGTCAATACATTACCCCCAATACCATGTGCTTTAATTTTGCACACCAATCTCTTGTGTGGGACCTTGTCAAAAGCCTTTTGAAAGTCCAAATACACCACATCCACTGGAACCCCTTGTCCACTCTACTAGTTACATCCTCAAAAATTCTAGAAGATTTGTCAAGCATGATTTCCTTTTCATAAATCCATGCTGCCTTGGACTGATCCAGTCACTGCTTTCCAAATGCGTTGCTATTTCATCTTTAATAATTGATTCCAAAATTTTGCCCACTCCTGATGTCAGGCTAACCGGTCAATAATTCCCCGTTTTCTCTCTCCCTGCTTTTTAAAAAAGTGGTGTTACATTAGCGACCCTCCAGTCAATAGGAACTGATCCAGAGTCAATAGACTGTTGGAAAATGATCACCAATGCATCCACTATTTCTAGGGCCACTTCCTTACAACTCTGGGATGAAGACTATCAGGCCCTGGGGATTTATCGGCCTTCAATCCCATCAATTTCCCAAACACAATTTCCTGACTAATAATGATTTCTTTCAGTTCCTCATTTTTGCTAGACCCTCGGTCCCCTAGTATTTACGGAAGGTTATTTATTTCTTCCTTCGTGAAGACTGAACCAAATTATTTGTTCAATTGGCTTCCCATTTCTTTGTTCCTCATTATAAATTCACCTGAATCTGACTGCATGGGACCTATGTTTGTCTTCACTAATCTTTTTCTCTTCACATATCTTTTGCAGTCAGTTTTTATGTTCGCAGCAAGCTTCCTCTCATACTCTATTTTCCCCCTCCTTATTAAACCCTTTGTCCACCTCTGCTGAATTCTAAATTTCTCCCAGTCCTCGAGTTTGCTGCTTTTTCTGGCCAATTTATATGCCTCTTCCTTGGATTTAACACTATCCCTAATTTCCCATGTTAGCCATGGTTGAGCCACCTTCCCCATTTTATTTTTACTCCAGACAGGGATGTGCAATTGTTGAAGTTCATCCCTGTGATCATTAAATGTTTGCCATTGCCTATCCACCGACACCCTTTAAGTATGATTTTCCAGTCTATTCTATCCAATTCACGTCTCACACCACCGAAGTTACCTTTCCTTATGTTCAGGACCCTAATCTCTGAATTAAATGTATCATTCTCCATCTTAATAAAGAATTATACCATATAATGGTCTCTCCTCCTAGATTGCTAATTAGTCCTTTTTCGTTACACATCACCCCGTCTAGGATCACCAGCCCTCTAGTTGGTTCCTCGACATATTGGTCCAGAAAAGCATCCCTAATATACTCCAGGAAATCTTCCTCCACTGTACTGCTACCAGTTTGGTTAGCCCAATCTATGGGCCCAAGTTTCGGGCTGCGCCTAGAACGGCGCAGCCCCGTCCTGGACGCCCATTTTTCGTGCCACAAAGTGCGCCTAAAAAAAACTTACAGATTCTCCGGCTCCCTGCAGGTCGTTTGCAGCTCGGCGCGGTGCAGCACAAGCTGAAGGGGGCGGAGCCAGGTCCCTGCACTGAAAACAGTGCCAGGACCTCTGCACATGCGCGCTACAGTGGGCGCGCATGTGTAGTAGCTCCAGGCGCCCAAAACTGTGTGGGAGGGGCCCGAAGCACGCAGCCCCTAGCTGAATGGCCTCACTGGGGTTGCGTGAATAAGGCTCCTCCCACGCCCAGCTCCTGCTTCCTCCCGACTGGACCCGACCCGACTCTTGACTCCCGCTCCCATGCCCCCACCCACCAGAGCCCACCCCCCCCGACCCGACCTCCACTTCCCCCACTCCCGACCTTCCCCCCCCTCCTCGACCGACCTCCCCACCCCCCCGATCGATCTCCCCCCCACCCGACCGATCTCTGCCGTCCCCCCCCACGACCGATCACCCCTCCCCTCCGCCCCGACCTGCGCTCCCCCCGATCCGCGCTCCCGACACCCCCGGACCCTGGACCCGAAGCCACCTAACTTTCAATCGGTAAATCTAAGCTCGAAGTCTTGGGCCCGGCCGGGCCCGGCCAGTTCAGCCTCCCTCTCCTTTCTTTCTCTCTCTCTCTCTCTCCCTTCTCTCTCTCTCTCTCTCTTCCCCCTTCTCTCCCCCTTCCCCTCTCTCCCTTCTCTTCCCCTCTCCCCTCTCTCCCACCCTTCTCTCACCCCCCTCCCCTCCCTTCTCTCACTCCCCATCCCCTCCCTTCTCTCACCCCCCTCCTCCCTCTGTTCTCTCCCCCCTCCCTTCTCTCACCCCTCCCCTCCCTCCTCCTACCTCTCCTCCCCCCCTCCCCTCCCTCCTTTCTCACCACCTCCCCTCCATCCCTTCTCACCCCCTCCCTTCTCAACCCCCCTCCCTTCTTACCTCCCTCCCCTCCCTCCCTTCTCACGCCCCTCCCCTCCCTCCCTTCTAATTCCCTCCCTCCCTTGTCACCCCCCTCCCCCCCCACCCCCTCTCCCCCACTACAACCCCTCTCCCCCACTCCATCACCCCTCCTCCCCCTCCTCTCCACCCCGCCTCCCCATCCTCCCCCTTCCCTCCACCCCTCGCTGTCAGAAACACAGACACTGACAGACAGAGAGTGAGAGAGACACACACAGGCAGACAGAGAGATAGAGACACTAACAGAGACACACAGCGGGGCCGTCCCAGCAGGCTGTTGGAGGACTCCCGGTGCTGCAGTCAGTAAGTAGAAATGTTTTATTTTTTGATTTTTTAAAAATTTATTTTTTATTAATTTTTTTGATTGATTTATTGGTTGATTTATTGAAGTTTTTATCATTTATTATTGATGATGACTCTTTTTGTAAAATTGAAGTGTTTAATGTTTGTAAACTTCCCTTTAACCCCCGCCCCCCCCCGCCCCCATTCCCTACGCCTGATTTGTAACCTACGCCTGATTTTCTAAAGTGTAGACAAGGTTTTTTCGAGCGTACAAAAATCTTCACTTACTCCATTCTAAGGGAGTTTGGAGTAAGTTTTCACTGCCGAAACTTTGAAAACAGGCATAAGTGGCCGGACACGACCCATTTGAAAAGAAAATTCTGTTCCAAAGTGAAACTGTTCTAACAAACTAGAACTGGAGCAAACTAAATGCCGAGAATTTGAATTTCTAAGATACTCTGTTCTACATCAGTTGCTCCAAAAAATCAGGAGCAACTGAGGCCGAAATTTGGGCCCACAATGTCGATTAAAGTCGCCCATGATAGCTGCTGTACCTCTACTGCAGGCATCCCTAATTTCTTGTTTGATACTGTCCCCAACCTCACTACTACTGTTTGGTGGTCTGTACACAAATCCCACTCGCGTTTTCTGCCCTTTGGTATTCTGCAGCTGAACCCATACAGATTCCACATCATTCAAGCTAATGTCCTTCCTTACTATTGTGTTAATTTCCTCTTTAACTAGCAATGCTACCCTACCTCCTTTTCCTTTCTGTCTATCCTTCCTGAATGTTCAATACCCCTGGATGTTGAGTTCCCAGCCTTGGTCAACTTGGAGCCATGTTTCCGTAATCCCAATTATATCATATTCGCTAATAGCTGCCTGCGCAGTTAATTCATCCACCTTATTACGAATACCCTCACATTGAGGCACAGAGCCTTCAGGCTTCTTTTTTTAACAAACTTTGTCCCTTTAGACTTTTGCTATAATTTGGCCCTTTTTGATTTTTGCCTTGGATTGCTCTGCCCTCAACTTTTACTTTTCTTCTTTCTATCTTTTGCTTCTGCCCCCATTTTACTTCCCTCGGTCTCCCTGCATAGGTTCCCATCTCCTGCCATATTAGTTTAACCACTCCACAACAGCACTAGCAAACACTCCCCCTCGAACATTGATTCCGATCCTGCCCAGGTGCAGACCGTCTGGTTTGTACTCATCCCACCTCTCCCAGAACCGGTTCCAATGTCCCAGAAAATTGAATCCCTCCCTCTTGCACCACTCCTCAAGCCACATATTCATCTTAGCTATCCTGTAATCCTTAATCTGACTAGCACGTGGAACTGGTAGCAATCCTGAGATTACTACCTTTGAGATCCTACTTTTTAATTCAACTGCTTGCTCTCTAAATTCAGCTTGTCAGACCTCATCCCGTTTTTTACCTATATCGTTGGTACCTATATGCACCACGACAACTGGCTGTTCACCCACCCCCTCCAGAATGCCCGACAGCTACTCCGAGACATTGCATGATGTGAAGTCAATAGATGCCACACCCACTCATATCTGAACAATCATATATGATAGATGATTTCTAAAATTATCATCGACATAATGATGGCCTAATGAAAATCATTGGAATGCAAATGTGTTGATGGTCATGAAATGTGATGTCTGCGATGATTTTGAGAGCGGTGGTGCTTTTGTCGGGCATATGCTGTGTGTAGAGCGGGACTCACCTTGTGACCCTAGCATCCCATTCTCCTCTAATAACCTAATTTCTGTATTTCAGCTCAGCCAGCAGTGCGTCCCAAGGCAAGACCACAGAGGCCAGAAGGTGGGGGCGCGGGGCAGGAGTCAGCGGACAATCCTACATCTGGTGCTGAGGAGCTCTGCTTCTCGCCCGTCAATCCACTGGATCTGTTCTCCACGGATGAGAGCACGGACTTCGAGGAATCTACATCACCACGCTCCAGAAGCCATTCCACCTGAAGGACATCTAGTGGTCCTCTGGTCATTCCCACCTCCACTCTGCAAGCACGTCGCCACAGGGCACCCCATTTGTCCCCAGGACGGCATCGACCTCGCGGAGGTTCCATGGACGTGGTAGGTCTGTTCCACGAGCGCCACATGACAGCAGAGAGATGATACAGTTGTCCAGGAGGAATGTAGACATTGATGATCAGCTCATCAAAACATTGGGGGGCATATCCTGACAGCTGGCCACCAGTAATTTCCGCGGATGGTGGAGACCCAGGATGCGCTAGCCAGGAACACTGCTGCCACAGGCCTCCCAGTGGTCCCTGAGCACTGCACCCCACCTCTATGTTCTGCACCACCATTGCAAATGATAGATGAGAGCAAGGACCAAGATCCTGCTTCTGCATCAGAGAATGTTGCCCCCTCGGCAGCTCCCGCTCCCGTACTCGTGCAACCACCGCATCTTCCTTCATCCCCCCAATGAGGCACCGCCTGAGGAGCTCCTCGGCCAGGCACCATGGAGCGAGGAGAGGAAGGGGTAGAGGTGGGAAAAAGAAGGAGAAGGAAAGTGAGGTGCATGTCTGCAGATGATGGCGGTGTTATATCTCCATCTGGGTGTATGCAACTTGTTGCAATGTATGGGGGCTGGGGACCACGCTCCTGCTTTGCCTTTGTATTCTGTATTGCTGGACATGTTGAGCATGTGATTTATGTCAATGGTGGAAAAAGTGGGGTGTGGGCAGAGGTTGGGTGTTATTGCCTGTGATACTTATGATTTCAGACCAATATTGGTATAACATTTTTGTTATTGAACATAACCTTGTTGTGCATTGTCTGAGATCGCTGCACCGTTATACACTGGTGATTCCTTAACATGAAAGGGTTAAATACAACCTTACATCAATCAGCATAAACTTTAACTGGCACCAAGGTGATGGACACCATTGATGTCTGAGCTGCAAACATATAGCAGTGTGTCAGCATTGTCACTCACTTCAACGCTCTTTCAGGCAAATCGTTGAGATATCAGCTCCTGACATAAGAATGGGATTTTAAAAATGCCAGCCACACCGCTGGCGTTAGTTCAGAACAGTTCCACTTTTTGTGGCCGTTTTTTGGGGGTGAGCGATATTGTGGGCGATATGTGTGTGAGGTGGTGAAATTGATGCTGAGTGATCTCATGGCTGCTAGTTTCGGTAAATATGCTCTTTATGACAAAAAAAAGTGGGCGGGCAGTATTATTGAATGTCGGCGTTAAATCAGTGCGGAAATTAAAGCTGGGCGATATTATGGACATTGATTTTGCCCATTCTGATGATTCCGCCCAAAAAGAGCGGGCGGGAGGTCATATTTCTTTCCCGGCGTTAAGCATATGGGGAAAGTTATGCTCGCCGACAAGTTTTCTAAAAATGGGCGTCAGTTTCCATTTTGTGACTAAATGGGCGATATATGGGCGTTATATGTCATTTCAGCGGTAAAGTGGGTGTTAAGTGGGCGTTACACATGCAAAAAAAGTGGAGGTTCTCGCCCATTGTCCCACTTCACTGCGTAACCTACTTGGGAATGTCCGTGGCCTGGATCAACAGAGGGCTAGATGCCAAGCTCTGTCATGCTGCAGAAACACTTGTGGCTACCATGCACCATACAACATGCACATGTGCAGGGATAGTAATGGTCAGCTGTGACCTGAAACTTGGTTGAGCTTTCTTATAGTTAGTGCCGAGCTATGGGATGGTGTTGTGCGATGGCACAGGGGAAAACCCTCCCCTCTTCCATTTCACATAGCACCTCCTTGATTCTGCAGCCATCCAAGTGGAAGTCAAATGCTGAGCTGCACCATCATTTGTCTGCAGATTCATGCCTACACCTATGGATCCCCTTCCTTTCGTGCTGGCTTGCCACTTCTTAATCACCTGCTCTTTTAGCCTTGGCTAGGACACCAGTGGGTTGAGATGTCTTTTAATGCTCTCCAGAGGCCTGCTAACCTTTCGTTCTCCTCATTGTGACCCTCTCATTTAATTGTTCCAATCGCTTTCAATTTGACTTACACACAATTTTCCTTTCCTACCAATGGAATCAGTCCTCGACCCACCTGTGTTGGCATCTGAAGTTGTGAATAATTATATAATTCAGGTTAGAATGGGAAATTGAATGCTATTTACACCTGAGCTTCAGACAAGTCTCATGGCATTGCAAAGCAAATTAGAACTGATTCCTGCCTGAAGATGAAAATCACCAGAATATTTTTTCATGGTGTGATTAAGTATTGAGCACTGTGTTACTGATTCTCTTTCATTTTAACAATCCCCTGTGACAAATTATTCCAATTATAATCTTTGTTCACATAAAAACAAGAACTTCCAAGTTTCACTTAAGTTCCACACCATCCAGATTTGAACATACACTTCCGCTCCCTCATTGTCACTGGACCGAAATCCTGGAATTCTCTACCTTGCACCTTAATGGAGCAGCATCACCACAAAGAAAACGGTGGTTAATGGCGAATGCTCATTACCACCTGTTCCGGAAAATGTGGGCTGGGTAATAAATGCAGTCTTGCCAGGGTCACACACATCCCAGGAACAAATAAAAAAGAATCCTTCATCAGGAATATATTGGCACAATTGTGTTGAACAATATAGATATGAGGAGTTTGTTCATATCAAATGAAAAGAATAAATTTGAAAGCAGGATATAATGCTCTTTACAATCACAGAATAATTTAACTTTCACTACCTTAAAAACACTCATGCAAGTAATGGTCCTTATAATATTGAATCTTCACTGAGAGTCACAGTTACTGTCACTATACATCAGGTATTATTTTTATAGCATGAAAACTCAAATCTGACGGTCATTATGTTCATTTAGTTACTTCATGAACATTCAGTATGGATAGAAATCTCATTACATCTTTAATCCAGTATAGCTACAACACTAGCATCTATCTGACAATGTGGAAAACTGCCCAGATATAACTCTTTGGGGGGGGGGGGAACAAAATACACGTTAGATCAAGTGCCCCCTGATCTGGGGGACACTCCAGACACTTAACTGCGCCTTTTTTTAAAAGTTTTTTGTTTGCCCAGATATATCCTGTCCACAAAAAGCAGGACAAATCCAATCTGGCCAATTACCGCACAATCAGTCCACACTCACTCATCAGCAAAGTGATGGAAGGTTTCGTCGACAGTGCTAACAAGTGGCACTTACTCACCAATCACCTGCTTACCGATGCTCAGTTGGGTTCTGTCAGGACCACTCGGCTCCAGACCTCATTACAGCCTTGGTCCAAACATGGACAAAAGAGCTGAATTCCAGAGGTGAGATGAGAGTGACTGTCCTTGACATCAAGACAGCATTTGACCGAGTGTGACACTAAGGAGCTCCAGTAAAACTGATGGGGAAACTCTCGACTGGCTGGAGTCATACCCAGCACAAAGCAAAATGTTTGTGGTGGTTGGAGATTAATCATCACAGCCCTAGGACATCGCTGCAGGAGTTCCTCAGGGCAGTGTCGTAGGCCCAACCATCTTCAGCTGATTCATCAATGACCTTCCCTCCATCAAAAGGTTAGAAGTGGGGATGAGCGCAAATGACTGCACAGTGTTCAGTGCCTTTTGCAACTCCTCAGATAATGAAGTAGTCCATGCCCGCATGTAAAAAGACCTGGATGACATTCAGGCTTGGGCTGATAAATGGCAAGTAACATTCGGGTCATTAAAGTGCCAGACATTGACTATCTCCAACAAGCAAGAGTCTAATCACCATCCCTTGACATTCAACGGCATTACCATTGCTAAATCCCCCACCATCAACATCCTGGGGGTCACCATTGACCAGAAACTTAACTGGACCAGCCACATAAATATTGTGGCTACAAGAGCAGGTCAGAGGCTGAGTATCCTGCAGTGTGTGTTTCAGCTCCTGACTCATAATAACATAAGAAATAAGAGCAAGAGTAGGCCATACGGTCCCTCGAGCCTGCTCCGCCATTTAATACAATCATGGCTGATCCGATCATGGATTCAGGTCCACTTCCCTACCCACTCTCCATAACTCATTATTCCCTTATTGTTTAAGAAACTGTCTATAAGACTCCCCAAAGCCTTTTCCCCATATACAAGGCACAAGTCATGAGTTTGATGGAACACTCTCCACTTGCCTGGATGAGTGCAGCTCCAACAACACACATGAAGCTCGACACCATCCAGGACAAAGCAGCCCACTTCATTGGCACCCCATCCACCACATAAACATTCACTCCCTCTACCATCATGCATGGAGTACCTTCTACATCGTTCATTGCAGCAACTCGCCACAGCATCTTCGACAGCACCTCACATACCCAGGACCTCTAGCACCTTGAAGGAAATGGGCAGCAGGCACATGGGAACCTGCAACTTCCCCTCCAAGTCACATACCATCCTGACTTGGAAGTATATCGCCATTCCTTCATCGTCGCTGGGTCAAAATCCTGGAACTCCCACCCTAACAGCTCTGTGGGAGTACCTTCTCCACATGGACTGCAGCCGTTCAAGAAGGTGGCTCACCACCACCTTCTCAAGGGCAATTGTGGATGGGCAATAAATGCTGGCCTTGTCAGTGACGCCAAAATCTATTGAACGAATAAAAACAAATGGAATACTTTTCTGCTGCTATGAGTGAATGAAGTGTAAAAATAGGAACTGACAAAATGTCTGAAGCATCAGACTTATTTAGTGAGCAAGAGAGAAAGATAATGAAAGGCATTTTTGTTATCTATGCTAGGTTTTCATTATCTGTGTTCAGTAATGGTGTTCAGTGTGTCTGAATAGATATGTGACTGGTCGTCACAAAGATAAATTCATTGCAGATAACAAGTGAGCATAATGATGAAAGATTTGACTATGAACTATGTCTTCAACCAAAGCAGGTTATTCTAATAGTCAGCTAACATTTTCAACATAAATTTAAAATACATGGTCCATGCTAATTAATGGGCACATGTTTAGAATATTGGGAATATTTGCTGAATTACTGATGCATTCTGTACGTTGTAATGGAAAAAATTAGAACAATTTCTATTGGGGATGGTGAATGTGTATTTTGCTACATTTGATGAACAATTCTTGTAACAATTTTTTTTTTAGCAATAGCCAGTAAATTTGTAATTAATAAGCACTGCCATCCTTTGCAAAGAATACTGATTTGGATTTGCATACAAGTAGGTCCCCAAATTCCTGGATTGGTGGAATACTGTAAATTGCTAATTGCACCTTTGTGGAGCAAGGAATTTGGGTTCAGTCCAATACCCACCGTGGTTCTGCTCCAGAAGTATACGGGCATAAATTGCATTTATGTTCAAGACGCGACACATCTCTTGGCAGTCACATGCAAATTCTGGAATTAGGACAAGATAACATCACCTGACCTAAGTTCCATAAATTTCACCTTCCCGTCCACCCTTGAGAATGTGCAGAACTATTTGACCGGCACAGTTTGCCAAGATCTGCCCATCAAGATGGAAGTATTTGCTTAAAGGGAAACTGTTGAACTGAAATTGCTTCTGGAGACTTTTGTTATATCTTGGGATTCACTGCATTAGAGAAAATAAAATCACTTACATACTGCATTCCCCTTAGAATGCACTTACTGAGCAATTACTGAAGACTGCACAATGGGCATCCCAATGGCAATCCCACTTTACGTGATGTACATACTGGAGTAAGGGGAGGATGTGGAACAGCAAGAGGTTGTATGGGAAGCCAGATTAATTAGAGAGAAGACAGAATTAGAAATGGGCACTACCCATTTAGCAGAATGTATTAACTCAAGAGCAGTTTCTGAGACCTTTCCTAAAACTCGGCCTTAAATTAACTGGTTTTAAAAATGGGTGAAGAGACGATAAAGATGGAGTACTTTTCATGTAAAGCACTTCCTTCTTCTTCAGATTAGAGAGAGCCAGTGTGCTAATTGTGTTTTACTAATTTTATTATTAAGCATTGATTGAGACGGTGTTAACTTTTAGCCAAGTTCCTAAGTTGTTGGATATAAATTTTGGGTTAATAGGATATTAATGCTCGACCCACTGGTAGCAATCTTTCTGTGTGTTCAGTGTTTCCACATGGCATTAATTTTTCCGATTTAAAACTGATTTGAAAGCAGTGGAAGGTGCCAAGAGAGTTCCAGTAATGTGCATGGTGGAATATATTGGCTGAATGAGGAGTCATTCAGTGAACTTTGCAATATATGTTGATTCAATTTTGCCAATTCTAGATACTTGGAGGAGGAGGAGGAGGAACAGGAACACCATAGCCCCAGAAGTTCAAGGTCACAACAAGTGTACCTTCAGGTTTTAGTACTGTCCAATGCAGCATGAACACTGCCAAAATGTTTGCTGGACCTCAGTGAGGGACATTTTGCCTTGAGAGTGATGTGAGCTCCAACCTGCACCATCCTGGAACCAGTCTTGCACTCAAAGAACAACGTCCAGAAATAGAGAGTTTCTTAAACGATAAGGGGATAAGGGGTTACGGGGAGCGGGCAGGGAAGTGGAGCTGAATCCATGATCAGATCAGCCATGATCTTATTGAATGGCGGAGCAGGCTCGAGGGGCCTTATGGCCTACTCCTGCTCCTATTTCTTATATTCTATGTTCTTATTAGCATGCATAGCGGATTGGCTAATGAACAGAAAACAGAGAGACGGGATAAATGCTTAATTCTCAGGTTGGCAATCAGTAACCAGTGGGGTGTCGCAGGGATCAGTGCTAAGACCCCAACTTTTTACAATCTATATCAACGAATTGGAGGAAGGGACCGAGTGCAATGTAGCCAAGTTTGCTGATGATAAAAAGAAGAAAAGCAATGTGTGAGGAGGACACAAAATTCTGCAAAAGGACATAGACAAGCTAAGTGAGTGGGGAGAAATTGGAAGATGGAGTATAATATTGGAAAGTGTGAGGTCATGAACTTTGGCAGAAAAAAATCAGAGCAAGTTATTATTTAAATGGAGAAATATTGCAAACAGTTGCAGTACAGCGGGACCTGGGGGTACTTGTGCACGAAACACAAAAGATTAGTATGCAGGTACAGCCAGTGATCAGGAAGGCCAATGGAATCTTGGCCTTTATTGCAAAGGGGATGGAGTATAAAAGCAGGGAAGTCTTGCTACAGCTATACAGGGTATTGGTGTGGCCGCACCTGGAATACTGCGTGCAGTTTTGGTTTCCATATTAACGAAAGGATATACTTGCTTTGAAGGCAGTTCAGAGAATGTCCACTAAGTTAATTCTGGAGATGAGGGGGTTGACTTATGAGGAAAGGTTGAGTAGGTTGGGCCTCTACTCATTGGAATTCAGATGAATGAGATGTGATCTTATCAAAACGTATAAGGTTATGCGGAGGCTTGACCAGGTGGATGCAGAGAGGATGTTTCCACTGATAGGGGAGACTAGAGGGAGAGGGCATCATCTTAGAATAATGGGCCGCCCATGTAAAACTGTGATGAGGAGGAATTTCTTCTCTCAGAGGGGTGTGGATTTGTGGAATCCGCTGCCTCGAGAGCTGTGGAAGCTGGGACATTGAATAAATTTAAGACAGAAGTAGACAGTTTCTTAAACGATAAGGAAATAAGGGGTTATGGAGAGCGGGCAGGGAAGTGGACCTGAGTCCATGATCGGATCAACCATGATCGTATTGAATGGTGGAGCAGGCTCGAGGGGCCGAATGGCCTATTTCTTATGTTCTTGTGTTCTTATGTTCTTATGTCCAGTTGGCCACTGGGTGTTCCAGGTTTCAATAGGAGAAATCACTCAGATTATCCAGCAATTGACTGATGCATCACAAAGATAATAAATGTCCCCTTCTATCATGCATCAGCATATATCAAGTTCAGTAGCAGAAATTGATATCAGCTGGGAAGACACACTCAATCTTACCAGTTGCATAGTAATCTTGAAGTACAAGGCACCACTGATTGTATTCATGGGCATCCTCAAGCAAGGCCAATCACTTTTACAGCACAGAGAACTATGAATTCCTCAGCATTCTGATGGTATAAAACCACCAGCAAAAATAATTATACAAGCTAATGCTCATTTCTCCAGGAAATAATTGCACTGCACACCTCTTGAGAAAATAAAGGATTTCCCAATTGTTCAAGCAGAGGATAGACAGCAAGGTTTGCTTTGGAACACATGACTTACCTACTCCAGACTGCAGGGTGGATGAGCAGACTGACCAAGGCACCATGGTGCAGAAAGCCCATTCAAATGGGGGGAGTAAAGAGGCAGGTGGTTGTAGTAGGGGACAGTATAGTTAGCGGGATAGATAGAGATCTCTGCAGCAAAGAGCTTGTGTCCCGAAGGCTGTGTTGCCTACCCGGTGCCAGGGTAAAGAACATCTCCTCCGGGCTGGAGAAGAACTTGCAGTGGGAGGGGGAGGATGCAATTGTCGTGTTACACGTAGGTACCAATGAAATAGGTAGAACTAAGAAAGAGGTTCTGCTGAGTTTGAACAGCTAGGGACTAACTTGAAAAGCAGAACCACAAAGGTAATAATAGCCATGAGCAAATTGGCATAGGGTCAGTAGAATCAGGAAGATGAATGCGTGGCTCAGAGGTGGGTGTGGGAGAAGTGGGTTTTGATTCGTGGGGCACTGGCACCAATACTCGGGAAAGAGAGAGCTGTTCCGTGGGGACGGACTACACCTGAACTATGCTGGGACCAGAGTTCTAGTGAACCAAATAACTAGGGAGGTAGACAGGGCTGTAAACTAAATAAGGTGTGTGGGGGGGAGGCGGGGGGAGGGATGTATGGATGGTCACAGTGGAGAGAAATCTAGAATGCTAAAGAAAAGCAGGAAAGTGAATGTGGTAAGGATAACCAAATTCTGTCAGGAAGGGACAGAGCATACAAACAAAAGAGTGCACTAACAAATAGGGTCCAGGTAAGGAAAAATAGCGATAAGACAAATAGGGCTATAGTACAAAATAATGTTAAGATGTCTAAAAATGTTAAAAAGACAAACTTAAAAGCATTGTATCTGAATGCACGAAGCATGTGGAATAAGGTAGACAAATTAACAGCGCAAATAGATGTAAACGGATACAATATAGTTGCAATTACGGAGACATGGTTGCAGCGTGACCAGGGTTGGGAACTGAATATCCAAGGATATTCAATATTTATGAAGGACAGGCAAAAAGGAAGAGGGGATTGTTTTATATGCAGACGATGGATATACTCTCTGTGTAGTTACTGTGTGGTTACACAAGATGGAGACTTATTTACCTGATGTACTTTCAATAAGGTTAATACTGTGTACATATGTGCTGGCACCACTAGAGGGTGCAACTGGTGGAGACCGGCGGTCTCCTGCCTTGGTGGCAGGGCCCAGTATAAAAGGCTGCACACCATACTTGTGCCTCACTCTGGAGTTTGGAATAAAGGACCAAGGTCACTACAATTTGAGTACAACACATTGCCTCATGGAGTAATTCATAAGTACATTACAGACATAATAACTGGTGATGAGAATAAGGACTTTCACGCAATATTATAGCTACCTTTCCCACACTAAAAGACCTCACAGAGGGTGATGATTCGAATACTTCCACAGAAAGGCTCAAGCAATATTTTGTGGCAAACGACCTGGCAGGGGAGATGAACACATTGGCAGAGAAACACAAGGCTATACTGCTGACCAGTTGTGGGCCCGAGGTCTACCGCCTCGTCAGGGACTTGCTGGCACCCACGAAGACCAAGAATAAGACATACGATGAGCTGACTGAACTAATTTGTGACCAAATCAAACCAAAAGAGAGCATCCTCATGGGTGGTGTGGCGTTGTTAGTAAAGGATGCAATCGGACCAATAGTGAGAAAGGATATTGGCAGAAAATCAAGAGGTAGAATCAATCTGGGTGGAGCTAAGGAGCACCAAGGGGCAGAAAACATTGGTAGTAGTTGTCTATAGGCCTCCAAACAGTACTGGTAGTGTAGGGGATGGCATCAAACAGGAAATTAGAGATGCATGTAACAAGCATATTACAGTAATCGTAGGTGACTTTAATCTATATATAGACTGGCCAAACAAATTCATAATAATACTGTGGCAGATTAATTCCTGGAGTGGGTACGAGATTGTTTTTTAGACCAGTACATTGAGGAGCCTACTAGGGAACCAGCTATCCTAGATTGGGTATTGTGTAATGAGAAGGGGTTAATTAAGAGTCTTGTTGTGTGGGATCCTTTTGTAGGGTGTTTGTTTTCTTCACTCTACTCTGATTCTTCGACCTCGGAACTTATAATGGGAAAGGACAACACCTGGCACAAAATTTTAGGTTTAACCCAGTGTCAGTTTTATTACGCAACAAAAACCGACTAACACTGCAGGACTAGACTGCTGAGAGAAATTTGACTTTAGGCATACAATCACCAGAGTTTCATGGTCATTGATCCCATGACCTGTTGGTTTGTCTTCTGGCCAGTCTCTGCAGCTTTTGTGCCTTTCCTTCCACGCCTGCTTGCTGTTTCTTCCTGTGTAGCCTGCTTGTGTGTCTGTGTCCATATGTTTATATCCAGGATTTTAATAAGTTTCCTGCAGGGGCGAAATTCGATTATCGATGTGGTATTCTGTTTAACCGGTTGGTGATGAGTTTGAATGGCTACTAATTTGCACACGGAGTTGCCAATGCAAAAGATATTTCCTTATGCTGAATGCTGTTAATCCAAAAATTTGCATTCCGTGGGGGTCCTTTGTTGTCAGGTCTTTTTACAGACTCGATGTCTCCAGTAGCTGTTTTCCCCACCCTGGTCAATCACGTTCAATGCCTCACATAACAACTCCATTATTATTATGAATGAAGTCAGTTTTATGTCCTTGACCACAGAATGTTCTTAATTATCCAGCTTAATTCAAAAAGTTTGGATCAATCAATTTTTTTGGTTCATGGTCTGCGTTTTTCTGAAGATTAGTAATCTTACATTTAAGGGAAGAGTGACCATAACATGATTGAATTCTTTAATAAGCTGGAAAGTGAAGTAGTCCAATCCGAAATTAGGGTTCTAAATCTAAACAAAGGAAACTATGAAGGTATGAAGAATGAATTGGCTATGATAGATTGGGAAGATTCATTAAAAGGCATGATGGTGGATAGGCAATGGTAACATTTAAGGAACGAATGCATGAATTGCAACAGTTATACATTCCTTTCTGGCGTAAAAACACAAAAGAAAAAATGGCCCAACCATGGCTAACAAAAGAAATTAAGGATAGTATTAGATCCGAAGAGGAGTTAAACAAAGTTGCCATAAAAAGTAGCAAGCCTGAGGATTGAGAGCAGTTTTGAATTCAGCAAAAAAGGACCAAGAGATTGATTAAGAGGAGAAAAATAGAGTATGAGCGTGAACTTGCAAGGAACATAAAAAACAACTGCAAAAGTTTCTACAAGTACGTAAAAAGAAAAAGATTAGTGAAGATAAATACAGACAGAAACAGGAGAATTGGTAATGGCGAACAAGGAAATGGCAGAACAATTAAATAAATACTTTGGTTTTGTCTTCACAGAAGAGGACACAAATAACGTCCCAGAAATTCTCGAGAACAAGGGTCTAGTGAGTAAGAGGAATTAAATGAAATTATTATTAGAAAGAAAATAGTGCTGGAGAAACTAATGGGACTGAAGACCGATAAATCCCCAGGGCCTGATGATCTGCATCGCTGAGTGCTAAAAGAGGTAACCATGGAAATAGTAGATGCATTGGTTGTCATCTGTGAAATTGCTTCTCCAAGCCTGTTCACAAAGGATCGCAAAGGCAGCAAAGAAAGAAGTAAAAACATGGCATCTCTTTATACCATGTTCTTTTATGGTTCTCTTCCTGCTGGATGCATCATCATCAATGTTTTATGACCATCAACTTGTTTGAACAAATTACCAAACAGAGATAAGAGGCCCCATGTCTTTTCACACCATACAGTTACTTCCTATTATTGTTTTTCCTGAGCCATAGCTTTATTGAAAAAAACCTTTGATGTCTGCACTCACTGCGGCATATGGGGCTAGATTCTCCATTATTTTTGCAAGCATAACACCCACTTAACGTCCATTTTAACGCTGAAATGAGGTGTAACGCCCATATATCACCCATTTTGCCACAAAATGGAAACTGATGACCATTTTTCGGACACTTATCTCTGAGCGTAACTTTCGGCATGTACGTAACGCCAGGAAAAAATAATACTGTCCGCCCATTTTTTTTGGGCGGAATCATCAGAATGTGTGAAACCAACGTCCATAATATTGCCCAGAGTTACTTTCAGCACATAATTTATGGCGAGATTCAATAATGCCCACTTTTTTTGTCACAAAGATCACATTTGCCAAAACAAACACACAGTATAGCGCCCAGCGTCACTTTCACCACCTCACACACATCTTGCCCGCAATATCGCTCACCCAAAACACCGTTCTGAAAAAGTGGAACTGTTTTGAACTAATCACAGTGGTGTGGACGTCATTTTTCAAATCGCAGGTCATTTCATTGAAAAGGTTGCTTCAACTTCGGGGGAGTTTGGATTGACTCTGGAGTTCTTCTCAGGTGAAGTGACCATCTCAACAGACATTTTTTTAGACTGTGGACGATTGGGCTTAACTGTAGGTGTCTTTTAGTTTGGAAATTTATTGCTTGTGAACAATCGGCATTATACTTTTATGGGAATGGGGCCAGCCATTTCTCAGCCTGCATCGATTACTACGCAGATGTTGCAGAGTGCAAATGGCACAACATCTATGTGCCCAATCTAAGATGTGCCAGACTGAGGAGGAGGTCCAAGCCATACACGCCCCGCACTTACAGGGAGAAGCGACCTTACCTCGACATATCCGAGAGCATTTGCCTTTGGAGACTGCGCTTCCACAAAGTGATGATCAATGAAATATGCCAGCTCATTAGGGCAGATCTGCAGCTTGCCATCACCTTCAGGACATCACTGTCTATTGAGGTCAAAGTCACCGCGGCACTGTCATTCTACATGTCCGGTTCTTTTGGGCCTCCGCGGTTGACATTTCCCCTCTGTCTTACCATGCCACACATTGCTGCATTAGACAGGTCACAGAAGCACAATACGCGCATAGGATAGACTTTGTCAGCTTCCCTATGACCACGGAGGCTCAGACTGACAGGTCTGGAGCACTCTACCACATTGCTAAGTTCCCCAAGGTGCAGGAAGCAATACAATGTACTCAGATCGCCATGCGGGCACCTTCTCAGGACCCAGAGATTTTTTGCAACAGAAAAGGATTTCACTCCTTGAAGGTCCAACTAGTTGTCGACCACAACCAGATAATTATGGCAGTGAATGCCAAATATCTGGGCAGCTTCAACGAGGCTCACATCCTGCGTGAGCGTGCTGTCTCTGACATGTTTACCAGTCAGCCACAAGGACAATGCTGGATGCTTGGTGACAAACGATATGGCTTAGCCACCTGGCTGACCCACACCGAGGCCGAGAAGTGATACAACAAGAGCCACAGAGCCACACACAGTGTGTCCAGAAATCAATTATTGCGCTCAAGCAGCGCTTTGGATGCCTGGAGCACTCAGGAGGGGAGCAACAATACAACTCTGAGCAAGTAGCTCAATTCATGGTATTGTGCTCCATGCTGCACAATCTGGCTGTCAGGAGGGGACAAGAATTGCCAGAAGGGACTGATGGTCCACCTCAGGAGAGAGAGGAAGAGGAGGACGAGGGGCTGGATGCTGACCTCGGGCGAGACAATCAGGCTGACAATGCAACCATGCCCATGCCCCCTCCAGACCGCAGGAAAAGGCCCGTGATGGCTACATAGCTGCCAGACTCTTCCGTCAGGAGCTCATAAATGAGCGATTTGCCTGAAAGAACGTTGCTGTTATTGCCAAAGCTGACACACTGATGTGTGTGTGCAGCACAGACATCAATGGTGGGCATCACCTTGGTGCCAGTTAAAGTTTAAGTTGATTCTAGTTAAGTTTAATTGTACCCTTTCATGTTAAGGAATCACCAGTGTGTAACGGTCCAGCTATCTGAGACAATGCGCAACAAGGTTATGTTGAATAAAAAACATTTAAGATGACCATTGGTCTGAAATCATAAGTATCATGGGCAAAAACACCCCACCCCCACAGCACTTTTTTGACCATTGACATCAATCAAATGGTCAACATGTCCAGCAACACAGAACAAAAATGCAAACCAGGTGGGTGGGTCCCTGCCCCCATACATTACAACAAATTGTATACATCGAGATGGAGATATAACAAAGCCATCACCTGCGGACATGCATCTCACTTTCCTTCCCCCATCCCCTTCTTCTCCCCACCTCTACCCCTTCCCCTCCTCGCTCCATGCCGGCTGGCAGAGGAGCTCCTCAGGCGATGCCTCATTGTGGGGGATAAAGGCAGAGCCGGTGGTTTCATGGGTACGGGAGCAGGGGGTACCGAGGTGGAAACATTCTCGGATCCAGAAGCAGGTACTTGCTCCTGCCTCTCATCTGTGATTGGCACTGGAGGTACGGAACCTAGGGGTGGAGTGCCGTGCTCCGGGACCACTGGGAAGCCTGTGCCAGCAGTGTTCCTGGCTATCGCCTCCAGGGGCGCAATCCGCGGATCGTACTCCGTCATGGTGCCGGAGATGCTAGCCAGCTGTCGAGATATGCCCCCCCAATGCATTTAGGATCTGGTCACCTATGTCTACAGTTCTCCTGGACATCTCTCCACTCTCATCTGGCACTCATGGACCAGACCTGCCGCGTCCACAAAACCTCCGTGGGGTCAGCGCCATCCTGGGACAAATGGGTGCCCTGTGGCGAGATGCTTGGGTCCGGTACCTCCAGAATGGAGGTGGGAATGGCCGGAGGAGCACAAGATGGCCTTGGGATGGAAAGCCTTCTGGAGCCTGGCGATGCAGACACCTCAAAATCTGCGCTCTCATCCATAAAGAATAGCCCCAGCTGATTGACAGGCGACAATCAAACCTCCTCAGCAGCAGATGTAGGATCATTCGCCGAGTCTGGCCCCGCGCCCCGACCTTCTGACCTCTGTGGTCTTGCCTTGGGACGCACTGCTGATTGAGCTGCAAAACACAAATGAGGTTATTAGAGAAGAACGGGGTGCTCGGGTCACAAGGTGACTCCAGCACTACACGCAGCATATGGATGACAAAAGCTCCACCTCTATCAAAATCATCACAGACATCACATTTCATGGCCCTCAACACATTGTGCATTACAATGATTCTCATGAGGCCAGCATTATTTAGAGGACAATTTTAGAAACCATCTATCATATATTATTGTTCGGATATGAGTGGGTGTGGCATCAATTGAATTTAGATCAGACAATGATGTATACTTTACTCACGTGGCATCACTTCAGGGTCTGCAGCTGCTGGGGGTGCCTTCCCACTAGTGTGAACACTCGCTCCTGCATGTCAGTGATGTCGCTGGTGACTGGTAGTCCCCCACCCGTTTGCCTCTGCTCGCACCTATTCGTCGATAGCTTCTTCTGTAAAAGGTACAAGAGCGACATGATAATTGCATGATATCATTGCTAGGTACTGTCTCAGAGACGGATACAATACATAACTGAAAGATGTAATCATGATTATTAGGATAATTATCATTCTTCAACTAAAGACTTACACCGTGACCGCAGGCTTTGAGTACAACATTCCCGGTAAAAGTGAAAGACCTCACATCTGATGATAGTCACTCATGACTCTTACAAATCAAATGATATAAATACATAAGTACATGTAAACAAATGTAATACTTACTCTTGCGGATCCGACAAGGTTGTTCCATCGCTTGCGGCATTGAAAACCCATTTTTACAGCCCACGCCGGAAATAACGCCCATTGTTGGGCGATCTGCACAAAAGTGTAAAATTTAGCCCATGGTCGTTTACACTGCAGCAATCTCCTGTCCTTATACTGCCCCCTGCCATGATAAAAAGCCTGGGGGAATTTCCCCTGTTTTGTGCCTCCCATTAGCTCCTCCTTGGGGTGCGAACCTGTTTTCGCCCAGCAGCGGGTGGGGGCGAGGGCACTTCCGGCTCCCGTGAAATTGCGTAGGAGTTGGGGAGGCACTAACACAGTAGTGTCGCACCACGCTATTAGTGCCCCGGGCCGCCGCGCAACCGACGATGAAGTCATCATCGTGCACGGCGACCTCTTTCCGTTCCATTGTGGAAATTGACCAGTGCCCCGCGGGACTGCCGTGAGCAGTGTCAATGCCAGCCTCATGGGTCATGAACCAGGCAGACCTCCACTCCTGGACGGAAGTTAAAGGGGAGGTGTGCTGCTCCATGCGCTGCCATTCTGCCGCTTTGGCCGACACACCGGTCAGCCCATCTTGCTGTTCCTGGCCACCATCATTCAGCTTGGTACTCCCTTTAGGTGCCAAGCTGTGGCCATGGCACCACACCACCCTGGTGGCCCAGTGGAGGCCACCAAAGGCCCTACACAGCAGCCCTTCCCTTTAATGGAGAAGCCGCATAGCTCTGCCAATCCCACCCGAGTAGTGCCCCGGATACTGTTCCAACAGGAAGTGGAACATGCGACATTGCATTCTACTTCCTATGAGGGACAGTAATGGCAATTTTGCAGCCGGGGCGGAATTTCCGCGCCGGCCACAGGAATCCCTCCCCAACTGGGTTACCGCCTCCAAATGAGGCACTGTGAATTTCTCTCCCCCTGTGCTTTAAAAACTTATTGCCTAGAAATTCTGGTGGTTTGCGCTACCAGTTAGCCCCAAAAAACACTGTTCTGCCAGCTGGCGGCGGCTGCCATTTTTGGAAGGTCTTCAGCTTTGCCGTTAATTGTTATCAGCGAGATTATTTTAATAAGAACATAAGAACATAAGAAATAGGAGCAGGAATAGGCCATATGACCCCTCGAGCCTGCACCGCCATTTAATACGATCAAGTCCACTTCCCCGCCTGCTCCCCATAACCCCTTATCCCCTTATCGTTTAAGTAACTGTCTATTTCTGTCTTAAATTTATTCAATGTCCCAGCTTCCACAGCTCTCTGAGGCGGCGAATTCCAGAGATTTACATCCCTCTGAGAGAAGAAATTTCTCCTCATCTTAGTTTTAAATGGTCGGCCCCTTATTCTAAGATCATGCCCTCTAATTCTAGTTTCCCCTATCAGTGGAAACATCCTCTCTGCATCCACCTTGTCAAGCCCTCTCATAATATTATACATTTCGATAAGATCACCTCTCATTCTTTTGAATTCCAATGAGTAGAGGCCCAACCTACTCAACCTTTCCTCATAAGTCAACCCCCTCATCTCCAGAATCAACCTAGTGAACATTCTCTGAACTGCCTCCAAAGCAAGTATATCCTTTCGTAAATATGGAAACCAAAACTGCACGCAGTATTCCAGGTGTGGCCTCACCAATACCCTGTATAGCTGTAGCAAGACTTCCCTGCTTTTATACTCCATCCCCTTTGCAATAAAGGCCAAGATTCCATTAGCCTTCCTGATCACTTGCTGTAGCTGCATACTATCCTTTTGTGTTTCATGCACAAGTACCCCCAGGTCCTACTGTACTGCGGCACTTTGCAATCTTTCTCCATTTAAATAATAACTTGCTCTTGGATTTTTTTTAATGAGGTGGAGCTGGATGTCAAATGGCGAGTTGATGGCACTTCATCCTTTCTGGAGTTCTCTGCTCACAATGCCGCCCACGCAAATTCACTGCTGCTGATAAGGTCTTCCAGCAGTTTTAACGGCCATGAGGAGACTGGAAGGACTGATGAGGATGGACGCCGGAACTTCAAATGCCTTCTTTGCCAAGGTTCTTCTTTTAAATTTTCATTTTGGTGGGTGATGGGGGAGGGCGGTGGCGGGGCGATGCATTTTCTGGCGAGGCCTACAGTTTGTGTGTCAGTAAATCAATGCGTGAACTTCATTTCAATGATTCAAACTGACTTATGATAAGATCTCTTTTATCTGCATTCTTGTCATAAACAAACGAAACATTGATAAACATCGGGTGGCAGCCAATATGTTTGGAGCAGATACGACGACTGTCCTGATTGTTTCTTTCTTCCCCGCTGCCTTACACTGCTAGAGGCAGATCGAGGCAACCTTTGACCTCCTTCTGAGCTTAACGCTGCAAAGAGCGCGTTGCGTTAGCAAATCACCACCATGCTGATGATAATGAGCTGGCAGTACCAAAATGCCGGAACTGCCTGTGCTCTCTCGGCTGGCTGCTGTTAGCCTTGTGATTCTGCTAGCTGTCTTACCTTTACGTGATAAAAATACATCTGCTTATATTGCCAATGGTAATGCCTACATTATGCAGCACAAGGAATGCCCTCCCAGAAGCAATTGTGGAAGTAAAGTCTATAATAGCTTTTAATGGGGAAGTGGATAAATATTTGAAAAACAAATAGAAGATCGAGGGAAAGGGCATGAAATGGGACTAAGTTGATTGATCTTTCAGAAAGTTGGCATAGGAACAATGCACCAAATGACCTTCTTCACTGCTGTAAAACTCTACAACTCTATAAGTAATAGAATTGTGTTCATTATCTTTATGCCTGAGATCGCACTTGTATGTGTTAGTGATGATGTATACTGGTCCATGGCAGTTTGCAGAATAGAAAACCTTTGTTGTACAAAACTGCAGAGTTAAGTAGAAGAATTTACTTTTCTCTTCAGAGCAACTTGCACCATGAGGCAAGAAATGTAATCACCAGTTAATTTCCATGAAGGATCAACCGTTTTACTGGTGTCCATGTGAAGTTGCTATCATGAAGTGACTGATCAGGGGCTGCAGCACACTGCACTGCAATAGACAGCTCTTCCTCATCCATTATCTCTGCCCTTTCCTCACCTGTGATCAGTGAGCCAACCTGCACTGCTTCATCAAATTAACTAATATTCTCAGAAGTTGAGGTATTGGCTTCAAATGATGTCGGTAATGCAGAGTGCAGAGTCGTACCTGATAGTCATCTTCATCTTGCCTTTCTGTGAAAGAGAAAATAGCATAGGATAAGCTCATGGGCATCATTATGTATATGGTTGCCATGACAGTACAGACTATGTTTTACAGTGTAGTACAAACCCTGCACTTAATCTGATGAAAGTGAAAATCATTGTACAGTGAGCATGTGATTATCATTGCACAAACTAGGCACATTGGAGTCACCAGAAACATTACTATTTCCTCAGGTCGCATGATGTCAAAAATGACCTCCTCAGAACAGGTATGGAATATAATTTGCTGCATGCCAGTAAAAGTCCTACATAGGTGGCACTTGTTCACGGGAACCATCCCCTGCAAAGAAAAGTTATGACAAATAGTGCAATGTTTGAGATGCACTTTTGCAAAGAGAAGCAAAAGCTGCACAATACGATTTATATTACAGATCTAATCAAAGTCATTATTAAATACCTTGTCAGCTGAAGCTGGGAATATAAAGTGACTACTTTTGTGTTGTCAGTTTTATCAGTGTATACAGATAATTAGTGAAGAAACATTTTCTGATATAATTGTTAACTGAATACCAGATGACCCCCCGATAGGCGTAGTCACATTGCAGCAATAACACTTCTCTAATATTCCTTTATTATTCGTTAACAGGAATATTAGAGGGTCTGGAAATAAAAGCAGTTAGATATTACCACATCAATCTGATTGTTTATTTGGATAAAACAGTGGCAACAACGATTGAATAGCACATATTTAAAAAGATTGAATATTGGACATTTCTGTTACTTTGGTAGTGACTAACTTTGTCACTGAATTTTTTTTAATCATGTCAGCCTTAACTGGAAAAATTTGAGAGTATCAAATAGGATCAAGCTGGAGTGAATATTTAGAAAGACTTAATTTTTATTTTGAGGCAAATGGAGTAGTAACAGAAGAACATAAGAGCATAAGAACATAAGAATTAGGAACAGGAGTAGGCCATCTAGTCCCTCGAGCCTGCTCCGCCATTCAACAAGATCATGGCTGATCTGGCCGTGGACTCAGCTCCACTTACCCGCCCGCTCCCCGTAACCCTTAATTCCCTTATTGGTTAAAAATATATCTATCTGTTACTTGAATACATTCAATGAGCTAGCCTCAACTGCTTCCTTGGGCAGAGAATTCCACAGATTCACAACCCTCTGGGAGAAGAAATTCCTTCTCAATTCGGTTTTAAATTGGCTCCCCCGTATTTTGAGGCTCTGCTCCCTAGTTCTAGTCTCCCCGACCAGTGGAAACAACCTCTCTGCCTCTATCTTGTCTATCCCTTTCATTATTTTAAATGTTACTATAAGATCACCCCTCATCCTTCTGAACTCCAACGAGTAAAGACCCAGTCTACTCAATCTATCATCATAAGGTAACCTCCTCATCTCCGGAATCAGCCAAGTGAATTGTCTCTGTACCCCCTCCAAAGCTAGTATATCCTTCTTTAAGTAAGGTGACCAAAACTGCACGCAGTACTCCAGGTGCGGCCTCACCAATACCTATACAGTTGCAGAAGGACCTCCCTGCTTTTGTACTCCATCCCTCTCGCAATGAAGGCCAACATTCCATTCGCCTTCCTGATTACCTGTTGCACCTGCAAACTAACTTTTTGGAACTCATGCACAAGGACCCCCAGGTCCCTCTGCATGGCAGCATGTTGTAATTTCTCCCCATTCAAATAATATTCCCTTTTACTGTTTTTTTTCCCAAGATGGATGATCTCACACTTTCCGACATTGTATTCCATCTGCCAAACCTTAGCCCATTCGCTTAACCTATCTAAATCTCTTTGCAGCCTCTCTGTGTCCTCTACACAACCCGCTTTCCCACTAATCTTTGTGTCATCTGCAAATTTTGTTACACAACACTCTGTCCCCTCTTCCAGGTCATCTATGTATATTGTAAACAGTTGTGGTGCCAGCACTGATCCCTGTGGCACACCACTAACCACCGATTTCCAACCCGAAAAGGACCCATTTATCCTGACTCTCTGCTTTCTGTTAGTCAGCCAATTCTCTATCCATGCTAATACATTTCCACTGACTCCACGTATCTTTATCTTCTGCAGTAACCTTTTGTGTGGCACCTTATCGAATGCCTTTTGAAAATCTAAATACACCACATCCATCGGTACACCTCTATCCACCATGCTCATTATATCCTCAAAGAATTCCAGTAAATTAGTTAAGCATGATTTCCCCTTCATGAATCCATGCTGCGTCTGCTTGATTGCACTATTCCTATCTAGATGTCCCGCTATTTCTTCCTTAATGATAGTTTCAAGCATTTTCCCCTCTACAGATGTTAAACTAACCGGCCTATAGTTACCTGCCTTTTGTCTGCCCCCTTTTTTAAACAGAGGCGTTACATTAGCTGCTTTCCAATCCGCTGGTACCTCCCCAGAGTCCAGAGAATTTTGATAGATTATAACGAATGCATCTGCTATAACTTACGCCAGAATGAGAGGGGATCTCATAGAAATCCTGACAGGTTTAGACAGGTTAGATGCAGGAAGAATGTTCCCAATGTTGGGGAAGTCCAGGACCAGGGGTCACAGTCTAAGGATAAGGGGTAAGCCATTTAGGACCGAGATGAGGAGAAACTTCTTCACCCAGAGAGTGGTGAACCTGTGGAATTCTCTACCACAGAAAGTTGTTGAGGCCAATTCACTAAATATATTCAAAAAGGAGTTAGATGTAGTCCTCACTACTAGGGGGATCAAGGGGTATGGCAAGAAAGCAGGAATGGGGTACTGAAGTTGCATATTCAGCCATCAACTCATTGAATGGCGGTGCAGGTTTGAAGGGCCGAATGGCCTGCTCCTGCACCTATTTTCTATATTTCTATGTTTCTATGTTTCTATCTCTTTTAATATCCTGGGATGCATTTCATCAGGACCAGGGGACTTGTCTACCTTGAGTCCCATTCGCTTGTCCAGCACTACCCCACCTAGTGATAGTGATTGTCTCAAGATCCTCCCTTCCCACATTCCTGTGACCAGCAATTTCTGACATGGTTTCTGTGTCTTCCACTGTGAAGACCGAAGTAAAATAATTGTTTATGGTCTCAGCCATTTCCACATTTCCCATTATTAAATCCCCCTTCTCATCTTCGAAGGGACCAACATTTACTTTAGTCACTCTTTTCCATTTTATATATCTGTAAAAGCTTTTACTATCCGTTTTTATGTTTTGTGCGAGTTTACCCTCGTAATCTATCTTTCCTTTCTTTATTGCTTTCTTAGTCATTCTTTGCTGTTGTTTAAAATGTTCCCAATCTTCCATTTTCCCACTAACCTTGGCCACCTTATACGTATTGGTTTTTAATTTGATACTCTCCTTTATTTCCTTGGTTATCCATGGCTGGTTATTCCTTCTCTTACCACCCTTCTTTTTTACTGGAATATATTTTTGTTGAGCACTTTGAAAGAGCTCCTTAAAATCCTCCACTTTTCCTCAATTGTGTCACCGTTTAGTCTGTGTTTCCAGTCTACTTTAGCCAACTCTGCCCTCATCCCACTGTAGTCCCCTTTGTTTAAGCATCGTACGCTCGTTTGAGACACTACTTCCTCACCCTCAATCTGTATTATAAATTCACAATCTGTATTACAAAAGAGAACAGTTTGCTTGCTAACTGTGGACCTGCAACATATTCATTGATTAAGAACCTGATCGTTCCTGTCCAGCCTGCAGACAAAACATATGAGGAGTTCGACCAAGTGCTCAAAGAACGTCTAAGCCCAAACACACTTGTTTTTGCAGAATGGCTCATGTCTAACCAGAAGAGGCAAAAAAATCATGAAAATTTTTCTCACTTCATGACAGACCTGAGGAATCTGCCCGAAACATGAGTCTCTCGTTTCTTGATGATGGAATAAGAAACCGCTTTGTCTGTGTTTTGGAGGAAACATAGAAACAGAGCGTCTGCGAGAGCTCTCAAAACTATCACTTGAGATGGAGACTGCTGCCAGGCATTCTAGCGAGTTATAGGCCACAGGGTCCAACAGCTGCAGAATGAACAGAGTCGCTCAAATGTTGGAGGTGTGCTAGTAAGCATGTCTGCCTGAATTCTAAAATATCCTCATTATCATTCTTTTGTACTTCACCTCCATTAAGGTACTAGCTAAATTTGCGTTAACAGTACTCTTGTGCAATTAAATCTAAATAGTTGGGGTAAGGGCCATCAGAGCAAATCTGGGAGTTGGATAAAACATAATCACGCCAAAAAGAGGAAATGTGTACATATCCGTCCCGCCCCAATCCAATGACAATGGAGATACGTTACCCATCTATATTTTTGGCATGATTATGCCTATGCTCTTGTGACAAACTATTCAGGCAAATATGGCTGACATGTGAAATTCTTGAGTAACTATTTCTATAAATGAAAGATAATTATCAGTGATATTCTTATACTGTAAGTAAGGTCACTGACAAGTTACATTCATATATAGAAATATGATCTGGCTAATGATGATTCTTAATGCTTACGTTGTCACTTTTCTTCAAATCTACTTCCACACATCCTTTATTAGTTTCCATGTGATTGCTGCCCACCATTCCTGTTGCATTCTCTGATTAGTGGTGGGTTGAAGAGATATTCTCCATTCCTACAAACAGTCCATAATTATCTATAAGTCCTCAGCAGTAAAATGTGCATTTCTAAGCTGTACACTTTGTCAGCACTGCCATTTGTGCACCGCACCACTGGATTGATGCACTGAGCATCATTTATAGATCTTAATTGTCTGCTAAGGGGGTCCTCATTTGCATTTAAGCACCAAGAATGTGCTGTGAGTGTGTTACTGTAAGTGCACTAACAAACCCTGGCAGAAAAAAACTCTCATTTAATGTACATTTCAGAACAAATTGGCCTGGAATCTGCAGTCCTGATGATGGTGAACTGGCAGCGTTCTCAATCATTTCACCTTCGAAACTGATTGCAATTTCAGGATTTGAGAGATTTCACTGATAGCCAGCTCTGTTTATGGGGTGGGGCACAGCACAGCCTGTGGAGGAGCAATGAAGGACAGATCACAACATCAGGATTTCCACATGCGCAGCCGAATGTGGAAATCCTGATGTTGTGATCTGTCCTTCATTGCTCCTCCACAGGCTGTGCTGTGCCCCACCCCATAAACAGAGCTGGCTATCAGTGAAATCTCTCAAATCAGGGAACCTGATGAAAACTTCAGCTCTTCTGTGATAATACTGCTGTTAAATACCCCACTAAAAATGACTCTTTTGGATTAGGTGTAACTGGGGTTTTAAAAGCGTATTAACTGCTAAACAAAGGTCATGGCCCTGAAAAACTAATTCTTATTTTGTGCAGTGTCAAATTTATTCATTTTAATAAAAATAATATTTTTTAAGAAATTTAAAAATATATATATTT
The DNA here is from genome assembly GCF_044704955.1 of Pristiophorus japonicus. Taxonomy (NCBI): domain Eukaryota; kingdom Metazoa; phylum Chordata; class Chondrichthyes; family Pristiophoridae; genus Pristiophorus; species Pristiophorus japonicus. Next base: position 366,890,791 of record NC_091977.1, on the reverse strand, counting down.
CTTGTAATGTTTGTTAATTTTTCTTTCAGATTTGCCTTTTCCCCAGATGAGAGCCCCAATCTTTGTTTTGTTCTCCAAAATGTTTTAAAAGTTAGAAGGTTAGGAACTTACCCACTTCCTGCTTTGCTGTCTGTGAGAATTCTGCATTTTGATTGGCTGCTTAGACAGTTTGTTGATGTCATAGCAGCTCTTTGTTCTGAATTCCATTAATTTCCATTGATTTGAATTATGCGTCGAATGACTTGAAATTCTTGACACAGATCTTTGTGCAAGGCTTACTTCAGGGCCAGCGCCAAATGCCTTTGCGTCACCACTGACTGCAAACTCCAGGCCATTAAATCCTTCTGTACCAGAGAGAGTAGACAAGGTAATGCAGTAGATGTAATTTATCTCTATTTTCAAATGGCCTTTGATAAGGTACCATATAATAGACGAATCGATAAGGTCAGAGCATGAGAAATCAGGGACAAGTAGCAGAATGGAGAGCTAGCTGGCTTCAAGATAGAAAGCAGAGAGAAGGGATAAAGAATAACTATTCAGTATGGCAGAAGGTGGGAAGTGTTGGTTCCATGGGATCAGTGCTGGGCCCACAGATGTTCACAACTTACATTAATGATTTAAACATTGGAATCAAAAACACAATTTCTAAATTTGCAGATGACACGAATTTGGGGAATATAGAGGAGGACTGCAACAAATTACAAGAAGACATTAATAAACTTGAAGAATGGGCATATAATTGGCAAATTAATTTCAACACAGATAACGTGAGGTATTTCATTTTGGTAAGAAAAATAGGGAGGTCACATAATACTTGTAAAATATGAATCTAAGTGGGATAGAAGTGCAATGGGATCTTGGAGTACAAATAGACAAATCACTGAAAGTATCCATAAAAAAAGCAAACCAGGCACTAGGGTTTATTTCTCGAAGGATAGAATTGAACATTCGTGAAGTTATGCTAACCTTGTATCGAACCTTGGTTAGACCACCCAAGGAGTACAGCATACAATTCTTGTTGCCATATTATAAAAAGGCACTAGAGAGGATGCAAAAAAGATTTACAAGGATGATACCAGAAATTCGAGGTTATACCGATCAGGAAAAGATGAACAGGTTGGGTCTTGTTGTGTATGTAAATAACAGACTAACTGAAACAAGACTAAGGTAACTTAACCATGTCCTTTATAGCCACTCCCCAAAATGGTGTCCCAAAATCAGCATGAACCAACCTGTTCACAGCAGTGGGTGAATAGCTCTCGCAGGATCCTAATGCCTGTCTAGTGAACTGTAACAAACAAATAGAGTATGAACACAACATATTTCCCCCCTTTTGAAAACACAGTCTATGAATAGACAAAGTCCGTGAGATAGCCAGGCTGTGTTCTGATAAGCTGAGACTGGCATGGAGCTTGGTGTTTGATCGACGTTTTCGGTTGGGAAACAGAATGGTGCCCCTGCTGGTCTGCTGGCCTGTGAGTTAGGATTAGTCTACAAGCATTAATTCCATCAAGTTCCATCACTGAGCTCATAGGTGTGAGGGCTGAACTTTCATCTGATCTGTTTTGGAGGCAAAAGGGAAGGTGTGAGTTTATGACTCCGGTTTTGGCACTTAACGCTGACCAATCTCCGTTTTTCAGTTGGGACTTTTGAGTGCATTGTTTCGTGTCAGTGTACGACTTTGCTTTTCATTGGCGTTCCAAAATCTGGGATGTGAGTTATATTTGTGCTAGGTTTGACTGGGGGTTTGAGAATGTCCAGTAGCCAGCGAAGATTCCACCCAATAATGAGCTCAGCGGGTGTCTTCCCCGTTAGCGAGTGCTTTGTTGAATGGTATGTGCGGAGAATGGTTTAAACTGCTTCATCGAATGTTTGACTTGCTGCGAGGTTGGCTTTCAAACCCTCTTTGATGACGCGGTCAAATCGCTCAACACGTCCGTTGCTTTGAGGATATAACCGAGCAGTAAGGCGCTGCTCGATAGCATGACGAATGAGGAAATCAATGAACTGGTCGGACACAAACTGTGGTCCATTGTTAGTGATTATGACCTCTGCCATTTCAGGAACATATGCTGCAGAATAGTGACCATCATTGATGAGGTCACTGAACTTGTAGCGATTTCGAGCCATTTGGAAAGCAAGTCATGTACTACAACAAGGAAACACTGGTTCTGTGGAGCTGCTTCAACTGGACTGAAGATATCCAACTAAAGTTGTTGCCATGGTCTTTGTGGCCATAGAATAGGCTTCATTGGCACTGATCGGATGTTTGTGGCCTTTTCGCTCAGACTGCATACTTCGTAGTGTGAGACAAACTCCTCGATGCAAGTGTCAATCCCAGGCCACCATATTGAATTGCGACATCTCTGCTTCATACAGACAATGAGAGAACGTGCCGTTGAAGCGACATGGGAATTACTGCTCTATCACCATGAGCTAGGTAGCCATCATTCCAAATGGAAACATCATCGCGAAGTCTTCCGTAATTTACTTAGGCCACTCAGTCTGGAGGAAGTGGCACATGTGCTGGAGTGTAACATCAGGCTGTGATTCGGTTTTGAGTTTGTCAAAGGACACAAGTTTCTGATGGACTGAGTGATGATCGACGTGACACATGTGTCATCATCTGTGAACAAGTCGGCACCAGAGTCCGAAGCAGTTGTCGAGCGGCTGAGAATGTTAGCTACGTGGTTATGACTGCCAGTGATGTACTTACTGTACATCAAAGTTATACTAATGCAGGCGATCTGACAATCGGTTGATTCGTATTGGTCTGTGCCCAGATCCAGTTGTAGCGAGTAGTGTAGTTAGTGCTTGGTGATGCGTATGGAGGGTAAAATTTCCTGCCATAGAGGTAGATGTGCCAGCATTCACATGCGTAGATACAATCGAGTGCTTCGCGTTCACCTGTAGAGTATTTATGTTCTGGAGATGAGAGCGGGTGAGAGGCGAAGGCTATTGGGCATTCCAGACCATCAAACCATTGCGAGAGCACAGCACCCAAGGCGGTGCTTGATGCATCCGTGGTGGCATATGTAGCGGCATTCAGATCAAATTGCACAAGGATAGGAGGGGATGTGATTTTCTCCTTAAGCATGGTGAATGCCTGAGGCTGGGAATCTGTTCATTCCCAAGGGACGTCCTTGCGCAGCAACTCTTGCTGTGGTTTGGCAATGTGCGCATAATGTGGGATGAATTTCAGATAGAAGTTGCAAGTGCCGAGCAATGATGAAAGTTCTTTGATGTTGTTAGCCTCCTGCATTCGCTGGATCGCACCAATGTTGTCAAGCGTCGCCTTGTGCTGTGACTCTGTAGCCCAGAAAATGGATTTCTCCAGCAGCGAATGTAAACTTATCGGCATTAAGTGTAATGTTATGTGTAGCAAGTCTAGCTATAACTGTGTGAATTCGCTGGTCATGTTCTTCCATTGTCTGTCCATGGATGACGATATCGTCAAGCAGATTGAGGGCTCCCTCTATGCCTGCTAGCATAGTAGTGACAATCCTCTGAAATGCACGGTGCAGAAGATAGTCCGCAGGGCATGCGTCCATACTGATGCAGACAATCATGCGTCGTGAATGCCGTGAGTGGTTTGCTGTCCTCCGCTCGGGGTATTTGCAGGTAACATGTCGCGAACCGCAAATGGGATACAGCAAAGTCGCTGCAAAACCCGTTTGACGTAAGGGTCAATGCGGGGAAAATGGCAGAATTTTGTTGTCACTCCAAATCCTGTGAAGAGTGAGGGATACTGTTTGTCAAAGTCCATTGTGTCATAAATTTTGAACCCAAGCTTGTCAAAAAGGTCAACAGCCATGAGTCTTCGTCAATTCGCGACATGAAAGGAAAAGTTCTCCAATGCTATATATTTGTAGTATATCGTGACAGATATGACCCCAAATACCTCAATATTGGAGTCTGAGTACGCATGTAGAGTGGAAGTTGCGGGCTGCAGTTGACAGTGCGTGAAGTGAGTTTTGTGCACAGCCTCGTTCAATATGGAAACTTTGGCTCCAAGGTCAGTAAAGAGGCAGATGGGCGTGCCTTCAATGTTTACCTCACAATCCTTGAATTTGCCCGAACCGATGTGCGAAATGTCACTAACGTTGTAAACCATAGTGAGTTCATCACTATCGGGGTTGTCCATGTGTTGTAATATGCTGCAATGAGCGACAGACACTAGCAAAATGTTTCATTTTACCACATGCAGAGCATTTCTTCCCATGTGCAGGGCAGTTAGGACACTTTGCTGAACATGATTTGTCCTCACAGTTAAAGCAGTGGAAGTTAAGCACGCGATCCATAATGGATGGCTTATTACTAGCCCTGGATCTCTGCTATGATTTCCACTTTGGACGGATGCCTTGCGCATGGTCTGTAGCTGCAGTCTGCTGCACAGGGGAGCGGGGGATCTGATCGCTTTTCAATCGGAAAGCGCTGATTCAATTTGGATGGCAAAATTGGTTGCTTTGTCCAATGTCAATTTGTCAACCTCCATTAGCAAATGTTCCCAAATGCAGGCGATTGTTGTTTTCTAAATAACTTGACCCCTGATCATTTCCTCTGTGAGTGCTCCAAAGTTACACGTAGCTGCCAGTTCAGTTAATGAAATGATACACTGTTTGATTGGTTCACCATTCCCTTGCCCCCTTTAACAGAATTCATATCTCTCCATCATAATACTTTTCTTTGTCCAAAATTTTTCTCTAGTGTGCTTACCACTTTGTTGTAGTACTCCGATTTGGCCAAAAATGCATTGGCCTTCGGTGCCCCGAGGCAGTGGATAAGTGTTACACGGTGGAGAGCTGGTGTTACATTGTCACCGTTTAACCCACTCACCGTGATGTATGTAGAAAAACTTTTAATCAATCTCGGTCACGGAATTGGAGGGTCCCCAGGTGTGGGGAGGAAAGGCGGGTGTGGGGGCGGGGGGGGCGCGGTGGGGCTCGTGAGCTTAATTTGATTCATCCTTGTCGCCAAATTATGTTGTGTACATAACTAACAGACTGACTGTAACAGTATTAAGGTAACTTAACTGTGTCTTTTATACCATCTCCGCAAAATGGAGTCCCCAAACCACATGAACCAGTATGTTTACAGCAGTGTGTGAATAGCTCCCGCAGGGTCCTAATGCCTGTCTAGTGAGCTTTAACAAACAGAGTATGAACACAAGAGGTCTCTTTTCTCTTGAAAAGCGAAGGCTGAGGGGTGACGTAATAGAGATCTTTAAAATGATGAAAGGTTTTGTTAGAGTAGATACAGAGAGTATTTCCACTTGTGGGGAAGAGCAAAATTAGAGGTCATCAATATAAGATCGTCACCAAGAAATCAAATAGGGAATTCAGAAGGAACTTCTTTACCCAGAGAGTGGTGAGAATGTAGAACTTGCTATCATAGGGAATTGTTGAAGTGAATAGTAAAGATGCATTTAAGGGGAGGCTAGATCGGCGTATGAGGGAGAAGGGAATAGAAGGTTATACTGATAGAGTTAGATGAGGAAAGACGTTTCAGTGGCTTTAGTGCAGCATAAACGACTGGTTGGGTCAAATGGCCTGTTTCTGTGCTGTATATGCTATGTGATTCTATCTATCCCTGTAAATTGTCACTAGTAGAGTGCAGGCTAAAAAATACCCAAACTAACTGTTCTTCACCACTTTAATTCTCTCTTCCATTCTCACTCTGATCTCTTGGCTTCATACCCTGTTCCAAGAAAGCTCAACTCCAGCCTCAAGAATAATATCTCATCTTTCTCCTAGCCACCTGTAATTCTCTGATCTAAACATTGACTTCAATAACTTCAGGGCTACATTTTCCACTTCACATCACCGATATATCATTCATATATGGCCCAAAACGGACCTCTATCACCCATTTTGTGCAAAAAATGGAAACTAGGCGAGAAACATCGGCAGAAAAATAATCCCCCAAGTTTCGGCTCACTTCGCTGAGCTGATCGCCGAGCTGATCACCCACACATTGCCGATTTGAAATTCCGGCACATCGGCATCACATGGCTGGGCTGATCGCTTACCGAGAACATCGCTGGGTAATAGTTGCTTTTCCCGGGCTTTGCTGAAGGAAATGGGCACTACAGACGCCATTTTGAAGTTCGGAGGAAGGGTGGGGGCAGCTAAAAAAATCAGGCTTAGATAGTTGTGAGTTATTTAAGGGTACTTTATAGATAGATCTACTCAGATTATTACTTATATTTAATTTTACTAATAGTAGCTTAGTGGATTAGGCATTTATTAGAGAAAAGTGCATTTATAGCAAGTGAAAATAATTATTGATAGTGATGGGGCCTAGTGTTAGACTGGGGCTGGCATAGAGAGAGTATTAGACTGAGACTGGTATATAGTGTTAGACTGGGGCTGGTATAGAGTAGTTCAATAGATTAGGCATTTTTTAGTGAAAAGTTCATTTATAGCAAGTGAATATAATTATTGATAGTGATGGGGCCTTCTGTTTTCGAAACTGCTCACAAGCTGGTTTCTGAAAGGATCAATTGAAGAGGTGACAGAGTAATGCATAGACAGAGACAAAGGAGACAGAGGAGGCGAGCATACAGCCAACGAAGTTATTTGGAAAAGCAATCTTACCTCAACTTGTCTGAAAGAACGTGTCTTAGGAGGCTGCACTTCCGGAAGGAAGTCATCGATGAGATTTGAGAACTCATAAAGGGGGATTTGCAGCCTTCCAGCACATTCAGAACTGCACTGCCCATTGAGGTGAAGGTTACTGCAGTCCGAGCCTTCAACGCATTGGGATCCTTTCAGGCTTCAGCTGGCGAAATCTGCATTCGGCAGGAGACTGAAACCCTTTACACTCAAAGGATGGACTTTATAAGCTTCCCTATGACCAGGGAGGCACAGACTGGGAGGGCGTTGTGTTTCTCGAGAATAGCAAACTTCCCCAAGGTGCAGGGAGCAATAGACTGCATGCACATTACCCTGAAAGCCCCTTTAAAGAACGCGGGGGTGTTTTGTAACAGAAAGGGATTCCACTCCCTGAATTTGCAGCTTGTTGTCGACCACAACCAAATAATCATGACAGTAAATGCTCCATTTCCTGGCAGCATCCATGATGCGCACATCCTACGTGAGAGTGCTATCCCTGACCTGTTTGTCAATCAGCCAGAAGTTCACGGTTGGTTGCTGGGGGATAAGGGATATGGGGCTAGAACCTCCACTTTTGAACTTATCGCCCAAAAATGGGCTTTATTTCCAGGGTGGGCAATAAAAAGATATCGCCCATTCTCAAAACACCTAGTTTACATTTTTGAAAATGGGCATTGTGTGAGCGATATCAAATGGGCAGTAGCGTTAAATTTTTCTGACGTTCTGCCATAAAGTGTGGCCGACCTTAGCAAAGGCATGGCAACGCTTGATTCCTATGATTCAGGAGGTCAAGGGTCACCATGACATGCGCAGAAGAGGAGACAGAGAGAGAGGGAGCTCAGAAGCACTGAAGGCATGGCTGGGTGTGGTGTGGTTGCTTTGGGAGGAAGGAGGGAGACTTTAGAGCTTCAGAGCAAGTAGGCAAACAAAAAGTAGCTGTTAACAGCCACATATTTGATCGAATTTGCCCTAGAATAGAGGGAGAGGAGGAGGCATCACAGCACACTGTGGAGAGTGACACTGGAGAGAGCAGTGAGGTGGGAGAGGAGCACATTGGAGGCCGCAAAAGAGCCAGGAGGTACTCGGATGAGGAAAATGCCTCCCTCCTGCAGAAGGTTGAGCCACGCTGGGGTGATTTGACACAGGGAGGCCGTGGGAAGCACACCCTAAAGGCCTACCAGAGGATATGGAACGAGATAGCAGAGGTGGTCTCGTCAGCGACCAACGAGGTGCATGAGGGCAACCAATGCTGCAAACAATGGAATGACCTTGTGGGATCTGCAAGAGTAAGTATTACATTGATTTACATGTACTTATGTCCGAGGGGTAGTGTTTGCTAGTGCTGTTGGGGATGGGTTAAACTAATATGGCTGGGGGATGGGAACCTATGCAGTGAGACAGAGGGAAATAAAATGGGGGCAGAAGCAAAATATAGAAAGGATCATAGTAAAAGTGGAGGGCAGAGAAACCCAAGGCAAAAATCAAAAAGGGCCAAATTACAGCAAAATTCTAAAGGGACAAAGAGTGTTAAAAAGACAAGCCTGAAGGCTCTGTGCCTCAATGCAAGGAGTATTCGTAATAAGGTAGATGAATTAACTGCGAAGACAGCTATTAACGATGATGATATAATTGGGATTACGGAGACATGGTTCCAGGGTAACCAAGGCTGGGAACTCAACATCCAGGGGTATTCAACATTCAGGAAGGATAGACAAAAAGGAAAAGTAGGTGGGGTAGAGTTGCTGGTTAAAGAGAAAATTAAGATAATAGTATGAAAGGACATTAACTTGGATGATGTGAAATCTGTATAGGTAGAGCTGCGGAATACCAAAGGGCAGAAAATACTAGTGGGAGTTGTGTACAGACCACCAAACAGTAGTAGTGAGGTTGGGGATGGTATCACACAAGAAATTAGTGATGCATGCATAAAGGTACAGCAGTTATCATGGGTGACTTTAATCTACATATAGATTGGGTTAACCAAGTTGATAGCAATGAGGTGGAGGAGGATTTCCTGGAGTGTATTAGGGATGGCTTTCTAGACCAATATGTCGAATAACCAATGAGAGAGCTGGCCATCCTAGACTGGGTGTTGTGTAATGAGAGAGGACTAATTAGCACTCTTGTTGTGTGAGGCCCCCTGGGGAAGAGTGACTGTAATACGGCAGAATTTTTTATTAAGAAGGAGAGTGACAGTGTTAATTCAGAGACTAGTGTCCTGAACTAAAGGAAAGGCAACTTCGATGGTATGAGACGTGAATTGGCTAGGATAGACTGGCAAATAATACTTAAAGTGTTGAAAGTGGATAGGCAATGGCAGTCATTTATAGATTACATGGATGAACTTCAACAATTGTACATCCCTGTCTGGAGTAATAAGAAAAAGGGGAAGGTGGCTCAACTGTGGCGAACAAGAGAAATTAGGGATAGTTTTAAATCCAAGGAAGTGGCATATAAATTGGCGAGAAAAAGCAGCAAACCTGAGGACTGGGAGAAATTTAGAATTCAGCAGAGGAGGATAAGGGTTCTAATTAGGAGGGGGAAAATAGAGTATGAGAGGAAGCTTGCAGGGAACATAAAAACTGACTGCAAAAGCTTCTATAGATATATGAAGAGAAAAAGATTAGTGAAGACCAATGTAGGTCCTTTGCAGACAGAATCAGGTGAACTTATAATGTGGAACAGTGAAATGGCAGACCAATTGAACAAATACTTTGGATTTGTCTTCACTAAGGAAGACACAAATAACCTTCCGGAATTATTAGGGGTTCGAGGGTCTAGCGAAAAGAAGGAACTGAAGGAAATCCTTATTAGTCAGGAAATTGTGTCAGGGAAATTGTTGGGATTGAAAGCTGATAAATCCCCGGGGCCTGATAGGCTGCATCCCAGGGTACTTAAGGAAGTGGCCCTAGAAATAATGGATGCATTGGTGATTATTTTCCAACATTCTATTGTCTCTGGATCAGTTCCTATGGACTGGAGGGTAGCTAATGTAACACCACTTTTTAAAAAAGGAGGTAGAGAGGAAACAGTGAATTATAGACCGGTTAGCCTGACATCAGTAGTGGGGAAAGCATTGGAATCAATTATTTAAGATGAAATAGCAGACCTTTTAGAAAGCGGTGACAGGATCGGTCCAAGTCAGCATGGATTTATGAAAGGGACATCATGCTTGACAAATCTTCTAGAATTTTTTGAGGATTAACTAGTAGAGTGGATAAGGGAAAACCAGTGGATGTGATGTATTTGGGCTTTCAAAAGGCTTTTGACAAGGTCCCACACAAGAGATTAGTGTGCAAAATTAAAGCACATGGTATTGAGGGTAATGTATTGACGTGGATAGAGAACTGGGTGGCAGACAGGAAGCAGAGAGTCGGAATAAATGGGTCCTTTTCAGAATGGCAGGCAGTGACCAGTGGGGTGCCGCAGGGTTCTGTGCTGGGACCCCAAATATTTACAATATATATCAGTGATTTAGATGAAGGAATTGAATGTAATATCTCCAAGGTTGCAGATGATACTAAGCTGGGTGGCGGTGTGAGCTGTGAGGGGGACGCTAAGAGGCTGCAGGTTGATTTGGACAGGTTAGGTGAGTGGGAAAATGCATGGCAGATGCAGTATAATGTAGATACATATGAGGTTATCCACTTTGATGGCAAAAACAGGAAGACAGAATATTATCTGAATGGTGACAGATTAGGAAAAGGGGAGGTGCAACAAGACCCGGGTATCATGGTACATCAATCATTGAAGTTTGGCATGCAGGTACAGCAGGCGGTGACGAAGGCAAATGGCATGATGGCCTTCATAGCTGGAGGATTTGAGTATAGGAACAGAGAGGTCCAACTGCAGTTGTACAGAGCCTTGGTGAGGTCACATCTGGAATATTTTGTTCAGTTTTGTTCGCCTAATCTGAGGAAGGACGTTCTGGCTATTGAGGGAGTACAGCGAAAGTTCACCAGATTGATTCCTGGGATGGCAGGACTGATATATGAGGAGAGACTGGGCTTGTATTCACTGGAGTTTAGAAAAATGAGAGGGGATCTCATATAAATGTATAAAATTCTGATGGGATTGGACAGGTTAGAGGCAGGAAGAATGTTCCTGTTGCTGGGGAGTTCCAGAACCAGGGGTCACAGTCTAAGAATAAGGGGTAAGCCATTTAGGACCGAAATGAGAAGAAACTTCTTCACTCGGTGTGTGGTTAACCTCTGGAATTCTCTATTGCAGAAAGTTGCTGAGGCCAGTTCGTTAGATATATTCAAAAGAGAGTTAGATATGGCCCTTACGGCCAAAGGGATCAAGGGGTATGGAGAGAAAGCAGGAAAGTGGTACTAAGGTTGTATAATCAGCCATGATCTTATTGGATGGTGGTGCATGCTCGAAGAGCCGAGTGGCCTACTCCTGCACCTAATTTCTATGTTTCTATGTTTCTATGTTTACGTATTTATATAATTTGATTTATAACAGTCATGAGTGTCTATCAGCAGATGTGAAGTCTTGCACTTTTACTGAGAATGTTTTACTCAAATCCTGGACACACCTTGTCACCCGAGCACCCCCTTCTCCTCCAACAACCTCATTTGTGCCTTGCAGCTCAGCCAGCAGCGCAGCCCCAGGCAAGGCCACAGAGGCCAGAAGGTGGGGGCACGGGGCAGGAGTCGGCGGACGATCCGACTACATCTGGTACTGAGTAGCTCCGTTTGTCGCCCATCAATCCGCTGGGTCTGTCCTTGACAAATGAGAGCTCAGACATCGAAGAACCTGCATCGCCACGCTCCAGAACCCATTCCACCCCAAGGCCATCTAGTGGTCCTCTGGTCATACCCACCTCCACTCTGGACGTGCCGTCCCCAAGCACCTCTCCACAGGGCACCCCATTTGTCCCCAGGACGGCGCCGACCCCGTGGAGGCCTCATGGACACAGCAGGTCTGTTCCACGAGCACGACATTACAGGGAGAGATGGTTCAGTTGTCCAGGAGGACTGTAAACATTGGTGACCAGCTCATCGAAGCATTGGGGGGCGTATCCTGACACCTGGCCACCATGTCCGAGTACATTCCACGCATGACGGAGTCACTGGGTGCGATAGCCAGGACACTGCTGCCAAAGTCCTCCCAGTGGTTCCCGAGCGTGGCACTTCACCCCTAGGTTCCACACCACCACTGCAAACGACAGATTCGAGCAAGGACCAAGATCCTGCTTCTGCATCAGAGAATGTTGCCCTCTCGGCACGTCCCCGCTCCCGTACCGTTCAACCAATGCATCTACCTTCTTCCCCCCCAATGAAGCACCGCCTGAGTAGCTCCTTGGCCAGGCGCCGTGGAGCGAGGAGGGGAAGGGATAGAGGTGGGGAGAAGAAAGAGAGGGGAGAAGGAAAGTGAGGTGCACGTGTGCAGGTGATGACTGTGTTATATCTCTAACTGGGTGCATGCAATTTGTTGCAAAGTATGGGGGCTGGGGACCACGCTACTACTTTGCCTTTGTATTCTGTATTGCTGGACATGTTGAGCATGTGATTTATGTCAATGGTGGAAAAAGTGGGGTGTGGGTGGGGGTTGGGTGTTATTGGCTGTATTACTTATGATTTCAGACCAATATTGGTATAACATTTTTGTTATTGAACATAACCTTTTTGCGCATTGTCTCAGATAGCTGGACCGTTACACACTGGTGATTCCTTACCATGAAAGGGTTAAATATAACTTAACTTCAATCAATGTAAACTTTAACTGGCACCAAGATGATGGGCACCATTGAGCTGCACACACACAGCAGTGTGTCAGCGTTGTCAGTCACATCAGCGCTCTTTCAGGAAAATCTTTCCGATATCAGCTCCTCATGTAAGAGTGGGATTTAACAAATGCCAGCCACACCGCTGGCATCCATCCTGGTTAGTTCCACTTTTTGTGGGCGGTTTTTTGAACGGGCGATATTCTGGGCGATATGTGAGCGAGATGGTGAAATTGACGGTGGGTGATCTCCATGGCCACTAGTTTGGTTAAATATGCTCTTTACAACAAAAAACAGTCGCCAGGCGTTAATATTGAATCTCGGCGTTAAGTCCGTGAGGAAAGTAACGCTGGGTGATATTATGGGCATTGAAATTGCGCATTCTGCTGATTCCACCCAAAAAAAGTAGGCGGGCGGTAATATTTTTTCTAGGCGTTAAGCACATGGGCAAAGTAATGCTCCACGATAAGCCTCCTAAAAAAGTCCGTCAGTTTCGATTGTGTGCCAAAATGGGCGATATCTGAGCATTATACGTCATTTCAGTGGCTAAATGGGCATTAAAGTGGGCATTAAGCAGGCAAAAAAATTGGAGGTTCTAGCCCATGGCCTTGCCAGTTGGCTGATGACCCCACTGTGTAATCCCGTCACTGAAGCAGAGAAACATTACAACGAAAGCCACATAGCGGCACGCAACATCGTCGAAAAGATAATTGGAGTCCTAAAGCAGCGCTTCAGATGCCTGGACCATTCTGGTGGCGGCCGACAGTACCACCCTGACCAGGCCACTGAGTTTATTGTGGTGCGTTGCATGCTGCATAACCTAGCTAGAAGGAGAGGACAACTAATGCCAGATGGGGCTACCGATCCACCTCCAGAAGGAGGGGAGACAGAAGAGCCAGCCGGTGAGGAGCAAGAGGAGGAAGAGGCAGAATAGGAGGCTGGTGAGGATGTAGAGGAGGCTAATCAGCCTGGCGATCTAGCCCTGGTCCCACCCGCATCCCCCTTGCCGCCAGGAGACCAGTATCCAGTGGCAGTTACGCGGCTGCTAAGCTGTTACTTTAGCAGCTCATTTATGAACGCTTTGCATGAACTTACATTGGGGATAGTAACATTTACATTTACAGTTACGAATAAACAAAAGTTGCGTTGAGTTGCATTTTTTCCTTGCCTCCACTGGCCTGGCATACTTATGTTATTATAAGAGAACGCACAACAAATGCAGAACAATTGTTAAAATGTTATGCTTAACGTAACTATAAGAGAATGCACAACACTTGTTAAATTCAGTAAAAAATTTTATTTAATCAACGAATTTTAAAAATTATTTTCTCAACACCCTCCCCCGCCACCCCCACCCCCACCCAAAACAACTTTGAATGCACATGAACTTTAAAAAATGTAACATTAAGATTGAAAACCAACCTGCGGCCACATTTCCCTCCAGTTCCTTTACCACCCCTGTTTTAACACCACCCACCCGTTTTGGTCCCCGCAGACTGAGACGAAGCTGGCGTGCAGCGGGCGATGGAAAGACCTCTTGCCGTGGTGGGGGTGTTGGATTGGGAGAGGAAGCAGGGTGCTCATCTTCCGAGTCAAGAGGAAGTGTATCCTCTGTACTAGTCTAAGTGCATGGGGTCGCAATTAGACCCAACATGACACCTTGGGGTGCAGCGCTGTATCCAGCCAGCAGCGCATGCTGAAGGGCATTGATTGCGCGGTCTGTTCTTGAATCCCCTCCAGGGGGATTCTAACTCCATTTGCATAGCAGACCAGTTGGAGAAGTTAGAGGAGAACTGATTGAACCCCTGGAGAAGCTCGCGACCTATCGCGACCGTCTCCATCCGAGATAGGCAATTGCTGACCTCGCTGACCCGACCTCCATGGGATCGACATTTGCAATATGATGCGCCTTGGCGTTGCCGGCTGCACAACTCTTGGTCCCGGTGCCTCTTCGATCTCCATCGAGATGGCTGCACTGCTGTCTACAGCTGCTAATGGTGCTCCTATTCCTCCTACTCTTCCTCCTCAAGGCGAGGAAAGTGCTTCAATTCCTCCTGCTCCTCCTCCGCTTCCTCCTCAGAGGATGATGTTGCATGTGCTGGTGCCAATTGCACCTGAACGAGTGTCTCAGGTTGACCCTAAAAACACATATGACCTTTTTTACAGAGCTTATTCGAACATAACGGTGAACATTAACATAGAAACATAGAAACATAGAAAATAGTTGCAGGAGTAGGCAATTCGGCCCTTCGAGCCTGCACCACCATTCAATAAGATCATGGCTGATCTTTCACCTCAGTACCCCTTTGCTGCTTTCTCTCCATACCCGTTGATCCCTTTAGCCATAAGGGCCACATCTAACTCCCTCTTGAATATATCCAATGAAGTGGCATCAACAACTCTCTGCGGTAGAGAATTCCACAGGTTAACAACTCTCTGAGTGAAGAAGTTTCTCCTCATCTCAGTCCTAAATGGCTTACCCTTCAGCCTTAGACTGTGTCCCCTGGTTCTGGACTTCCCCAACATCGGGAACATTCTTCCTGCATCTAACCTGTCCAGTCCCGTCATAATTTTATATGTTTCTATGAGATCCCCTCTCATCCTTCTAAACTCCAGTGAATACAGGCCCAGTCGATCCAGTCTCTCCTCATATGTCAGACCATCCAGCCCGGGAATCAGTTTGGTGAACCTTCGCTGCACTCCTTCAATAGCAAGAATGTCCTTCCTCAGATTAGGAGACCAAAACTGAACACAATATTCCAAGTGAGGCCTCACCAAGGCCCTGTATAACTGTAATAAGACCTCTCTGCTCCTATACTCAAAACCCCTAGATATGAAGGCCAACATACCATTTGCCTTCTTCTCTGCCTGCTGTACTTGCATTCCAACTTTCAATGACTGATGTACCATGACACCCAGGTCTCGTTGCACCTCCCCTTTTCCTAATCTGCCGCCATTCAGATAATATTCTGCCTCCGTGTTTTTGCCACCAAAGTGGATACCCTCACATTTATCAACATTATACTGCATCGGCCATGCATTTACCCACTCATCTTACCTGTCCAAGTCACGCTGCAGCCTCGTAATGTCCTCCTCACAGCACGCAACACCACCCAGTTCGTGTCATCTACAATCTTGGAGTTATTAATCTCAATTCCTTCATCTAAATCATTAATGTATATTGTAAATAGCTGGGGTCCCAGCACTGAGCCCTGCGCCACCCCAATAGTCACTGCCAGCCATTCTGAAAAGGACACATTTACCCCGACTCTCTGCTTCCTGTCTGCAACCAGTTTTCTATCCACGTCAGTACATTACCCCCAATATCATGTTCTTTAATTTTGCACACCAATCTCTTGTGTGGGACCTTGTCAAAAGCCTTTTGAAAGTCCAAATACACCACATCCACTGGTTCTCCCTTGTCCACTCTACTAGTTACAACCTCAAAAAATTCCAGAAGATTTGTCAAGCATGATTTCCCTTTCATATGTCCATGTTGACTTGCCCTATCCTGTCACTGCTTTCCAAATGCGCTATTATTTCGTCTTTAATAATTGATTCCAACATTTTCTCCACTACTGATGTCAGGCTAACCGGTCTATAATTACCCGTTTTCTCTCTCCCCCCTTTTTTAAAAAGTGGTGTTACATTTGCTACCCTCCAGTCCATCGGAACTGATCCAGAGTCGATAGACTGTTGGAAAATGATCACCAATGCATCCACTATTTCTAGGGCCACTTGCTTAAGTACTCTGGGATGCAGACTATCAGGCCCCGGGGATTTATCAGCCTTCAATCCCCATCAATTTCCCTAACACAATTTCCTGCCTAATAAGGATATCCTTCAGTTCCTCTTTCTCACGAGGTCCCCTGGAACTTCCGGAAGGTTATTTGTGTCTTCCTTCGTGAAGACAGATCCAAAGTATTTGTTTAACTGGTCTGCGATTTCTTTGTTCCCCATTATAAATTCATCTGAATCTGACTGCAAGGAACCTACTTTTGTCTTCACTAATCTTTTTCTCTTCACATATCTATAGAAGCTTTTGCAGTCAGTTTTTATGTTCCAGCAAGTTTCCTCTCATACTCTATTGTCCCCCCTCCTAATTAAACCCTTTGTCCTCCTCTGCTGAATTCTAAATTTCTCCCACTCCTCAGGTTTGCTGTTTTTTCTGGCCAATTTATATTCCTCTTCCTTGGATTTAACACTAACCTTAATTTCCCTTGTAATCCACGGTTGAACCACCTTCCCCATTTTATTTTTACTCCAGACAGGGATGTACAATTGTTGAAGTTCATCCATGTGATCTTTAAATGTTTGCCATTGCTTATCCACCGTCAACCCTTTAAGTATCATTTGCCAGTCTATTCTAGCCAATTCACGTCTCATACCATCGAAGTTACCTTTCTTTAAGTTCAGGACCCTAGTCTCTGAATTATCTGTGTCACTCTCCATCTTAATAAAGAATTCTACCATATTATGGTCACTCTTCCCCAAGGGGCCTCGCACAACAAGATTGCTAATTAGTCCTTTCTCGTTACATATCAACCAGTCTAGGATGGCCAGCCTTCTAGTTGGTTCCTCAACATATTGGTCCAGAAACCCATTCCTAATACACTCAAGGAAATCCTCCTCCATAGTATTGCTACCAGTTTGGTTAGCCCAATCTATATGTAGATTAAAGTTGCCCGTGATAACTGCCGTACCTTTACTGCACGCATCCCTAATTTCTTGTTTGATGCTGTCCCTAACCTCACTACAACTGCTTGATGGCCTGTACACAACTCCCACTAGCGTTTTCTACCCTTTGGTATTCCGCAGCTCCACCTATACAGATTCCACATCACCCAAGCTAATGTCCTTCCTTACTATTGTGTTAATTTCCTCTTTAACCAGCAACGCTACCCCACCTCCTTTTACTTTCTGTCTATCCTTCCTGAATGTTGAATACCCCTGGATGTTGAGTTCCCAGCCTTGGTCACCCTGGAGCCATGTTTCCGTGATGCCAATGATATCATATTCAGTAATTGCTGCCTGTGCAGTTAATTCATCCACCTTATTACGAATACTCCTCGCTTTGAGGCACAGAGCCTTCAGGCTTGTCTTTTTAACACACTTTTCCCTTTTAGAATTTTGCTGCAATGTGGCCCTTTTTGACTTTTGCCTTTTGCCTTGGGTTTCTCTGTCCTCCACTTTTACTTTTCTTCTTTCTATCATTTGCTTCAGCCCCTATTTTATTTCCCTCTGTCTCCCTACATAGGTTCCCTTCCCCCTGCCATATTAGTTTAATCCCTCCCCAACAGCACTTAAAAACGCTCCCCCGAGGACATTGGTTCCGGTCCTGCCCAGGTGCGGACCGTCCGGTTTGTAACAAGAGACGTTACATGTTAATACTTTTCACTACTCCAGAAAGCTGTCACAGCTCATTAGGACCGCAAAGTTCAGTGCACCATACAAAGGGCAAATGGCAGCATGGACAGAAGCTGCGTTAGCTAACTCCACTATTCCATGGACAGCAGAACAATGCCGCAAAAAATTGAATGAATTGATGCGATCTGCCAGGGTTTGTACAGTTATTAGAAATGTCAAATGTAAAGTTTGGTAAAATTTAACTTTACTATTTAATTTTTTTAAAATTTTCAGTGCTATTATGAAGTGACTTCATTATCCAGCACCTGAGCTTTCGTAAAATGTTATGGCTTTGTATCTAATTAGGGTCAAAACAATGCTTGTAAACATTTTATCTGTTCCACAGATTTGAGGTTTGAAATTTCAATTAGTGAGCAATACCCTGTCTCCAAAGCAAGTAGGTGGTCTCTGGATCAAAAACATGACCTTTAAATGTAATTTATGTTTTCAATTTAGAGTAAGATGGCACATAATGCCTGAGAGCATGCCATGACAGGTGGTGGTGTTGCCACTATGCGGCAGTTATCGGAGCAAGAGGGAAGGGTTGTGCTCTTGCTGGCATCAGTTGTGGCAGTTCAGTGTCTGATGCCCAATCAGACATTGGAATAAGGAAAGATGAGTGGCTCTGTACAGCTGTATGTTTAAAACTGGAAGGTTTGCGCAGAATATCATCTGCGATGTGGCAGATCATGCTTCACCTTTGTAAATTTACTGTTACCTTCCCACAGGTGGACAGCTGTTTTCACGAACAGTTTGGCGAGTCTGCGACTGTAGAGAGCATTGAGGAATGGGTTTCAGATGCAGTGAGGCGGCGGAGGAGGAATGGGTGTAGTGTCAGCTAGTAAAAGGGGAGGGTATGGATCCTGAGTGTCTGCAACCAGCTCTCCATCTCCTGGCCTGTCTGGCTCTGTGCGAGGCACAGATGACCAGATGTTCTAGAGCCAGACACCAACCTGATACTGCAGAGCAGGTGGGAGATGCACCAAGACCACAACAAAATGACATAGAAGCTCTGGTGCAACAAATTGAAGGTTTGAGGCAACAGTTTCTTACAGATAACGAAAATAGAATGTCTTCCCTCTATCAGTCGGGGGATTGATGCTCTTGGAAGCAATTTATCCAACAAGCTGGAAATAGCTTCATGAAGCTCTTCACCTGTGATGGGCCAAGTTGATCTAGCACTTAATCAGATTACCGAGTCTCTCATTCCACTATCGCAGTTGCATCTTGTGCTTAATCAGATTAACGACACTCTCATTCAACTATTGCAGTTGAAGCCTACACTTAATCAGATTAACGACACTTTCATTCAACTATTTCAGTCGGAGATAACAGGTTCTACTGTTATTAATTTGACTCCCGCAAAACCCATCTTGCCTGATCCCAGCGAAGACACAGTGCAGGGCCACGAGACAGCAGCTGTACCAATGATGTTAGAAGAAAATGTTGCCTTTCAGCAACAGCAGCAACAGGAGCTTTACACTCCCGGGTTGACCATCTCAGTTCAATTCCGGCCTTGGGTGAATGTGCAGAGTCTGTTGTGGCTGGTGGCTGGATGGCTGACTTGTTGGGGGTGGCAGTGGCCATGTCAGGAATTGCAAGTCCATTTTTATTGAACAAGTCCGTGATGGAAATTCCGGGTTAACTGATGACCCATGAGTCCACTGAAGACTGCTGGTAGGTTGGTTTGTCGTCGACGGTTTCTTCGTCTGACTGCTCTGGCTTGTCTGTGTGCCTCAGTTTTGTCTGATCCATGTGTTTCCTGCAAGTTTTTTTATTCTTGAGCTTAATAACACATACTCTGTTGCCCTCCTTAGCCATGACCGTACCAGCGATCCATTTGGGAACCCGACCATAATTCAACACATATATAGGATCATTAACAGAAATCTCACGTGACACAGTTGCGTGATCATGGTACCCTTGATTCTGTCTTCTGTATTCAACATGATTACTTAAATCTGGGTGTACAAGCGATAACTTGGTCTGAAGAACTCTTTTCATTATGAGTTTAGCAGACAAAACCCCTGTGAGTGTGTGGGGTCTTGTCCTGTAACTCAGCAGTATGCAAGACAAGCTGATCTGCAGTGACCTTTGGATTATTCTCCTCATGCTTTGCTTGATAATTTGTACCACATGTTCTGCTTGCCCGTTGAACGTAGGCTTGAACAGTGCTGACCTTACATGTTTTATGCCGTTGAGTTTTATAAACTCCTGAAACTCCTGACTGGTGAAGCACGACCCATTGTTGCTCAGCACTATGTCAGGCAGACCATGTGTCGTGAACATGACTTTGAGATTCTCTATGGTTGCCGTGGACGTACAGGATGACATGATTATGCATTCTATCCACTTCGAATAAGCATCCACCACAACTAAAAACATCTTGCCCAGGAAGGAACCTGCAAAATCTACATGGATCCTGGCCCAAGGTTTGGATGACCATGACCACAGACTCAGCGGTGATTCCGCTGGTGCTTTGCTGAGCTGCATGCAGGTGTTGCACTGATGCGCGCATGCTTCCAGCTCAGAATCAATTCCTGGCAACCATACGTGGGACCTAGTGATGGCCTTAATCATCATTATATCTGGATGTGTGCTATATAACTCATGCACAAACTTCTCTCTCCCTTTCTTGGGCATTACAACACGATTACCCCACAATATGTAATCTGTTTGAATAGACACTTCGTCCTTGCGATGAATGTACGGTTTGGCCTCCTCGCACATTTGCTTAGGTATGGCAGACCAACCCCCTTTGAGGATGCAATCCTTTACCACCGATAATATCGGATGCTGGCTGGTCCAGGTCTTAACTTGTTGAGACGTGACAGGGGTGCCTTTACTCTCAAAAGCATCCATGATTAACATTAAATCTGCCGGTTGTGACATTTCCACCTCCGGTGTGGGCAACGGTAACCGGCTCAAAGCATCGGCACAATTCTCTGTGCCAGGTCTGTGGTGAATGACATAATCATAGGCAGATAATGTCAGTGCCCACCTTTGGATACGGGATGAAGCATTGGTATTGATACCTTTGCTCTCGGAAAACAACAAAATGAGCGGCTTGTGATGGGTCTCTAATTCGAACCTCAGACCGAACATGTGTTGATGCGTCTTTTTAACAGCGTACACACACGCTAAAGCTTCTTTTTCTAACATGCTGTAGGCTCTTTCTGCTTTAGACAAACTTTTGGATGCAGATGCGACAGGTTGAAGTTTCCCCAACTCATTGGCTTGTTGTAACACGCAACCAATTCCATATGACGATGCGTCACAGGCCAAGACTAAACGTTTACATGGGTCATAATGTACCACTAGCTTGTTCGAGCAAAGCAGATTGGTGGCTTTCTCAAAAGCTCTGTCTTGCAATACACCCCACACCCAGTTGTTGCCTTTTCTCAATAGCATATGCAGTGGTTCAAGTAAGGTGATTTAGGTAGAAAGTTAACAAAGTAGTTGAGTAGACCCAGGAATGAACTCAGCTCCATCACATTCTGTGGCTTGGGTGCATTCTTGATGGCTTTGGTTTTCATGTCAGTAGATCTGATGCCATCAGCGGCAATTTTCCTCCCGAGGAGTTCGATCTCCGGTGCCATGAAGACGCACTTCGAGCGTTTAAGTCTGAGTCCCACTCTGTCCAAACGCAGTAGAAACTCTTCCAGGTTGTTCATATGTTCCTTGGAGTCACGACCAGTGATCAGGATGTCATCTTGGAACACGACAGTTCTCGGTACAGACGTCAGTAGACTTTCCATACTCCTCTGGAATATTGCTGCAGCCGAGCGAATTCCAAACAGCACCTGTGGTAAATAAATAGTCCTTTGTGCGTGTTAATGCACGTAAGACTCTTCGACATCTCGACCAACTCCTGCGTCATATAGGCCGACGTCAAGTCCTGTTTTGTGAACGGCTTCCCTCCGGCTAGCGTCGCAAACAATTCATCCGCCTTCGGTAATAGGTACTAATCTTGTTTCGAAACCCTGTTGATCGTAACCTTGTAGACTCCGCAAATTCTGTCTGTGCCATCACTTTTCTGCACAGGAACAATGGGGCTGGCTCATTCATTAAATTCGACCGGTGATATAATCCCTTCACGCTGGACTCTGTCCAGTTCGATTTCGACCTTCTCCCTCATCATATACGGCACTGCCCGAGCTTTATGATGGACGGGTCTTGCATCTCAATCCAAGTGGATCTACATGTTGGCTCCCGTGAAGTTGACGTTATTTGATTCGAACGGTGAGAGGAACTTGCTCAATACTTGGGCACATGTATCTTCCTCTGATGACAACGCCTTTATGTCGTTCCAGTCGCATCTGATTTTCGCCAACCAGCTCCTACCGAGCAGCATTGGGCCATTGCCTGGAACAATCCACAGCGGTAACTCGTGAACCGCACCAGTATACGACATGTTAATTTTTGCACTGCTAATCACCTTTATCAGTTCTTTGGTATACGTGTGCAGCTTGGCATTAACAGAGCTCAGCCTGGGCCTCCGAGTCTTAGTATCCCATAGCTTATTAAATGATCGATTGACTTGCCTCTGTGTCCAGTTCCATTGATTACCGGCATCCCGCTAAACTTCACATTAATCAAAATTGGTTCACTCTTGGTTATGTAAAAATACAGTCCATACATTTCCTCCTCTTGCATCTCGGATTGCGTATCCGGATCCACGCTAGCCTGACTCTCATCCTCCACGTGGTGTGTCGCAGCTCGCTTGCTCATCTGCGGACACTTGCGCTGGAGATGCCCCACTCTCAGACAGCTTTTGTAACTATTTTGCTTAAATCAGCACTGCTGGTGCTGCTGATTTCCCCCACAACGCCAACACGGAGAAGCCGGATACATTCCCGCTGGCGGACTTTGGGCAGCCACAGGTTTTGTGAACGCAGCCGGGTAGGACCTGCCATGTGCTGCTCTGCCGAATGCCTAATCATTCGCGAACACAGTCGGATGGGCCCTATCATGTGCCGCTGAATCAATCGCATTTACAGTACTTGCCGAGGTTCGGTTCTTCACTGACATTTGCTTTAAACTTTTGTCTGTCGACATACATGATTGAGTGATCTGGATGGCCCTTTTTAAATCCAACTCCTCCACTGCCAGAAGTTTGCGCAGGATCACCTCGTGGTTGATAAAGATAACAAAAAAGTCCCGCAGCATGTCTGCCAACCCTGTCCCGAACTTGCACGGTCCCGCTAGACGTCTCAGGTCAGCAACAAATTCTGCCGTGCTCTGGCCCTCCGATCGAATGTGTGTATAAAACTTGTATCTCGAGATGATGATGCCGTCGTCTTGCTTGAGGTGCTCCCGTACCAATGTACACAACTCCTTGTACGTTTTCTCTGTTGGATCACAAGGCATGAGTAGATTCTTTATCAGACCATAGATCTTTGAACTGCACACAGTGAGGAACACGGCCCGGTGCCGATCTGCATCGTCGGCCCCCTTCATTTTGTTGGCCACGAAGTACTGGTTCAAACGGCTCACATTGTCTTCCCAATCTTCCCCCTCCACGAATCGCTCTAAAAATCCAATCGTGCTAATTTTGCAAACATAGGTTCTTGTATTCTCGTCGCCAAATGTTACGTATGCAAATATAGAAACATAGAAACATAGAAAATAGGTGCAGGAGTAGGCTATTCGGCCCATCGAGCCTGCACCACCATTCAATAAGATCCTGGATGATCATTCACTTGCTTTCTCTCCATACCCTTTGATCCCTTTAGCCGTAAGGGCCTTATCTAACTCCCCCTTGAATATATCCAATGAACTGACATCAACAACTCTCTATGGTAGGAAATTCCACAGGTTAACAATTCTCTGAGTGAAGAAGTTTCTCCTCATCTCAGTCCTAAATGGCTTACCTCTTATCCTTAGACTATGTCCCCTGGTTCTGGACTTCCCCAACATCAGGAACATTCTTCCTGCATCTAACCTGTCCAGTCCCGTCAGAATTTTATATGTTTTGATGAGATCCCCTCTCATCCTTCTAAACTCCAGTGAATACAGGCCCAGTCGATCCAGTCTTTCCTCATATGTCAGTCCTGCCTTCCCGGGAATCAATCTGGTGAACCTTCGCTGCACTTCCTCAATAGCAAGAACGTCCTTCCTCAGATTAGGTTCCTCAAAACTGAACACAATATTCCAGGTGAGGCCTCACTAAGGCCCTGTACAACTGCAGTAAGACCTCCCTGCTCCCATACTCAAATCCCCTAGCTATGAAGGCCAACATACCATTTGCCTTCTTCACTGCCTGCTGAATCTGCATGCCAACTTTCAATGACTGATGTACCATGACAACCACATCTCGCTGCATCTCCCCTTTTCCAAATCTGCCGCCATTCAGATAATATTCTGCCTTCGTGTTTTTGCCACCAAAGTGGATAACCTCACATTTATCCACATTATACTGCATCTGCCATGCATTTGCCCACTTACCTAACCTGTCCAAGTTACCCTGCAGCCTTTTAGCCTCCTCCTCACAGCTCACGCTGCCACCCAACTTAGTGTGATCCGCAAACTTGAAGATATTACACTCAATGTCCTCATCCAAATCATTAATATGTATTGAAATAGCTGGGGTCCCAGCACTGAGCCCTGCGGTACCCCACTAGTCACTGCCTGCCATTCTGAAAATGGACCCGGTTATCCCGACTCTCTGCTTCCTGTCTGCCAACCAGTTCTCTATCCACATCAGTACATTACCCCCAATACCATGTGCTTTAATTTTGCACATCAATCTCTTGTGTTGGACCTTGTCAGAAGCCTTTTGAAAGTCCAAATACACCACATCCACTGGTTCTCCCTTGTCCAATCTACCAGTTATATCCTCAAAAAATTCTAGAAGATTTGTCAAGCAGGATTTCCCCTTCATAAATCCATGCTGACTTGGACCGATCCTGTCACTGCTTTCCAAATGCGCTGCTATTTCATCTTTAATAATTGATTCCAACATTTTCCCCACTATTGATGTCAGGCAAACCAGTCTATAATTACCCATTTTCTCTCTCCCTCCTTTCTTAAAAGGTGGTGCAATAAAGGTTCAAACTGAGTACTGTTTAACTGAGCAAGGTACGACCTTGCCTGTGCTTTATTTAGTCCCAAAGTGGCTGGCCTTTTATACCAGAGCAGCACCATGAACGTGCTGCTCAGTGGCCCCCAACAATGACGCCATTTGGTGGCTACAAACTGCATGTACATTCATGAAATAATGTAAGTTTATTGCACTGTTATGTTGGCCTCGTATGATCTGCTGCAATGTTGGGGGCATGTAACGCAATGCATATATGTATTCTGTCTGTGATTGCAAAACTGCAGCAGTGGTGGACATTCAAGTCAGACTGCAATAAGTCACTGTACTATGTACTAATGTAACCCTCACCCCTCCCCTGCTGCCAAGCTTTTTTAAATGTTGTTTTATACTTCCAGACTTGGATGATGCAGACCACTGTGGCACAGGCGGCAGACCCACTGCCTCCACCTCTGGCATCACCCAACCCTCTCCTGGCGAGGAAGAGGAAAAAGAACAGGAAGAGCCAGTGGAGGTGGAGCTGGTGTTGGAGACGGAGGAGGAGACACCAGCTCCGTGTGCGACAGCTGGACCATCCTCCATCATGGAGTCTATATTTATGAGACTCCCCCATGGCTCCTCTGATTTTGCCAGACCCAGCCCTGCACAGCAAGTCACCCCCAGTGTTGCAGCGCCTTTGCTGCAGTGACAGAGGTTGGTGCAGGAAAGGTCGCTTACTATAGGCGTGTACCAGGACATTGTGCGTCTGTCACATAAGAACATAAGAACATAAGAATTAGGAACAGGAGTAGGCCATCTAGCCCCTCGAGCCTGCTCCACCATTCAATAAGATCATGGCTGATCTGGCCGTGGACTCAGCTCCTCTTACCCGCCCTCTCCCCGTAACCCTTAATTCCCTTATTGCTTAAAAATCTATCTATCTGTGACTTGAATACATTCAATGAGCTAGCCTCAACTGCTTCCTTGGGCAGAGAATTCCACAGATGTCACAGGCCATCGTCGACATAGGTCGAGAGCTGCTGAATACCATAACCACAATAGCCACTAACTTCACGGCTCTATCAGAGCAGCAATCGAAGGAAAGTTTGCATATGATCTCTACAATGGAGTGAACCGCCGACGCCAACAAAGCCATGCGGCAATCTACAGGATCGGGACATGATGCGGAACCCCCACGTGCCATAACAGTCGTGTCGACAGCACCTGAGGGTGGGGAGCTGACATCATCTCCGAGCTCTGAAGTCTCGCCTTCCACATTGCGGGCTTCTCTTGAGGCCCCATTTATTACGCCTGCAATGTCTCACACCCCCCTTCCCCAATGACAGCAGCGGCACTTGGAGTGCGGTGTTGGACGCCGGCTTGGTATAAACATGGGGAGGTCCATGCCCACGGGCACTAGGAAAGGGAAGGTCGGGAGTAAGAAAGGGGAGAATAGTTCCAAGGGTGGTGTACCACACAGCCGCGGAAGAGGCAGAGGTCATGGGCGGGGAAAGTAAAGGGTTTGTAATTGAAGTAAAGATTATTAAATTTGTAAAATATTTGTTAAAGTTGGTATTAAACTTTTGTAAGTTTTGTTAAAGTTTTTATTAAAGTTGGTTGGTTGTTTTATAGTTATAAGTTTTACAAAGTTTTGAAATTGGTGTATATTTTTTATATTTTTAGACAAACGTTTGAATTGAATTTAAGCACTCTTGTATCTTTTATAGTGTCAAACTTTTGGGGTAACAGTCATGAGGGTCCCAAAGTGCAGCTCTCCACGTTCAAGCAAAGCGTACATTTATGAGGCTGCTGATGTAACAATTTTGCAGCGGCATATGCTCCTCGTGCCCTCTGCAGTGATGTTGGGGGGGTGGTTCCATGGGTTGAGCTGCAAGCTCCTCATCATCCTCCTGCCCCTCATTGTCTTCTTCTTCCTCCTCCTTTGTCATATATTCAACTGTCATTGTAACCCATGTATAAGCTGACCTAAGTTGTACACCTTGAGAACATTGACTACAGAGGGCGAACTTGTGGGAGACACTCCTAACCTGGACTTTCCGGTATCAAAGGGAAAGCTCCTGGACTTTCCGGTATAAAAGGGGAAGCTCCACCCACCTTCAGTTTCTTGAGGTCTTGGTAATAAAGGTAATTGGTCATCGAGTGACCTTCTCTCAAGTATGGGCCTCGTGTGCATTTATATTGTACAGTACGGACATATTATTGGCGACGAGAAACTGGGATTTAAACCACGCGAGCATGGCCACTAGCAGCACAGAAGAGAGGTATTGTTTTGGTGATAATTGGGACGATTTTATTGAGAGACGACAGCAAGGTTTTGTCACTTAGGAATGGTTGGGACAGGATTCGGCCGACAAACGCAGGGCTCATCTCCTGACAGTTTGTGGATCCAGAACGTACTCACTGATGAAGGACCTTCTAGTGCCAGAGAAGCCGGCGGACAAGATGTTCGAAGAGCTCAGTAAGTTGATCGGAAAACACCTTAAACCGGCGAGCAGCACGCACATGGCGAGACTCCGGTTTTACACGCACCGGCGGCGAGAAGGGCAAAGCATTCCAGACTTTGGCAACTCCGGTTTTACATGCACCCGCAACTGGCGAGCCTATGCAAGTTCCCAGATGCATGCAGAGCGGAGATGCTGCGAGATTTTTTTTTGAGGGCTCCAGCAACTGGAGAGCCTATGTAAGTTCCCAGATGCATGCAGAGCGAAGATGCAGCGAGATTTATTTTTGAGGGCATCGGGCATGCTGGGGCTTTCAGGAAACTGATTGAGACCAAAGACTTGACCTTGGAAGCGGCGGCTTTGATAGCCCAGACAATTATCTCAGGGGAGGAAGAGACTAGAATGATTTATAGCAAAAATCTTGGCTCAAATGCAGCAAACGACCAAAGAGTCAACATTGTTAACACAGCACACAGTTCTCTAGGCAGACAAGGACAATCAGACGTGCCCCAGCATGCAGTCAAACCCAAAGCGGGAATTCAACAGAGACAATGGCTAGCTGAACGGCGATTCATGCCATCGCAATGGACAATGCGGCCAGTAATGGGACCATCAACACCTGTTAATGGTGCGCTTCAGGACAGTTACAGAGATAGTCAGAGATGATCGATTGGTAATGGAACTTTGTTGACAACAATTGGGCCTCCAGCTCATGCTGGACGTGTGGAGGCAAACACCCAGCCAGAGCTTGCAGGTATCAACAATATACCTGCAGAAACTGCAACGGTCACTTGGTGCGTATGTGCAGGAAGCCTGCAGCCAGGTTGATATACGAGGAGGACGGGCCTGATATAAGCCCTACGAGGCCAAATGAATACTGGGTGAAATTGTTGGAAGCTGAAGTTCAGCGCATTCATGTGGAGCACATATACAGTTCATATACCAGGACGCCACTGATAATGATGAAAGTGTTCCTCAATGGCATCCCAATATTAATGGAGCTAGACACGGGTGCCAGCCAGTCCCTGATGAGCATCGAACAGTTCGAAAGGCTGTGGGTGTCCAAGGCCAGGAGGCCAAAATTATTGACGATTGACACACTGCTACGGACATATACAAAGGAAATCATTCCGGTGCTAGGCAGCGCCATGGTAGTCGTGACCCACAAAGATTCGGAGAACAGGTTGCCACTCTGGATTGTCCCGGGGGATGGTCCCGCACTACTGGGGAGGAATTGGCTTGCTGTCATGAACTGGAAATGGGGCGATGTCAATGCAATTTCTTCTGTGGAGCGGGTATCATGCTCACAGGTCCTGGACAAATTTGACTCATTATTTCAACCCGGCATCAGCACTTTCATGGGGACCAAGGTAATGATTCACACAAACCCGGATGCCAGGCAAGTACATCACAAGGCCAGAGCGGTGCCGTACATGATGCGAGAAAAGATAGATTGCGAATTGGACCGCCTGCTGTGGGAAGGCATCATCTCGCCAGTCGAATTCAATGACTGGGCGAGCCCGATCGTGCCGGTGCTCAAGGCGGATGGGTCGGTCAGGATATGTGGCGATTACAAGGCCACCATCAATCGGGTGTCACTCCAAGACCAGTATCCGCTACCGAGAGCGGAGGACCTCTTTGCAACGCTATCCGGTGGCAAACTTTTTTCAAAATTGGACCTGACCTCAGCTTACATGAACCAGCAGCTGGCGAGTGAGTTGAAGAAGCTGACCACCATCACGGCACACAAGGGGTTGTTTGAGTACAAAAGATGTCCATTCGGGATTCGTTCGGCCGCCGCGATCTTTCAGCGAAATATGGAAAGCCTCCTCAAGTTGATTCCAAGGACGGTGACTTTTCAAGACGACATCCTCATCACGGGTCGCGATGCTGAAGAACACCTCCACAACCTGGAGGAGGTGCTACACAGACTGGACCGGGTAGGGCTGCAACTGAAAGAGGCGAAGTGCGTCTTCTTAGCTCCAGAGGTAGTATTCCTGGGGAGGAGGGTAGCAGCAGACGGGATCAGACCTACTGCGTCCAAAACGGAATCGATCCAGAGAGCACCCAGACCTCGTAACACAATGGAGTTGCTTTCGTTCCTGGGGCTCCTGAACTATTTTGGCAACTTTCTTCCCAAATTGAGCACGCTGTTAGAGCCGCTACACATGCTCCTATGCAAAATTGCGATTCAGTCTGGGGGTCAGCCAGGAAAGGGCTTTTGATAGGACATGCAATTTGTTATGCTCCAACAAACTGTTATCGTTATATGACCCGTATAAGAAACTAGTTTTAACGTGCGATGCGTCGTCCTATGGGGTCGGGTGTGTATTGCAGCATGTGAATGCCAATGATCAGTTACAGCCGGTAGCTTATGCCTCCAGAAGTCTGTCCCAGGCAGAAAGGGGCTACGGGATGGTAGAAAAGGAAGCACTAGCATGTGTATATGCAGTAAAAAAAATGCACCAGTACCTGTTTGGCAGGAAATTTGAGCTGGAGACAGATCATAAACCTCTAACGTCCCTTTTGGCTGACAACAAGACCATAAATGCGAATGCATCCGCCCACATACAGAGGTGGGCACTTACGTTAGCCGTCTATGACTATACAATTCAGCACAGACCGGTCACCGAAAACTGCGCCGATGCACTCAGCAGGCTCACACCAGCCACCACTGATGGGGCTACCAAGCATGATGCTGAGATGGTCATGGCTGTTGAAGCTTTCGAAAGCGAAGGCTCACCTGTGACAGCCCGTCAGATTATAGTCTGGACAAATAAAGACCCGCTGCTGTCTTTAGTTCAGAAATGTGTCCTGAATGGGGATTGGGCAGCTACGTACGGGTCATTCCCTGAGGAGTTTAAACCGTTTCATAGGCGCAAGAATGAACTCTCGATTCAAGCCGATTGCCTACTGTGGGGAAACCTAATAGTCATGCCCCAGAAGGGCAGAGAGGTGTTTATCAGAGAATTTCACAATGAGCAGCCGGGCATTGTCATGATGAAAGCAATTGCCAGATCACACGTTTGGTGGCCAGTGATAGATGCAGACCTGGAACTATAAGTTCGCAGGTGCAACACGTGTGCTCAGCTAGGCAATGCACCCACCAGGGAAGCCCCCCTTAGCCCCTGGTCCTGGTCTGCCAAGCCATGGCCACTCATCCATGTGGACTATGCAGGTCCTTTCATGCGAAAAATATTTTTGGTTGTAGTAGACGCCTACTCCAAATGGATTGAGTGTGCCATTTTAAATTCAAGCACATCCTCTGCCACGGTAGAAAGACTATGGGCAATGTTCACCGCCCATGGTCTACCGGACGTCTTGGTCAGCGACAATGGCCCGTGCTTCACAAGCACTGAATTCCAGGACTTCATGGCAGGCAATGGAATCAACCATGTAAGAACAGCACCATTCAAGCCGGCCTGAAACGGCCAGGCGGAACGAGCAGTGTAGATAATCAAATAGAGGATGCTCAGAATCCAAGGGGGTTCCCTACAAAGCCGCTTATCACGCCTCTGTTGGCCAATAGATCCCGACCACACTGGCTCACAGGGGTTCCTCCCACAGAGCTGCTAATGAAAAGGATGCTCAAAACCAGGTTATCCCTTATACACCCAACTATGAAAGAAATTGTTGAGAGCAGGCGTCAGTCACAATGTGACTACCATGACAGGAATGCGAGGGCGCGATGTATTGATGTCAATGACCCTGTTTTTGTCCTTAATTATGCTGCAGGGCCCAAATGGCTTGCAGGCACTGTGATTGCCAAAGAGGGGAATAGGGTTTTGGTAGTTAAACTTACCAATGGACAAATCTGCCGCAAACACGTGGATCAAACTAAAAGGAGGTTCAGCAACCCCATAGAAGAAGCAGAGGAAGAACACGACGTAGAGTTTACTCCACCACAGGTGACTGAACACTGGAACCAAGTGGAGGAGAGCCCAGCCACTGTGGGCAGTCCGGACAGGCCTGAGGCACCGCAAACAGCAGACACTCAGGCCAGTGCCCAACAACCGGAGCCCCAACTCAGGTGCTCTGCAAGGGAGCGTAAACCACCAGAGAGACTTAACCTGTGATCCCAATAAGACTTTGGCAGGGAGGTGATGTCATGGATTCAACTGTCATTGTAACTCATGTATAAGCTGACCTAAGTTATACACCTTGAGAACATTGACCACAGGGGGCAAACTTGTGGGAGACACTCCTAACCTGGAATTTCCGATATAAAAGGGGAAGCTCCTGGACTTTCCGGTATAAAAGGGGAAGCTCCACCCACCTTCAATCTCTTGAGGTCTTGGTAATAAAGGTAACTGGTCACAGAGTGGCCTTCTCTCAAGTATGGGCCTCGTGTGCATTTATACTGTATCGTAAGGACATATTATCCTTCACCTGCACTCTCTCCTCAGGTGGTCCCGCAGTCCCCTGTGGCAATTCCTGCCCCCGAATGATTGCTAAATTATGCAACATGTAGCACACCACTGTGAACTGAGCAACCTGCTCAGGGTAGTATTGCAGCCTGCCTCCTGAGTGGTACAAGCATTGAAAGTGCTGCTTCAGCACTCCAATTGTCATTTCAATTATGTTATGTGTGGCTATATTGTTTTTATTGTATCGTTGTTCGAGTTCTGTGTGAGGGTTCCGCAGGGGTGTCAAGAGCCAGTTAGCAAGGCCGTACCCTTTGTTGCCCAGCATCCAGGATTTACCTCGTGGCTCAGACTTCAGCAGCTTAGACACAGTGTTCCCTGGAAAGTTGGCATTCACTGCTATTATCCGCTGTGCATAACAGCCGCACGTTGAGGGAGTGAAATCGCTTATGGTTTCAGTACACCTCCGCCTCCTGTAGTGGTGCTCGCAGGGCAATATGGGTACAGTCAATTGCACCCTGCATCTTGGGGAAGCCGGCAATGAGTGCAAATCCCAAAGCCCTGTCACTCTGTGCCTCCCTGGTCATTGGGAAGTTTATAAATTCCATCCAGAGTGCATACAGTGCTTCGGTTACCTGTCGAATGCAGCGATGAGTAGCATGCTGAGAATTAGAGCATATGTCCACAGCTGATGATTGAAAAGAGCCACATGCATAAAAAGAAAGTGTCGCAGTCACCTTCATCTCGACAGAGAGTGCAGTAATGTTGGTGATACTGGGCTGCAGGTCTGCCTTAATGAGCTGGCAAATCTCAGTGAAGACCTCTTTTTGGAACCGCAGCCTTTGGACACACTGTCGATTGGTCAGGTCCAACTATGAACAATTCTCCCTTAAGATCCTTTGCGGGTAAGGCCTCCTCCTCATCATCATTATTCTGCGACCTCTTCCATTGCTATGCTGAATAAACATCCTCACATCTGGTTCCTCCATTAGACAGGTTGTCAGCAATACAGGCTGAGATGATACAGGCCCCATTCTTTTTAAATCTCCACAATATTTTTCGATCAAAAAATTATAAATAAAATGCCTTTCTATCTTAATAATTTACTCAGTAATAGTTAATATACTTTTTCCAATCAAAATCGCATTCTAAAATCACTGTTCACCTCTGCTTGAGCTGAAAGTTCCCTATTTCCAAAATGGCGGCTCCGTGCACTCCGGCCATTCCTGCCCATTTACCATCACGTAAAACCACCTTTTCCAGGACGGTATGCAGCTCCGGTGGTATGTCAGCGGTATGCCAAGAAAAGGTATGCGGGTGGTCCTGCACGGCAGAAGGTGTGCATACTACTCGGCGGTATGTCAATGAGGAATATTCTGCCGAGCAGTAGGTCAGCGGTATGTAGCTGTTTTTTGACCAACATCGCCCTTTTGGACGGTACGCGGGTGGTATGTCGACCAATTTCGAGCCCTTTCATTGCAAATGTTTACAAAGTGGAAAATATCTCGCTAACAATTTATATTTAAAGACTAAAAACTTCTATAAAGTAAATCAAGTCTTTGATGCTGCAATAAAAGTTCACTGATTCACTTTAAATTGCGTGTGTTCTTTTCTGTGCATTGCTGGGGTAGGGGGAGGAAGGAGGCAACGCTATCATCACCTCATAAATGTGTTGGCTACTAGCTGTTCTCTTGCAGCTCTGCTTTCGGCGGCAGTTGGCACCTCCCATCATGCTTCACCACAGGGTCGTTGGGGTCCTCAATTTCCTCCATTTCAGCAGGGAGATCATCCGCAGGGTTAAGAGTTAGTTCTTCCTGCAGGGAAAAGTTGTGCAAAGTGCAACAGGCCACCACAATCCTTGACACTTTCACAGGACTGTACTGCAATGTCCCCCTGATCTGTCCAGGCACCGGAAGCGTGATTTCAAAAGTGCGATTGTCCTCACGACCACTTGCTGTGTGATCACATGTGCTTGGTTGCATCTCCCCTCTGCCTCATTATTGGTCCTGCAGTACTGTGTTTTAGTGGGTAACCCTTGTCGCCAAATATCCATGTGGATCCTGGAGACATGTGCTGAGAACGCCATATAAATCTGAGTGACAGAGGACAAAGGAGTCATGAGCACTTCCACGTGATCTGCATTAACGATTAGGATCGTGAGTTGTGCATCATGGACGATCATTACATTTAATGAGTGATACTCCTTCCTGTTGATTATGTCATAGGTGTATCAATTGGTGCCTTCAATGCACCATGGGTTCCATTGACAGCCCCAATCACTTTTGGGAAACATAAGAACATAAGAACATAAGAATTAGGAACAGGAGTAGGCCATCTAGCCCCTCGAGCCTGCTCCGCCATTCAACAAGATCATGGCTGATCTGGCCGTGGACTCAGCTCCACTTACCCGCCTGCTCCCCATAACCCTTAATTCCCTTATTTCCCTTAAGGAACCCTTAATTCCCTTATGGGAAGCCAGCAATTCTATGAAATGGAAGAGACCTCTCCTTTTGCTGCTGAGTGGACAAGTCGAAGTCTATGAACTCAGAGGCCCTACGGAATATGGCATGTGTCATCTGGTGAATGCAGGACCTTGCAGCATACTGGCTGATATTTGAAATGTCACTTGTGCCTGACTGAAATGACCCTGATGCAAAGAAGTTCAGTGCGGTGATTACCTTCATGGACACAGACAAGGCAGTGCAGGTCTTTGAACGTGTTTGAAGGTTATCCTTTAACATGTCACACAGTCGGCTGATTGCCTCTTTGCTAAAGCGCAGCCACCTCACACACAACTCCTCTGGCACCATTTCAAAAGACAACCTCTCCCTGTACACCCTCTGTGGTGGGTTGTAGTTCCTTCTGATGATACGCGGTCATGGTTCCTCAATCTTCTTTGTTGTTCCCTGCGGCGTTTCATTCTGTGAGCCAGGAGCACACACAGAGGATCTGGGCAAAATCGTCATTAGGCATTTTACTCCTTCACAGGCTTCCTCTTTAACTAGATGCAATAACTATAGGGAAAAAAATGGTAAGAGTTGTAAAAGTCAATTTAATAAAGTGAGCAGGTAGAAATTCACGTTGGGCGATGGAGCGAAATGAGTGGTACAGGATTGCCACCCGTCATACCTACCTGATAAATATTATGCTCCAGATGAATTTTTAAGACTTTTTACAAAGTCATGCATAAAATTTTTAAACAGCATAAAAAGGTTAACATTTAAAACATTCATATACTTGAGGATAATTATTTGAAACAGTAGTAACTATGAAAAAAGTCATTTTGAAACAGTAATTTAAAAGTTTTTAAAAAATGCAATCGAATTGAATAGAATGCTTACCTTGTACACAGCAAATGTCCTTTTCAAATTTACACCACTGCTAAGAAAAAGATACAAAACCAATGAAATATCTATAAAATTAAAGTTGTTAAAGGCTTAAATCAGGTTTTGCATCAACTACTTTCTGACATTTAAAAGCGAAAACAGTCCTGTTTTCAAGCCCCCTGATTTACGTCTTCCTGCTGCTTCTTTCGATAGAATGTAGGCTGTCCGCCTGCTTCTATCAGCCGCATTAGTTTTGTATGTAGCTGCTGGCCAGTAGTTGGGCAAATAGCCAAATAGCCCAAATCTGCGCCAGCACTGCTACATTTCTTTCATATGCATTCGATCAGCACGAGCTATCTTGACAGATCTGAAGTGCCAGGTTTAGGCGATGCGATTCGCACGCCTAAACCCTAAACTTGCGGGGCTTCGACAGGCACATGGGCACCTCGTACGCTCCCATAGAAGCCGCGCTTTCAGCGCCAATAACTTTTAAAGTTCTTTTAAAATGTTGTCACTTTTAATATATCCAACACCAATTATTACCTGAAGGAATGGGACACCAAACCTGTAATAGTTCATTTTCATTCCAGAAGGATTTGATTTGCAATAATGAACACTTTTCTAAAGTTAAAAGGGTACATAGGGCTAAAAATTCAGGGATTTTACCCCAATCGTTACCATTAAAAAATGGTGAAAAGAGGGCGACTGCCGCTCTTTCACCAGCTGGCAGCAGGCCCGGCAGTGTCCTCCAATTTTGAAATCCTGGCAGCACTGCTGCTAAGATACATTGCCTGCAAAGTAATTTGAGGGAGTGGTGCACGCCAACTTAATGGCCCCAAGTTTCGACATGATTTGCTCCTGATTTTTAGGAGCAACTGGTGTAGAACGGAGTATCTTAGAAATCGGAATTCTCGCCATTTAGTTTGCTCCAGTTCTAGTCAGTTAGAACAGTTTCACTTTGGAACAGAATTTTTTTTCAAAAGGGGGCGTGTCCGGCCACTTACGCCTGTTTTCAAAGTTTCGTCAGTGAAATCTTACTCCAAACTAACTTAGAATGGAGTAAGTGAAGATTTTTGTACGCTCGAAAAAACCTTGTCTACACTTTAGAAAATCAGGCGTAGGTTACAAATCAGGCGTAGAGAATGGGCGGTGGGGGTGGTTTAAAGGGAAGTTTACAAACATTAAACACTTCAGTTTTACAAATAAAGAGCCATCATCAATAATAAATGATAAATACATCAATAAATCAACCAATAAATCAATCAAAAAAAATAAATAAGAAATCATTTTTTTTTAAATCAATAAATAAAACATTTTCTACGTATCGACTGCAGCACCGGGAGCCCTCCAATAGCGTGCTGGGATGCCCCCCCTCCCCCCATCCAGTGTGTCTCTATCTCTCTATCTGTCTGTCTGT
The DNA here is from genome assembly GCF_044704955.1 of Pristiophorus japonicus. NCBI lineage: Eukaryota > Metazoa > Chordata > Chondrichthyes > Pristiophoridae > Pristiophorus > Pristiophorus japonicus. The sequence goes on along the minus strand of NC_091977.1, from coordinate 366,854,450 downwards.
GTGTGTCTCTCATTCTCTGTCTGTCAGTGTCTGTGTTTCTGACAGCGAGGGGAGGGGGAGGAGGGGGATAGAGGGAGAGAGGGGGGGAGCAGAGGGAGGGAAGGGGGAGGGCTGGGGGAGAAGGGGGAGGGTGGAGAAGTGGAGAAGGAGGAGGGGGAGAAGGGGGGGAGGGGGGGAGAAGGGGGAAGGGGGGAGAAGGGGGAGGGGGAGGGGGGGAGAAGGGGGGGAAAAGGAGATGGAGGGAAAGGAGATGGGGGAAAGGAGATGGGGCGGGAAAGGAGATGGGGGGAAAGGAGAAGGGGGTGGGAAAGGAGATGGGGGGAAAAGGAGATGGGGAAAGGAGATGGGGGGGGGGAAAGGAGATGGGGGGTGGATGGGGAGGCAGAAAGGAGATGGGGGGAAAGGAGATGGGGGGAAAAGGAGATGGGGGGAAAGGAGATGGGGGGAAAGGAGATGGGGGGGTGGATGGGGGGGCAGAAAGGAGATGGGGGGAAAGGAGATGGGAGGCGGGGTAAGGAGATGGGGGGGGGGAAGGAGAAGGGGGAGGGAGGCTGAACGGGCCGGGCCTGAGACTTCGGGCAGGGCCCGTCCCCAGCACCAGATTTACAGGTAGGTGGCGTTGGGTCGGGTCGGGGGGAGCGCGGGTCGGGGGGTGTGGTGGGAGGGAGGTCGGTTCGGTTCGGGTCGGGGGGAGGGAAGGAGAGGGTGGTCAGGTCGGGGGGAGAGAGGTCAGGTTGGATCCAGTCCTGGGGCGGGCGGAGGGGGGGAAGCGGGAGTCGGGTCGGTGTCGGTATCGGGTCCGGTCCGGTCCAGGGGCGGGGGGGCAAAGCGGGAGTTGGTTTGGTGTCGGGTCCGGTCCGGGGGTGGGGGGCGGGGGGGGGGATTGGGAGTCGGGTCGGGTCGGGAGGAAGCAGGAGCTGGGCGTAGGAGGAGCCTTATTCACGCAGCCCCAGTGAGGCCATTCGGCCAGGGCTAGGGGCTGCGTGCTTCGGCCCCTCCCACACAGTTTTGGGCGCCTGGAGCTACTGCACATGCGCGCCCACTGTAGCGCACATGTGCAGAGGTCCCGGCACTGTTTTCAGCGCAGGGACCTGGCTCTCCCCCTACTGCTCGTGCTGCGCCGCGCCGAGCTGCAAACGACCTGCATGGAGTTGGAGAATCTGGAAGTTTTTTTTAGGCGCACTTTGTGGCGCGAAAAACGGGCGTCCAGGTCGGGACTGCACCGTTCTAGGCGCGGCTCGAAACTTGGGCCCAATGTCACCACGTTGAATTTGGAACTTGGCGTTGAGTTCAGTGTTGGGTCCTAAACAGGCCAGGTAAACCCAGCATGCAAGTAGACTGACAGAGGTGCCTCTTAAAAGGACACACACATCTTTCAGTTAAGTTTGCATTTAAGCATTTGGACTTGATTTTTTTGAATTTACTGAAGCAGTGGCTTGCTGCATAGATTTAAATTTTTTTTTTAATTGTTTAGTGTGTGCTGCTGGATGCTAGTAAGGCCTCGGATGGTAAAGGCAGGCCTCTGAGAAGACAGAAAAATCTGCAAATGCTCAGCAAGTCAGGCAAAATCTGTGGAGAGAAAAACAGAATACACGTCTCAGGTCAATATGCTACCTGACCTGCTGAGTATTTCCAGCATTTATGCTGTCATTTCAGATTTAAAGCATTGACCCACAGAGAGAAGAGGAGGATACAGAAGAGGAAGAAACAGAAGAGGAAGAAGTCGGAAGTGGAGGAAACAGAAGAGGGGAAAGCAGAAAAGGAAGGATATAATCCAGACAGCCCCTTTCTGGGCAGGACATCTGGGATGGAATCATTTGCCTGCAGTACCAGTGACCACAACCACAATTCCTGTTATGTATGCAACCCTAGATAACCTGCATCATACACTGCCACCAGAGGGCATACCTGTTGGAGTCCCAAGGGATCCCAGCATCCCTTGGGAGCACTGTATATAAGCAGGTCTCCCATGCTGTATTGGCAGTCTTGAGTTTGAATAAAGGAGCTAAGATCACACTTACTCATGTCTACAGTACTCAGTTACTTTACTTAATTATGAGCATAACAACTGGTGATGAGATAATGAACAATCACTCGAAAATGCAGAGAACATTTGGTATCCTGGAGAAATTCTCTGAAGGGGACGATTGGGAGGCCTTTCTGGAGCGACTTGACCAATACTTCGTGGCCAACGAGCTGGAAGGGGACGAGAACGCTGCCAAACGAAGGGCGATCCTCCTCACCGTCTATGGGGCAACAACCTATGGCCTCACGAAGAATCTTCTAGCTCCGGTGAAACCAACAACCAAATCGTATGAAGAACTGTGTACGCTGGTCCGGGAGCACCTAAATCCGAAGGAAAGCGTTCTCATGGCAAGGTATCGATTTTACACGCGTCAACGGTCTGACGACCAGGAATTTGATCAGCCGTGGCAATTTTTCAAAGGAACATGGAGCGCCTGCTAAAGTCGGTTCAACGCATCGTGGTTTTCCAGGACGACATACTGGTCACAGGTCAGGACACCATCGATCACTTGAAGAACCTAGAAGAGGTTCTAAGTCGGCTAGATCGTGTGGGATTCAGGTTGAAACGCTTGAGGTGTGCTTTACTGGCACCAAAAGCCGAGTTCTTAGGGAGAAGAATTGGGGCAGACGGCATCAGACCCACCGACGGCAAGACGGAGGCCATCAAGAATGCACCGAGGTCACAGAATGTGACGGAGCTGCGGTCGTTCCTGGGATTCCTCAATTATTTTGGTAATTTTCTACCCGGGTTAAGCACTTTGCTAGAACCTCTACATGTATTGCTCCGGGAGATGACTGGTATGGCGGAAATCACAAGAGGCTGCTTTTGAGAAAGCCAGAAATCTGTTATGTTCCAACAAACTGCTTGTTCTGCATAACCCATGTTACCGTTTAGTGCTATCTTGCGATGCGTCTTCGTACAGGGTCGGGTGTGTGTTACAACAAGCAAACAAATCGGGAACATTTCAACCGGTCACCTATGTGTTCAAGAGTTTGTACAAGGCCAAAAGGGCCTACAGCATGATTGAAAAAGAAGCTCTGGCATGCATTTACGGGGTGAAAAAAATGCACCAGTATCTGTTTGGTCTCAAGTTTGAGTTAGAAACTGACCATAAGCCGCTCATATCGCTATTCTCATAGAGCAAAAGGATTAATACCAATGTCTCTGCCCGCACCCAAAGATGGGCGCTCACTCTGTCTGCATATAACTATGTAATCCACCACAGACCAGGCGCAGAGAACTGCGCTGATGCTCTCAGTCGGCTACCATTGCCCACCACCGGGGCGGAAATGGCACAGCCTGCAGACTTGCTCTTGGTGATGGATGCATTTGAAAATGAAAGGTCACCCGTTATGGCCTGTCAGATCAGAACCTGGATAAGCCAGGATCCTTTACTGTCCCTTGTAAAAAATTGTGTCCTCCAGGGGAGCTGGTCCAGTGTCCCAGCGGAGATGCATGAACAGATCAAGCCGTTCCAGTGACACAAAGACAAAATGTCCATATAGTCCCACTATTTTTTGTGGGGCAATCGTGTGGTATTGCCTAAGAAAGGCAGGGAAATGTTCAAACGCGACCTACACAGTACCCACCCAGGCATAGTAATGATAAAAGCTATTGCTAGATCTCACGTGTGATGGCCTGGCATCAACTCAGATTTGGAGTCTTGCGTGCACCAATGCAACACTTGCTCTCAACTGAGCAATGCATCCAGAGAGGCACCGCTAAGTTTGTGGTCATGGCCCTCCAAACCATGGTCTAGGATCCACGTTGACTTTGTGGACCCGTTTCTAGGCAAAATGTTTTTGGTTGTTGTGAATGCTTATTCAAAATGGATTGAGTGTGTAATATTATCTGTAAGCACGTCCTCTGCCACCATCGAAAACCTACGAGCCATGTTCGCCATGCACAGCCTGCCTGATGTCCTTGTCAGCGACAATGGGCTGTGCTTCACCAGTGCTGAATTCAAGGAAATCATGACCCGCAATGGGATCAAGCCCGCATCCAATGGCCAGGCAGGATGGGCAGTTCAAACCATCAAGCAAAGCTTGAAACATGTATTGGAAGGCTCCCTGCAGACCTGCCTGTCCCGAGTCCTGCTCAGCTACTGCACCAGACCCCACTCGCTCACCGGGGCTCCCCCAGCAGAGCTGCTCATGAAAAGGGCGCTCAAAATAAGGCTCTCTCTTGTCCATCCTGACCTCCATGATTATGTCGAGGGCAGGCGGCATCAATAAAGCATGTATCATGATCGTGCAAACTTGTCACGCAATATTGAAGTCAATGACTCTGTATTTGTACACAACTATGGACATGGTCCCAAATGGCCTGCTGGCACCGTCATAGTCAAAGAAGTGAGTGAGGTGTTTCAGGTCAAACTTGCTAATGGACTAACTTGCAGAAAGCATTTGGACCAAACCAAACTGCGATTCACAAATAGCCACGAGCAACCCGAAGAGGACACCACCAACTTCGACACACATATCATGGTTGACCACGAAGCTGAACTCACCATCCCCAGCAGCCCGGCAAGGCCAGCTGCCCAGCAGCCCAGTGAAGGACCAACCAACTCACCCATACCTGCATTTGTACCGAGACGATCGACAAGGGAGCGAAAAGCCCCAGATCATCTCACCCTGTAAATAAGTGTACTATTGACTTTGGGAGGGAGTGATGTTATGTATGCAACCCTAGGTAACCTTATCATACACTGCCAGCAGAGGGCATACCTTTTGGAGTCCCAAGGGATCCCAGCATCCCTTGGGAGCACTGTATATAAGCAGGTCTCCCATGCTGTACCGGCACTCTGGAGTTTGAATAAAGGAGCTAAAGTCACACTTACTCATGTCTACAGTACTCAGTTACATTACTTTATTATGAGTATAACAATTCCCCTTTCAACATTAGACCCACATCTTATCTGCCCTCTGTTACTGACCATCAAAGTATCCTCTTGGCCGCAATGCTGAAATAAAAGCCACATCAAAGCAAACTTTCCAATCCAACGTTATACATCAATGCATCCAATATGACATCAAGAAATCAACTCATCACCCTTATGCATTCTCTTAGTCATTGTCTTGTGTGTGCCAATGCCTATCCTATTAATATCACATAGTGCTACCTCAGTGGCTGCAGCATGGCAAGTGGAAGGCTGCTGACTTTCAGTGGGGGACACTGCAAATGCTGGGAGCGTCAAATTGAGTGATGGACAGTGATTTTTTTTGCTTTTTTGCTTTTTTCTTCTTCTTCTTTCTTCTCCTTCTCCTTCTCCTTCTCCGTCCTCTTCTTCCTCTCTCCCTCTTCTTAGTCAACTACCAGCTGGGCAGGTTCCATTTCTTGGGCTTGTAAGATGAAGAAGGCACAAGGGTGGTGAAGGGAGGGCGAGAAAGCAAGAGGTGCAAGTGAGTAGGATAGCAATGTATAAATATACCAGCTTCTTGTATAGTTTCAGCCTCGTCACTGGCCAAGGGCTCAGCCATTCCCCTGCCAAGAATGGCCAGCTCCTCCAAAGGGCTGAGTTGAGGCTAAGAATGAGATATGTGCCTCCTGATTGGTACAGATTTTTGGTGGGTGAGTGAAATGCAGGGGTGGTGGGGGTTCACGTAATGAGCAGTGTGTGAGGCTAATGGTGCAGTTGGTAGGAGACAGTTTTTGAAGATGCATTCACTGGCCTTGACCAATGATCTGAGAACATAAAGCTTCTTTGGGCGCTGGAACCAGGTTGTGGGGGGGGGCGACACTGCTGACGGTTTCAGTGATATGGTCCCACATCGTTCTTTCTGTCGAGCCTCCTGGACCCTGTGGGTAGAGGACCTCTCTTGCAGTGTTGACCCCCTGTACAAAGCTAGAGTGCTAGAGTGAGAGACCCTGGCTTGCTGAGCCACTTGTGTTAGTGCTGAAGCACATTTCCCATTTTATGAGACTCAGAAGAGAATTCAGCTTTAAGTGCTGAAGTCTACCATTTGGGACTACATTTTAATGTTATTATTTTTTAAAGGCAGTAAGGGCTGAAAACTGGATTTTTTTTCACTTCATTTAATTTCTTTATTAGTTCAGAAGGCATTGCTCTTTTAATTCATAACCCTTTAATTACTCACAATTCCTTGCGAACTCTACAGATGCGAGAATGCCACTTCAGGACAGGAACTTTAACTTTCATACCTGCACCAACACCACCAGGAAGGCATGATACAGTAAGTTAGGGCTGGGCTAAAAACCTTAATCTCTGTGCAAATTATTCCCTGGTAACGCTTCGTACATTTTCAGCGACCGTTAGCTGGCAACTCTTGTGGTGGCCACCAATTTTTCCCCCTTCGACTTGAAATTTCTGTGGTGAGTTTAGTTCATATCTACCGAGCAAATATAGCAACTTTACATCATTCAATGCATTTCAATGGTGAAGCAGACGGTGAGATATCGTTTTCGCGACCTGGACAGCAACTTTTGAATATTCACATTTCACTGCGCATCTGCCCCTCGCCTGACATTGTTGTACCATTTTGCATAAATAGCAGCGAGCGCCATTAGCCTCAAAGTTACTTTGACAACAAAATCTGGTCCATTGCTTCTTTTTCATTACTTGACTGAAATAAAGAAAACTTAACATTTATTTATATTCATTCGACTGTAAGGATCATTCCTCTCATGCTTCCTCTCTGGGTTTGTCTGTTTTTGTGTGTGTTTGTAGACATATATATTCCGCCCTCATTTTTCTGGTTTTATGGATGTGCCTAACTACTTTTATTTTTCATTTCTGAAGAAGGGTCTGCACTCGAAACATTAAGTTGCTATTCTCTCCACAGACGCTGATTGACCCACTGAGTTTCCAGAATTTTCTTTGTTTTGGTTTCAGATTTCCAGTAGCTGCAGTATTTTGATTTTTACTTGGCTTAAAGTAGTACTTGTCTTAATTCCGGTGACATGTCGATTGACCTGTGATCAGAAGGCTTTTGATTTTGACTTGTGAATAAATGACTCAGGACATATGTAAATCAGATCATTTCAAAGCCAGTTATTTTCAGGGGCAGCGGGGGTGGGGGGGCGGGGGCTGGGAGTTCTCTCAACCTCCAGTCATTAACGCCATTTCTCTGGGGTTTCTGCTGATCCTCCTCCAAGGTTATAGCAAGTGATTGGGCAATTCTATCCCCAAATATATTACTAAAAACAATTTTACGAACCTTTCACTTACACAGCTTCTACAAACTGTTACTGCAAGTCTTTCTCTTATTTCTGACCTCTGATGATCAGACTGTGTTACTCTCTGATAGAAAACATGGAGCGGATCAATACATTAAACTGACAGCACAGTGTTCAACTGCAAAAAGGTTGGAAAATAGGCCAAGACCTGGATAGATATGCTCCTGGCCTTCTGTCATGGATTGATTTAGCCTTTGTTTGAGGTGGAGTATCTCACGCGGAGGGATGGGGTCTCGTTATGCTGGGATTTCCAACATGCTTAGCCACTCAGATGCTTGGCAGATCTATGGATAATGATAGTCCAATAAGAAGAACTGGTGAAGGTTTAGGCTAATGGTTGTTGTCCAGAGAGTCCAGGCTTGAATTGTGGCCTGGTCCCTCAAAGAGGATGAAAGGGGAAGAATTTTAAAACATTTTAGAGTGGCTCCCTTGGCACAGTTGAACATTTCTGGGGTGACCCAACACCATTTTCCAGTCCGGCCACCAGCACTGGGATTGTGGCCCATAAAATGTTTTTACAGATACAGAACTTGCAAGAAACCTTTAAATATTTGGATACGTTGCTTCAAATTCTTCGTGTCCCACTGATTAAATGGACAAATACTGGGCCAATTTATTATAAATTTCACCGTGGAAACCAGATCGCTTACCATGAGGAATAAAGAAAACTTAACATTTATTTATATTCATTCGACTGTAAGGATTTTTTTGTTTGTTTTCAGTCTTGCTGGACAGAGCTTCGCAGACTATCTGGAGTCAGGACAGGGCTATCTAATTTTAATGAACCTGCCAGGTGCTCACATCTGTATAGGTACATCTTAGATGTCCACTTGAGGTGGGAGGAAGATGCAGTACTCCATGGCAGCATGGGGCTGCCATCGGTGGGCATGCATATGAAAAAAGTCTGGAACCAAAAAGTTGATATCAGTAAAAGTGACCATGAGGCTGTCAGATCAACTTAAAAACCCAACTGTTCTATAGGGAAGGAAACTGGACGGCCTTACCCGGTTTGGCCTATATCTGACATCAGTCCCACACCAACATGGTTGACTCTTAACTGGTATCTAAAGTGGCCGAGCAAGCCATTCCATTTTGGTAACTAAGGATGAGCAGTAAATTCTGGCATTGGCAGCTACACCCACCACGAGAATGAATTAAAGTAAAACACTGCAATATATTAGCAATTCAAAGGTTCACAAATGTGATCTTAGCTTGATAACCCACACGCGATGTACACATCTGATAAAAGTTACTTGGTACAGAAATTCCATTATATTAAAGGTTTACACTGTATGACAGTGCAGATTAATTATGCGAAAGAATTTAACATTGTGACCGTGCTTCAATAATGGGAAACAGTAACTGCAGAGCTACCACCAAAGAATAATAATTATAATTTCATTGGTGGGGAAAATTGCGGTCGGAGGCTTCCTTCGTACAAACGCCTCAGACCCGAAAGAAATCTACGAAAGTACCTGGTGGTTCTGGAAGAACATAGGATTCCGGTCGAAGGCCTAGATTCAGAGTGCAGCGCATAATGGGAAGATGTCTTTCACGTATGTACGCACAAGCTGGAGGCACGTGGGCCCGGACCACGAATCACTATGCAATATTCTCATTGCTAAAAATGGGAGCTCTGTTTGTACGGACTCCCATTACTATCAATGAGAATAACCCCATAAACACTGAAACACAGCATAATAAATAAATAAAACAGCTGACATGTTTAAAATTAATTGAAATTAAATGTAATTAAATGTTTTCGAAAAAAATATATATTTTTTGGAATTTTTTTAATGTGTTTTAATCGGGTTAAAAATGAACTTACCTTAATGGACAGGGTTTTTAATATAAAAATGAGTGTTTACATTTAATTTTTATGTGTTTTAAAAGTGTTACACTGGTAAAAGTATCATTGCACCTGCTTTTAGCAGATGTAAGAGTTTGAAGGACATTCGCTAGGTTTGATTTACTCAAATATCTCAATCTCTCCCGCGGGAATGTGGAGGATGTGTCTAGAAAAATCTTCACAGATCGGAAAAGCCGGTTTTTGGCGCATGCGCATCGCGTCCCGAAAATCGGATTTGCGAGGCCTCGCCGGATCCATGTGCACTTCGTACGGACCCAGCGAGGCCGGAATTTAAGACTCTTTATCCCTCCTTTAGCAATCTCTAATCAGTATGTGGAACCTACAGCACACTGTTAAATTCCCTTGTGGACAATGTTAGCATTGCAAATCTATCTAGTAAGGATAATGAAGTTGCTCGCAGCAAGGCCATCTGCAGTGCATTGCTGAAGATCATCAATGAGGATGAAGCAGTACAGCATGTGATTACACAATCAACATTAAAAATCTAAGACCATATTTTCTCTTTATTCAAAAATAAGTTACATTTCCTTTTTTTTGCAGATTTTAATGACCTGTTGCGTACCATATTAATCATGTATTCTATGATTTACATCATATGTTATATCAACATGCCCATACAATTGACCAAGTACTTCATAATTCATATGTCGGTCGAGTCTTATTCATTCCACATTCTCAACATACCTCAAGAGCTTGTACCTCAGTTCAAGGCAATTGATATCCTCCTGAATTGATATGGAAATCACTTGCCTTGTCCCCAACCCGTGGAGGTGGACCCTTCATCCTACTGAGGAAGCATCTATAATTAGCCTGAGAAGTGGAGGAGGGTAGCATTTCCTGCAGAACATTGCTCTCCTGTGCCTACCAGATGAGATTGCAAACTGATGATCCTCATTGGGAATGATAAAGGTGGTAATTGAGGGTACCACTATCTAAGCAGATACAGTTGAAGGATTTTTATGAGTAAGCAAGCATTGGGTACCACATCATTAATCTTAATATCTGTAAGTGAACAGAGGATGATAGAGTCCCCATACAGGGAAATGAGCAACTAGCTGAGGATCCTGAACTGATTCATTCTGAGAAAAACTGAAAGGAAGTAGAAATCAGCTAGGATTTCTTGCTGTTGACCAGGAAAGACTGCTTCTCTGTGATACAAAAGCCATGATGAACAATCTCATGATTTAGTCATCCAGGTAGAGGTACACATGAATAACATGAACAGTGAAACTGATAAATGGTCAGATGATAGAACCTTGTATTGAGAGATTATTTTCTCTCAGAATGAAGGAGAGTATCTTCTGATGTCTCTGCTGAATGATATGGAACCGAGCATCTTTCAGGTGTATCACAATTAGCCACTCTCCTGGGCTCGTCAACTGAATGATTTGTTACCATTTGGTTGCTCTTGAATGGTTCAAGCCCTGAGCTCCAATAACAGGTGCAGCCCCAATGATTTCCTGGTCACTCTTGCTTCAGGCAAATGATCTCAACTTTCCTTGATGATAACAGTTTTCTTATCACTGCAGTTTCTACAGATACTGCTGATATCTCAATATGTGAATGGTTAACTCCAGGAGTCAAGCATCTAATGTTATTAACTTTCAGTCCACTGAGAAATACTGATACCAACTGCCCAGCCAAGGATCCACGAGGAGGGGAGGTCTGGCAGAGTCCTGAAAAAAAGAACCTCAGGCAGTTCCCCATTGGAAAATTTAAGAAAGGATGAGGGGAATAGAATGGTCTACAATTTAAGATTTTTAAACCTCACTGGCACTGACAAAAGGACTATTGCCATGAGAGTAATTGCTACTATCTATCTTTGTGATGTGAATCACCTTTGATAAGAATCTTACCTTTAAGCACTATCTCTGATGTGATCTGAAGGTTGAGATAGAGTTTCTTGAAGAATTGCAACATGTTTCAATCCGACCTTCAAAGATATCTTTCCAATTGAAGGAAATTTCATAACTGTTGATGGAGTTTCCTTGGAAGCAATGGCAAGCTAGCCCATTATGGGCATTTTCAAAGGCCATGTGTTTAGCCTCTGAGTCAATAATATTGAGTGATACTTGTTCTATTGTTCTGACTTTAAACTGATCTTCAGCAATGGAAGAGGGTTGATGTCAGCCTTGAGTATGGCTGAGACAGAGTTGCATGAAACTTTTCTGATGAGTCTGATCATACCTCACACAAGTTGAACTTCTAGGTGAACAGACATCTGCCGGTCACAGATTCATATTCAGGAAGTTAGGAGTTTGAACACAGTAGAGAGGATTTTCCAAAATGGGACAGTTTGGAGAACTACTGTAGAATTTATAACAGTTGTAACATTTATACAACAAAATTTGAATTCCAGCAAGTTGAAAAAAGTTTATAGCCCTTGTCAACACATGAGTTATGTTGAGCAGACATTTACCTGAACACAAATGGCAGTATAAGTTGGTATGGTGTAAGAGTAAAAGTGTATGTTAATGATAGAATTGATATGAGATAAATGTAATAAAGGTGAATTTAGTGTGTATGTATAAATATTGAAAGTGCAGATTACGCAGACGGGCTGCGGTTTGAACTCAAGAGCACAAAATGAATACATCAAGTTCAAGTCTTTTCTGGGTGGGCAGAGCTCAAGGAACAAAAGGAGCATGACTTTCAGGGTAAACAAACCCATCGAAACTAAAAGTTGTTAATAGGAAAATGATTAAACTAATCAAGAAACGGCATTAGTTACTGTCCCATGTGTGAGGAAAGCCAATAAATAACTGCCATGAAACTAAAACCTAATCCTGGGGCATTATCAACTTATGCTGAAAAACAATGGGCTCTATTTTAATTTTTGCCAATTTTTGATGCCCAGGAGGAAGTATGGCAGATTTTTTTGTGCGCGATTGCGGTGGAAAAAAAAATACAACTTTCGCCAAAGTAAAATTTAACTTTGGCGCTGCGGTACCCGAAGTTAAATCTGGGTGGAGCTTCAAGTGTGCTCCAAAATGTCAGTGAGCATGCTCCGGAAAAAATAAAAACTTTTTCCATGTGACGAGTGTGTTCGCACATCTCCGATGATCTTCCTGGTCCGAATCAATAACTCGTTTGAGCATATTGGGATCGGAGCTGGATCTGGACATTTAAATTGTAGCTGCAAAAGATGGCTCCAAGGGAAGGGAAGGCGAAGGAGAAGGAGAAGGGGAAGGGGAAAGGGCCAAGAGATTTCTACCAGAAGAAATTGAGGCCCTGTTAAACAGCATTGAGAGGTGAAGGGATGTGCTTGAGAACAAAGGAAGAATGGGACAAAAAAAACTGAAACACTCTCTACGAGCAAAACTTTGGAACCAAGTTGCAGAAGAGTTTAATGCAGTGGCCATGACCCCAAGAAGCGGCACACAGATCAAATAGAAGTGTCACGACCTTGACCAAGCAGTTACTGTAAGTAATATTTTTATTTATGCACTGCAATTACATTTGTAAACGTGACGTGTGTGTATGTGTATGTGTATGTGTATATGTGTGTGTGTGTGTGTGTGTGTATGTGTGGCCACCACAACAGAAGGATCCTCTCTTAAAAAGTCTTATTTTCATCTTTGCTGAGGAAGCTGTCACAGATCAACTGAGAAAGGTCAAAAACTGGAGGATGTGCACCAAGTCAGCTGCAACTAACAGCCGTGGAACAGAGGATCGCTGATATGATTAAATCTCGCATTAGAAGATCAACCACCAATGTGGACGTTGGGCCCAGGTTACCGAGAGAGGGTAAGCCCTGCAAATTACAGAGTCTTGGTTGGGGGCGTCATGGTCTTTGAAGAGACCCAGTGCTGTGTGACCCATGTACTCATGTCACTCTGCCCCCACTGTCCCATTCCCTGCTGCTAACCAAACATCTGCTGTATTATGTTTTGCAGATATTGTGCATCTGGAAGAGACAGAAGCTAAAGCAGAAGATCAGGAAGCCGTCAGTCCAGGTATTCTCCATCAACTTCAGGACAAGGATGAGCTGGACAATGAAGGGCAGCAGGAAGACCCCAATAATGAGATGGTTACATTGCAACTGGAGAGGGTGAACCCCCCGAGTATGCCAAGCCTTTTGCTGAGCGATACAACCAATGCGACATTTCATGGGATACATTCTGAGACTGCGGGTCCCCATGGGTTACAGCAAGCCACACCTGGGAATCGGCCGAGGAGATTGGGAAGGAGAGCTCAACCTGAAATACAGGATGCAGGGGACACAGGACAGATCATAGGAATGAGTGGGGATACATTGAGTTAACGACATCGCTCCTGGACACCATGGGTGGGGTAAGGGTAGAATTAGCGGGACTGTCAGTAAAAGTAGCAACACTGTCTGGAGGAATGGGAGCAGTGTCAGGGCAGATGAGGGAGGGTATGTCGGAGAATAGGGAGGGAATTTTGGAGATTAGGGAGGAAATGTCGGAGGCAGCTGGTGCAGTGTCGGGATAGATTAGGGAGGGAATGTTGGAGATAGCTGCTGCAATAAGTGGACACACCCAGGCTGTCATTGCCCAACAGCAATTGGCAGCATCAACTGCTGACACTCACTTTCCAATCCCCAGACCAAAGTCACATAGTGTGCCGGGGGTCCATCCACAGGCTGAAGAAGAATCCAAAGATGAACCCGGGCTTTCCACAATGCTGTCTGCTAGGTCTGTCCCTGTCCAACCCCACCAACAACAAATGTGCCTTTGCACAGAAAGCAGAAAAAAACCTTGAGGAAGCAGAAGTCTGAGACAACGGTCATGGGTAAGGGTAGAGGCGGCAAGAGGGGCACACAGCGCTAAGGTCTTTGAATAAGGGAGAGGAGAGATGGCTGCAGCTGGAGTTTGTTTTTTTGTTTGTTGCTGCTACTTGTTTTTTTCTTCACTGAAAAGTTTACAGTTTGATACACAAATTTTTATTAAGGTTAAGTAAAACTGTACTAATATTTAATAAACCTAATTATTTTTGAAATTTAAGCAGAATCCTGTACATTATTTTTTGAATTAAAGCAATATAAACCAACACAACATTACTTACATTAGGAAGTACATTATTTTTTCACACTAACAGGTGCAAAGAGTCAACACTGTCGGGCCGTTTAGGCAAAGCGATCACGGATTAGCCACTGACTCAAGACTGAAGCTATTGCTATAGTTGCATGAGGCCACCTCCTCCGCCGTCGTTCTGAAAGTTGAGGTGGTGGCATGGTCTTGTCCTCCTCCTGCTGCTCCTCCTCCCCCTTGTCCTCCTTTTCAGCCTCCTTGTCCTCCTCTTCTCCCCCACCCCCTTCTCCCATCAGGAGGATCTTCATGTCCAGGGCTTGGCCCCTCATGATGGCCAAGTTGTTCAGCATGCAGCACACGACAGTGAACTGACCGATGTAGTGAGGGGCGTATTGCAGGTAGCATTCAGAGTGGTCCAGGCATCGAATGTGCAGCTTCAGTATGCCAATTGTCCACTCTATGATGCTCTGTGTCGTTATGTGTGACATGTTGTACCTACGCTCTGGCTCAGTGCAGGGATTGCATATGAAGAGGGGGGTCATAAGCCAGGTGACGAGCTCGTATCCTTTGTCCCTGAGCAACCAGCTGTGCCCTTCTGGTAGCTCCTGAAACATGGTTATTATAACGTTCTCACGTAGGATGAAAGCATCATGGATGCTACCTGGGTATTTGGCATCCACTGCATGATCCAATGCAGAGCGTCGCAGATGAGCTGGACATTTAGGGTATGGAACTTTTTCCTGTTGCGATAAACCTCAGTCATCCAAAGGTGCTCTAAAAGGTGGTGTGTATACAGTCGATTGCACCTTGTACCTTTGGGAAGCCAGCAATTCTGGAGAACCCCACAGCCCTGTCTCGCATTGCCTCCATGATCATAGAGAAATTGATGAACTGGTCCCTTTTGGCATACAGTGCAACAGTCACCTGTTGAATGCAGCAATGTGTGGCGTGCTGCGAGATGCAGCACATGTCCCCAGTTGCTGCTTGAAATGAGCCAGAAGCATAGAAGGAAGTGCTGCAGTGACCTTCACTTCAAAAGGTAAGGAAGTCCTTCTGCCATTTCTTGGCTGTGTGGCTGACCTGACTCGCTGGCAGATATCGATGATGACCTCCTTTCTAAATTGCAACATGCGAATGCAGTCTGCCGCACTCAGGTGAAGGTATGAGTGCCTGTCCCTGTAGATTCGATCAGTGTATGGCCTCCTCCCCATTAATGCCCGAGTGATCTGGTTTCTGCAATTTTGGCATCGTATTATCCGTCGCATCTGCATGGCGTGCATGTAAACCGAACTTACTACATGAGGCATAGTAATATTTGCACCAATAATTATTATTCTTAATTTTGTTATTCTTGTTACTGGAAGACAGTAATTACTGAAGCACAGCATGCAGACCTTTGCTGGGTGATCCCCTAGTAGAACGGACCACACCCTCGTCTGTGCGCATGCGCAACACTAAACCATCTCCGATGCACAGTTCGGAGTGCATGCTGGCAGGCTCGTTCCCTCAGCCAGACAGAAACACATGAGCATGGCTCTTGCATTCCACCCGCCCTCCGGGATTCTTTACAAGCTGAGCCCGGGAAGGGGGGTGGGTAGAATCCAAGTGCAGAGCTCCTGTGCTTGTGTCTGGCCAAGGGAGCGATCCTTCGGCCAGCCGGCACTCCTCCAATACATGCCTGGAGCCCCGTCAGCAGAGATTCAGTGGTGGGCGGGGGTGCGGGTGAATCCAAGCGCCGAGCTTCTTTGCTTGTGTCTGGCTGAAGGAGCGATCCTGCCGCCAGCCAGCCGGCACTCCTCGGACCCGTGCCTGGAGCCTTGTGAGCAGAGATTCAGTGGTGGGGTGGAGTCGCAATTTGTCTTCACACATCATATAACATGGAAAAAATTAAATATCTAACATTCTGGGGAAAAATTAACTTTCCGAGTTATTTTCCGAGTTCCCGCTGTAAAAATCATCATGAATTTGTGTCTTTTTCCCTTGCTCCATAAACTCAAACCATACCTAGCGCCGATTTCCTTAAGTTAACGTAGGGCTTTTCTGATCGGTTTTTAAGGCCAAAATGCACCATCCTGAAAAAATTGGTGTTGATGAAAATCGGTTAAATGGCCAAAAACAGCGCAGAAATCAGTTTTCAACCTGACCTGCGCCAAACAATCTGCCGTACAAAAAGTCCGGCGCTGGACAACTGGTGCCGGCATACAAACTTTGACGAAATTTGCAAAATCAAGATCGCTCAAAAAAAATCAGCGGACGCCAAAAAAACAGCGCCCAATGGTGGTGAAAATAAAGCCCACTGGACTTAAAAGACCTACAAAAGGAACCCAAAAGCCGATTCTCTCTATTTTAATGACCACGTGGCAAAGCAGGATGCCTCCCTCTACAGAACCAGACCAAGAATGGAACGCTGGAATTCTTGAGGATGTAACAAACAGGGTGGATAAAGGGGAACCAGTGGATGTGGTGTATTTGGACTTCCAGAAGGCATTTGACAAGGTGCCACATAAAAGGTTACTGCACAAGATAAAAGTTCACGGGGTTGGGGGCAATATATTAGCATGGAAAGAGGATTGGCTAACTAACAGAAAGCAGAGAGTCAGGATAAATGGTTTATTCTGTTTGGCAACCAGTAACTAGTGGGGTGCCGTAGGGATCAGTGCTGGGACCTCAACTATTTACAATCTGTATTAACGACTTGGAAGAAGGGAAGTGTAACGTAAAGTTTGCTGATGATACAAAGATGGGAGGAAAAGCAATGTGTGAGGAGGACACAAAAGAATCTGCAAAAGGACATAGAAAGGCTAAGTGAGCGGGCAAAAATTTGGCAGATGGAGTATAATGTTGGAAAGTGCGAGGTCATGCACTTTGGCACAAAAAAAACAAAGAGCAAGTTATTATTTTAAATAGAGAAAGATTGCCAAGTGCTGCAGTACAGCGGGACCTGGGGGTATTTGTGCATGAAACACAAAAGGATAGTATGCAGGTACAGCAAGTGATCAGGGCCAAGGGAATCTTGGCCTTTATTGCAAAGGGGAAGGAGTATAAAAGCAGAGAAGTCTTGCTATAGCTATACAGGATACTGGTGAGGCCACACCTGGAAAACTGCGTGCAGTTTTGGTTTCCATATTTATGAAAGGATATACTTGCTTTGGAGGCAGTTCAGAGAAGGTTCCCTAGGTTGATTCCGGAGATGAGGAGGTTGACTTATGAGGAAAGGTTGAGTAGGTTGGGCCTCTACTCATTGGAATTCAGAAGAATGAGAGGTGATCTTATCGAAACGTATAAGATTATGAGGGGGCTTGACAAGGTGGATGCAGTGAGGATGCTTCCACTGATGGGGGAGACTAGAACTAGAGGGCATGATCTTAGAATAAAGAGCCGCCCATTTAAAACTGAGATGAGGGGAACTTACTTCTCTCAGTGGGTTGTAAATCTGTGAAATTCTGTGCCTCAGCGAACAGTGGAAGCTGGGACATTGAATAAATTTCAGACAGAAATCGACAGTTTCTTAAACAATAAGGGGATAAGGGGTTATGGGGATCGGGCAGTGAAGTGGAACTGAGTCCATGATCAGATCAGCAATGATCTTATTGAATGGAGGAGAAGGCTCGAGGGGCCGTATGGCCTACTTCTGTTCCTATTTCTTATGTTCTTACATAAGAAGCATGGAAGAAGACCGCGAGATTTGCTTGACTCAGAGGGAAGTATATGTCTGTTTAAACCTGTAACTCATTACCTTACCTGTTGTAATTAATTAGAGTCCATAGGATACAAGTAGACTGTTGCTTTATCCAATAGACTACGTGCATGTGTGGGTGTTTAATAAACTTTTCAAAATTGTTTCAAAAGAATTGGTTTTGCTGTAAATTTAATGCCAGAGAGATGTAAAAATCATAAAATTGCTTAATTGAATGAATGCTCATCTACAAAGCACTCTGCCATTGTTTAGTGAGTATCATCAATTGCAACTGTTCCCAACATTGACTCCGGACCCGATGAAGTCTCTTGGCTTCAGGTCAAGCATGGGCAAGGAAATCTCCTGCTCAATACCACCTACCATTCTCCCTCAGTACTCCTCCATGTTGAACACCACTTGGAAAAAGTAGTGAGAGTAGCAAGGGCACAGAATGTACTCTGGGTGGGGGACTTCAATATCCATCTCCAAGAGTGACTCAGTAGCGCCATTACTGACTGAGCAGGCTGAATCCGGAAGACCGTAACTGCCAGACCGGGCATGCGGCAGGTGGTAAGAGGATCAACACGAGTGTAAAACCTACTTGACCTCTTCTTCACCAATCTACATGTTGCAGATGCATCTGTCCATGACAGTATCGGTATCAGTGATCACTGAACAGTCCTTACGGAGAAAAAGTCCCATCTTCACATTGAGGACACCCTCCATTGTGTTGTGGGGGACTACCACGAGTGCTAAATGTGATAGATTTAGAACCGACCTGGCAGCTCAAAACTGGGCATCCATGAAGCAATGTGGCCCATCAGCAGCATTAGATTGTATTACTCCGCAATCTGTAACCTTATGGCCCGGCATATCCCTCACTCTATACCATTACCATCAAGCCAGGGGACCAGCCCTGGTTCAATGAGGAGTGAAGAAGGGCATGCCAAGAGCAGCACCAAGCGTCCTAAAAATAAGGTGCCAACCTGGGGAAGCTGCAGCAGAGGACTACATGCATGCTAAAAAGCCAAAGCTGCATGCTATAGACAGGGCAATGTGATCCCACAACCACTGTATCAGATCCAAGCTCTGCAGTCCTGCCACATCAAGTCATGAATGGTGGTGGATTATTAAACAACTAACAGGAAGACGAGGCTCCATGGATATCCCCATCCTCAATGATGACGGAGCCCAGCACGCAAGTGCAAAAGACAAGCCTGAAGCGTTTGCGAGTGGTTGATCCATCTTGGCCTCTTCCTGAAGTGCCCACTATCACAGAAGCCAGTCTTCAGTCAATTTGATTTACTCCACATGATATCAAGAAACGGCTGAGTGCACTGGATACAGCAAATGCTATGGACCCTGACAATATCCCGGCTGCTGTGCTGAAGACTTGTGCTCGAGAACTAGTCACGCCTCTAGCCAAGCTGTTCCAGTACAGCTACAACACTGGCATCTACCAGACAATGAGGAAAAATGCTCAGCTATATCCTAGCCACAAAAAGCAGGACAAATCCAATCCAGGCAATTACTGCCCCATCAGCCTACTATCAATCCTCAGCAGAGTAATGGATGGTGTCATCAACAGTGCTATCAGGTGGCACTTACTCATCAATAACCTGCTCACCGATGCTCAGTTTGAGTTCCACCAGGACAACTCAGCTCCAGATCTCATTACAGCCTTGGTCAAAACATGAACCAAAGAGCCGGATTCCAGGGTGAGGTGAGAGTGACTGCACTTGACATCAAGATAGCATGTGTGGCATCAAGGAGGCTGAGTAAAATTGAAGTCAATGGGAATTGGGGAAAACGCTCCACTGTTGGAGTCATGCCTAGCACAAAGGAAGATGGTTGTGGCTGTTGGAGGCCAATGACTACAGCTTCAGGACATCACTGCAGGAGTCCCTCAGGGCAGTGTCCTAGGCCCAACCATCTTCAACTGCTTCATCAATGACTTTCACGCCACCATAAGGTCAGAAGTTGAGATGTTCACTGATCATTGCACAATGTTCTGTTCCATTCGCAACTAATGAAACATAGAAACATAGAAAATACGTGCAGGAGCAGGCCATTTGGCCCTTCGAGCCTGCCCGACCATTCAATATGATCATGGCTGATCATGCAACTTCAGTACCCCACTCTTGCCTTCTCTCCATACTCCCTGATCCCTTTAGCCGTAAGGGCCTCATCTAACTCCCTTTTGAATATATCCAATGAACTGGACTCAACAACTTTCTGTAGTAGAGAATAATGAAGCAGTCCATTCCCACGTGCAGCAAGACGTGGACAACATTCAGGCTTGGGCTGGTAAGTGGCAAGTAACATTCGCACCACACAAGTGTCAGGCAATGACTATTTCCAACATGAGTGACTTTAGCCACCATCTCTTGACATTGAATGGGATTACCATTGCCGAATACCCCATTATCAACATCCTGGGGGTCACCACAAACTTAACTGGACCAGCCACATAAATACTATGGCTACAAGAGCAAGTCAGAGGCTGGGTATTCCATGGTGAGTGTCTCGCCTCTTGACTCCAAAGCCTTTCCACCATCTACAAGGCACAAGTTAGGTGTGTGATGAAATACTCGCCAAATGCCTGGATGAGTGCAGTTCCAACAACACTCAAGAAGCTTGACACCAGGACAAAGCAGCCTGCTTGATTGACACCCCATCGATTACCTTAAACATTCACTCCTTCCACCAGCAGCTCTCCATGGTTTCAGTGTGTATCATCTATGAGATATACTGCAGCAACTCGCCAAGGCTTTTTTGAAAGCACATTCCAAACCCGTGACCTCTACCACTTAGAAGGGCAAGGGCAGCAGACACATGGAAACACCATCATCTGCAAGTTCCTCTCCAAGTCACATCCTGACTTGGATATATATATCGCCATTCCTTCATTGTTGTTGAGTCAAAATCCTGGAACTCCCTCCCGAACAGCACCGTGGGAATGCCGTCACCTTACGGAATGCAGCTTTTGGCCAATAAATGTTGGCATTGTCAGCGACACCCGCATCCCAGGAACTAATTTTAAAAACTGCAGTGGTGTCAGCTGTGGCTCAGTGGTAGCACTTTTGCCTGAGTCAGAAGGTTGTGGGTTCAAGTCTCACTCTAGAGACTTGAGTACATATTCCAAGCTGAAATTTCAATGCAGTACTGAGGGAGTGGGTAACTTTCACTGATGCCATGTTTCCGATGAGACAGTAAACTGCCCTCTCAGGTGAATTTAAAAGATCCAATGGCACTTTTCAAAGAAGAACAGAGGCATTCTTCTGGTGTCCTGGCCAAGATTTATAATCTTCAAGTAATATCGTTAAAAGAGATCTGTTTTTCATCTCATTGCTGTTTTGGGGACTTGGCTACTGCATTTCCCTACATTACCACAGTGCCTTCAGTTCAAAGTAGTTAATTGGCTATAAAGCATTTTGGGATGTCCCGTGATTGTGAAAGGTGCTATATAAAGGTTCTTTCATTTGTTCTTTCCCTCAGCTTGCCTACATAACAACTATCACCACACTTCAAAAGTAGTTCATTGTACAAAGTCTTTCAAAATTTTATATTTCGTAGCAAGACATTTAAAAGCAAGCATATTTTTAAAAAATTGTCATAATGCAATAACAACAACTTGCATTTATGTAGTGCCATTAACATAGAATCAATTGAAGTACTTTAGTTCGGTATTCACTAAAGAGGACACAAACAACCTTCCGGATATAAAATGGGTCAGAGGGTCTCGTAAGGAGGAGGAACTGAGGGAAATCTTTATTAGTCGGGAAATTGTGTTGGGGAAATTGATGGGATTGAAGGCTGATAAATCCCTAGGGCCTGATGGTCTGCATCCCAGAGTACTTAAGGAGGTGGCCCTGGAAATAGCGGATGCATTGACAGTCATTTTCCAACATTCCATTGACTCTGGATCAGTTCCTATGGAGTGGAGGGTAGCCAATGTAACCCCACTTTTTAAAAAAGGAGGGAGAGAGAAAACAGGGAATTATAGATCGGTCAGCCTGACATCGGTAGTGGGTAAAATGATGGAATCAATTATTAAGGATGTCATAGCAGCGCATTTGGAAAGAGGTGACATGATAGGTCCAAGTCAGCATGGATTTGTGAAAGGGAAATCATGCTTGACAAATCTTCTGGAATTTTTTGAGGATGTTTCCAGTAGAGTGGACAAGGGAGAACCAGTTGATGTGGTGTATTTGGACTTTCAGAAGGCTTTCGACAAGGTCCCACACAAGAGATTAATGTGCAAAGTTAAAGCACATGGGATTGGGGGTAGTGTGCTGATATGGATTGAGAACTGGTTGGCAGACAGGAAGCAAAGAGTAGGAGTAAATTGGTACTTTTCAGAATGGCAGGCAGTGACCAGTGGGGTACCGCAAGGTTCTGTGCTGGGGCCCCAGCTGTTTACATTGTACATTAATGATTTGGACGAGGTGATTAAAAGTAGTATCTGCAAACTTGCGGATGCCACTAAGTTGGGTGGCAGTGTGAGCTGTGAAAAGGATGCTATGAGGCTGCAGAGTGACTTGGATAGGTTAGGTGAGTGGGAAAATGCATGGCAGATGAAGTATAATGTGGATAAATGTGAGGTTATCCACTTTGGTGGTAAAAACAGAGAGACAGATTATTATCTGAATGGTGACAGATTAGGAAAAGGGGAGGTGCAACGAGACCTGGGTGTCATGGTACATCAGTCATTGAAGGTTGGCATGCAGGTACAGCAGGCGATTAAGAAAGCAAATGGCATGTTGGCCTTCATAGCAAGGGGATTTGAGTACAGGGGCAGGGAGGTGTTGCTACAGTTGTACAGGGCCTTGGTGCGGCCACACCTGGAGTATTGTGTACAGTTTTGGTCTCCTAACTTGAGGAAGGACATTCTTGCTATTGAGGAAGTGCAGTGAAGGTTCACCAGACTGATTCCCGGGATGGCGGGACTCACATATCAAGAAAGACTGGATCAACTGGGCTTGTATTCAGAAAAGTGAGAGGGGATCTCATAGAAACGTTTAAAATTCTGATGGGTTTAGACAGGTTAGATGCAGGAAGAATGTTCCCAATGTTGGGGAAGTCCAGAACCAGGGGTCACAATCTAAGGATAAGAGGTAAGTCATTTAGGACCGAGATGAGGAGAAACTTCTTCACCCAGAGAGTGGTGAACATGTGGAATTCTCTACCACAGGAAGTGGTTGAGGCCAATTCACTAAATATATTCAAAAAGGAGTTAGATGTAGTCCTTACTACTAGAGGGATCAAAGGGTATGGCGAGGAAGCAGGAATCGGGTACTGAAGTTGCATGTTCAGCCATGAACTCATTGAATGGCAGTGCAGGCTCGAAGGGTCGAATGGCCTACTCCTGCACCTATTTTCTATGTTTCTATGTTTATATGTCTATGTCTATGCCATGCCAAAGAGGGAGATATTAGAAGGGGGGATCGAAAGCTTGGTCAGAGAGTAGAGTTTTAAGGAAAGTCTGGAAGGCAGAGAGGAAGGTGCAAAGGTGAAACGGTTTGGGGAGGGAATTCCAGAGCATGGGGCCTAAACATTTGAGGGTTTAATCACAAATAGTGAGCTGATGGGAGTGAGGGTTGCACAAGAGTTGGAGGGAAACAGAGTTTTGGGTGAGTTATAGGACTAGAGGAGATTACAGAAATAAGCAGCAAAGCCATGAAAGGATGTTAACACAACAATAATTTGCATTTATATAACACCCCTTTAATATAGTAAAATGCTCCAAGATGATTCACAGGAACGTTATCAAAAAAATTTGGACACTGAGACACATAAGGAGATATTAGAACAGGTGATCAATGCTTGGTCAAGGAGATAGGTTTTGAGGCGTATCTTACAGGAGGTTAGCAAGGTCGTGAGTTGAAGAGGTTTAGGAAGATAATTCCAGAGTTTAGGGCTCTCGGCAGCTAAAGGCATGGCTGCCAATGGTGAAGCCATTAAAATCGGGAACGTGCAAGAGGCCAGAGTTGGATAAGCGCAGAGATCTCAGAGGGTTGTAGGTCTGGAGGTGGCTATGAGATAGGGAGGGATGAGGTAGTCGAAGGATTTTAAATGGTTAATTCTCTGGTTGGCAACCAGTAACTTGTGGGGTGCCGTAGGCTTCAGTGTTGGGACCCCAACTATTTGCAATCTATATAAACGACGAAGAAGAAGGAACAAGAGTGTAACGTAGCCAAGTTTGCTGATGATAAAAAGATGGGAAAAAAAGCAATGTATGAGACACAAAAAATCTGCAAAAGGACATAGAAAGGCTAAGGGAGTGGGCAAAAATTTGGCAGATGAAGAATAATTTTGGAACGTGTGAGGTCATGCACTTTGGCAGAAAAAAATCAGCGAGCAAGTTATTATTTAAATGGAGAAAGATTGCAAAGTGCCGCAGTACAGCGGGACATGGGGGTACTTGTGCATGAAACACATAAGGTTAGTATGCAGGTACAGCAAGTGATCAGGAAGGCCAATGGTATTTTGGCCTTTATTGCAAAGGACATGGAGTATAAAAGCAGAGAAGTCTTGCTGCAGCTATATAAGGTATTGGTAAGGGCATACCTGGAATACTGCATGCAGTTTTGGTTTCCATATTTACGAAATATGGAAGGTTAAGGGGTAAGCCATTTGGGACCGAGATGAGGAAACACTTCTTCATTCAGAGAACTGTGAACCTGTGGAATTCTCTACCACAGAAAGTTGTTGAGGCCAGTTCATTAGATATATTCAAAAGTGAGTTAGATGTGGCCCTTACGGCTAAAGGGATCAAGGGGTATGGAGAGACAGCAGAAATGGGGTACTGAAGTAGCATGATCAGCCATGATCATATTGAATGTTGGTGCAGGCTCGAAGGGCCGAATGGCCTACTCCTGCACCTATTTTCTATGTTTCTATGTTTCTATGAAAGGATATACTTGTTTTGGAGGCAGTTCAGAGAAGGTTCACTAGGTTGATTCCAAGGATGAGGGATTGACTTATGAGGAAATGTTGAGTAGGTTGGGCCTCTACTCATTGGAATTCAGAAGAATAAGAGGTGAACTTATTGAAATGTATAAGATTATGAGGGGGCTTGACAAGGTGGATGTATAGAGGATGTTTCCATTGATGGGGGAGACTAGAACTCGAGGGCATGATCTTAGAATAAGGGGCCACCCATTTAAAACAGAGATGAGGAGAAATTTCTTCTCTCAGAAGGTTGTTAATCTGTGGAATTTGCTGCCTCAGGGAGCTGTGGAAGCTGGGACATTGAATAAATTTAAGACAGAAATAGACAGTTTCTTAAACGATAAGGGGATAAAGAGTTATGGGGAGTGGGCGTGGAAGTGGAGCTGAGTCCATGATCAGATCAGCCACGATCTTATTAAATGGCGGAGCAGGCTCGAGGGGACATTTGGCCTACTCCTGTTCCTATTTCTTATGTTCTTATGTTCTTCTTCAGAATCTACTTTGTTTACACCTAGGAAACCCTATTGTAAGGAACACTTGGTGAATTTTCAATTCCTGGCCATCTATAAAAAATGGTTGACTAGCAGAAGAAAATCTGGTGGGGACCTTGGACACCCATTGCCCTGATTAATTAAATTTTAGGTCAGGCTTTTAAATGGGCACTCAGTATTCCTGAACAAAACAAGTCAGAGGCTGTTTAAATGGGAATATTGAGCTTTCTACATTAGTTTTAGGACCCTGATTGCAATTTTCACGGAGAAATGGGTGAAGCATGCGTAGTGCATGTTACTCCCACTTTTCCCAAGCGTTGGGAAGCCTAACCTATGCCACTTCAATGTGGTGCACTTTTCTTTTTTTAAGATTTTTGTGGGGCTAGGAAGAGCTCTGAAATCCCAATCCTGGCTTTCATTGATAGTTGTGGCACAAAGCACGATTTGCAAGATTTGTTTTTAAAATTGCGTATGGCTCCAAATTACATCATTGTACCCCGATATTTGAATGTAGATGAATCACCTGGTGCTTTGGGGTTGACATTTTACCCGCAACCTGAATACGAGGTTAAAATGGGAGCAGGCATGAATGCATTGGGAATGCAGCAGGTAACACTCGACCTGCATTTTAACCTTCACCCACAACATTGCTTTTGGGCAGGCAGGGTTTAAATCAGGGCTCAGCTTTTAATAAAGCCTCAACAAGCAAACAAGCAATAGATTTTACCCTGTTAATTTACAAGAATTCCAATTAGGATGGAAGTGTAAGTTAGAGCAATGGTATAAATGAATGGTCTTCATGCTTTCTATTGGTCTTCCACTTCTGTATATTCACATCTACTTTTTTTTCATCAAGATTAACATCAGAAGGACAGCGCGAGGTCATTGAAAACAAAAAACTGACTCAAACCCATCAATTTGTCATATTTGTAGGTTGGAGAAGTGTTGTTTAGTATAAACTCTTTTCCGAATGTTGTTTTGCAGTGTGTTGTTACTATGTCTAACTCGATACCACAGATGGGTTTTTTGGAGCCTGATCACTTCCACTTCATCATCTCCACAGTGCCAAAAGCCTTAGTGTGGTTATTGACTGGGTGGAACCTGATTAATTTCACTTATGTATTACTGCTTCACTTGTGAGTACACTAGTAATTAAAGCTTTGAATGAGGACTGGAATAATAATAGTTGTTATTCATTTTGGACAAGAAAATCATGCACCAATGCTCAAGTAACCAAACAGCATGAAACAATGGTACATATATTTTATCTGAATATGACAACAGGTGTAGTGTCTTTCTGAATTAATATTGTTGGAAGACATAACTATCAACTACATTTATGTCCCATCTACCTCACTTTCATGCAATGAATCCCTCTAAATATAATGCGCTGTGCTGTACAGTTTTATTTTCCTCTTATCTTTGTGTCAGTGTCAGCTATGGCTCAGTGATAGCACACTCGTCTCGGACTTGAGACCATATTCTAAGCTGCCACTTAAGTGCAGTACTGATGGAGCACCACACAGTTGGAGGTGCTGTCCTTTGGATGAGATGGATGTTAAAGCAAAGCCCTGTCTGCCCTCTCAGATGGGTATAAAAGATCCCATGGCAAAGAAGAGCAGGGAAGTTCTCCTAGTATCCTGGCCAACATTTATCCCTCAACCAACACCACTAAAACAGATTATCTGGTCATTTTCACATTGCTGTTTGTGGGAGCTTGCTGTGTACAAATTAGCTGGCATGTGTACTACTTTATAACCGTGGCTACACTCCAAATGTACTTCATTAGTTGTAAAGTGCTTTGGGATGTCCTGAGGCCATAAGAAATGTTATATAAATGCAAGCTTTTCTTTCATGTGGCTCAATTTTCCTCAGTGATTTGTACCATTTTTTTTGAGCAGGCTGCTGTTTTTGGCCTAAGCAGAAAAACCACCGTTTCCCCAATCAATTTGCACCAGCATAACTCAGTTAGTTACGAATTTTTTAGGGCAGGTTTTTTTTTAGCTAAAGTGGGCATAACCAGCCACCTGCGCCAATTTTGGAAGTTTGGCCTGCTGAGAGTTACTCCAGTTCTGCTTAGGCCAACATATGTGGCCTCTGCTGAAAAACCTCCCCTAGAGTAAAAAAAATCGGCGCAGGTATGGAAATTGGCGCAGCAGATGTCCCGACACACTAAAAGAATTGAAAAACACATAGCAGCAACTTACCTCCAACCCCGCCCAAAGGCTGTCTGGTCCCATTCTCGGTCCCCATTCTCCCGATCCGGTCCCATTCTCGGTCCCATGTTCTCACACATGAGAGAGAGCGAGAGAGAACACACAACTTGTGTCCCGGAGACCGAGAATTCGATCGGACCGGGAGAATGGGGCCCGAGAATAGGAGCGGACCGTTTGGGCGGGGTTAGAGGTAAGTGGCTGCTATGTGTTTTTCAATTCTTTTAATGTTTTGGGAGCTGGCTGTATGCTTCAGCTCGCATTGGCCCTGTCAGTCGATCGTTTTGGCGCAGATCAAGGCTCCACCCCCAAAACTGAAGGTCGGGTTAGGCAACGCAAAAATGAAGAAATCCAACGGGGAAACTTAGAATCTTTTTTTTTGGCGTACTTAGAACCCAAAAAATCGGGCGTAAGTCGACAAGTACGCCAAAAAAATGCTTTGGGGAAAATTGAGCCCTTTGTACTGTCATTTTATCAGAAAAATGAAGAATGAGTGCATTCTTGGATTGGATATTCTTCAAAAATATCGAGTGGTATTGAGATTGAGGAAGAAAGGTAGGTTTCCTGATAGAGATCACTGTAAAGGAAACGTATATGCTATATACCATCTCTTTTTTTGGGGAAGAGAAGGATTTGTTTCAAGCCTGCAAAATCAGGTCAACATATTTTTGCAGGCTCTCACATGGGGCTTTCTTTGGTCACTGGGGAATGCAATTAACAATCAATAAATAAATTAGTAAAGGTCAGATGCAATGTAGTGCTCTCAACAATAACAAGAGCTACTAGATATATCAGTCCAAGTGAGATACAAATAGTGGAAGCAATGAAAATTTAGCCTTCTAATCTGCTCTACCCAATGCTACCTGATTTTGAAATACCTGTGTCATCTCCCCAATATCTAAATTGGTGCTTTTTTTTCGTTATATTTCCTTCCAATTTCTTGCTTTTTCCCCACGTTTTCCTGTATGTATCCATAAGAGCAAATATGGAAAACAAAGTTTTGATTATATTTTACTTCTAACTTAAATTGTACATGTCCGTGGAACTCAGAGTAGGGACTGTCGCTAGAAGCTGTGTCCCTGATCTGATCTTTCTCTGAGTAGGGACTGTGACCAGAGGTTATGTTCCTGTTCTGATCTCTCTGCTGGGCATGTCCTGTCTCACTGGCAAGATAGACTGACCAGAGTGGGCGGCACAGTGGTATATAGTCAAGAGGGAGTGGCGCTGGGAGTCCTCAACATTGACTCTGGACCCCATGAAGTCTCACGGCTTCAGGTCAAGCATGGGCAAGGAAATCTCCTGCTGATTACCACCTACCACCCTCCTCAGCTGGTGAATCAGCACTCCCCATGTTTGAACACAACTTGGAAGAAACACTGAATGCACCACACACACACACACGCACTGTGCAGACACACACATTTGCACCACATCTTCCACACACCCAACACACACCCCATAGACACATACATACACACAATTACACATACACACAGAATCACACACACACAGAATCACATACACACACTCACACACACACACAGAATCATACTCACACACATACACAAACACAGAATCACACACACACACACAGAATTACACACACCCACACACACACACAGAATTACACACACACAGAATCATACTCACACACATACACAAACACAGAATCACACACACACACACAGAATTACACACACCCACACACACACACAGAATTACACACACACAGATACACAGAATTACACACACCCACAGATACACAGAATCACACACACACACACACACACACAATTGCATACACACACAATTACACACACACACACATATACAATTACACACAATCACATGCACACAATTACACACACACTGAAGCAGCAGCTGGCAGCTAAATCATGTCCCTAGTTAAATCAAGCACTTACATTAGAGCAACTTGGCCAGCACCTGCAATGGCAGAAGGGAAATGAACGGGAAATAAAGGCAAATATTTTGTCATTTTTTCCATGATCTATAACACTTTTTTTTAAAGGACCTGGGTAGCTTCAATTCAGCCACGTGAACTCGATAAATTAATTTGTTTATTTACTCAGACCAATCCAATGTGGACCACTTCAAATTCTCATCTGCTCATCCTTATTCAGCAGTAACTACTTTTGGAATGGATTAGCAAACCAAAACTGGCAAGGAATAGATTTTATTTAACTTGCCAACAAATGTTAATGGAATTTTTAATTAAGGGAATAAATCTGGGAAATTATAAAGGAGGAGCAGAGATGGGATGAGTAAAAAGAAGTAAAAGTATGAAAATAAAAAAATGCTAAAAGGGTCGAGCAGTTAAAAATGAAAACTTTTGGATGGATAACCGTCATTAGGACCAGCTGAAGGATTGGTGATGGATTACAAAATAAAAACATAGAAACATAGAAAATAGGTGCAGGAGTAGGGCATTCGGCCCTTCGAGCCTGCACCACCATTCAATAAGATCCTGGCTGATCATTCACCTCAGTATCCCTTTCCTGCTTTCTCTCCATACCCCTTGATCCCTTTAGCCATAAGGGCCTTGTCTAACTCCCTCTTGAATATATCCAAAGAACTGGCATCAACGACTCTCTGCGGTAGGGAATTCCACAGGGTAACAACTCTCTGAGCGAAGAAGTTTCTCCTCATCTCAGTCCTAAATGGCTTACCCCTTATCCTTAGACTATGTCCCCTGGTTCTGGACTGCCCCAACATTGAGAACATTCTTCCTGCATCTAACCTGTCCAGTCCTGTCAAAATTTTATGTGTTTCTATGAGATCCCCTCTCAACCTTCTAAACTCCAGTAAATACAGACCCGGTCGATCCAGCCTCTCCTCCTATGTCAGTCCTGCCACCCCGGGAATCAGTCTGGTGAACCTTTGCTGCACTCCCTCAATAGCAAGAATGTCCTTCCTCAGATTAGGAGACCAAAACTGAACACAATATTCCAGGTGAGGCCTCACCAAGGCCCTGTACAACTGCAGTAAGACCTCCCTGCTCCTATACTCAAATCCCCTAGCTATGAAGACCAACATACCATTTGCCTTCTTCACCGCCTGCTGTACCTGCATGCAAACTTTCAATGACTGATGAACCATGACACCCAGGTCTCGTTGCACCTCCCCTTTTCCTAATCTGCCACCATTCAGATAATATTCTGCCTTCATGTTTTTGCCACCAAAGTGGATAACCTCACAATTATCCACATTATACAGCATTTGCCATGTCTTTGCCCACTCACCTAACCTGTCCAAGTCACGCTGCAGCCTCTTAGCCTCCTCCTCACAGCTCACACCGCCACCCAGCTTAGTGTCATCTGCAAACTTGGGGATATTACACTCAATTCCTTCATCTAAATCATTAATGTATATTGTAAAGAGCTGGTGTCCCAGCACTGAGCCCTGCGGCACCCCACTCGTCACTGCCTGCCATTCTGAAAAGGACCCATTTATCCCGACTCTCTGCTTCCTATCTGCCAACCAGTTCTCTATCCACATCAGTACATTACCCCCAATAGCATGTGCTTTAATTTTGCACACCAATTTCTTGTGTGGGACCTTGTCAAAAGCCTTTTGAAAGTCCAAATGCACCACATCCACTGGTTCCCTCTTGTCCACTCAACCACTTACATCCTCAAAAAATTCTAGAAGATTTGTCAAGCATGATTTCCCTTTCATAAATCCGTGCTGACTTGGACTGATTCTGTCACTGATTTCCAAATGCGCTGCTATTTCATCTTTAATAATTGATTCCAACATTTTCCC
This sequence comes from Pristiophorus japonicus, assembly GCF_044704955.1. Classification (NCBI taxonomy): domain Eukaryota; kingdom Metazoa; phylum Chordata; class Chondrichthyes; family Pristiophoridae; genus Pristiophorus; species Pristiophorus japonicus. The sequence continues at coordinate 366,823,247 of NC_091977.1, read as the reverse complement.
CACTACTGATGTCAGGCTAACTGGTCTATGATTACCCATTTTCTCTCTCCCTCATTTCTTAAAAAGTGGTGTTACATTAGCTACCCTCCAATCCATAGGAATGTATCCCAGAGTCAATAGACTGTTGGAAAATGATCACCAATGCATCCACTATTTCGAGGGCCACTTCCTTAAGTACTCTGGGATGCAGACTATCAGGCCCTGGGGATTTATCGGACTTCAATCCCATCAATTTCCCTAACACAATTTCCCACCTAATAAGGATTTCCTTCAGTTCCTCCTGCTCACTAGACCCTCGGTCCCCTCGTACTTTCGGCAGGTTATTTGTGTCTTCCTTCGTGAAGATAGAACCAAAGTATTTGTTTAACTGGTCCACCATTTCTTTGTTCCCCATTATAAATTCATCTGAATCTGACTGCAAGGGACCTACATTTGTCTTCACTAATTCTTTTCTCTTCACATATCTATAGAAGCTTTTGCAGTCAGTTTTTATGTTCCCAGCAAGCTTCCCCTCATACTCTGTTTTCCCCCTCCTAATTAAACCCTTTGTCCTCCTCTGCTGAATTCTAAATTTCTCCCAGTCCTCAGGTTTGCTGATTTTTCTGGCCAATTTATATGCCTCCTCCTTGGATTTAACACTATCCTTAATTTCCCTTGTTAGTCGCGGTTGAGCCACCTTCCCCATTTTATTTTTACTCCAGACAGGGATGTACAATTGTTGAAGTTCATCCATGTGTTCTTTAAATGTTTGCCATTGCCAAACTACCATCAACCCTTTAAGTATCACTCGCCAGTCTATCCTAGCGAATTCACGCCTCAAACCATCAAAGTTACAACAGCAACAACATGCATTTGTACAGCACCTTTAACAAAATAAAAGGTTCCACGGTGCTTCACAGGATTAGAATCAAACAAAAATTGACACGAAACTAAAGAATGAGATGTTAGGACAGGTGACCAAAAGCTTGGTCACTTATACTGATATCAGTTTTTTATTCGCAGATTTGTAAACAGAAGTCAAGTTCTCAAATTGGGCATTGTGGGATTTGATCTCACATTATCTCAGTTATTAGTCCAGATTTCTTGCTTACTTGCCCAATAACACAACCACTAATGATAGCAACCCAGGCCCCACAGTTACATTGGTATTTGCATGTCACAGTGGGAGAAGAGGCAGTAAGGAGCAGATTTAGCGGGAGGTGGAGGAAAAGCCAGGTTGGGATAGTGAGATGGCGATAGGTCTCATTAAATGGATTTATGTCATCCCTTGCTGCTATCCTGCGATATTTCAGGCAAAATCACAGAGAAGAATCTGACTCTATATTTTAATGAGCCAAAGATTGAAGACGTGTTTACACAATGACCAAGACAAAGGTTAATTTGTATTTTTGTCTCAGGTTTGCTAAAAACATTCATATGTATTATCTTTAGGATTACCTATTCATTTGAGCCCAACATGGGATGTCTGCCAAGATTACAATCTTGTGGTGATCAAATACCCAGTTTTATTGACAAGCTGATTGGTGAATCACTGAACTGGGAAGAAGTTGGAGAGAAAGCCTCAAGAAATTTTTTGTGGTCAGAAGTAACAAAATGAGCAGGAAAATGACGTGCTTATTTGTAATACCTAAAGCTCTGATTAGGATCCCTTGATCACATGATGATTGTTGACCTCTCCCTCCGCCGCTCTCTCTCTGCTCTCTCCCCCGTCCCTCACCTTCGTCTCTCGCTCTCCCCTCACTCCCCTCTCTCTCCCCTTTCTCTCTCTCCGACCTCTGTCTCTCTCCCCTCTCTCTACCCTCTCTCCCATCTCTCTCTCTCCCCCCGACCCCTCTCTCTCCCCTCTCTCTCTCCCCTCTCTCCCCTCTCTCCTCTCTCTCCCTATTCCCTCTCTCCCTCTCCCCTCGCTCTCTTTCCCCTCAGTCTCTCTCTCCCCTCAGTCTCTCTCTCCCCTCAGTCTCTCTCTCTCCCTCTTTTTCTCCTCTCTCTCTCCCCCCTTTCTCTCTGTTATGTATTCAACCTTTTGTAACGTGCATTACACCTGACCACCAGAGGGCCCACCTGTTGGAGTCCCAAAGGATCCCAGCATCCCTTGGAAGCACAGTAAATAAGCAGGCCACCCACAAGGTACCTGCACTCTGGAACTTTAATAAAGGAGCTAAGGTCACACTTGCTCATTACACACAGTACTCAGTCTCAACATTTATTATGAGCGTAACAATTGGCGACGAGGTAACGATCAACCATTCGAAAATGCAAAGAACAGTCGGTATCCTGGAGACAATCTCAGAAGGGGACAATTGGGAGGCCTTCATGGAGAGACTCGACCAATACTTTGTGGCCAACGAGCTGGAAGGGGACGGGAATGCCACCAAACGAAGGTTGATCCTCCTAACTCTCTGTGGGGCAACAACCTATGCCCTTATGAAGAATCTCCTGGCCCTGGCAAAACCAACAGAGAAATCCTACGAAGAATTGTGTACGCTGGTCCGGGAGCACCTAAATCCGAAGGAAAGCGTTTTGATGGCGAGATATCGGTTCTACACGTGTCAATGATCGGAGGGCCAGGAAGTGGCGAGCTACGTCGCCGGACTAAGGCTCATGGACTTTTTTGTACTGGGCATCGGACATGAGACAATCCTTCGCAAACTTTGACTGTAGAAACTCTGAACCTGAGTAAAGCCATAACGATAGCCCAGTCATTTATGTCCACCAGCGACAACATCAAGCAGATTTCACAGAACAAAGAAGTTTCGGCCAGTATTGTGCATAAAGTAACATCGGTTTTGAGCAGAAATGTACATGGCAGAATGTACACACTGGCTGCTGTGGCCCAAACTCAATTGACCCAGAGTCTACCATCAACTGTTAATGTGAGGCAGTTAACACCCTGTTGGCGCTGCGGAAGTGATCATCGGCCCCATCAATGCCACTTTAAGCACTATGCATACAATGGCTGCAGAACAATGGGACACCTCCAACGAATGTGCAGGCGAGCTGCAAACCCTGCAAACCACCACGCTGAAGAGGAAGATTGATCCACAGTGGATCAGACTGAGTTGGAAACTCGTACGGAGGAGGCAGAAGAGTACGGGGTACAAACGTTCATGATGAAATGCCCACCAATAATGTTGAAAATTGAACTGAATGGCAGTTTTAGTATCTATGGAGCTGGACACAGGGGCAAGTCAGTCCATAATGAGTAAAAAGGCCTTCGACAGGCTGTGGGGAAAGAAGGCACACATGCCCAATCTCAGCCCCATTCACATTAAACTAAGGACTTACACCAGTCAAAGTCTCCTTTGAGGGAGGAGTACACAAACTCCTGCTGTGGGTTGTGCCAGGGGCTGGCCCCACATTGTTTGGCAAAAGCTGGCGGGGGAAAATCCACTGGAACTGGGATGACATCCGAGCGCTTTCGTCCGTCGACGACGTCTCATGTATCCAGGTTCTTAGGAAGTTCCCATCGCTATTCGAGCCAGGCATTGGAAGCTTCTCGGGGGCGAAAGTGCAGATCCATTTGATTCCTGGTACCCGACCCATCCACCACAAGGCTCAGGCGATACCGTACATGTTGCGTGAAAAAGTGGAAATTGAGCAGGACAGGCTGCAACGTGAAGGCGTCATCACGCCGGTGGAATTCAACGACTGGGCCAATCCGCTTGTCCCGGTACTCAAGGAGGATGGTACGGTTAGAATTTGCGGGGACTTTCAAGTAACGATTAATCGTTTTTTGCTGCAGGACCAGTATCCGCTACCCAAGGCAGACGACCTATTTGCGACCTTGGCTGGAGGGAAGATGTTCACCAAGCTGGACCTGACCTCGGCCCACATGACGCAGGAGCTGGCGGAGTCTTCGAAAGGCCTCACTTGCATCAACACACACAAAGGTCTGTTTATCTACAACCGGTGCCCATTCAGGATTCGGTCGGCCGCGGCGATCTTCCAGCAGAACATGGAGAGCCTGCTAAAGTCGGTTCCTTGCACAGTGATGATATATTGGTTACAGGTCGGGACACTATGGAGAACTTGAAGAATCTGGAGTATGTTCTTAGTCAGTTGGATCATGTGGGGCTCAGGTTGGAATGCTCGAAGTGTGTTTTCCTGGCACAGGACTTCGAATTCTTAGGAAGGAGAATCGCAGCAGAGGCATCAGACCCACTAACGCCAAGATGGAGGCCATCAAGAACGCGCTGCAACCACAGAACGTGATGGAGCTGTGGTCGTTCCTGGGACTCCTTAACTATTTTGGTAATTTCCTACCTGGGTTAAGCACCTATCTGGAACCCCTACATGCGCTACTGTGCAAAGGAGATGACTGGGTAGGGTGGAATTCACAACAGGTTGTCTTTAAGAAAGCCAGAAATTTATTGTGTTCTAACAAATTGCTTGTCCTGTATAATCCATGTAAACGATTAGCGCTAGCTTGTGATGCGTCGTCGTATGGGGTCGGATGTGTGTTACAAAAGGCTAATGATTCAGGGATTTTACAACCAGTTGAGTATGCATCCAGGAGTTTGTCCAAGGCCGAAAGGACCTACAGCATGGTTGAAAAAGAGGCACTGGCATGCGTTTATGGGGTAAACAAAATGCACCAGTGCTTATTTGGCCTCAAGTTCGAGCTTGGAACTGACCACAGGCCGCTTATATCGCTGTTCTCTGAGAGCAAAGGGATTAATACCAATGCATCTGCCCGCATCCAAAGATGGGCGCTCACGCTGTTGACATACAACTATGTAATCCGCCACAGATCGGGCACAGAGAACTGCGCAGATGCTCTTAGTCGGCCTCCATTGGCCACCACCGGGGTGGAAATGGCACAGCCAGCGGACTAAGGCAAAATGTTTTTCGTTGCCGTGGACTCTTACTCAAAATGGATTGAATGTACAATAATGTCTGTAAGCACATCCACAGCCACCATTGAAAGCCTACAAGCCATATTTGCCACGCACGGCTTGCCTGATGTCCTAGTCAGCGACAATGGGTCATGCTTTACCAGTGCTGATCTCAAGGAATTCATGACCCGCAACGGGATCAAACATGTCACATCTGTCCCATTCAAGCCCGCATCCAATGGCCAGGCAGAACGGGCAGTTCAGACCATCAAGCAAAGCTTAAAACGTGTGTCGGAAGGCTCCCTACAGACCTGGTTGTCCCGAGTGCTGCTCAGCGACCACACCAGACCCCACTTACTCACTAGGGTTCCCCCAGCTGAGTTGCTCATGAAAAGGGCACTTAAAAGAAGGCTCTCTCTTGTCCACCCTGATCTCCATGATCACATGGAGGGCAAGCGGCATCAACAAAGTGTGTACCATGACCGCGCAAATTTGTCATGCGATATTGAGATCAATGATCCTGTGTTTGTGCTCACTTATGGACATGGTCCCAAATGGCTTTCTGCCACGCTCACAGCCAAAGAGGGGAGTAGTGTGTTTCAGGTCAAACTGACCAATGGACAAACGCACAGAAAACATTTGGACCAAATCAAATTGCGGTTCACCAACAGCTACGAACAACCCAAAGAGGACACCATCAACTTTGACCTTCCAACACACACACAAGTAGCAACTGACATCATGGTTAACCACGAAACCAAACTCATCATCCCCGGCCCGGCAAGGCCAGCTGCCCATCAGCCCAGTGAAGAACTGACCAAACCACCCACACCAGCATTTGTACCGAGACGATCGACAAGGGAGCGCAAAGCCCCAGATCATTTCACCTTGCAAATAAGTGTACTGTTGACTTCACGGGGAAGTGACGTTATGTATCTAATCCTTTGTAACTTGCATTACACCTGACCACCAGAGGGCCGACCTGTTGGAGTCCCAAGGGATACCAGCATGCCTTGGGAGCACAGTATATAAGCAGGCCTCCTACGAGATACCTGCACTATGGAACCTTAATAAAGGTCATACTTGCTCATTACACACAGTACTCAGGGCTCAACATTGGCCATGACTTGCATCAATTTTTTTGGAGTAAGTTGTTTTTTCTGGCATAAGCAGGAAAATGTTATTTTCTCTCAAAAATTTGTTCCAGAGTAGGTCAATTTTTTTTTTCAAAAGGGGGCGTTCCCGACAGTACGCCAGTATTGGCCATTTATGCCACTTTGGCCAGCAAAAACGTACTCCAAATCCACTTCGGTCAGCGTATGTCGCCAGCTCTGAAAAACCTTGCGGGCAGTTGAGAAAAAAAAAGCAGCGCACATTCAGCAGACATTAGGGCAGGGATAGGGGAGGGAAGGGAACTGGAGAGGACCTCAACAACCAAGCAGCAAACATTAAGGAAAAGCTCAAACCAATAAAATACAATAAAAAAATAAGTAAATCCTACCTTATCTTTAAAGTCTGCCCGGGAAAGGCAGCGGGCCGGCCTGTGCATGAGGCCATTCGGCCTGGGATAGGGGAGGGAAGACGTGCACCGGAGAAGTCATAGCTGCTGGGCCGGGCCGTCTCGGGGAGGGGCCGCCGAGTGACCGGAGGAATCACAGCTCGTGGGTCTGGAAGTCACATCTCTTTCTCCTCCGCCCCCCGTCAAAAGTTTAAAGCACAGCCACACAAGCACAGCCACTAAATAAAAAATAAAAGCAAAGTTCTTACCTGCCCGGGAACTCAGCAGGCCGGTGCGGGAGTCCACTCGGCCAGGGATAGGGTGTGGCGAGATTGGGCATTCCTTCGGCCGGGGATAGGGGCTGCGAGCATCGGGTCCTGCTCAAAGTCCACAGGACGCTCACTGAGCATGTGCGCAGGTGCCGGCAGTGCTTTGTGTGCTGGCCTGTTGCTCTGCGCACCACCCCCGCCCCCCCCTTCAGCCTCCATATCACACCAGGGGACCGTACGCAGCGGCCAGGATGGGGCGAGTTTTTGCCGGCACCGTTTCCAGCGCGCAAAGTCGGCGTGCTTGAGGTCAGTGCGCCGACAAAACTGCTTGGGGAAAATGTAGCCCTCAGTCTCACCATTTATTATAAGTGTAACACTCTCTCTCCTCTCTCTCTTCCCTCTCTCTCCCCTCTCTCCTTGTCACTCTCTCTCCCCTCCCCCTCTCTATCTCTCTCCTCTCTCTCTCTCTTTCTCTTTCCCACCTCTCTCCCCACTCTCTCTCTTTCTCCCCTCTCTCTTTCCCTCGTCCCTCTCTCTCTATATTTCTGCCCCCTCTCTCCCTCTCTCTCCCTCTCTCTGACCTCTCTCTCTCTCCCCCCCTCTCTTCCCCCTCTCTCTCTCTCCCTTCTCTCTTCAAACCCTATTTCTCTCTCTTCCCTCCCTCTCTCTCTCCCCTCTCTCTCTCACCCCCCTCTCTCTCCCCTTGCTCTCCCTCAACTCTCTCTCTCCTTCTCTCTTTCTGACCTCTCTCTCTCCCTCCCATTCCTCTCTCTCTCACCTCTCCCTCTCTCTCCCTGACCGCTCTCTCTCCTCTCTCTCCTCCTCTCTCCCTCTGATCCCCTCTCTATCTCTCCCCTTTCTCTCTCTGGCCTCTTTTTCTTTCTCTCTCTCTCTTCCTTCCCTCTCCCTCTCCCTCTCCCCTCTCTCTCCCCAACCCTTGTTGTCTCATGTGCCCAGGTTTTGAGCAAGTTCCCGTCGTTGTTTGAGCCAGGCATCGGAAAATTCTCTGGGGTGAAGGTGCAGATCCACTTGGTTCCCGGTACACGACCCATCCACCACAAGGCATGTGCGATGCCATATATGATGCAAGAGAAAGTGGAGATCGAGCTGGACAGGCTGCAATGAGAAGACATCATCGCGTCAGTTGAGTTCAACGAGTGGGCCAGTATAATTATTCCGGTACTCAAGGGCGATGGCACGGTCAGAATTTGTGGGGACTACAAAGTAACGATTAACCGTTTTTCACTGCAGGACCAATACCCGCTACCCAAGGCGGATGACCTATTTGTGATGCTGGCAGGAGGGAAGGCTTTCACCAAGTTGGACCTGACCTCAGCCAAAATGACGCAGGAGCTGGCGGAATCTTCAAAAGGCCTCACCTACATCAACACGCACAAAGGTCTGTTCATCTATAATAGATGTCCGTTTGGGATTCGAACGGATCCGGCTATTTTTCAAAGGAACATGGAAAGTCTGATAAAGTCAGCTCCGTGCACCGTGGTTTTCCAGGACGACATATTGATCACAGGTCTGGACACCATCAAACACTTGCAGAACCTGGAAGAGGTTCTAAGTCGGCTAGATCGTGTGGGATTCAGGTTGAAACGCTCGAAGTGTGTTTTCCTGGCGCCAAAGGATGAGTCCTTGCGGAGAAGAATTGCAGCGGATGGCATCAGACATACCAACACCAAGACGGAGGCCATCGAGAACGCGCCGAGACCACAGAACGTGATGGAGCTGCGGTCATTCCTGGGACTCCTCGCTTATTTTGTTAATTTCCTACCCGGGTTAAGCACCTTGCTAGAACCTCTACATATGTTGCTAAGCAAGGGAGATGACTGGGAATGGAGGAAATCATAAGAGACTGCTTTTGAGAAAGCCAGAAATCTGTTAGTTCCAACAAACTGCTTGTTCTGAATGACACATGTAAACATTTAGTGCTAGCTTGCGATGCATTTTCATACGGGGTCGGGTGTGTGTTACATCAAGCAAACTAATCGGGAATATTGCAACCGGTCGCTTATACATCCAGGAGTTTGTCCAAAGCCGAAACAGCCCACAGCATGATTGAAAAAGAAGCTCTGGCATGTGTTTACAGGATGAAAAAAATGCACCAGTATCTGTTTGGGCTTAAGTTTGAGTTAGAAACTGACCATAAGCCGCTCATATCGCTATTCTCAGAGAGCAAAGGTATTAATACCAAAGCCTCTGCTCGCATCCAAAGATGGGTGCTCACACTGTCTGCATATAACTATGTAATTCATCACAGGCGAGGCACAGAGAACTGCGCTGATTCTCTCAGTCGGCTACCATTTCCCCCACCGGGGTGGAAATGGCGCAGCCTGCAGACTTGCGCTTGATGATGGATGCGTTTGAAAGCGAAAAGTCACCTGTTACGGCCCGCCAGATCAGGACCTGGACCAGCCAGAATCCTTTACTGTCCCTTGTAAAAAACTGTGTCCTCTTTGTGAGCTGGTCCAGTGTCCCAGTGGAGATGCATGAAGAGATCAAGCCGTTCCAGCAGCGCAAAGATGAAATGTCCATACAGGCGGACTATCTTTTGTGGGTTTATCGCGTGGTTTTGCCTAAGAAAGGCAGTGAAACGTTCATATGCGACCAACACAGTACCCACCCAGGCATCGTAATGATGAAAGCTATAGCCAGATCCCATGTGTGGTGACCCGGCATCGACTCAAATTTGGAGTCTTGCGTGTGCCAATGCAACACTTGCTCTCTACTGAGCAATGCATCCAGGGAGGCACCGCTAAGTTTGTGGTCATGGCCCTCCAAACCGTGGTCTAGGATCCACGTTGACTTTCGCTGGCCCGTTTCTAGGCAAAATGTTTTTGGTTGTTGTAGATGCTTATTCAAAATGGATTGAGTGTGTAATAATGTCTGTAAGCACAACCAATGCCACCATTGAAAGCCTAAGAGAAAATGCTTGCCATGCACGGCCTGCTTGATGTCCTTGTCAGTGACAATGGGCCGTACTTCACCAACATTGAATTCAAGAAATTCATGACCAGCAATGGAATCAAGCATGTCATATCTGCCCCGTTCAAGCCTGCATCTAATGGCCAGACAGAACGGGTAGTCCAAACCATCAAACATAGCTTGAAATGCGTGTCGGAAGGCTCCCTGCAGACCCGCCTGTCCCGAGTCCTTCTCAGCTACCGCACAAGACCCCACTCACTCACCGGGGTTCCCCCTGCCGAACTGCTCATGAAAAGGGCACTCAAAACAAGGCTCTCTATAGTCCACCCCGAATTCCATGATCAGGCCAAGGGCAAGCACCATCAACAAAGCATGTACCATGATTGCGCAAATTTGTCACGTGATATTGACATCAATGATCCTGTATATGTATTCAACTATGGACATGGTCCCAAATGGCTTGCTGGCACTGTCTTAGCCAAAGAAGGAGTAGTGTGTTTGAGGTCAAACTTGCAAATGGACTAACTTGCAGAAAGCATTTGGACCAAACCAAACTGCGATTCACAGACAGCCAAGAGCAACCTGAAGAGGACACTACCAACTTCGACCCTCCGATACACACATAAGTGGCAATTGATATCACGGTTGACCGCGAAGCTGAACTCATCATCCCCAGCAGCCCAGCAAGGCCAGCCCAGCGAAGGCCCAACCAACTCACTTGCACCTATGTTTGTATCGAGATGATCGACCAGAGAGCGGAAAGCCCCAGATCGTCTCACCCTGTAAATAATTGTACTATTGACTTTGGGGGGGAGTGATGTTATGTATGCAACACCTTGTAACCAGCATTCTACCGCCACCAGAGAGCGCATCTGCTGGAGTTCCAAGAGATCCCAGCATCCTTTTGGAGCACTGCATATAAGCAGGCCTCCCATGCTGTGTCAGAACTCTGGAGTCAGAATAAAGAGACGAAGGTCACACTTACTCAAGTCTACAGCATTCGGTCACATTGCTTTATTTGAGACATAACACTACCCATCTCTGTTGATTATCAAGCAAGTGTTTTGTGCATCAAACAAGTGCAACTAGTTTTAACAGCTCATATCTTCACAAGGTCAGCATATGTGGCCACCTTCCCACAGGTCTTTATTTTGGCTTAAAGAGAGCTTTACCACTTCTTCCCTTCTCCCCCCTCCCAAGACTACTGCTCCTCCTCAATGAGGTCTCAGGGCCTTCAGCAAGGCTGGTAGTTGGTTGTTGATTTGGATCTGCAGCCACACGTGATAGCCTAGCAGGACGTCCTCGACCAGCTTGGGCCCTGGAAGACCCAGCTGCGGACTGCATAATCTCAGCATGGGCGGCAACATTCTGTTGTGGATAGGTTGCAGAGAGCAACAGCTGTGAAGGTGGAATGATGTCATCCTGTGAAACGATATGACAGTTCAATTGGCCCAAAAGGCTGATACTCCCCCGGAGCAGAGCATCATCATCTGCAGAAATCTGGGTGAAGTCAGATCCCTGCCTTGGTTCGGCAAGATTTTGTCCCCGTTGAACTGATAAGTCCCCAGGCTGGATGACAGCGATCAGTGCGTCGGATGAATCTATTTGCCTCTGCATCAAGAGTGTCTGCTGACTCAGGATACCACGCACTGATGACATTTGAGTATGAAAACCCACAATCGCATTGGCCTGGTGCTCAATGGCCACTGCAACGTCAGCCACAGCACGTGCCACCATGTCTGGGACCCCATGTTCACTGTTTGCATCCAATATCCATTGGTATCAACCAACAATGGTCTCGGTGGGCTGCTGAGAGGAATGAGCAATAGTTGAGGTGGACTCCTCCATCCTCACAGCTAGTGCATCGAGACTCTGGGGAACCCTCGCTAGTGCAGCCACCAGATCACTGTGTAACTGCAGGGATTGTCTTGTGACAACCTCTAGGTCGGGCTTATCATCAGAGTGCTGCTGAGCATCACTCAGGCGCGCACTCACCCTCCGGGAAACTGGCCCTTGGCCTTCCCCTCCCCCCTGTCATTGCTGGAGGCTACTGTGTCCTGGAGTATCACCCACCTCTGCCGGTCACTAACAGTACTGCTGGCTCCGCTCTCAGACTGCGCACCCTCCAGCGTGAGGTCGAACGAGGTGTCATCCTCCTTCTTCACCTCATCCTCTTCATTGTCGCCACCGCCTGCACCCGTAGAAAGTGCCCAAGAAGGCCCCAGTGGATTTGGTTGATCATCTGAAAGCACAAACACAAAGTAGCGGTTACCTGCAAGGGAGGAGGCCAGGAACGGGAAAGTCATTTGTGAATTCCAGTCTCTTGGAAATAGCTGCACGTTGATGGTACAAGGGCCATGTGTCCTGCAGGTCGCTGCAAAGGAATTCAACATACCGTCACTATCCCGAAGTGTGTCGGCCGAACCCACCGCCATTGCATCAACTTGAACACTCATCAGGGCAGCTATCTGTTCCTCCAACAGCATGAGCATTTGCAGGTCTGGCTCCCCTCCTCCAATCCGTATTTGCTCCAGTCGGTTGTGTGCAAGCTTCGACTGTAACGTTAAAGAAAAAGGTGGAGTTAGAGGCCTTCTAACAGTGTGTGCCAAGTACGTTACATACTCTAGTACATGCTACTCTATGACAGTCTTGACAGTTCAATGTAAGTACCATTCACTGCGTGGACTTGCTGTGGCAATGTTGGGATTAGGGTGCCAGGACCTAACAGTAACAGGGAGGCTACTGTCTTCGAGATGCATATAAAGACTGAGGAGTCAACAACATGAGCGGTGGGTGTGCAGAACCGAGTAGCAAGGTTAACAGTGCATGCAGGCCTTTGCAGTGGGTGAGGCTGCAACTGGGGACTTTGACTGTGTCCTCACCCACTTAGAGCATGGATTCCAAAACACTACATTGAGCAGAGAGTACACATTGAGGTCAGAGCAGAGCATGTTGAAGTTTGAAATTAAAGATACACACCCTCACTAATCGCGTCAGGTCATTCCACTTTTTTTGGCATTGCATAGCTGTCCTTGGCACCGTGTCACTTGCAGTCACTTGCTTTGCTATTTTCCTCCATAGCTTTTGATATGTTTGGGGTTGGGGTTTCCTCCCAGCTTCTGTCCTCAGCACCTGCCGATGCCTCTCCAGGGCATCAAGGACAGCAGCCACTGCGACATCCATGAATGGATGGGCACACTGACGAGCTACTGGTGCAAGATCTGTTATCCTCATGCTTTGAGTGAGTGCGTAGGAAGTGAATATACCCACAATGTGTTGAGGCGCCCAATCAATACCTCAATGCAATCCAGGTGGCGCCACTATGTCTGTGGCGCTGCCTAAATCCCAGATGTTGAGTTCGAAACATAGAAACATAGAAAATAGGTGCAGGAGCAGGCCATTCAGCCCTTCTAGCCTGCACCGCCATTCAATGAGTTAATTGCTGAACATGCACTTCAGTACCCGCTTCCTGCTTTCTCGCCATACCCCTTGATCCCCCGAGTAGTAAGGACTTCATCGAACTCCCTTTTGAATATATTTAGTGAATTGGCCTCAACAACTTTCTGTGGTAGAGAATTCCACAGGTTCACCACTCTCTGGGTGAAGAAGTTTCTCCTCATCTCGGTCCTAAATGGCTTACCCCTTATCCTTAGACTGTGACCCCTGGTTCTAGACTTCCCCAACATTGGGAACATTCTTCCTACATCTAACCTGTCTAAACCCGTCAGAATTTTAAACGTTTCTATGAGGTCCCCTCTCATTCTTCTGAACTCCAGTGAACACAAGCCCAGTTGATCCAATCTTTCTTGATAGGTCAGTCCCACCATCCCGGGAATCAATCTGGTGAATCTTCGCTGCACTCCCTCAATAGCAAGAATGTCCTTCCTCAAGTTAGGAGACCAAAACTGTACACAATACTCCAGGTGTGGCCTCACCAAGTCCCTGTACAACTGCAGCAACACCTCCCTGACCCTGTACTCAAATCCCCTCGCTATGAAGGCCAACATGCCATTTGCTTTCTTAACCGCCTGCTGTACCTGCATGCCAACCCAGGTCTCGTTGCACCTCCCCTTTTCCAAATCTGTCATTATTCAGATAATAGTCTGTCTCTCTGTTTTTACCACCAAAGTGGACAACCTCACATTTATCCACATTATACTTCATCTGCCATGCATTTTCCCACTCACCTAACCTATCCAAGTCACTCTGCAGCCTCATAGCATCCTCCTCGCAGCTCACACTGCCACCCAACTTAGTGTCATCTGCAAATTTGGAGATACTACATTTAATCCCCTTGTCTAAATCATTAATGTACAATGTAAACAGCTGGGGCCCCAGCACAGAACCGTGCGGTACCCCACTAGTCACTGCCTGCCATTCTGAAAAGTACCCATTTACTCCTACTCTTTGCTTCCTGTCTGACAACCAGTTCTCAATCCACATCAGCACACTACCCCCAATCCCATGTGCTTTAATTTTGCACATTAATCTCTTGTGTGGGACCTTGTCGAAAGCCTTCTGAAAGTCCAAATATACCACATCAACAGGTTCTCCCTTGTCCACTTTACTGGAAACATCCTCAAAAAATTCCAGAAGGTTTGTCAAGCATGATTTCCCTTTCACAAATCCATGCTGACTTGGACCTATCATGTCACCATTTTCCAAATTCACTGCTATGACATCCTTAATAATTGATTCCATCATTTTACCAACTACTGAGGTCAGGCTGACCGGTCCATAATTCCCTGTTTTCTCTCTCCCTCCTTTTTTAAAAAGTGGGGTTACATTGGCTACCCTCCACTCGATAGGAACTGATCCAGAGTCAATGGAATGTTGGAAAATGACTGTCAATGCATCCACTATTTCCAAGGCCACCTCCTTAAGTACTCTGGGATGCAGTCCATCAGGCCCTGGGGATTTATCGGCCTTCAATCCCATCAATTTCCCCAACACAATTTCCCGACTAATAAAGATTTCCCTCAGTTCCTCCTCCTTACTAGACCCTCCGACCCCTTTTATATCCGGAAGGTTGTTGGTGTCCTCCTTAGTGAATACCGAACCAAAGTACTTGTTCAATTGGTCTGCCATTTCTTTGTTCCCAGTTATGACTTCCCCTGATTCTGACTGCAGGGGACTTACTTTTGTCTTTACTAACCTTTTTCTCTTTACATACCTATAGAAACTTTTGCAATCCGCCTTAATGTTCCCTGCAAGCTTCTTCTCGTACTCTATTTTCCCTGCCCTAATCAAACCCTTTGTCCTCCTCTGCTGAGTTCTAAATTTATCCCAGTCCCCGGGTTCACTGCTATTTCTGGCCAATTTGTATGCCACTTCCTTGGCTTTAATACTATCCCTGATTTCCCTTGATAGCCACGGTTGAGCCACCTTCCCTTTTTTATTTTTACGCCAGACAGGAATGTATAATTGTTGTAGTTCATCCATGCGGTCTCTAAATGTCTGCCATTGCCCATCCACAGTCAACCCCTTAAGTATCATTCGCCAATCTATCCTAGCCAATTCATGCCTCATACCTTCAAAGTTACCCTTCTTTAAGTTCTGGACCATGGTCTCTGAATTAACTGTTTCATTCTCCATCCTAATGCAGAATTCCACCATATTATGGTCACTCTTCCCCAAGGGGCCTCATAGAATGAGACTGCTAATTAATCCTCTCTCATTACACAACACCCAGTCTAAGATGGCCTCCCCCATAGTTGGTTCCTCGACATATTGGTCTAGAAAACCATCCCTTATGCACTCCAGGAAATCCTCCTCCACCGTATTGCTTCCAGTTTGGCTCGCCCAATCTATGTGCATATTAAAGTCACCCATGATAACTGCTGCACCTTTATTGCATGCACCCCTAATTTCCTGTTTGATACCCTCCCCAACATCACTACTACTGTTTGGAGGTCTGTACACAACTCCCACTAACGTTTTTTGCCCTTTGGTGTTCTGCAGCTCTACCCATATAGATTCCACATCATCCAAGCTAATGTCCTTCCTAACTATTGCATTAATCTCCTCTTTAACCAGCAATGCTACCCCACCTCGTTTTCCTTTTATTCTATCCTTCCTGAATGTTGAATACCCCTGGATGTTGATTTCCCAGCCCTGATCATCCTGGAGCCACGTCTCCATAATCCCAATCACATCATATTTGTTAACATCTATTTGCACAGTTAATTCATCCACCTTATTGCGGATACTCCTTGCATTAAGACACAAAGCCTTCAGGCTTGTTTTTTTAACACCCTTAGTCCTTTTAGAATTTTGCTGTACAGTGGCCCTTTTTGTTCATTGCCTTGGGTTTCTCTGCCCTCCACTTTTCCTCATCTCCTTTCTGTCTTTTGCTTTTGCCTCCTTTTTGTCTCCCTCTGTCTCCCTGCATTGATTCCCATCCCCCTGCCATATTAGTTTAACTCCTCCCCAACAGCACTAGCAAACACTCCCCCAAAGACATTGGTTCCGGTCCTGCCCAGGTGCAGACCGTCCAGCTTGTACTGGTCCCACCTCTCCCAGAACCGATTCCAATGCCCCAGGAATTTGAATCCCTCCCTGCTGCACCACTGCTCAAGCCACGTACTCATCCACGCTATCCTGCGATTCCTACTCTGACTAGCACGTGGCACTGGTAGCAATCCCGAGATTACTACTTTTGAGGTCCTACTTTTTAATTTAGCTCCTAGCTCCTTAAATTCGTTTCGTAGGACCTCATCCCTTTTTTTACCTATGTCGTTGGTACCAATGTGCACCACGACAACTGGCTGTTCTCCCTCCCTTTTCAGAATGTCCTGCACCTGCTCCGAGACATCCTAGACCCTTGCACCAGGGAGGCAACATACCATCCTGGAGTCTCGGTTGCGGCCGCAGAAACGCCTATCTATTCCCCTCACCATTGAATCCCCTATCAATATAGCTCTCCCACTCTTTTTCCTGCCCTTCTATGCAACAGAGCCAGCCACGGTGCCATGAACTTGGCTGCTGCTGCCCTCCCCTGATGAGTCATCCCCCCAACAGTACTCAAAGCGGTGTATCTGTTTTGCAGGGGGATGACCACAGGGGACCCCTGCACTAACTTCCTTGCACTACTCTTTCTGCTGGTCTTCCATTCCCTATCTGGCTGTGGACCCTTTTCCTGCGGTAAGACCAGCTCACTACACGTGCTACTCACGTCATTCTCAGCATCGTGGATGCACCAGAGTGAATCCACCCTCAGCTCCAACTCCGCAACGCGGACCGTCAGGAGCTCGAGGCGGATACACTTCCCGCACACGTTGTCGTCAGGGACACCGGAAGTGTCCCTGAGTTCCCACATGGTACAGGAGGAGCATAACACCCGACCGAGCTCTCCTGCCATGACTTAACCCTTAGATACACTTAAATTGGCAACAACAATGTTAACAGGTTACTGACTGATATAAAAAGAAAAAGAAAATCTACTCACCAATCACCAGCCAATCACTTACCCCCTAGGCTGTGACGTCACCTTTCTGTTTCTTTCTATTTCTTTTTTGCCTTCTCCCTGTAGCTGCACAAGTACGCCTTTTATAGGCCTCTGCTGATCCCCGGACTCACGCCTCACCAATGAACTCCCGACGCCTCTCGCGGCCTTTTATAGGCCTCTGCTGATCCACGGACTCACGCCTCACCAACGAACTCCCGACGCCTCTCGCGGTCTTTTATAGGCCTCTGCTGATCCCCGGACTCACGCCTCACCAACGAACTCCCGACGCCTCTCGCGGCCTTTTATAGGCCTCCGACCCCGGACTCACGCCTCACCAATGAACTCCCGACGCCTCTCGCGGCCTTTTATAGGCCTCCGACCCCGGACTCACGCCTCCCCAACGAACTCCCGACGCCTCTCGCGGCCTTTTATAGGCCTCCGACCCCGGACTCACGCCTCACCAACGAACTCCCGACGCCTCTCGCGTTTAACGTTTAACGGCCCACTTAGCGCAGCGTAGCACCTCCAGCTAAGTGTTCAACACCGTGATTTTATGCTGCTATCCACTCTTTAGGCGGCAATACTGAATTTTGCATTTGGGGACCACGTCTAACACATTGCGATAAAAATTTATCTCAGCCAGCGACACCGCCTCAAAAATACTAGCACCAAATTTTGACCTTTCAATTTTTAATTTTGGTACATATAAAAAATGCTCTGCCTAACAAAAGGTTTTTTGAAATGACATAAAGGTTGCCAGGTATTTGTTGAACAGATGTGTAAACTTCTAAACAGAGCAGTTGGAAGTTTGCAAATGCTTTGTTAGTTCAAAGACGATGTTCCAGATGGCCTAGACTGGACTATGGTCGTAACTGCAGCAGGTGGTCAATACAACAAGAGATAAACAAACATCCTTTTATTTCAAGAAAATCTCTCGACATCATGGCTTCAACGAAAAAGCCAAGCTTTTAAAAACACAACGCTTATGTTTACTGGGGGGAGGTCAAACCTGGGAAGTTTTGAAGAACAGGACACAAGGTAAAACGTGAAGTTTGACCAGATGGTTTATTGCTCACTTCTGCAAATTCTCTTTGAACAATGTGAGCTTTGATAATGACAGCGAATGCAGGATGTATTATGTGTGAAAATTGCACAACTCACACAATTCGAATCAGACATTAAAAGAAAGCTTTGCATGATCCTGGATTATTGATTTAGTAAAAATGGCAAAAAAATCTGTGTAAAAAAGAGTGGTTGAAAGATATCATTATTGCAGTTGGAGGGAGTGGCCTGAGACTGAATTGCCCTGAAATTCCGACGTTCCCGGGTCCGAACGAAGTTTGTACGGACCCGGGAAGGCATCGGAAAGCCGTTTTTTGGCGCGCAATGCGCATGCTCTGAAAACCGGCTTTTCCAATCTGTCAAGTTTCTGGCTTGACAGGTCATCCGCAGATCGGGAGCAAGGACATTTGTAAGTGCAAATTTCCAATATTTACGCATACAAATGTCCTCAAAAATCTTGTGCCTGAAAAAGCAGGCGCATAGCCTACTTTTACAGGCACAAGTGTTTTAAAAAACACAAAAGCATATAAAAATAAAATTATGAAAACATATTTTATCATTAAAAATCCTCCCCACAATGGTAAGTTTATTTAAAAAAACTTTTTAAAAAATTGGGAAAATAAACATTTTTTTAAGACATTAATAACTATTTTAAATGAATGTAGTGTATATTTTCTATATTTTATCAGTGTTTTGGGTGTTTGGGGCTGCTTCGTGTCAATGTAATAGGAGTTTAGGACCTCACGGAACTCCTATTATTATGATACCTTACCTGATTGGCTGCCTAGAGTCATGTGACTCCAGCTCCAGGCATGCGCACGTCCCGCCGTGCACGCGCTGCGAATTGCAGGCCTCAGCATCAGAAAGTCAAACGTTGGCAGCAGCTTAAGTTAGGTGCGTATTTTTTCTCTAAAATGCCCGCGGGATGGCCAAAATGGAATTTCAGGGCCATTATCTCGCCTATTAAGAACTGCTGCAGTCAGTGAAGGAAGAAATACAATCAACGCTGGACTGATCATCTGCAGGTGGTATTATGTATGATTTCTGGTAATATTATTGGTGTACTGCTTGAATAGTGGTTAGGGGTTTTGAATCTGTCTTGGTCAATAAAAGGTTAAAGGCAGAACTCATGTGTTTTGTGTAGTTTCTCATAAGTCGCAAGTCTGAACTTTATAACCTGTTGGGCGGGACGAAGGGTGTCACTCTTCATTCACTTGCTGAATGGCAATCAGAACACCTCAACACTGTGGGACAAGGACTGCAGCCGTTCAAGAAGGCAGCTCACCACCACCTTTTCAAGGGCAATTGAGGATGGGCGATAAATCCTGGCCTTGCCAGCGATACCCATATCCTGGAACAAATTTTTTAAAAAACCTTAATGATTCATTTCTGACCTTTTCTCCCTAAAATGTCATCAGCCCACCTCTGAAAGATTAGAAAAGTACATGTGAGGGCACAAGCGAAAGACACAATATCAAGTTCGGATGATAACAGTGTCTTATTGTTACGCTTCCAGCTTCGGCTATTGTATCGTTAGATATTGGGTAAAATTGGACTCATCGCCGAGAGCATGCAGAAGCCAAGTGCAGGCAGCGGAAGGTATTTGCGGCAAACCAGTCCCAACCATCCTTTCCTTCAACGACTGTCTGTCCCACCTGTGACAGAGACTGTAATTCCCATATTGGACTGTTCAGTCACCTAAGAACTCATTTTTGGAGTGGAAGCAAGTCTTCCTCGATTTTGAGAGACTACCAATGATGATGATGAAAATGGGTCTATTCCTGGAAGAGGCAGTGACTGATTTTGACAATGACTGTAACTGAACAGAGGATTTTAAGAAAGAGAGACACAAAATATGAAACAGTCTTTGTAGCAACACTAATTTCAGGTCAAGCCAATGGATTGGTCACATGCCAACTTTATATAGATGAGGTGTGTGCTGAGGGGTGGAGCTTGTCTGAAGTATGGAAAATTTAAGGCCTGGTTTTAACCCTGCCCACCTGATGAAGTCAGGCGATACCCACTGCATTCCCGATGCATTCATGCCTATCATCATTTCAACTCCTAGGGCTAGAAATTGGCCAGGATTGCGCCCATTTTACCACCATTGTTTCGTGGTAAAAGAGTGTTTTCTGCCGCCAAAATTTGTTTCCATCATTTTAAAAAGTATGTCCGCCATTTTGTTGGACCGATTTTGTGATGTCACTCGGCATCAAACCCTCCGCTATCGCTGTTTTTGAAAAATTGGCCAATACCGTCATTTTTAAAGTCCGCGAGAAAAAATACCCAAAAAATGCAAGTATCACCAAGTCGCATTCACGACGAAACTGGCGCTTACGGCATCATCTTGAAAAATAGAGCTACAGTTCTGTGAATGAAAGCATTTGGAGAGAAGGCTGCGTTTTACACCTTGAGCAGTTTCTGAGTTTCTACTTTGTTTTTAAGGACATTTAAGGACATTTAAAAGAATGGGGCCTATGCTAGCTGTGCCATTATTGCTTTTTCTATGGAGAAGAGACCTGGAAGAAGGCTTATTCAATAACATTATCAGCATAATCAAAGAGCGTGCAGACCTATGGAGAGGAGGCCTTACCGCCTACGAGTTTTCAGGGAACAGTGCTCATACATGAACCTGTCTGAGACACAGTGTGTTAGAAGGCTGCGCTTTCGAAAAGAGGTGGTCACAGAAATGTACCAGCTCATAAAGGCAGACATACAGCCAACAATCATGAGTAGGACTGCACTGCCTGCCGAGGTGAAGGTGACTGCGGCACTTGCCTTCTATGCCTCCGGCTCCTTTCAGGCATCAACAGGGGACATATGCTCCATCTCGCAGTTCGTTGTATTCGCCAGATGACTGCTGCACTGTATGCATGCAGGAAGGACTGAATAAACTTATCAATGACCATGAAGACACAGAATGAGAGAGCTTTAGGCTTTGCACGAATTGCTGGCTTCCCGAAGGTACATGCTGCCATTGACTGTATGCACATCGCCATACGAGCACCTTTTGAGGATCCAGAGGTTTACTGAAACTGAAAAGGATTCCACTCGCTGAACTGTAGGGTGTTTGTTTTTCACTCTACTCTGATTCTTAGATCTCAGAATTTATAGTGGGAAAGGACAACACGTGGCACAAAATTTAGGCTTCACCCAGTGTCAGTTTTATTACACAACAAAATCCGATTAAAACTACAGGACTAGACTTCTGAAAGAAATTGTTCTTTAGACATACAATCACCAGCCCTGGCTATAGCTATTGTAGATTTATGGTCATTGATTCTGCGACCTGTTGTTTCGTCTTCTGGCCGTTCTCTGCAGTGCTGTGTTTGTCCTTCTTCCTTCGTTCTTCTTCCTGCTTCTGTTCCTTCCTTTGTTGCCTGCTTGTGTGGCTCTGTGTCAGTATATTTATATCCATAGTATGAATAAGTTTCCTGCTTCTGAGATCCTATTATCGATGTGGTGATTTGTTTAACTGGCTGTGGTGATGAGTTTGAATGGCTACTAATTTGCACATGGAGTCGACAGTGCAAAATATATTTCCTTATTCTGAATGTTCTGTTATCCAAAAATGTGTATTTCGTAGGGTCCTTTGCACTCCTGTTTTTCTTGCAGACTTGTAGTCTCTGGGGTATCAAATGTCTTTGTCTGCATGCATAACCAAGTGTCGGCTTTGATCAACAGATTTTGCTTTTAAGGAGTGATGAGTCACCACTTGCCTCAGGCTGGAGCCTGTTCCCCTCCCAGGTAGTCAGTCCCACAGTTTGTTTTACTTTAAAACAGTTTGTATGTGGCCTCTTCCTGTGTCTTGTTTCAAGTAAAATTGGTGTATCTTACAAATGTACAGATTGTCTGCAACCATACTCAGCGCAACATGGCTGTAAATGCAAAATATCCAGGGAGCATCCATGATGCTTTCATCTTGCATGAGATAACTCTTACAGCTGTTTGATCGTCAACCAGAAGGCCAGAGCTGGATGCTGGGGGACAAAGGTTATGGGCTTGCCACCTGGCTCATGACCACCCACTCCACAACCCTCAGACAGAAGCCGAGCATTGCTACAGTAACAGCCATATAGCCACACGCAACATCGTTGAAGACAATTGGAGTGCTGAAGCAACGTTTCCAATGCCTGGGCCACTCTGGAGGCTCCCTGCAATACTACCCGCAGCAGGTCACTGAGTTCATTGTGCTGTGCTGCATGCTACACAATTAGTCATCATGAGGGGGACAAGATTTGCCACTGAGGATTGCAGAAGCACCTCGGGAGAGAGGGCGGGGGTGGGGAGGAGGACGAAGAATCCATGCCACAACCACCTCCATGAAGACGGGGGAGGAGGCCTCGTGTAGCTTCCCCCACTGCAAAAGCCTCACGTCAGCAGCTGATAATTGAACTCTTTGTATGAAGGCTGAATGGCACGTTTCATCATTGACTGCCCAGTTATCCCACCGTTGACTATTTCCCGTTATTCTGCAAATGAGACATTGCACAAATTTGGTTTAGGTGAAAAAATAAACTTAAATTTATTGAACATTTGAACAGTTGTACATTAATGAAACTTTGTAAATGTTAATTTAGCAATTTCTATAACAGTTTTAGAAACATAGAAAGATAGAAAATAGGTGCAGGAGTAGGCCATTCGGCCCTTCGAGCCTGCACCACCATTCAATAAGATCATGGCTGATCATTCACCTCAGTACCCCTTTCCTGCTTTCTCTCCATACCCCTTGATCCCTTTAGCCATAAGGGCCATATCTAACTCCCTCTTGAATATATCCAATGAACTGACATCAACAACTCTCTGCGGTAGAGAATTCCACAGGTTAACAACTCTCTGAGTGAAGAAGTTTCTCCTCATCTCAGTCCTAAATGGCTTACCCCTTATCCTTAGACTGTGATCCCTGGTTCTGGACTTCGGGAACATTCTTCCTGCATCTAACCTGTCCAGTTCCATCAGAATTTTATATGTTTCTATGAGATCCCCTCTCATTCTTTTAAACTCTAGTGAATACAGGCCCAGTCAATCCAGTCTTTCCTCCTATGTCAGTCCTGCCACCCCGGGAATCAGTCTGGTGAACTTTCGCTGTACTCCCTCAATAGCAAGAACGTCCTTGCTTAGATTAGGAGACCAAAATTGAACACAATATTCCAGGTGAGGCCTCACTAAGGCCCTGTACAACTGCAGTAAGACCTCCCTGCTCCTATACTCAAATCCCCTAGCTATGAAGACCTTCATGCCATTTGCCTTCTTCACCACCTGCTGTACCTGCATGCCAACTTTCAATGACTGATGTACCATGACACCCAGGTCTCGTTACACCTCCCCTTTTCCTAATCTGCCACCATTCAGATAATATTCTGCCTTCGTGCTTTTGCCACCAAAGTGGATGACTTCACATTTATCCACATTATACTGCATCTGCCATGCATTTGCCCACTCACCTAACCTGTCCAAGTCACCCTGCATGTTTTGAATGTTAAAACTTTTGAAATGTAAACTTTACTTAAATAACAGCAAAACAACAACAACAACAACAACAACAAAACAACAACCTCTGCACAAAACATCCTTCAGCTGCAGCCACCTTTATCCTCCTAATTTGAACCCCCCACCCCCATCCATTTTTGCCCTTGGCCTTGCCCACACCCCTACCCCTACTCCCAGTGGTCCCAAGATGTTTATTAGCAATGCAGATACGGGTGCGGATGTTGTTGGCGGACAGATATAGGACATGCCATTCGAAACTCTGGAGAAGCTCGTTGCTCAGCCTCACCACTCACTGGTGCTGTCAGTCTGGGTGGCATAACACTGAGGATTGGAGTGCCATGAGTCGAGAGCGTCAATTCCCGTTGGGCATTGACAGCCTCGGTGTTCTCCCGCATTGCAGCTATTAGCTGCAACATACCCTCCCTTATGTCCACAGATACTGCTGCAATGTTTCCCAAGATCCCACCCATGACCACGAGGAGCTGTCAGCTGAGCTGGATGCTCTTCCCAGACAATCCCAGCAAATCCATTTGCTTGTCTGCCTGCCTTTCGGCAGAGCGACTTTGCCGACTCAACCTCCGCACAGACGGCATTCGGGCTTCTGCCCTGGGTGTGCTTTGCTGCAACCCACTGGGACCCAGGACCTTGGATGCTGGATAACCACGGAATGTAACGGTATCTTCCTCCAATGAACTGCTGCCTGCAGCTGAAGTCGTTAGTGCCTGCGTGGGCCCTTCTGCTCTTATGGCACATACAGATCGTCATTTAAGCACTTATACCACACTGGGTGCATTTAATACAGTCCTCTGTTTAATGGCCCTGGTAGTTGCACGTGGTTCATCAGGAAAACATTAAACTGCAGAAACATCTTTTAAGATGTCAAAAAGCAGTCTTTATAATGTGTGACAATCATGCATGGCAAATAAGGTGCAACACGAAGCCTAGCGATACCAACATGTGTCACATTTACAATTTAAGTAATTGGAGTGCATAAATAAAAATATTACTTACTCTGACGACCCTGCAATGGTCATTCCATCTCTTCCTGCACTGGACATGGTCCCTCTGGATAGAGTTCACTGAGGAGACCTGCTCAGCTACACTTTTCCATACACGTTTTATAGCAGAGGCGTATAGTTTTTCATGACCCTACATTGAGATCTCACCCCATCTGCTTTCTACAGCAGTGATGAGGGCCTCATTTGTATCTTGAGTAAATTTCCTGGCTCTCTGCCTTGCTGAATCACTCTGCATTTTTATTTTTTGATGAACTATGATGAACTGTGCTGAACTCTGCTGATGTTTAAATCCCCTCACATAAATGGCTGATTCAGCCCTGGGTGTACTGCACATGCATGGGCGCACCCTGTACGTGACCTGGAAGGTGCCAGAAGGATCGGAAGAAAGCAACGGGCAAAAATAGAAAAATTTTCTTGCACACGCGCAGAACGCAGTTTTTTTTTAATGCCGAAAAATTGAGTTTCGCCGCAAAAAAGTTTTTGAAAACACCGCAATTTTACCGCTATAGCAATCACCAAAAATCGTTTGGCCAATTTTGCACGTTTATTTTTTGACCCTATTTCGGCGCTTGAAAAAAAGTCGGGCTCTATTTTCCCCAGTGATTTGCGGCGTTTTTTTGGAGAAGGCTGCTTTTTATGGCATATTGAGTTAAATTTTTGGTGTATTTTTTTTTCAAACCTCCCCCCTGCGATCTGTGCCGGTGTAACAGACTTATTTACGATTTTTCTAGGCCAGTTCATTTTCACCTCAGAGGGGGTATTCCCTCATGTCTGCACCGGTTTTTTCAATTGTTTGCAGTTTGGCCAACATTTTTCTCCATTACCTTAGTGTATCTGGCCACTCACGAGAAACCTTCTGGTGAGTTAAGAAATCAGTGCGCATTCACAAATTTGTGTTGAAAAGACACCATTGTTTTTAAATCGAAGATTTTTTAGGGAGTCAAGAACACTGTCAAAATCAATAATAAAGTTCAACTTTTTTTTAACCTGTCAACGTAGAAGTGTAAATTTGTTGGATTTCACATGTTTTCTAATTTTTTAACTCACTCACACGCCACCAGCGAACGTCTTGAAGAAAGCCTGGAGGGTTGGAAGTTTGGCCAGCAGAATAGGCCTCGCGTCCGGACACAGCGGCTCGGGGTTCAGCTACAAAACAAGCTGTTGGGGGGGGGGCGGTGGGGGGGGAGGGGGAGAGGAGGGAGAGAGAGCCAATCTTATGGCTTGTAGCCCGGGAAGGGCGAGAGATAAGCGATCTTTCAGCTTGTTGCCCGGGGAGGGAGATGGAGAGAGAGAGACGATCTTACGGCTTGTAGCCCAGGGAGGGAGAGAGATAGCCGATCTTACGGCTTATAGCCTGGGGAGGGAGAGAGATAGCTGATCTTATGGCTTATAGCCTGGGGAGGGAG
Organism: Pristiophorus japonicus; assembly: GCF_044704955.1. NCBI lineage: Eukaryota > Metazoa > Chordata > Chondrichthyes > Pristiophoridae > Pristiophorus > Pristiophorus japonicus. Next base: position 366,797,287 of record NC_091977.1, on the reverse strand, counting down.
AGAGATAGCCAATCTTACGACTTGTAGCCCAGGAAGAGGGAGGGAGAGAGAGGTCATAAGACTCAAGGGAGGGGGGAGAGAGAAGAAAGATCACAAGATCTTTGTGTGTGGTCCATCCATACAGACCTTGGGGAGAGACAGAACTGCGAACCTGTGCTGCCTGTTTTCCTGCCGTTTTGAGCTTTTTTGAAAGTTTAACTTTAAGTATGGGGGCAATATTGACAATGCCATACCTTGTGCGAGCCTTTTGCATCATGGTGCTATGTAGGAGACAATTCATTAGAGCTCATTGCATCAGGAACATTGGAGCCCGTGGGGTGCTGGGCAGGAGGCCTTGCACACCTCAGATATATCGAGACAGGTATTTGGACCTGCACCTGAGTGATGCAGACTGTGTCAGAAGGCTGCATTTCTGAAAATAAGTTGTCCGTGAGACCTGTGAGTTAGTGAAACCAGACCTGTAGCCGAGAAGCGTCAGGAGGACTGCTTTGTCAGTTGAAGTGAAGGCTACAGCTGCACTTTCATTCTATGCCTCCGGATCGTTTCAAGCTACATCTGGGGGTGTATGCAACATCTCTCAGCATGAAACACATGTCTCCATTTGGCAGTTAACGGCTGCACTATATGCGTGGAGGAATGACTTAATCAAGTTCCCCATGACTGCCCAAGCAATCCATGACAGGGCTATAGGCTTCTCCAGGATTGTTGGCTTCCCAAAGGTACAGGGCTACATTGATTGTACCCACATCGCCTTGCGAGCACCTTTGCAGGATTCCGAGATGTACTGGAACAGAAAAGGCTTCCACTCCATTAATGTGCAGCTCGTGTGTGACAAAATGCATCTCATCATGTCAATCGATGCAAGATACCCTGGCGGCAGCCATGATGTGTTCATCCTATGCAACAGCGTTATATCTGCCATATTTGAGCAGCAGCCAGAAGGGCAGAGCTGGCTACTTGGAGACAAAGGCTATGGCCTTGTCACCTTGCTCATGATGCCCCTACGCGTAATCTGGACGGAAGCTGACCGTCAATACAACATGTCGTACATTGCGATGCGCAGCATCATTGGCCCCAAGTTTCCACATGCGGCGAAAAAGGCGCACCTCAGAGCTGAGCGTCGGAAAAAAAGTGCGGTATGTCTTCTTGGCGCGGCGCACAGGGGGCGGAGCCTACCACTCGTGCCAATTTTGTAAGTAGGATCGGGGCGGGTACAATTTAAATGAGGCTTCTTGGTGCCGGCAACCCTGCGCGTGCGCGTTGGAGCATTCGCACATGCGCAGTCTGAAATAAACATTGGCACTTGGCCATTTTTAAAAGTACTGCAGAAAAAGTGAAGATTTGTTTCTTGGACCCCTGCAAAGGCTTGTATTTTAATTTTCTTGATATTTCTGTGTGTGAGGGAGTGCTTTTAGCAGCACTGCTGAATAAATCACCTGCTGAAATCAGTGAGTTCAGCTTTTCACTGCTAAACTTGCAGAACCGTTACCTGCAAATTAAGGACTGTGTGTTTGGAGAAATAAAAGTGCCAATTCAACTTTGCAATGGATCAACTTCCATCAAGAACAAAGAATTTCTTGCATGAGGAAGCAAACCATTGCATAATATGTGGTGCACCCATTCTGCAAATTTAAATATAAAGATGTCGATGTGGCTGCCTCTCCCTGTCCAAATGGCCTCAGTCAGTCCCCCTCACAGCTCGAAGGCTGCTGCTGTTCTTTCTTCGGCTCCCGACCAGCCACTGACGCCGCTGCAATCCCATGGCCGAATGGCCTCACGTCCGTCCGGGTGCTGCATCTTCGCGGGGAATGAAGGCCTGCCTCAAGCACCGCAGCTCAGCTCGAAGGCTGCTTGCTACCTGCCGCTGCCATCGAGACACTGATGCCACACCCCTGCCTCAAGCACTGCAGCTCAGCGCGAAGGCTGCTTGCTACCTGCCGTCGAGACACTGATGCCACACCCCTGCCTCAAGCACCACAGCTCAGCTCGAAGGCTGCTTGCTGCCTGCCGTCGAGACACTGACGCCACACCGCTGCTTGAAAGGCCTGCCTGAAGCACTTTCACACAGGTAGGAACCTGGTCTATTTAATCTTTTCTTTGCTTAGAAATTTTTATTCAGGTTGGATTTATTTGTATAATATTTGTATAAGTATAACTAAGGATTGATTGTAGAATTTAATGACTTCCCTTCCCCCCCCCTCCCACCCCCACCTCATTCCCTACGCCTAATTTGTAACCCGCGCCTGGTTTTTTAAAGTGTAGACAAGGTTTTTTTAAGCGGACAAAAATCTTCACTTACACCATTCTAAGTTAGTTTGGAGTACGTTTTCACTGTGGAAACTTTGAAATCAGGCGTCAGTGGCCGGACACGCCCCCTTTTGAAAAAAAAAATCTGTTCCAAAGTGAAACTGTTCTACCTGACTAGAACTGCAGAAAACTAAATGTGGAGAATTCTGATTTCTAAGATACTCTGTTCTACACCAGTTGCTCCTAAAAATCAGGAGCAAATCACGTGGAAACTTGGGGCCATTGAGAGGACCATTGGCAATTGAAGCAGCATTTCTGATGCCTGGACCATTCCAGAGGCTACTTGCTGTACTCCCCTGAGATTGTCGGTCAGTTCACTGTTGTGTGCTGCATGCTGCATAACTTAGCCATCATGGGGCAGCAGCACCTGGTAGTGGAAGACCCACCTGCGGTGAGAGTGGCTGATGATAATGATGTGGAAGATGCAGATGACGAGCAGAAGGAGGAGGAGGAGGAAGATGACGAGGATGAGGAAGCCATGCAAGTGCCTGAGGCCGGAGCATGGCGGCAGAGAAGGGCGGGCCATCATGCCCCTTTAAAGATTGCTCGAGCCTTGCGCCAGCAGCTCATCCGTGAACGCTTTACTGAGGCCTGAGGGCTCAGTGACAACGATTCCACATGGGCATGTTTATTGTTTGGAGCTGTTCCATAATGTTGTGTTAATGGAAAATGATTAGTTTTAATGTAAAATATATTTTCTTCAAAAGTTTACAATGTACTTAACTTAACTTTAATAAAATTATTCTTGCATCAAACTTTACTTTAATATCGCTCTTTAAGATCACTTAAAATCTTTAAGATCACTTATAAAATTGTAAATTTACGTAACTTACAAAAAACTTTTAATTTGAGAACAGTTACAACAGTAACAATAATACTAACAACTACAACAGCAACAGCAGCAAAGAAAGGCTGCACCCATCTCTCATCCCCCTTAGTCTAACACCGCCCGCTGCGCTTAGTCTTTGCGGTAAGGCGGTAGCGCAATGATTTTGGGCTTGGTACAAAACTTATTCCTTCTAACAACACGGGTACTGCGCACCTCTTGAGGGTGGTGGGCATCAGCGTCATCAGCAATTTGGAGGTCCTGGCTTTTGGCTCTTCAGAGGCTGATGTGGGGATTGCAGTGGGAGTGGCAGTTGATTCTGTCAATGGGCGTAGGGTCTGGGTGTGTTCCCTTATTGCAGCAGCTAACTCCAACATGCCATCCCTCATGCACCCTGACAGTGTCTCAGCGGACTGCAACATTCCCTCCCTAATGGCCAGTACCACCTCTGACATTCCCTCACTCAATGCCAGTGTCGTGGTTTGCACTACCTCTGACATTCCCTCACTCATGGCCAGTGATGTGGTTTGCACTACCTCTGACATTCCCTCACTCATGGCCAGTGTCGTGGTTTGCACTACCTCTGACATTCCCTCACTCATGGCCAGTGATGTGGTTTGCACTACCTCTGACAGTCCCTCCCTCATGGCCACTATTCCCTCACTGATGGTACCGGCGAGTGTTGTTACTTCTCCCAACAGTCTCGCTACCTCATCACTCATCCCACTGATGGTGTCCAGGAGTGATCGGGTAAGGTCAATGCCCTCCGCACTCAATGACATAATCTGAACCACATCTGTTATGTCCTGCATCTCAGGAGAGAGTGGTCAAGCTCTCCTTTCCCTCCTCCCCATGGATGTGGCTTGTACCCCAACACTGGAACCCACAGCCTGGGACAATGGGGCCCTGGGTGTGCCTCGCTGTACCACACCATTGGGACCCGCAACCTCGGAAGATGTGAAGCCATGGAATGTTCCACCAGCACTCAAACCACTAGTCACGGAAGGGGTTGGCATCTCCATGAGCAGCACGTCCTCAGCACAAAAGTGGTAGCTTCATCCAGCTCAGTCCACTTCCCCTCCCCCCCATGTTCTTGGTCTGGAGAGTTAGATTGGAAGATGTTCTCCTCTTCAGGCTCATCCTCGGCTGAATCTTCTTCTACATCGTCAAGGTTGGCCTCCAGTTCTGAAAAATATAATCGAACAGACAAATGGTTAGCAGCAGAGGAGGGGGCAGGATGGGTGGCATGAGAAGGTTCTCACATCACAGGCCAGGCAGCAGGTTGATTTGAAGGGCCTCCATGAGTTTACAGGACTTACCCTCTCCCTCGAGTGTGGGCCCAGCTTGTGCAGTATTGATTGTTTTTTTCCAGGCAGGAACCATCAAATCAATGACCCTCTCTTCCAAGGGTGTCAGTGGGTGCAGATTTGCCGGGCCTCCTCCTGCTCGAGTTTTTTACGTTTTGTTGTGTGCCACTTTCCTCTGCAAAGATGAAAATGAAACATTTTAGAGAGGGTGTCTTTTTGCTGGGTACGACATATACCGCTGGTCACATTTACAATTGCATTGAATAAATTAAAATATTACTTTCACTAACGACTTGACCAAGGTCCTGCCAATTCTTTTACACTGGCTTCTAGATCTCATGGTGTTCACCACGGCGCAGTAATCTTCTGCAACTTGGTTCCAGCATTTCTGCATTTCTTTTGGTGGAACTTTTATGTGACCTCTGCTGGCATCCATCTCCTGCCATCTGTTCCCAATCACAGTAACTAGTTTCTCCACTTCTTCCAACAAGAAATTCTTGGTCCTTGGTCCGCGTTGCATCTTCTATTGCTCCAGCTGTGATTTTTCCAATGCTCTCACACAGCACTCCTTCTCACACACACACACAACTGGCTTTTCAAAAATGGCCGATTGCCAAATCCGAGCTGTACTGAGCATGTGCGTCCATTGGAACGACGTCAAAAACGTAATTTTTTTCCGCGCATGCGCAGAAGGTGTGGCATTGTTTTTTGGCACAGACAGCAGGATCCACCCCCCAAGGAGATTGGACAAGCTGCGTGGCAGGAAATTCAAAATATACATTGGGGAAAGTTTGGTAAAATATTCCTGCTGCATTTCTGGCCTAGAAAACCCAGTGTAACTCTGGCAATACACCAGAAAATGGGCTTGGGGAAAATTGAGCCCATGAAATGTGACTAGAGCCAACAAAATGGTACTAGTGCGATTTGGCCAATTTCTTGCCCATAGAGAACAAAAGCAAGAAAGTTATGATGAACCTTTTCAAAACAATGGTTCAGCTGCAACTGGTATAGTGTGTCCAATTCTGGGCACTTTAGGAAGAATGTGAATGCCTTAGAGATGGTGCAGAAAAGATTTACAAGAATGGTTTTAGGGATGAAATGTGGTACCTTTCTTTAAAAAGGGAGAAAGGGAGTGACAGAGTAATTACAGGCCAGTCAGCCTAACCTCGGTGGTGAAAAAATTAGTGGAAAAAATTCTGAGGGACAGGATAAATCTTAATTTAGAAAGGCACTGATTAATCAAGGACAGTGAGCATAGATTTGTTAAGGGAAGGTCGTGTCTGACAAACTTGATTGAATTTTTTGAGGAGGTAACATGTAGGGTGGATGAGGGTAGTACGTTTGATGTAATGTACATGGATTTTAGCAGGGCTTTTGATAAGGGTCTACATGGCAGACTGGTCATAAAAGTAAAAGCCCATGGGCTCCAGGGCAAAGTAGCAAGTTGGATCCAAAATTGGCTCAATGGCAGGAAGCAAAGGGCAATGATTGTTTTTGTGACTGGAAGGCTGTTTCCAGTGGGGTTCCACAGGCCTCACTACTAGGTCACTTGCTTTTTGTTGTATGTATCAATGATTTGTACTTGAATGTAGGGGGTATGATTAAGAAGTATGCAGATGATACTAAAATTGGCTGTGTGGTTGATCATGAAGAAGGAAGCTGTAGACTGCAGGAAGATATAAATGAACTGGTCTGAACAACGGCAAATGGAATTCAATTCGGCGAAGCGATAGGTAATGCATTTGAGGAGGGCTAAAAAAGCAAGGGAATGCACATTAAATGGTAGGATACTAAGAAGTGAAGAGGAAAAAAGGGACGTGGGAGTGCATGTCCGCAGATCCCTGAAGGTAGCAGGCCAAGTAGAAAAGGTGGTTTAGAAGGCATATGGAATACTTGCCTTCATTAGCTCAGGCATAGCATATAAGAGCTTGAACTGTATAAAACACTAGTTAGGCCACAGTTAGAGTACTGCGTGCAATTGTGGTCACCACATTACAGGAAAGATGTGATTGCACTAGAGAGGGTACAGAGGGGATTTACGAGGATGTTGCCTGGACTGGAGAATTTTAGCAATGAGGAAAGATAGGATAAGCTGGGTTTGTTTTCTTTGGAACAGGTAAGGCTGAGGGGATACCTTTGTTGAGGTGTATAAAATAATGAGGGGACAGATTAGAGTGGATATGAAGGACCTATTTCCGTTAGCAGTGGGGTCAACAACCAGGGGGCACAGATTTAAAGTAATTGGTAGAGGGTGGTGGGGGGTCTGGAACTCACTACTTGAATGGATGATAGAGGCAGAAAACCTCATCACATTTAAAGGGTTCTTGGATATGCTCTTGAAGTGCCATAACCTACAGGGCTACGGACCAAGAGCTAGAAAGTGGGAAGAGGTCAGAGGAGAGACCTATAAAGGCCCAGCAGTCAATTGGGGAGCAGCGTGGTGTGTCGGAGAGGCTCGAGAGGTCGGAGGAGAGGCCTATAAAGGCCCAGCCAGTGCAGCTGCAGCGGGGAGAAAAGGCAAAAAAGAAGTAGAAAGAAATCGAAAGGTGACGTCACAGCCAAGGGGGTAAGTGATTGGCTGGTGATTGGTAAGTAGTTTTTCTTTTTTCTTTTTCTTTTCTTTATCGGTAAGTAACCTTTTAGCATTGTTGTTGCAAAATTAAGTTAATCTAAGGGTTAAGTCATGGCAGGACAGCTCGGATACGTGTTATGCTCATCCTGTACTATGTGGGAAGTCAGGGACACTTCCTATGTCCCTGACGACTACGTGTGCAGGAAGTGCATCTGCCTGCAGCTCCTGACGGACCACATTGTGGCACTGGAGCTGCAGGTGGTTTTACTCTGGAGCATCCACGACGCTGAGAATGACGTGAATAGCACATTTAGTGAGTTGGTCTTACTGCAGGTAAAGGGTACACAGCCAGATAGGGAATGGGCGACCAACAGGAAGAGCAGTGCAAGGAAGGTAGTGCAGGGGTCCCCTGCGGTCATCCCCCTGCAAAACAGATACAACGCTTTGGGTACTGTTGGGGGGGATGACTCATCAGGGGAGGCCACAGCAGCCAAGTTCATGGCACCATGGATGGCTCTGCTGCACAAGAGGCAGGAAAAAGAGTGGGAGAGATATAGTGATAGGAGATTCAATTGTAAGGGGAATAGATAGACATTTCTGCGGCCACAATCGAGACTCCAGGATGGTATGTTGCCTCCCTGGTGCAAGGGTCAAAGATGTCTCGGAGTGGGTGCAGGGCATTCTGAAAAGGGAGGGAGAACAGCCAGTTGTCGTGGTGCCTATAGGTACCAAAGAGGTAAAAAATGGGATGAGATCCTACGAGACGAATTTAAGAAGCTAGGAGCTAAATTAAAGTAGGACCTCAAAAGTAGTAATCTCAGGATTTCTACCAGTGCCACATGCTAGTCAGAGTAGGAATCGCATGTTAGTTCAGATGAATACGTGGCTTAAGGAGTGGTGCAAAAGGGAAGGATTCAAATTCCAGGGACATTGGAACCGTTTCTGGGGGCGGTGGGACCAGTACAAACCGGACGGTCTGCACCTGGGCAGGACCAGAACCAATGTCCGAGGGGGAGTGTTTGCTAGTGCTGTTGGGAAGGAGTTCAACTAATATGGCAGCGGGATGGGAACCTATGCAGGGAGGCAGAGGGAAGTTGAATGGGGGCAGAAGCAAAAGATAGAAAGAAGAAAAGTAAAAGTGGTGGGAAGAGAAACCTAAGGCAAAAAGCAAAAAGGACCACATTAAAGCAAAATTATAAATGGGCAAAGAGTATTAGAAAGACAAGCCTGAAGGCTCTGTGCCTCAATGCGAGGAGTATTCGGAATAAGGTGGACGAATTAACTGCGCAGATAGCAGTTAACGGGTATGATATAATTGGCATCACAGAGACATGGCTCCAGGGTGACCAAGGCTGAGAACTCAACATCCAGGGGTATTCAACATTTAGGAAGGATAGACAGAAAGGAAAAGGAGACGGGGTGGAATTGCTGGTTAAAGAGGAAATTAATGCAATAGTAAGAAAGGACATTAGCTTGGGTGATGTGGAATCTGCATGAGTGGAGCTACGGAATACCAATGGGCAGAAAATGATCGTGGAAGTTGTGTAAGAAACAGAAACATAGAAAATAGGTGCAGGAGTAGGCCATTCGGCCCTTCGAGCCTGCACCGCCATTCAATGAGTTCATGGCTGAACATGCAACTTCAGTACCCCATTCCTGCTTTCTCGTCAAACCCCTTGATCCCCCTAGTAGTAAGGACTACATCTAACTCCTTTTTGAATATATTTAGTGAATTGGCCTCAACAACTTTCTGTGGTAGAGAATACCACAGGTTCACCACTCTCTGGGTGAAAAAGTTTCTCCTCATCTAGGTCCTAAATGGCTTACCCCTTATCCTTAGCCTGTGACCCCGAGTTCTGGACTTCCCCAACATTGGGAACATTCTTCCTGCATCTACCCTGTCGAAATCCATCAGAATTTTAAACGTTTCTATGAGATCCCCTCTCATTATTCTGAACTCCAGTGAATACAAGCCCAGTTAATCCAGTCTTTCTTGATATGTGAGTCCCGCCATCCCGGGAATCAGTCTGGTGAACCTCTGCTGCACTCCCTCAATAGCAAGAATATCCTTCCTCAAGTTAGGAGACCAAAACTGGACACAATACTCCAGGTATGGCCTTACCAAGGCCCTGTACAACTGTAGCAACACCTCCCTGCCCCATACTCAAATCCCCTCGCTATGAAGGCCAAAATGCCATTTGCTTTCTTAACCGCCTGCTGTACCTGCATGCCAACGTTCAATGACTGATATACCATGACACCCAGGTCTTGTTGCACCTCCCCTTTTCCTAATCTGTCACCATTCAGTTAATAGTCTGTCTCTCTGTTTTTACCACCAAATTGGATAACCTCACATTTATTCACATTATACTTCATCTGCCATGCATTTGCCCACTCACCTAACCTATCCAAGTCATTCTGCAACCTCCTAGCATCCTCCTCGCAGCTCACATTGCCACCCAACTTAGTGGCATCCGCAAATTTGGAGATACTACATTTAATCCCATCGTCCAAAGCATTAATGTACAATGTGAACAGCTGGGGCCCCAGCACAGAATCTTGCGGTACCCCACTAGTCACTGCCTGCCATTCTGAAAAGTATCCATTTACTCGTACTCTTTGCTTCCTGTCTGACAACCAGTTCTCAATCGACATCAGCACACTACCCCAATCCCATGTGCTTTAATTTTGCACATTAATCTCTTGTGTGGGACCTTGTCGAAAGCCTTCTGAAAGTCCAAATACACCACATCAACTGGTTCTCCCTTGTCCACGCTACTGGAAACATCCTCAAAAAATTCCAGAAGATTTTTCAAGCATGATTACCCTTTCACAAGTCCATGCTGACTTGGACCTGTCATGTCACCTCTTTCCAAATGTGCTACTATGACATCCTTAATAATTGATTCCATCATTTTACCCACTACCGATGTCCGGCTGACCGGTCTATAATTCCCTGTTTTCTCTCTCCCTCCTTTTTTAAAAAGTGGGGTTACATTGGCTACCCTCCACTCCATCGGCACTGATCCAGAGTCTATGGAATGTTGGAAAATGACTGTCAATGCATCCAGTATTTCCAAGGCCACCTCCTTAAGTACTCTGGGATGCAGTCCATCAGGCCCTGGGGATTTATCGGCCTTCAATCCCATCAATTTCCCCAACACAATTTCCCTACTAATAAGGATTTCCCTCAATTCCTCCTTCTTACTAGACCCTCTGATCCCTTTTATATCCGGAAGGTTATTTGTGTCCTCCTTAGTGAATACCGAACCAAAGTACTTGTTCAATTGGTCTGCCATTTCTTTGTTCCCCGTTATGACTTCCCCTGATTCTGACTGCAGGGGACCTACGTTTGTCTTTACTAACCTTTTTATCTTTACATATCTATAGAAGCTTTTGCAGTTGTCTTAAAGTTCCCTGCAAGCTTCCTCTCGTACTCTATTTTTCCTGCCCTAATCAAACACTTTGTCCTCCTCTGCTGAGTTCCAAATTTCTCCCAGTCCCCGGGTTCGCTGCTATTTCTGGCCAATTTGTATGCCACTTCCTTGGCTTTAATACTATCCCTGATTTCCCTTGATAGCCACGGTTGAGCCACCTTCCCTTTTTTATTTTTACGCCAGACAGTGATGTACAATTGTTGTAGTTCATCCATGCTATCTTTAAATGTCTGCCGTTGCCCATCCACTGTCAACCACTTAAATGTCATTCACCAATCTATCCTAGCCAATTCATGCCTCATACCTTCAAAGTTACCCTTCTTTAAGTTCTGGACCATGGTCTCTGAATTAACTGTTTCATTCTCCATCCTAATGTAGAATGCCACCATATTATGCTCACTCTTCCCCAAGGGGCCTCGCACAACGAGATTGCTAATTAATCCTCTCTCATTACACAATACCCAGTCTAAGATGGCCTCCCCTCTAGTTGGTTCCTCGACATATTGGTCTAGAAAACCATCCCTTATGCACTCCAGGAAATCCTCCTCTACCGTATTGCTTCCAGTTTGGCTAGCCCAATCTATGTGCATATTAAAGTCACCCATTATAATTGCTGCACCTTTATTGCATGCACCCCTAACTTCCTGTTTGATGCCCTCCCCAACATCACTACTACTGTTTGGTGTGAACAGACCACCAAACAGTAGTAGTGAGGTTGGGGACAGCATCATACAAACAATTAGGGATGCATGTAATAAAGGTACAGGAGTTATCATGGGTGACTTATATCCACTATGGGGGCAAAAACACGAAGACAGAATATTATCTGAATGGCGGTAGATTAGAAAAGGGGAGGTGAAACGAGACCTGGGTGTCATGGTTCATCAGTCATTGAAAGTTGGCATACAGGTACAGCAGGCGGTGAAGAAGTCAAATGGTATGTTGTCCTTCATAGCTAGAGGATTTGACTATAGAAGCAGGGACGTATTCCTGCAGTTGTACAGGACCTTTGTGAGGCCTCACCTGGAATATTGTGTTCAGTTTTATTCTCCTAATCTGAGGAAGGACATTCTTGCTATTGAGGGAGTGCAGTGAAGGTTCATCAGACTGATTCCTGGGATGGCTGGACTGACATATGAGGAGAGATTGGATCAACTGGGCCTTTATACATTGGAGTTTAGAAGGATGAGAGGGGATCTCATAGAAACATATAAGATTCTGACAGGGCCGGAATGGTTAGATGCAGGAAGAATGTTCCCGTTGTTGGGGAAGTCCAGAACCAGGGGACACAGTCTTAGGATAAGGGGTAGGCTATTTAGGACTGAGATGAGGAGAAACTTCTTCATTCAGAGAGTTGTTAACCTGTGGAATTCCCTGCCGTAGAGCGTTGTTGATGCCAGTTCTTTGGATATTTTCAAGAGGGAGTTAGATATGGCCCTTACGGCTAAGTGGATCAAGGGGTATGGAGAGAAAGCAGGAAAAGGGTACTGAGTGAATGATCAGCCATGATCTTATTGAATGGTGGTGCAGGCTCGAAGGGCCGAATGGCGTGCTCCTGCACCTAATTTCTATGTTTCTATGTATTAGGCTGGATAGCTTTTTTTGGCTGGCGCAGACACGATGCTGTAAATTTCTATATTTCTATGAGTATTTTCAGCTTCGTGGATAGAGCGGAGAAGCTGGGGTTGTTCTGCTTGGAGCAGAGAAGGTTGACAGGAGGTTTGATAAACGTATTCAAAATCATGAGGGGTCGAGACAGAATAGATAGAGAGAAACTGTTCCCATTGTCGGAAGTCTCAAAAACCAAAGGACACAGATTTATACGGTGATTGGTAGAAGAACCAAAGGTGACATGAGGAAAACTTTTTTTACGCAGTTGTAATGTGCTGCAACCATTCTATGATTCTATGAAATTAAGTGGTTTTTAATACAGGCAGGTGAGAGCCTCATTAATGTTGAGATATCACGGTCCAATGATATCAGGTTTTACCTCAGTCTCCAGTTCTGCCTCATTTTGTGATGCAGGATCAATCCCAGGAGAGGCCCAGGTAAGTTTAACTTTTTACTTAGTCTCGGAGAAGCAGAATTGCTCCTCCATGCCCTAGAAGGAAAATTTGGGCCTCCCCTGCTCTGGTTTCCCCTCCCGCTTCCCCGACCTCGATCACCTCATTTCTCAGTTGTCCTGTGCCCGGGAACATTCTTGAGGGTCCTGGCGGTCGCGTCCTAATACCCGAAATCCTGCACTCGTACACCAGGCTCCCTGTCATTTCTACTCGGTTTGGGTGGAAAAGATAATGAGGTGCAGGAGGTAAAATTGCCTGGCCCGCCCATCGATGACTTCTTGGAGGTTCTCCCGCTGAGGCCCCCCCCACCCCCCTACCTACTACACTTACCCCCTTCCCCCAAGTTAAAATTGTAGTTTTAATGTGGGAACTGATATACATATTTTTGCTATTGAATTGAAGCGTGTGCTGCTCACCAATGTGGCCTCCATTTGACAATCCATTTGGTTCATCACACTCCAGATTACCTGACCCACATTCACAACCACTTCTGATGGCGTCTCCCTAAATCCAGGCTGCAATGTAGTTTATAACTAGTCATGGAACTAGCTCTGCGAGCCTTCATCTTAGAAAATATGACTTTGAAACGAGCTCAACATTTTCCTATCATATGAAACTGATGCAGATTCTGACACCAATTGTATTGTTTCTATTCTCAACGTTGACATTTCAGAGCAAATTCAAATGTTTGGCTATAAAAAGATTGTACTGCAGCCTCTGGTGAAGGGAATTTTTGAATTGAGTCTGTAAAATTTGATCAGATGTGTATTGAGTTGGCATGATCCTGCTCATGGAATGACAGATGGACTCACTGACAGCAATGCATAATAAATCTTCCAGCTTTGGAAGGTAGACTTTTAAAATCAATAGTGGCATATGATCCAAGTACTGAATTTGGATAGAAATAGAAATCTGAGTATCCTTTTATTTCAAAGCTGACAAAGTCTGTATAGTAATGAAAAACCCGGCAGACAGCACTTAACCATAATGCTCAAGAAATGAGTCAAATATGAATAAGGACGATATAGCTTCATCCCCCACATGTCCCCTAAATCCATCACTGATTTCCATGAATATGGAAGCTATATATAGCAGCAATGATTCTGCACTCTGGCATTCCCAGCGGGGAGCAGTGTCCCATCGGGTAGCACATCTGCAGGAACAAGCTGAAGATTTTCCTTCCATTAGTTGGAATGGATGGAAAATAACAAACAGTGTGCCTGTGATTTCCCGAGATAAACCTTATATTACCTGCTGGGAACTCCAAATCATGAAGTCACCCCTTGGATCCAACCGAAGAAGAAGAACAATATGCATTTATATGGTGCTGGAACACAGTAAAATATCTCAAAGCACTTCATAGAAACATAATGGAAAAAAGAGAAACCAAACCAAAGAAGAATATATTAGGAGGAGTGACCAAAAACTTGGTCAAAGAGTAGGTCTTAAAGAAGGTCTTAAAGGAAGAGAGGGGAGGGGGGTTTAGAGAGTGAAACCCAGAGCTTAAGTCTTAGGTGACTAAAGGCATGGCTGCCAATAATAGTGAAAAGAGCAGGGAAGCATAAAGGCTGAGTCAAAGGAACGCAGAGTTTGTGCTAGGGAGGGGGTGATGGGGGTTGTAGCACTGAAAAAGATCATAGAGATAGGGAAGGAATTAAATACAACTTTTAAATCATTGTATTGGGAGACTGGTGCCAATGTAGGTCAACAAGTATGGGCTGATGGACAAAAGGACCTTGGTGTAGGATAGGATATGAGCTGCAGAGTTTTGGATAAGCTAAGCTTTACAAAGAATGGAGAATGGAAAGATGGAAAGGGAGAACATTGAATAACCGAGTCTGGAGATGGCAAAGATATGGATGAGATTTTCAGTGGCAGATGAGCTGAAGTATGGGGAGAGGTGGGCCATGTTACGGAGGTGGAAATAGGCAGTCTTTAAGATGGAGTGGAAAGGGGGTCAGAAGTTCAGCTTGGAGTCAAGTAGGTTGCTGAAGTTGTGAACAGCCCGGTTTAGGCTGAGATAAGGTTGACAAGGGGAATAAAGTTGGTGGCACATGTATAAAGTTTGTGGTGGGAGCCGAAGACTATTGTTCAGTAATCTCAATGTTTAGTTGGAGGTAATTACGATTCATCCAAAACTGGATATCACACAAGCAGTTTTATCACACAGAGAAAGTGGAGGGATTGAGAATGGTGGCAGAGAGGTAAAGCTGGCATTAATGTTCATGTGTAAGCTGACCCCCATGTTTGTGGATGGTGTCAACAAGCATATAGATGAGAAAGAGGAGAGGGCTAAGGACTGATCCATGGGAGAAGCCTCAGATGCTTGGGCAAGGGTGAGAAAAATATACCATTGGTAGAGATACTCTGGTTATTATCACACAGCCAAGGGTGGTGCTATGTTACCAATTCCGGGTGGCAAAATTGATGGCTCTACTACCCATTGCTGCCGACTGTCGCCCACTGCTGCCGACATTCCTCCTCGAGTTGCGCCCACTGCCCGTTTTGATTTGGTCTGGAGTGGGCGGGAGACAAGAACCGCCGGGAACCGCCCACTCCAGACCATGTCAGTAGACGGCCAAGTAGCGTAAATGGACTGCACCCGTCGAGATGCCAAATTGGTGCGGGCGGGAGTCAGCACCAGAGCCGGGTGGACCACTGGCTAGAGGCTGGTCTGTCTCCGAAGGTGATTATGAAGAGCTGAAAAAAAAGGTCAGTGAGCAGTTTTACAATGTTTTCTTTGATTTTTTTTTGATGCTTTTTAATTCTTTGGGCCTGACTCCATCCTCGGTGGTACTTGGGCGACAAGCGCCTTTGTCGTCGAGAATGAGAGCTCCCGCCTGCTGCCGCCCAGATTGACGGTGTAAGTCCCTCTTTTGCCACCGGCCACCCTTTCAAGGACCTTTTTGCCGAAAACTCTGCTCAGAGTACCGTCAGGTATCTCAGCGGCCATTGGCGATCCTTTGTGCAGCACTTGGGCAGCCCTTGCCCTACACCAATTTCGGCCCCCTGGTGTTGGACCCAGAATTGCATATTTAAGCAGCCTTACAGCCTGTATCAGGCAGGCAGGCTTCTAACAAATATGCAGGCCCACCTGAATATGGCATCAGGCAGGCCTTGGGCACCAAGAGAATGGTGCCTCTTTTATTTTTCAGCTGCTGGTTCCCATTTTTCAGGTGCAAACCGGCAGCCATGAGTTGAATTTCTCCTCTGCTGTCTTTCATTTAGATAGAGAAGGAGGATATCAATAACCTTCTTGCTGCATTAAGCTGGGGACACAAAGAAATTCTTTCATTCTATAACTATGGTTCCAGTTTGAGAATAATCAATTTCACAGTGCGGTGGGTTGAAGGAATACTGTGGAGTCATTACTTTGGCACACAACACATGCAATAATCAAACATTCATCATTGTGAAAAAGGCCTGAAAATGAAGAATATAACAGATTGCTCAAGCATAGCTAGCTGGTGCGGCCACGAGGCTGTGCTTTAAAACAATAGTTTCAGCAGAATAAATCGATTTGATTTTCTTCTTTATCTGATGATGGCAGGCTCAACCCTAGTTGTTTGACATGTATATGTGCAATGTGCCCCAATTTGTATCCCTTGTCAGGTTTAAAAGCAATGGACTTCGACTTCATATTAACTTTGAAGATTAAGTCTTGTCACCCATAGCCAATAGATGTCCTGTAGTGTAACAAATACAAATACATGAATTACTGGTCATTTATTACCACCATATGGTGCTGTTCAGTGTTAAAGGGGCCTGGTACTACTATGTTTATATAGATAGCTTGAGCTACAAAATGCCAAAGTTTTTACCAGAGCAGATAATTTATGGAATGGAGATAAATATCATTAGTCCTCAATACGACTGTTCACAAACATTTATAAAACTGTTTTTAAGTCTTGAAGATTCAAATGTCATTTTGCCTTTTAATAAAAGGTTTTCTTGTCAATCAGAATGACTGTCATAAATCAATTGGGAACGGCAGCATAATGATTACGTTACGGGACTAGTAATCCAGAGGCCTGGATAACTAATCCAGGGACGTGAGTTCAAATTCCACCACAGATTTTAAATTCAGATAATTAAATAAATCTGGAATAAAAAAGCTAGTATCGGTAATGGTGACCGAGAACCTACCGGATTGTTGTAAAAAGCCATCTGGTTCACTAATGTCCTTCAGAGAAGCAGATCAGCTGTCCTTACCGGGTCTGGCCGATATGTGACTCCAGACTCACAGCAATGTGATTGACACTTAACTCTGAAATGGCCTAGCAAGCCATGTAACAAACCACAACAAGAAACAATAAGAAGAATAAATCCGGCATCAAGCTCAGCACCGGCTTCGAATACAGCTCGCTCAGTCGAACCTGCATAGTCCTCCTCATTAATATCTGGGGACTTGTGCCAAAATTGGGAGAGCTGTCCCACAGACTAGTCAAGCAACAGCCTACATAGTCATACTCACAGAATCATACCCTTCAGACTCCTCCATCACCATCCCTGGGTATGAGCTGTTCCACCGAGAGGACAGGCCCACCCAAGGTGGCGGCACAGTGGTAAATGACCAGGAGGGAGTGACTGTGGACCTCATGAAGTCTCATGGCTTCAGGTCAAGCATGGGCAAGGAAACCAGCTGATTACCACCTACCACCCTCCCTCAGCTGATGAATCAGTACTCCTCCATGTTGAACACAACTTTGAAGAAGCACTGAGGGCAGCAATGGCACAGAATGTAATCTGACTGGGGGAACTTCAAAGTCCATCACCAAGAGTGGTTCGGTAGCACTACAAGAGACCGAGCTGGCCGAGTCCTGAAGACTCGGCCTGCAGCAGGTGGTGAGAGAACCAACACGAGTGAAAAATCTACTTGACCTCGTCCTCACCAACCTGCCTGTCACAGATGCATTTGTCCACGACAGCATTGGTAGCAGTGATCACCATACAGTCCTTGTGGAGATGAAGTCCCATCTTCACACTGAAGACACCCTCCATTGTGCTGTGTTACTCTACAACCGTGCTAAATGGGATAGATTCAGAACAGATCTAGCAGCTCAAAACTGAGGCGCTGTGGGCCATCAGCAGCAGCATAATTGTATTCTACCACAATCTGTAACCTCATGGCCGGCACATCCCTCATTCTATCATTACAATCAAGTCAGGGGACCAACCATGGTTCAATGGGAAATGCAGAAGAGTATGCCAGGAGCAGCACCAGGTGAATCTAAAAATGAGGTAAAAACCTGGGGAAGCTACAACACAGGACGACATGCATGCTATGCAACGGAAGTAGCATGCTATGAACAGAGCTAAGTGATCCCACAATCAATGGATCAGATCAAAGCTCTGCAGTCCTACCACATCCAGTCATGAATGGTGGTGGACAATTAAACAACTAACGGGAGAAGGAGGCTCCAAGTATATTCCAATCCTCAATGATGGCGGTGCCCAGCACGTGAATGCAAAAGGCAAGGCTGAAACGTTGGCAAACATGTTCAGCCAGAAGTGCCAAGTGAATGATCTCCTGAGGTCTCCACCATCACAGAAGCCATCTTCAGCCAATTCAATTCACTCCACGTAATATCAAGACGAGGCTGAACTCATTGGATACAGCAAAGGCTATGGGCCCCAACAACATCCCACTGTCATGCTGAAGACGTGTTATCTAGAACTAGCCGTGCTTCTAGGCAAGCAGTTCCAGTACAGCTACAACACTGGCATTAACCCAAAATGTGGAAAACTGCCCAGGTATATCCTGTCCACAAAAGGCAGGTCAAATCCAATCTGGCCAATTACTGCCCCATCAGTCTACTCTCAATCATCAGTAACGTGATGGAAGGTGTCAGTGACAGTGCTATCAAGCAGCACTTACTCACCAATAACCTGCTCACCGATGTGAAGTTTGGGTTCCGTCAGAACCACTTGGCTCCAGACCTCATTACAGCCTTGGTCCAAACTTGGACAAAAGAGCTGATTTCCAGAGGTGAGGTGAGAGTGACTGTCCTTGACATCAAGGCAGCATTTGACCGAGTGTGGCATCAAGAAGCCCTAGTATAATTGAAGTCAATGGGAATCAGGGGGAAATCTCTCCACTGGCTGGAGTTATACCTAACACAAATGAAGATGGTAGTGGCTGTTGGACGTCAACCATCTCAGCCCCAGGACATCGCTGCAGGAGTTCCTCAGGGCAGTGTCCCAGGCCCAACCATCTTCAGCTGCTTTATCAATGATTTTTCCTTCATCATAAGGTTAAAAGTGGGGATGTTCACTAATGAATGCACAGTGTTCAGTTCCATTTGCAACTTCTTAGAAAATGAAGCAGTCTATGCCCGCATGCAGCAAGACCTGGACGACATTCAGGCTTGGGCTGATAAGTGGAAAGTAACATTTGCATCACACAAGTGCCAAGCAATGACCATCTCCACAAGCGAGATTCTAACCCTTGACATTCAATGGCATTACCATTGCCGAATAACCCACCATCAATAACCTGGGAGTCACCATTGACCAGAAACTTAACTGGACCAACCACATAAATACTGTGGCAACAAGAGCAGGTCTGAATCTGGGTATTCTGCAGCGAGTGTCTCACCTCCTGACTACCCAAAGCCTTTCCACCATATACAAGGCATAAGTCAGAAGTGTAATGGAATACACTCCACTTGACTGGATAAGTGTAGTTCCTACAATACATAAGAATCTCGACACCATCCAGGAAAAAGCAGCCCACTTGATTGGCAGCCCAGCCACCACCTTCAACATTCACTCCCTCCACCACCTGCACACCGTACCAGCAGGGTGTAACATCTATAAGATGCACTACAGCAATTCACCATGTCTTCTTCCCTAACCCGTGACCTATATCATCTAGAAAGACAAGGGCAGCAGATGCATGGGAACACCACATTCCCCTCCAAGTCACACACCATCCTGACTTGGAAAAACATTGCCGTTCCTTCATCATCGTAGGATCAAAATCCTTGAACTCCCTCCCAAAAGTACAGTGGGAGTACCTTCATCACAAGGACTGCAGCGTTCAAGCCAGAAAACCTATAATTGAGATAAAGTTTGAAATATTCATATTCATGTACTTAAAAAATACAACATTCAAACAAAATTGAAGCTTTACTTTATTGTAATTCTCCTCCATAGTATTTAAGTTTCATTTTTCAAACATTGTTGTTAATTAAGTGATAAAAATAAAATAAAAAATTGCAAAAAAACAACTTATCTGAAAAGATTAAACAGGCTGCGGCTCTTTTTCAAGAAAAGAGAAGGCTAAGTGGTGACCTGATAGAGGTCTTTAAAATTATGAGGTGGTAGATAAATGGTTTCCACTGGGGGGACACCAAAATGAGGGGCCATCAATATAAAATAGTTGTTGTGTAAACGTAATTAACTGACAAACTGAGCCAGGAGTAATGTAAATTAACTTAACTGTGCTTTTATACAACCCAAAATGGTGTCCCCAAACCAGCATGAACCAGCATGAGTACAGCAACTGTGAATAGCTCTAACAGCGTCCTAATGCCTGCCCTGTGAGAGTTCGTGCAACAAGCAAACAGAGTATGAACACAACATATTCCCCCCCCTTTTTAAAACCACAGTCTATTTGCAGTAAAAGTCCTTGAGATAGCCAAGTCGTAGTCTGATACGCTGAGACCGGTGTGGAGCTTGCGGTGTTTGATCGAGGTTATCGGTTGGGAAACTGAATGATGCTTCTGTCCCATCCTGCTGGTATGTTGGCCTGGGAGTTGGGATCAGTCTACGAGAGTTCCATCAAGTTCCATCATTGAGCTCATAGGTGTGAGAGCTGCACTTTCGTCCAATCTGTTTTGGAGGTGAAAGTGAAGATGCGAGCTTATGACTCCGGTTTGGGCGTTTAACTCTGACCCAATCTCCGTTCTTCAGTCGGGGCTTTTGAGAATGTCGTTTTGTGTCAGTGTACGACTTCACTTTTTATTGGCGTTCCGACATCTGGGATGCGAGTATAGTTATCTTCGCGCTAGGTTTGGCTGGGGTTTTGAGAATGTCCAGTAGCCAGCTGCGAGGTTGGCTTTCAAACCCTTTTTGATGATGTGGTTAAAATGTTCAGCACCTCTGTTGCTTTGAGGATTGTATCGAGCAGTAAGGCGATGCTCGATAGCATGACGAATGAGAAAATCGTGAACTGTTCGGACACAAATTGTGGTCCATTGTCAATGATTATGACCTCTGGGAGGCCCCACTTCGTGAACATACATTGCAGAATAATGACGATCGTTCATGAGGTCACTGAACTTGTTGTAGCGATTTCTGGGCATTTAGAATGCAAGTCATGTACTACAACAAGGAAACACAGGGGTTGTGCAGCTGCTTCAATTGGACTGAAGTTGTTTCCATAGTTTTTGTGGCCATGGAATGGGCTTCATTGGCGCTGGTTGGATGTTTGTGGTCTTTTGGTTCAGACTGCATGCTTCGCAGAGCGAGACAAACTCCTCAATGCGAGTGTCAATCCTAGGCCACTATACCAAATTGTGACATCTTTGCTTCATGCGGATAATGCCAGAGTGTCCATCGTGTGCCAATGAGAACGTGAAGTGACTTGGGAATTACTGCTCTATCACCACAAGCTAGGCAGCCATCGTTCCAAATGGAAAATTCATCGCGAAGTCTGTGGAAGTTTTTCAGCTCTTCCAGAATTTGCTTAGACCACTCAGTGTGGAGGAAGTGGCACATGTGCTGGACATTGTGTCACTCTGTGATTCAGTTCTGAGTTTGTCGCTGGAGACAAGGTTTCTGATGGACTAAGTGATGATTGACTTGACATAGGTGTCGTCATCTGTGAACAATCATCACCAAAGCAGGTGTCGAGTGGCTGAGCATGTCAGTGATGCGGTTGCGGCTGCCAGCGATGTAATGTACATCAAAGTTATATTGGTGAAGGCGATCAGACCATCGGCTGATTCATAGTGGTCTGTGCCTGGATCCAGTTGTAACCAGTAGCGGAGTTAACGCTTGATGATCTGTACGGAGGGTAAATTTCCTGCCATAGAGGTAGATGTGCCAGTGTTCACATGCGAAGATGCAAACGAGTGTTTCGCATTCCCCTGTAGAGTATTTATGTTCTGCAGATGAGAGCGTGTGAGAGGTGAAGGTGACTGGGCCTTCCAGGCCATCAATCCATTGGGAGAGCACAGCACCCAAGGCGGTGCCTGATGCATCCATGGTGACATACATAGTGGCATTCGGATCAAAGTGCGCGAGGATAGGAGGGGATGTGATTTTCTCCTTAAGTGTGGTGAATGCCTGAACCTGGGAATCTGTCCATTCCCAAGGGACGTCCTTGCATAGCAACTTGGGAAGTGGTTCGGCAATGTGCGCGTAGTGTGGGATGAACTTCAGATAAAAGTTGCAAGTGCCGAGGAATGATGAAAGTTCTTTGACGTTGGTAACCTCATGCATTAGCTGGATCATGTCAATATTGTCAAACATCGGCTTGACAACTTGTTCTGTGACTATGTATCCCAGAAAGTTTATTTCTCCAACAGCGAATGTACACTTCTCAGAATTATGTGTAATGTTACGTGTAGCAAGTCTAACCATAACTGTATGAAGTCGCTGGTCATGTTCTTCCATTGTCCATCCATGGATGACAATATCATAAAGCAGACTGAGGGCTCCCTCTATGCCTGCTAGCATAGTAGTGACAATCTTCTGAAATGCACGGTGCAGAAGACAGTCCGTAGGGCATACATCGAAACTGATACAGACCATCATGCGTCGTGAATGCTATGAGCTGTTTGCTGTCCACCGCTCGGGGTATTTGGAGGTAATTGCGGCGCATGTTGAGTATTGTAAAGACGATTGAGCCATGGATTTCTGAAGATAGTTTGTTGATGGTAGGAAGAGGGTAATTGATGGGGATGATGGCCTTGTTGACCTCTTTCAGGTCGATGCATAGATGGATCTCCCCATTTTTATGCCAAGCAATGACTAAGTTCAAGATCCAGGTTGAGGAGTCGATGCTCTCAATGGTTCCCTGAGATTCGAGTCGCGTTAATTCTGCAGATACTTGGTTGTGAACTGCGAATGGCGAAGTAGCTGCATAACCGGTTTGATGGAAGGGTCAACGCGGGGATGATGGCAGAATTTTGTTGTCACTCCAAAAACCTGTGATGATTGAGTGATACTACTTGTCAAGTTCCACCGTTTACACAGGTGTGCCTGTTGGGTTGTAAACTCTGAACCCAAGCTTGTCAAAAAGGTCAACACCCATGAGGCTTCGCCAAAGTTCTCCAATGTTATGTCCTTATAGTATATCAGGACAGATATGACCCCAAGTACATCAATTTTGGAGTCTGAGTACGCATGTAGAGTGGAAGTTGCAGGCTGCAATTGACAATGTGTGAAATGGGTTTTGTGCACAGCCTCGTCCAATATGGAGACTTTGGCTCCAAGGTCAATGAGGAGGCAGATGGTCATGCCGTCAATGTTTACCTCACAGTCCATGAATTTACCTAAACCAATGTGCGAAATGTTACTAACGGTGTAAACCATATTGGGTTCATCACTATCAGGGTTGTCCACATGTTGAATATACTGTGATGAGCGACAGACACTAGCAAAATACTTCATTTTACCACATGCAGAGCATTTCTTCCCACGTGCAGGGCAGTTAGGACTCTTTTCTGACTGTGATTTGTCCCCACAGTTAAAGCAGTGGAGGTTAAGCCCGTGATCTGTAGTGGGTGGCTTATTACTAGCCCTGGGTCTCTGCTGTGATTTCCGCTTTGGACGAACACCTGGCACTTGGGCTGTAGCTGTAGTCTGCTGCACAGGGGGAGCAGAGGATCTGAACACTTTTGAATCGGAAAGTGCTGATTCGATTTGGATGGCCAACTTAGTTGCTTTGTCTAATGTCAATTTATCATCCTCCATTAGCAAGCATTCCCAAAGGCAGGGGATCATTGTTTTCTCAATAATTTGGTCCCTGATCATTTTCTCTGTGAGTGCTCCAAAGTTACACATAGCGGCCAGTTCAGTTAATGAAATGATGTACTGTTTGATTGTTTCACTGTTCCCTTGCCCCCTTTGAGGAAATTGATATCACGCCATCTCAGTACTTTTCTTTGGCCCAAAATAATATTTCTCTAGGGCGCTTACCGTTTTGTCATCGGACTCCGTATCTTCAATTTGGCCAAAGATACATTGCCTTTGATGCTGAGGCAGTGGATAAGTATTGCATGGTGGAGAGCTGGTGTTACGTTATCGCCGTCTAACCCACTCACGTGATGTATGTAGAAAAACTTTTTATCCATATTGGCCACAGAATTGGAAGGTCCCGGGTGTGGAGAGGAAAGCCGGGGGTGGGGGGGGGGCGCGGGGGGTAGGGAGGTTAACTTGATTCATCCTCATCACCACATTATGTTGTGTATGTGTAAAAACTGACAAACTGAGCCAGGAGTAATGTAACTTAACTTAACTGTGCTTTTATACAACCCAAAATGGTGTCACCAAACCGGCATGAACGAGCATGAGAACAGCAACTGTGAATTGCTCCCGCAGGGTCCTAATGCCTGTTCTGTGAAGTTTGTGCAACAACCAAACAGACTATGAACACAACAATAGCCACTAATAAATCCATTAAGTAATACAAGAGAAACTACTATACTCAGAGAGTGGTGAGAATGTGGAATTCGCTACCACATAGAGTTGTTAAGATGAATAGTATAGATGCATTTATGGGGAAGCTAGATAAGTACATGAGGGAGAAAGAAATAGAAGGCGATGTTGATAGGGTAAGTTGAAGTAAGGTGGGAGGAGGTTCATGTGGAGCATAAAGACCAGCATGGACCAGTTGAGCCGAATATTTCTGTGCTGCATTATTCTATATAATTCAGGAACAGAGGAAATTCTTTACTCAAAGGATCAATTTGGACAGAGAATAGGGCGTTGTATTTGCTCTCACACACTAGCAATGTGTCTGACTGTTGCTTGGATTGAAACCCATAACCAGCTTCTTCAACCAACTATCATTAAATTATATGCAAACACTCATGGCTTGCATTACTGAGTGTGTGTGATGTAGGATTTGCCTGCTGGGCTCATTAGTAGTTTCTGATTACATTGCATAAAACTTAATTTATCTCTGTTAGATTCAATTTGATATAAAAGATACATCTTATCAATGAAAGTGATATGTCCTTACTATACAGTATAAATGCACAGGAGTTCCATACTTGAGAGAAAGTCACTCTGTGACCAGTTACCTTTATTACCAAGAACTCAAGAGGCAGACGGTGGGTGGAGCTTCACCTTTTATACCGGAATGTCCAAGTTAGGAGTGTCTCCCACAAGTTCGCCCCCTGTGCTCAGTGTTCTCAAGGTGTAAAAGTAAGGTCAGCATATACATGGGTTACAATGACAGTTGAATACATGACATCACCTCCCCCACAAAGTCTTATTGGGATCAAAGGTTAAGTCTCTCTAGTGGTTTACGCTGATTTGTAGAGCGCCTGAGTTGGGGCTCCGGTTGTTGGGCGCTGGCCTGAGTGTCTGCTGTTTGCGGTGCCTCAGGCCTGTCCGGACTGCCTAAAGTGGTTGGGCTCTCCTCCACTTGGTTCCGGTGTTCGGTCACCTGTGGTGGAGTAAACTCTACGTCATGTTCTTCCTCTGCTTTTCTATGGGGTTGCTGAACCTCCTTTTAGTTTGATCCACGTGTTTGCGGCAGATTTGTCCATTGGTAAGTTTAACTACCAAAACCCTATTCTCCTCTTTGGCAATCACAGTGCCTGCAAGCCATTTGGGCCCTGCAGTGTAATTAAGGACAAAAACAGGGTCATTTGCATGAATGCATCGCGCCCTCGCATTCCTGTCATGGTAGTCACATTGTGAATGACGTCTGCTCTCAACAATTTCTTTCATAGTAGGGTATAGAAGGGATAACCTGGTTTTGAGCATCCTTTTCATTAGCAGCTCTGCGGGTGGAACCCCTGTGAGCGAGTGTGGTCGGGATCTATTGGCCAACAGGAGGCATGATAAGCGGCTTTGTAGGGAAACCCTTGGATACTGAGCATCCCCTGTTTGATTATCTGCATTGCTTGTTCCACCTGGCCGTTTGAGGCCGGTTTGAATGGTGCCGTTCAGACATGGTTGATTCTATTGCCTGCCATGAAGTCCTGGAATTCAGTGCTTGTGAAGCACGTGCCATTGTCGCTGACCAAGACGTCCGGTAGACCATGGGTGGCGAACATTGCCCGTAGACTTTCGACCGTGGCAGAGGATGTGCTTGAATTTAAAATGGCACACTCAATCCATTTGGAATAGGCGTTTACGGCAACCAAATACATTTTTCCCATGAAAGGACCTGCATAGTCCACATTGATGCATGACCATGGCTTGGCGGGCCAGGACTAGGAACTAAGGGGGGCTTCCTGGGTGCATTGCCCAGCTGAGCACACGTGTTGCACCTGCGAACACAAAGTTCCAGGTCTGCATCTATCCCTGGCCACCAAACGTGTGACCTGCCAATTGCCTTCATCATGACAATGCCCGGGACCACTCTGTCCTTCTGGGGCATGACTACTCGGTTTCCCCACAGTAAACAATCGGCCTGAATCGTGAGTTCATCCTTGAGCCTATGAAACAATTTAAACTCCTCAGGGCATGCCCTGTACATGGCTGCCCAGTTCCCATTCAGAACACATTTCAAAACTAAAGACAGCAGCGGGTCTTTATTTGTCCAGATTTTAATCTGACGGGTTGTCACAGGTGAGCCTTTGCTTTCGAAAGCTTCAACAGCCATGACCATCTCAGCATCATGCTCAGCTGCCCCCTCAGTGGTGGCTAGTGGTAGCCTGCTGAGTGCATCGGCATAGTTTTCAGTGCCCGGTCTGTGCCGAATTGTGTAGTCATAGGTGGCTAACGTAAATGCCCACCTCTGTATGCGGGCCGATGCTTTCGCAGTTATGGCCTTGTTGTCAGCCAAAAGGGATGTTAGGGATTTGTGATCCACCTCCAGCTCAAATTTCCTGCCAAACAGGTACTGGTGCATTTTTTTTACTGCATATACACATGCTGGCGCTTCCTTTTCTACCATCCTGTAGCCCGTTTCTGCCTGGGACAGACTTCTGGAGGCTTAAGCTATCGGCTGTAACTGACCATTGACATTCACATGCTGCAACACACACCCGACCCCATAGGATGACGCATCGCACATTAAAACTAGTTTCTTACATGGGTCATATAACGATAACAGTTTGTTGGAGCATAACAAATTGCGTGCTCTATCAAAAGCCCTTTCCTGGCTGTCCCCCCAGACCTAATCATAACCTTTGTGTAGGAGCACGTGTAGTGGCTCTAACAGCATGCTCTATTTGGGAAGAAAGTTGCCAAAATAGTTCAGGAGCCCCAGGAACGAATGCAGCTCCGTCATGTTACGAGGTCTGGGGGCTCTCTGGATCGCTTCCGTTTTGGATGCAATAGGTCTGATCCCGTCTGCTGTTACCTTCCTCCACAGAAATTCTACCTCTGGAGCTAAGAAGACGCACTTCGCCTTTTTCACTCGCAGCCCTACCCGGTCCAGTCTGTGTAGCACCTCCTCCAGGTTGTGGAGGTGTTCTTCAGTATCGCGACCCGTGATGAGGATGTCGTCTTGAAAAACCATCGTTCTTGGAATCGACTTGAGGAGGCTTTTCATATTTCGCTGAACGATCACAGCGGCCGAACAAATCCCGAATGGACATCTGTTATACTCAAACAACCCCTTGTGTGTCATGATAGTGGTCAGCTTCTTCGACTCATTTGCCAACTCCTGGGTCATGTAAGCTGAGGCCAGGTCCAATTTTGAAAAAAGTTTGCCACCGGATAGCATCGCAAAGAGGTCCTCCGCTCTCAGTAGCGAGTATTGGTGTGACACCCGATTGATGGTGGCCTTGTAATCGCCACATATCCTGAGCGACCCATCTGCCTTGAGCACCGGCACGATCGGGCTTGCGCAATCACTGAATTCAACTGGCGAGATTATGCCTTCCCTCAGCAGGCGGTCCAATTCGCATTTTATCTTTTCCCGCATCACGTACGGCACCGCTCAAGCCTTGTGGTGTACTGGCCTGGTGTCCGGTTTTATGTGAACCACTACCTTGGTCCCCATGAAAGTGCCGATGCCGGGTTGAAATAATGAGTCAAATTTGTCCAGGACCCGTGAGCATGATACTCGCTCCACAGAAGAAATTGCATTGACATTGCCCCATTTCCATTTCATGACAGCAAGCCAACTGCACCCCAGTAGTGCGGGACCATCTCCCGGGACAATCCAGAGTGGCAACCTGTTCTCCGAATCTTTGTGGGTCACAACTACCATGGCGCTGCCTAGCATCGGAAAGTTCTCCTTTGTATATGTCCATAGCAGTGCGTCAATCGGCAATAATTTTGGCGTCCTGACCTTGGACACCCACAACCTTTCGAACTGTTTGATACTCATCAGGGACTGGCTGGCCCCCGTATCTAGCTCCATTAACACTGGGATCCATTGAGGAGCACTTTCATCATTATCGGTGGCATCCTGGTATATGAACTGTATATGTGCTCCACATCAACTCGCTGGACTACAGCTTCCAGAGATTTCCCCCAGTATTCATTTAGCCTCGTAGGGCTTACATCGGGCCTGTATTCCTCGTACATCAACCTGGCTGCAGGCTTCCTGCACATACGCGCCAAGTGACCGCTGACGTTGCAGTTTCTGCAGGTATATTGCTGATACCTACAAGCTCTGGCTGGGTGTTTGCCTCCACACCTCCAGCCTGAGCTGGAGGTCGCATTGTTGGAAACAAAAGGTCCATTACCAGTCGATCGTCTCTGAATGTCTCTGTAACTGTCCTTAAGTGCACCATTAATAGGTGATGGCCCCATTACTGGCCGCATTGTCCATTGCGAAGGCATGAATTACCATTCAGCTAGCCATTGTCTCTGTTGAATCCCCCCTTTGGGTTCGACTACATGCTGGGGCATGTCCGATTGCCCCTGTCTGTCGAGAGAACTGTGTGCCGCGTTAACAATGTTTACTCCCTGGTCATTTGCCGCAATTGAGCCAAGATTTTTGCCATAAATCATTCTGGTCTCTTCCTCCCCTGAGATAATTGTCTGGGCTATAAGAGCCGCCGTTTCCAAGGTCAAGTCTTTGGTCTCAATCAGTTTCCTGAAAACCCCAGCGTCCTCGATGCCCTCAATAAAAAAGTCTCGCAGCATCTCTGCTCTGCATGCATCTGGGAACTTACATAGGCTCGCCAGTCGCCAGAGATCTGCCACAAAGTCTGGAACGCTTTGCCCTTCTCGCCGCCGGTGCGTATAACACCGGTGTCTCGCCATGTGCATGCTGTTCGCTGGTTTAAGGTGTTCCACGATCAACTTACTGAGCTCTTCGAACGTCTTGTCCGTTGGCTTCTCTGGCGCTAGAAGGTCCTTCATCAGGTAGTACGTTCTGGATCCACAAACCGTCAAGAGATGAGCCCTGCGTTTGTCCGCCAAATCCTGTCCCAACCATTCCTTAGTGACAAAACTTTGCTGTAGTCTCTCAATAAAGTCGTTCCAATCATCACCAACACAGTACCTCTCTTCTGTGCTGCTAGCGGCCATGCTCGCGTGGTTTAAATCCCATCCTCGTCGCCAATGATATGTCCTTACTATACCGTATAAATGCACACGAGGCCCATATTTGAGAGAAAGTCACTCTGTGACCAATTACCTTTATTTCCAAGAACTCAAGAGGCAGACAATGGGTGTAGCTTCCCCTTTTATACCGGAAAGTCCAGTTTAGGAGTGTCTCCCACAAGTTCGCCCCCTGTGGTTAGTGTTCTCAAGGTGTACAACTTAGGTCAGCTTATACAAGTGTTACAATGACAGTTGAATACATGACAGGAAGAGTACTTTATTAGTGAAGAATAGGCTAGTAAATAAACCAAAATACTAGGTTAAGCAGCAGGATATATATTAAATCATAGCTAATGAAAGTGTCTTATTCACATGTGAGGACTTGAATGTAATTTAATTATTCTTTTAAATAAGCAAACTGAACCTTATCATGTTTAAGGATGGCTCCGACACTCCTAATACAGAAAAATGAGCCCCAATTTTAACCCTGCCTGCCCGGTGAGAATGGTACAGTTGTGGGGTTAAAATGGCAGTCAGTCGCTACTGCAGCATTCTCACCCACCGTCATTTTAACCCCTGAGTTTTCGGCAGCATTGAGACTACCCACTACAGCTACATAGTAATTCAGACCCCCAACTCGATTTTAACCGCGGGTTACAGCCTCGATGCAAATGCTGGAGCTGCCAGTGAAAGCTGGAAGAGATGGCATCATGAACAAGGTAACCTTGACCATGATTGCCTCAGGACCCACACCTTGAACGCTTACCTCATGAGGGAAACCATTCCCTCGGGTCCCTTTAAACGCCCGTGTGCTACCCAAAATAGCATTTTTAGATGAGGCCTGGGAGTTCAATTGTCCTCACATAAGCACCACTTGCTTCCAACTCATTCTGGTTCCTGCATGCTGCACTTACGCCCTGAGTTAAAATTGGGGCTATGATTTCAGCTGAACTAATGGCTGCCATTAATCTACACCTACAAGACTAAAACTGTAAACATAGATTCTGTTTAGAACACTACAGAGTTATACGGTGTGCTCCACATCACCTTCCTTCCAGTGAGCTCAGCCAGAAGCGAGTTCTGTGTATGCATGTTTATATATTTATATGTATAAGTTTATAACAATAGTCCAATGCAATTGAGGCATTTTATAAAACAGCTTGGGGTAGAAATTGCCCCACATTCCCACCCCGTTTTGATGGTTTTTACTGCAGCTGCGGTTCAGATCACCTCTTGAGCAACATTCGGCTCTTTTTTTTCTCTCCGATCAGGAACTCGATCATAATGGGGACAGTGACTGCACCTGAGGGGCAGATATGCAGCGGTGACAGCAACTGAGCGGCGTAAGTTGGAGGCAGTGCGGAGTGACCGCTGCGATGATGTCATCATGGCACTGCGTCACCACGGCTCTCCTCTTCACTTAAAGTGGAGAGCCACCACGATCATAAAACTTCAGCCCACTGGACCACCAGGGAGGGTTTCAGTCGGGCCAGCGGCCTGGCACCCAAGAGGGAGTGTCAGGCTTCTGTTGGTGGCCCGGCCGAATTCAGGCGCATATTTGTTGGGCCGACATGGCAGTCAGCCGAAAAAAAAACATGGCGGCCACAGCAGTACGTCCTCCCCTTTAAGGAAAGCCGCACTGCCACTGCAGAAGGCCACAGCCTCACTGGACCACCAGGGTTAAACAGGTTTTGGCACCGCCGGGCGGGCCGAAGATTTTACAAGAGGAATGTCACAGTCGGGGAGTTAGATCGGGTGATGACACGCTTAAGAGAGATTGGCAGCAGCGGAGTGGTGGGGGAGGGGTGATCGGGGCACTGCCGGGAAAACTCAGGAGGGCAATTGGGCTATCAGCAGCCATTCCACCAAAAGTCGGCAGCCATTCCACTATGCAGCATGGCCGGCGTTTTGCGGTGGTAATAAGCCTTAAGGAGAGGGGCAATTTCGGCCCCCTTCACACTAAGCCAAGTTACACTTCATTACACCCGGAGCAAAAGTGGAGGAATATTAACCTTACAGCGGGTTTTATTTCTCAAGTCAAAAGGTTCACATTGATGCAAGGCATCTGTAAGATGGTAGCTTATATTACTGAAAGAACGTTAATTCCTTAAATTGCATAATAAGTTTTAGTTACGTTGAGTATTACCTGGATTTTATGCATAATATAAATGAAACAGATCTTTTGAATTATATCCTATTCTTCACAACGTGTTTCAGGCAATGGGTGTTGCTGAGACTCTCAATACTCAGAAATTCTTTCATTTCTTGAGTAAGACTTATCTTCCAAGGAGCTTGCTAAGACTAACTGATGCCAGGTATTTTTGGAAGAAGATCAGGAAGGGGAAAATCACTCCTGTAGATAGTGTTATCAAAAAAATTGGCGTAATTAAAAAAGGTAAATTCCCAGTAGCATGTTATCAGCAGAGGAATTTCACCCACAAGATTCTCCTCCACACCATAATGTAATCAATTTTCTAAAATATGAGCAAGTAGCTGAGCAAGAATAGCAATTAAAGCCTATTTGATTGAATAAGAAGAAAATATTTGGAGTCTTAAACATAAATAGAATTTAAAAATTGGGTACAAAATAAACCATCCGTAAGGTAGACCTTTAGTGGAAAGGAAGATCGAATATATTACAGGTGGCTGATCCAGAACCATCAGTTTTCCACCCACGAACAAAGTGAAAATGACCCGTCTCCTGTTAGCAATGCCAGGTTTATATTCCACAGTTAAGAAATGACATGGGATTTGTTTTCTGCTTTTTAAAACTGGTGTGTTAACCTTGGCACATTCTGTTTATTTTAACAATAACAAATCGAAATGCTAATTTTGTGATATATTCTTATGACATCACTAACAAACACACTATACAAGATGCCGCCAATACAGACAACTGTCATCATGTGATTTTGTCACATAATTCTTTATTATTTACATCAGTAGTTGCAGTGCATTAGTGGAGCTATATTACAAATCTCTATTTCAGTTTTCTCTGAGAAAAATTTCATTCCATAGCCTTACTGACAGACAGAAACCTGAATAGTCAGTGTTTGCCTCCAATAATGCAGATTTTGGGACTCTCAAGTGGGATAGGAACCAGCAAGATGAAGGGCACTAATCCAGGTCATGATTGAACATGAATTTTGAAAAAAATAAGCCAATTACTACAATCCAATTTACTGATGCAACCAGTTCTGGATTTTGAAACACTGATTTATAGTAATAAATACATCAAAACAGCAGAAATTTCTGTTAAGTATGTAATAAACCTTAGCATTCCTTGAAAGACTGAGTGTAGGTCAATAAAGCCATCAAAAATGCTATTAACATTATGGGTTTTATAAATAAGGGAATAAGGTAAGGAGGCAGACAAAAAGCAGGAAACTATAGATCAGTTAGCCTAACATCTGTGGTTGGGAAAATATTGGAGTCCATTATGGAAGAAGCTGTAGCAGGACATTTGGAAAAGCAAAATTCGGTCAGGCAAGGTCAGCATGGATTTATGAAGGAGAAGTCATGTTGACAAATTTGCTGGAGTTCTTTGAGGATGTAACAAACAGGGTGGATAAAGGGAAACCAGGGGATGTGGTGTATTTGGACTTCCAGAAGGCATTTGACTAGGTGCCACATAAAAGGTTACTGCTCAAGATAAAATTTCACAGTGTTGGGGGTAATATATTAGCATGGATAGAGAACTGGCTAACTAACAGAGAACAGAGAGTCAGGATAAATGGTTCATTCCCTGGTTGGCAACCAGTAACTAGTGAGGTGCTACAGGGATCAGTGCTGGGACCCCAACTATTTACAATGTATATTACTGACTTGACGAAGGGACTGAGTGTAACGTAGCCAAGTTTGCTGATGATACAAAGCTGGGAGCAGAAGCAATGTGTGAAGAGGACACAAAAAATCTGCAAAAGAATATAGACAGGCGAAGTGAGTGGGCAAAAATTTGACAGATGGAGTATAATGTTGGAAAATGTGAGGTCATGTACTTTGGCAGAAAATAAAATCAAAGAGCAAGTTATTATTTAAATAGAGAAAGATTGCAAAGTACTGCAGTACAGTGGGACCTGGGGGTACTTGTGCATGAAACACAAAAGGATAGTATGCAGGTAGAGCAAGTGATCAGGAAGGCCAATGGTATCTTGGCCTTTATCGCAAAGGAGATGGAGTATAAAAGCAGGGAAGTCTTGCAAGAGCTATACAAAGTTTTGGTGAGGCCACACCTGGAATACTGCATGCAGTTTTGGTTTCCATATTTACGAAAGGATATACTTGCCTTGGAGGCAGTTCAGAGATGGTTCACTAGGTTGATTCCGGGGATGAAGGGATTGACATGAGGAAATGTTGAGTAGGTTGGGCCTCTACTCATTGGAGTTCAGAAGAATGAGAGGCGATCTTATCGAAATGTATAAGATTATGAGGGGGCTTGACAAGGTGGATGCAAAGACGATGTTTCCACTGATGGGGGAGACTAGAACAAGGGTGCATGATCTTAGAATAAGGGGCCGCCCATTTAAAACAGAGATGAGGAGAAATTTCTTCTCTCAGATTGTAAATCTGTGTAATTCGCCGCCTCAGAGAGCTGTGGAAGCTGGTACATTGAATAAATTTAAGACAGAAATAGACAGTTTCTTAAACGATAAGGGGATAAGGGGTTATGGGGAGCGGGCGGGGAAGTGGACCTGAGTCCATGATCAGATCAACCATGATCTTATTGAATGGCGGAGCAGGCTCGAGGGGCTGTATGGCCTACTCCTGTTCCTATTTCTTATGTTCTTATGTTCTTAAGTACAAGAGTAAAAGAGGTAAAATGGACATTTGCACAAAGCCACAGTTGGAGTACATTGTGCAGTTTTGGATCCCTGATGTAGCCACAGAGTATGAACTATATAGATTAATTAGCATGGTGCCAGGTGTAATGTATGCACCTGAGAGCATGATCATCGGTTTGTAGTGCTGTTGCACTGATATTTGAGGCGGTTGCTCCTCAAATTCTGGTTGCAGTTCAATCCCTGATTTTTGGGCACCCTGTGCAGTGGGGAGCGGGCAGGTCGGAGGGCCTGCTCCTGGGCATGGCCAAGAGGGCCATCGGCCGGTCCAGGCAGCGGGCGGTCGAGGTGGTCGTTCAGCCTGACTGCCTGCCTCTCTTCCGTTGTTACATCCGAGCCAGGGTGTCCCTGGAGATGGAGCACGCGGTGTCCACCGGTACGCTCGCGGCCTTCCGCGAGAGGTGGGCGCCGGAGGGACTGGAGTGCATCATCACCCCCGGCAACCAAATTTTAATTTGATTTTATATGTTTTAAAATTTAATTTGTTCTTATTGACGGGTTTTAGTGTCCCCCTCTGCTTTTATACGAGGCACTTGTATAATTTGCCTCTCGGTGCCCTAAAAAAACCCACAATAAAACCCACAAAAAAACCCAAAAAATGAAAGAAAAAAAAAAGGGGGCACTTGTAAAATGTTTGGAGTGTCCTTCACTTTAATCAGGGGGTGGGGGGCACTTGATTTAATTGGTTATTTGGTTACAACCAAAAGAGTTGTAAAGCTGGTGCACCAATATTTGAAGGGGCTGCTCCTCAAATTCTGGTTGCAGTTCAACCACTGATCTTTGGGCACCCTGTGCGGTGGGGAGCGGGCAGGTCGGAAGGCCTGCTCCTGGGCATTGCGAAGGGGGCCATCAGCTGGCCCAGGCAGCGGGCGGTCGAGGTGGTCGTTCAGCTCGACTGCCTGCTTCTCTTCCGTGGTTACATCCGAGCCAAGGTATCCCTGGAGATGGAGTACGCGGTGTCCACCGACCGGTATGCTCATGGCATTCCGCAAGAAGTGGGCACCGAAGGGACTGGGATGCGTGATCCCCCTGGCAACCAAATTTCAATTAGAACCATGTAACGTCGAAAGTTTAATTTGCTTATTTGTCAGTTTATTGCCTCTTTAATAAGGGGGCATTTAAATTACTTTTGATTTACAGATACAACTCAAAATAGTTGTAGAGCTGTTGCATTATGAGTAACTTAGCCAGTCACGTGATGTTCACAAGACTCAATAAAATCCAATTCAGTTGGGTCTAGGTCATCCATGATGAGGCATGCAATTTTGAAGCTAGTGGATGAACTGGTAATGTGTAGTGTGATTGCTAAACTTTTGTTAATAAACCAACTAGTTATTAATATCAATGTGAATTCTTAAGCAAAGAACTCATGAAGCAAATACCTTACACCAAGGATGAGAACTATAGCTTTGAGCAGGGACTTGAGCTACTGGACTATTTCCACCAAAACAGAGGAGGCTAAGAAAGTATTTACTAGAAGTTTTTAAAATTGTTATATATGTAAACCTGTAAATACCATGTTTAACCACCAGAGGGCTCATTCCCTGAAGTCCCAAGAGATCCCACAATCCCTTGGGAGCACCTGTACATAAGGAGGCCTCACTGGCTGGAGAGGCACTCTGGAGACCTGTAATAAAGGACTACAGTCACTCATTACTTTGAGCTTACAGTATCTGGTCAGATTCTTTATTCAAGACATAACAACTGGCGACAAGATACAGAAGACGAATCCCACCGCAACAATGCAGAGAACTGTGGGCATCCTGGAGAAATTTTCGGAGGGAGATGATTGGGAAACCTTTGTGGAGCGACTCGACCAATACTTCGTGGCCAACGAGCTGGAAGGAGAAGCGAACGCTGCCAAACGAAGGGCGATCCTCCTCACCGTTTGTGGGGCACCAACGTATGGCCTCATGAAAAATCTGCTCACTCCAGCAAAACCCACAGAGAAATTGTACGATGATTTGTGCACACTGGTCCGGGAGCATCTAAACCCGAAGGAAAGTGTTCTGATGGCAAGCTACCGGTTCTATATGTATAAGAGGTCTGAAGTTCCAGGAAGTGGCGAGCTATGTCGCCGAGCTAAGGCATCTTGCAGGACATTGCGAATTTGAAGGACACTTGGAGCACATGCTCAGGGACTTCTTTATACTTAGCTTTGGCCATGAAATAATATTTTGCAAACTTTTGACTGGAGAGACCCCAATCTTGAGTAAAGCCATCGGGATAGCCCAGGCGTTCATCGCCACCAGTTACAATACCAAACAAATAACTCAGCACACGAGTGTTGCTGCAAGTACTGTGAACAAAGTAATGTTGTTTTCAAAACGTAACGTACAGGGCAGGACTCACATGCCTGCTGCTGCACGTCCGCAGATGTCTCAGAGTCCACCATCAAGGGTAGTGTATACAAGGCCATTAACACCTTGTTGGCGCTGCGGGAGTGATCATCGGTTCCATTCATGCCACTTCAAAGGATACATTTGCAAAGACTATGGAACAATGGGACACCTCCAACGTATGTGTAGGCGAGCTGCAAACCCTGCTATTCCTGCAAACCACCATGTTGCAGAGGAGGACAGATCCACGGGGGATCACAACGAATCAGAGCCTCAGACTGAGGAGCAGAGGTCTATGGGATGCACACATTTACCACAAAGTGCTCCCTGATAATGCCGAAGGTTCAATTAAATGCACTCCTGATGTCAATAGAGCTGGACACGGGCGCAAGCCAGTCCATAATGAGCAAAAAGACTTTCGATAAGTTGTGGTGCAACAAGGCCTCAAGGCCAGTCCTGACTCCCATTCGTACTAAACTGAGAACATACACAAAGGAACTGATTCCAGTAATCGGCAGTGCTACCGTAAAGGTCTCCTACGATTGGAGCGGTGCACAATTTACTACTCTGGGTGGTACCGGGCGATGGCCCCACGCTGTTCGTCAGGAGCTGGCTGGGAAAGATATGCTGGAACTGGAACGATGTCCGAGCGCTCTCGTGGGTCGACGAAACTTCATGTGCCCAAGTCCTAAACAAATTCCCCTCACTGTTCGAACCGGGCATTGGGAAGTTCCAAGGAGCAAAAATGCAGAACCACCTGATTCCGGGGGCGCGACCCATCCATCACAAGGCGAGAGCAGTACCGTACATGATGAGAGGGTGGAGATCGAGCTGGACCGGCTGCAATGAGAGGGCATCATATTGCCGATCGACTTCAACGAGTGACCAGTCCGATTGTTCCAGTCCTCAAGGGAGATGGCACCATCAGAATCTGTGGTGATTACAAAGTAACTATCAATCATTTTTCCCTGCAGGATCAATACCCACTACCAAAGGCAGATGACCTATTTGTGACGCTGGCAGGAGGAAAAATATTCACGAAGCTGGACTTGACCTCGGCCTACTTGATGCAGTAGCTGGAGGAATCATCGAAGGGCCTCACCTGCATCAACACATACAAAGGTCTCTTCATTTATAACAGATGCCCGTTTGGGATTCGATCAGCCGCGGCGATATTCCAGAGGAACATGGAAAGCTTGCAGAAGTCGGTCCCGCGCACCCTGGTCTTCCAGGATAACATTTTGGTTACAGGTCGGGACACCGTCGAACACCTGCAGAACCTGGAGGAGGTTCTTAGTCGGCTTAATCGTGTGGAGCTCAGGTTAAAACGCTCAAAGTGCATTTTCCTGGTGCCTGAAGTGGAGTTCCTGGGGAGAAGGATCACGGCGCACGGCATCAGGCCCACCGATTCGAAGACGGAGGCAATCAAGAACGCACCGAGGCCACAGAATGTGACGGAGCTGCGGTCGTTTCTCGGACTCCTGAACTACTTTGGTAACTTCTTACCATGATTAGCACACTGCACTCTTTACTGCATACAGGAGATGAATGGGTATGGGGTAAAAGCCAAGAAAATGCCTTTGAGAAAGCTAGGAAACTGTTATGCTCAAAGAAATTGCTTGTGTTGTATGATCCATGTCAGCGTTTGGTACTAGCATGTGATGCGTCATCATATGGTGTCAGGTATGTATTGCAACAAGCTAATGAATCTGGGAAATTGCAACTGGTTGCTTATGCACATAGAAGTCTAAGGCTGAGAGGGCCTACAGCATGATCAAAAAAGAAGCATTAGTGTGTGTTTATAGGGTAAAGAAAAGCATCAATATCTATTTGGGCTCAAATTTGAATTGGAAACCGACCATAAGCCACTTACATTCTTCTTTTCTGAAAGTAAGGGGATAAATACGAATGCATCGGCTCGCATCCAGAGATGAGCGCTCACGTTGTCCGCATACAACTACGCCATCTGCCACAGGCCTGGCACAGAAAACTGTGCTGATGTTCTCAGTAGGATACCATTGCCCACCACAGAGGTGGAGATGGCACAACCCATAGATTTGGTTATGGTAATGGAAGCATTCGAGAGTGAGCAATCATCCGTTACCGCTTGACTGATTAGAAACTGGACAAACCAGGACCCCCTACTGTCCTTAGTAAAAAACTGTGTGCTCCACGGGAGTTGGTCTGGTGTCCTGTTAGAGATGCAGGAGGAAATAAAGCCGTACCAGCGGCGCAGAGATGAAATGTGCATACAGGCAGACTGCCTCCTGTGGGGTAATTGGGTAGTGGTACCAAAAAAGGGCAGGGACACTTTCATTAGTGATCTCCACAGCACCCACCCAGGCATTGTAATGATGAAAGCGATAGCCAGATCCCACGTGTGATGGCCTGCTTTCGATGCAGACTTAGAGTCCTGCGTGCACAAATGTAACACATGTTCACAGTTAAGCAATGTACCTAGGGAGGCATCACTAAGTTTAAGGTCTTGGCCCTCCAAACCGTGGTCCAGGTTCCATGTCGAGTATGCAGGCCCATTCTTGAGTAAAATGTTCCTTGTGGTTGTAGATGCCTACTCCAAATGGATTGAATGTGAGATAATGTCAGCAAGCACGTCCGCTGCCACCACTGAAAGCCTGCGGGCCATGTTTGCCACGCACGGCCTGCCTGTTGTCCTTGTGAGTGACAGTAGGCCGTGCTTCACCAGTGCCAAGTTCAAAGAGTTCATGACCCGCAATGGGATCAAACATGTCACTTCTGCTTCATTTAAACCAGCGTCCAATGGTCAGGCAGAGCGAGCAGTGCAAACAATCAAGCACAGTTTGAGGAGGGTAACTGAAGGCTCACTGCAGTCTCGCCTATCCCGAGTCCTGCTTAGTTACCGCATCAGACCCCACTCACTCACTGGGGATCCCCCTGCTGAACTGCTCATGAACAGGGCAATTAAGACAAGGCTCTCATTAGTCCACCCTGATCTACATGAACAGGTAGAGAGCAGGCGGCTTCAACAGAATACATATCATGATCGTGCAAATGTGTCATGCGAAATCGAGATTAATGATCCTGTTTTTGTGTTAAACTATGGACAAGGTCCCAATTGGCTTCCCGGCATTGTCGTGGCCAAAGAGGGGAATAGGGTGTTTCAGGTCAAACTTTCAAATGGACTCAGGAAACACTTGGACCAAACCAAACACAGATTCATGGACTATCCAGAACAACCCACAATAGACTCTACCTTTTTCGACCCTCCACCACATACACAAATGGCAACCGACCCAGCGGTTGACCACGAATCAGAACCCATCATCCGCAGCAGCCCAGCAGGACTCACCACGCTCAGCAACCCAGCAAGGCCAGCTGTGCAGCAGCCCAGCGAGGGCCCAACAAACGACTCACCAAAACTAGCATTTGCACCGAGATGATCAACCAGGAAAGGAAGGCCCCAGATCGACTCACATTGTAAATAGTTACACTATTGACTTTGGCGGGGAGTGTTTTTATATATGTAAACCTGTAAATACCATGTTTAACCACCAGAGGGATCAACCCCTGGAGTTCCAAGGGATCCTACAGATGGTAGCTTCGCACCATTGGCTCCTCAGCCAAGCACATACACCAAATGTCTGAACCTGCGGTTTCTCTCGGATTGAGCAGGATTACTATTGCAACAACACATCATCAGTAGGGTAAAACTAACCTGTCTCACGACGGGTTTTGCTGAAGTGAATAGGGAAAGTGTATTCCCTCTGGGTTGGGAAGTCAGCGACAAAGGATCATCAATTTAAAACTGTTGCAAAATTAGTGAGGAGAGAGGCTAGAAGAAATGTAATTATGCAAATGAGCATGGAATGTTTTACTACAAGGAGTGGTTGCGAGAGATTCTATTGCAACTTTTAAGTGGATAAATATTTAGAAGTAGAGGAAGAAAGAAGGAAATGGAGAGAGAGCAGGATAGTGGGGTTAGTTTTAGATTAGTCTAGCAAAGAACTAACACAGGCACAAATGAGCTGAATGGCCTCCTTCCATACTGTAAATTTCTATAGTTCTATAACGTTTTGAAGTTAGAAATAAAGAATAAACCAGAATTCAGGTTTTAAAATTTGTTTTACATCATTTGTTTGTGCTGAAACTTCAGAATTTCAATTTCCCTTGAGAGAGCATCAAATATGCACCTTAGCAGTATGTGGGAGCTTTCAACAGTTTACTGTAAATCTGTCTAACATGTACCCTAAGTCCAAAAATGAAAAGATGTAGATGCTCCTGTGACTGACAGATGTGGAATTTTAAAACTTGAAGACTGCTTGAGAAATGAGTAATGAGTAATGATTACTGCAGCTGAGAACAACATTTTGAAGCAATTTATTTATTGCTTTGAACCTAAAAAGATTTGGGGGGAGAAATTGGCCTCCTTTGCGCTTCCTGTTAGCGTGTCCGTGGGGTGATATGGGGACACTACCGGCTTTCCGACCGGGCGCGGCGAGAGTACCGACGTCCACAAACTTCCCTTGCAGCGGTAACCCAAGAAGCCATGATCTCAAGTGCCCCGGAGATCGGGATGTCTTCCGGTGGGCAGCACCCTGGTACCAGCCCGGATGTTAACACAGGCAGCTGTTGGAGGCACTGTGAGGTCGGCCGGCCGCTTG
Source organism: Pristiophorus japonicus (assembly GCF_044704955.1). Lineage (NCBI taxonomy): Eukaryota > Metazoa > Chordata > Chondrichthyes > Pristiophoridae > Pristiophorus > Pristiophorus japonicus. The sequence goes on along the minus strand of NC_091977.1, from coordinate 366,756,323 downwards.
GGGAGCGGTAGTTAAAGGGATTGCCGGAGAGGTAGGGAAAAATGTTTTATCAACCTGATGTGCAATTTTAAAAATGTTATGATTGATCCGCTGCACTCTGCTAGAGTGTTTGGGGCTGACCGCCGCAGATTGCAGGTGCCGTCGGCGAGCAGTCCATCCGTTTTCACGCAGAGCCTGCAGCAATTGCCCTTCCCTTTAAGGGAGTGAAGGAGCCGATGATCCCAGCAGCGCTGCACTGGATATTGTGTCGCGCTCTGCTGCTAGCGCCCCTCTTGCCCGATTTAGCACTCCAAGGGAAGTGGTGGCGCTTTATTTAGCGTTCCACTTCCCTCCTGGTGCGCTAAACCGGAAGTTCACGTCCACTACAACACGATAGCACCCGCCGATTCTTTTGCGTACCCACAAAGGTTATTGCCCCAAACGGGGCGCTTTGCAATTTCTACCCCTTGGACTTGCTTCAGAATGCTTGTGGGATTGTTTGACCACCGAGAGATTGTGCGGCCCCATTTCCTAAACAGTGAGAGCTTTGCAAGAACAGGACCCATGAAGAACTTTGTGAGGAGATGTGTACTAGAAGAATGCATTTCACCAAAGGGGCTATAGGCAAGCTCTGTCAGCTAGAAGATGAGGACAGTTATCTGCCCAGATAGCTCTCTTTGTGGCTATGATGGCTACAACTGTACTCAACTGTTATGGTGGCAGGTCATTTCAGGTAGGCACGGGGAATCTTGTAATATCACCCAAGGTGCTTTGTGGGCCTGTGCTTGTTAGGTGAGTGATGCATTATTTAGCATAGCTGGGGAATTAAAACAGTTTGGTATTGCAGCAAGGCAGCAGCAGAATAGCGTCATCTAGTTTGCTGGCTTTTTCCAGTTGATGTGGTATATTTGGACTTTCAGAAGGCGTTCGACAAGGTCCCACACAAGAGATTGATGTGCAAAGTTAGAGCACATGGGATTGGGGGTAGTGTGCTGACATGGATTGAGAACTGGTTGTCAGACAGGAAGCAAAGAGTAGGAGTAAATGGGTACTTTTCAGAATGGCAGGCAGTGACTAGTGGGGTACCGCAAGGTTCTGTGCTGGAGCCCCAGCTGTTTACATTGTACATTAATGATTTAGATGAGGGGATTAAATGTAGTATCTCCAAATTTGCGGATGACACTAAGTTGGGTGGCAGTGTGAGCTGCGAGGAGGATGCTGTGAGGCTGCAGAGCAACTTGGATAGGTTAGGTGAGTGGGCAAATGCATGGCAGATGAAGTATAATGTGGATAAATGTGAGGTTATCCACTTTGGTGGTAAAAACAGAGAGACAGACTATTATCTGAATGGTGACAGATTAGGAAAAGGGGAGGTGCAAAGAGACCTGGGTGTCATGCTACATCAGTCATTGAAGGTTGGCATGCAGGTGCAGCAGGCGGTTAAGAAAGCAAATGGCATGTTGGCCTTCATAGCAAGGGGATTTGAGTACAGGGGCAGGGAGGTGTGCTACAGTTGTACAGGGCATTGGTGAGGCCACACCTGGAGTATTGTGTACAGTTTTGGTCTCCTAACCTGAGGAAGGACATTCTTGCTATTGAGGGAGTGCAGCGAAGGTTCACCAGACTGATTCCCGGGATGGCGGGACTGACCTATCAAGAAAGACTGGATCAACTGGGCTTGTATTCACTGGAGTTCAGAAGAATGAGAGGGGACCTCATAGAAACATTTAAAATTCTGACGGGGTTAGACAGGTTAGATGCAGGAAGAATGTTTCCAATGTTGGGGAAGTCCAGAACCAGAGGTCACAGTCTAAGGATAAGGGGTAAGCCATTTAGGACCGAGATGCGGAGGAACTTCTTCACAGAGAGTGGTGAACCTGTGGAATTCTCTACCACAGAAAGTTGTTGAGGCCAATTCACTAAATATATTCAAAAAGGAGTTAGATGAGGTCCTTACTACTAGGGGAATCAAGGGGTATGGTGAGAAAGCAGGAATGGGGTACTGAAGTTGAATGTTCAGCCATGAACTCATTGAATGGCGGTGCAGGCTAGAAGGGCCGAATGGCCTACTCCTGCACCTATTTTCTATGTTTCTATGTTTTTACGTTTCTATGTTTCAAGGTCTATGGTGCAATAGATTTTCTTTGCTTTAACAGCTCCGACAGTTATCCCTTTCAACTTGCTCAACAGAAAGGGGTTCCACTTCCTGAATGTACAGATTATGTGTGACAATATTCTATGGATCCTCCATATCAACACCTGAAGTTTGCCACAATGTATTCCTCCTTTGGAATGTGGCCCTGCTAGGAGTGCTGCAGCGATGCGCTTGACGACATAAGAACATAAGAAATAGGAGCAGGAGAATGCCATGCGGTCCCGTGAGCCTGCTCTGCCATTCAATAAAATCATGGCTGATCTGATAATGGACCCTGCTCCACTTCCCTGCCCACTCTCCATAACCCTTTACTCCCTTATCGTTTAAAAATCTGCCTATCTCCACCTTAAATATATTCAATGACCCAGCCTCCACAGTTCTCTGGGGCAGAGAATTCTATAGATTTACAACCCTCTGAGAGAAGAAATTTCTCCTCATCTCAGTTTTAAATGGGCGGCCCCTTATTCTAAGACTATGGGCTAGATTTTCCACATATTTTGCATGGGTAACGCAAATTAACATCCATTTTACTGCTGAAATGACGTATAACACCCATATATAACACATTTAGCCACAAAATGGAAACTGACAGACATTTTTCGGAAACTTATCGTCGAGCGTTACTTTCCCCATGTGCGTAACGCCAAGAAAAAAATAATACCACCTGCCAACTTTTTTGGGCGGAATCATCAGAATGGGCGAAATCAACAACCATAATATCGGCCAGCATTACTTTCCACACGGAATTAACGGCAAGGTTCAATAATACCGCCAGCCCATTTTTTTTGTCGTAAAGAGCACATTTGGCAAAACGAATGCCCAGGAGATCGGCCACTGTCACTTTCACCAGCTCGCTCACAAATCGCCTACAATATCGCTCGCCCAAAAAAACGTCCGGAAAAAGTGGAACTGTTCTGAACTAAAGCCAGTGGTGTGGGTGCCATTTTTAAAATCGCAGGTCGCTTCATTCAAAAGGCTGCTTCAACTTCGGGGGAGTTTGGATTGACTGGAATTCTTCTCAGATGAAGTGAACATATCAATAGACATATTTTCAGAGTCTGGACTATCGGGGGTTTAATCTAGGTGTACGTTAGTGAGGAAATTATTGCTTCTGATCAACCGCTATAATACTTTCATTGCAATGGGGACAGCCATTTCTCAGCCTGCATCGATTAATACACAGACGCTGCAGAGTGCAGATGGCTCAATGTGTGATGCACATCATTATGTGCCCAATTTAAGATGTGCAAGAATGAGGAGGAGGATGAGGAGGAGGGCCAGACCATACACACCCCGCACGTACAGGGAAAAGAGGCCTTACCTTGACGTGTCCGACCACACCTGCCTTTGGAGACTGCGCTTCCACAAGGTGGTGATCAATTAAATATGTGAGCTCATCAGGCCACATATGCAGCCTGCCATCAGGACATCAGTGTCGGTCGAGGTCAAGGTCACCGTGGAACTGTCTTTCTACGTGTCCAGTTCTTTTCGGGCCTCCGTGTTCGAGGTTTCCCCTCTGTCTCACCATGCAACCCATTGCTGCATTAGACAGGTCACGGAGGTCCTGTACCCGCGAAGGATGGACTTTATCAGCCTCCCCATGACCAAGGAGTCTCAGACTGACAGAGCTGGAGATTTCTACCGCATTGCGTAGTTGCACTCACATCGCCATGCAGCCACCTTCTCAGGACCCAGAGCTTTTTCGTAACAGAAAAGGATTTCACTCCCTGAAGGTCCAAAAAGTTGTCGACCACAACCAGATCATAATGGCAGTGAATGCCAAATGTCCAGGCAGCTTCGATGAGGCTCACAACCTGCGTGAGAGCGCTGTCTCTGACACCTTTAAGAGTCAGCCACAAGGACAATGCTGGATGCTTGGTGATAACCGAAATGGCCGAGCCACCTGGCTGATGAACCTCCTGCGTGACACCCACACCAAGGCCAAGATGCGATATAACCAGAGACACAGAGATACACGCAATGCTGTCCAAAAAACAATAACTCTGCTTAAGCAGCGCTTCAGATGTCTGGAGCACTCAGGAGGGGAGCTACAATACAACCCTGAGCAAGTAGGTAAATTCATGGTCGTGTGCTTCATGCTGCACAATCTGGCTATCAGGAGGGGCCAAGACTTGCAAGAAGGGACTGAAGCTCCACCTCAGCAGAGAGAGGAAGAGGATGACGAGGGGCTGGACGCTGACGTTGGGCCAGACAGTCAGGCTGGCTATGCAACTAAGCCCATGACCCCCTCCAGACCGCAGGAAAAGGCCCATGGTGGTTGCATAGCTGCAAGACTCTTACGTGAGGAGCTGGTATCTGAACGATTTGCCTGAAAGAACTGCTGCCTGTGCGCAGCTCAGACATCAATGGTGCCCATCAGCTTGGTGCCAGTTAAAGTTTACGTTGATTGAAGTTACGTTTTATTTAACCCTTTCATGTTAAGGAATCACCGGTGTTTAACGGTGCAGCTATCTGAGACAATGCGCAACAAGGTTATGTTCAATAAAAAAAAATGTTATACCAACAATGGACTGAAATCATAAGTATCACAGGCAAAAACACCCAACCCCTGCCCACACCCCACTTTTTCCACCATTTATATCAATCAAATGTTTAACATGTCTAGTAACACAGAACACAAATGCAAAGCAGGAGGGTGGTCCTCTCCCCCCATATTACAACAAATTGCATACACCCAGATGGAGATATAACACAGTCATCATCTGCAGACAAGCACCTCACTTTCTTTCCCCCCTCCCCTTCTTCTCCCCACCTCTAATGCTTACGCTCCTCGCTCCACGGCGCCTGGCCGAGGAGCTCCTCAGGCGATGCCTCATTCGGGGGGATGAAGGCAGAGGCGGTGGTTGCATGGATACAGGAGCAGGGGGTGCCGAGGGGGAAACATTCTCTGATGCAGAAGCAGGATCTTGATCCTTCCTCTCATCTGTCTTTTGCATAGGTGGTGCGGAATCGAGGGGTGGAGTGCCGCGCTCTGGGACCACTGGGAGGCCTGCGCCAGCAGTGTTCCTGACTATCACATCCAGGGCCTCCGCCATCCGCCACACGAACTCAGTCTTGGTGGCCAGCTGTCGGGATATGCCCCCCACTGCTTCGATGAGTTGGTCACCAATGTCTACAGTCCTCTTGGACAACTGTACCATTACTCTGATCCATGTGGCGTTCATGGACCAGACCTGCCGCGTCCACGAAGCCTCCTCGGTGTCGACGCCGTCCTGGTGACAAATGGGGTGCTCTGATGCAAGGTGCTTGGGGCCGATACCTCCAGAGTGGAGGCAGGAATGACTGGAAGAGCACTAGCTAGCCTTGGGGTGGAATGGCTTCTGGAGCATGACGATGCAGGTTCCTCAAAGTCCGCCTTTTCATCCGTGGAGAACAGACCCAGCGGATTGACGGGTGAGAATCGGAGCTCCTCCGCAACAGATGTAGGATCGTCCGGAGAGTTGGGCCTCGTGCCCCCACCTTCTGGCCTCTGTGGTCTTGCCTGTGGCCACGCTGCTGGCTGAGCTGCAAAACGCAAATGAGGTTATTAGAGGAGAAGTGGGTGCTAGGGTCACAAGGTGAGTCCAGTGCTACACACAGCATATGCATGACAAAAGCACCACCGCTATCAAAATCATCAGAGATATCACATTTCCTGACCATCAACACATTTGAATTACAATGATTTTCATGAGGCCAGCATTATTTCTAGGACAATTTTAGAAACCATCTATCATATATGATTGTTTGGATATGAGTGGGTGTGGCATCTATTGACTTTACATCACACAATGGTGTAAACTTTACTCACGTGGCATCACTTCAGGGTCTGCAGATGCTTCCGTGGCTGTCCGGGTGTGCTTCCCCACGAGTGTGAGCACCAGCCCCTCCATGTCATTGATGTCGCTGGGGACTGGTGGCCCCCCACCCGTTCGCCTCTGCATGGACCTCATCATCGATAGCTTCTTCTGTAAAAGGTGACAGAACGACATGGCATGAGATTATTGCATGATATCATTGCTAGATACTGTCACAGAGACTGATACAACACATAACCGACAGATGTAATCATGATTATTATGATAATTATCATTCTTTACTTAAAGACATACACCGGGACCGCAGGCTTTGAGTACAACTTTCCCGGTAAATGTGAAAGATCTCACATCTGATGATAGTCACTCATGACTGTTACAAATCAAATTATATAAATATATAAGTACATGTAAATAAATATAATACTCTTGCGGATCCCACAAGGCCGATCCAACGTTTGCGGCATTGGTTGCCCTCACGCATCTCGTTGGTCACCGATGAGACCACCTCTGCTATCTCAGTCCATGTCGTCTGGTTGGCCTTTGGGGTGGGCTTCCCACGCTCTTGCTATGTCAAACCACCTCAGCGTAACTCGACCTCCTGAAGGAGGGAGGCATTTGCCTTGTCCGAGAACCTCATCGCTCTTTTGCATCCTCCAATGTGCTCCTCTCCCAGCTCACTGCTCTCGCCAGCGTCAGTCTCCACAGCGTGCTGTGATGCCTCATCTTCTCCCTCCATTATAGGCCAAATTCGGGCAAATATGTGGCTCGTAACAGCTAATTTTTGTTTTCCAATTTGCTATAAAGCTGAAAACTCTCCCTCCATCCTCCCAAAGCAGCCACACCACAACCACACATGCCTTCATTCCCTCTCAGCTCTCTCTCTCTTTGTTGTAGGGTGTGGTGGCTGGGGTCAGGTTCACCTCTGACCTTCTGAGTGGTTCGAATCGCTCCCACTCCCTGGGTTCTAGACTTTGGATTTATTTGGGGGATGTGACAAAGTGCGAGAGTCAACTGGTTTGGTGAAAGAACTTTGATTTTATTAAGGACAAGAAAATACAATGTCAAACTTGTAATCATTCAAATAAAGAACACTATAATCACACATTCAAAGGGGTTACAGAAATAATACACCTCCTACCTCCCAATGCCTAACTCTGGCTAGGTCATACTCAGGGCAAACAGGGACTATGCTCACCAATTCTTTATTGTCAGTTGGCGGTGGTTCGCGATTTCAGGGTTCGCTGGACTCTGTAGGTTCTGCTTGCCGTACCCCGAACGTCGTTGAAGACTTCTCACTGCGTAGTCTCCAGTTGGGTGGTGTCCGCTGATGCGGTAGGCCACGTGTTGGACTTATGGGGTGAGTACCGCTTTCTTCTGCTAGAAATAGGTTTTAAAGTCTTTTTAGGTAATGTTTCACCTGTTGGTATCTAGGACTAGATTGTAGAGTGGAACCTTTCGAATCTTCGGTCTCTTCTTGAGGAGTTTTGTTCTTAGAATTTATCGAACGTGGCGCTTTCGGTGTTACTACGTTGGTTGTAGTCAGTTGTTACAGCGATGGCGATGCCCAGAAGTATTTGGGCTGCTTTCTGCCATGATGATGTTCTTCCTTCTTCTTTTCGGTAGCAGGGCAGTGTAGCCCCGGGAGTGTCGTCGAGGCTGGAGAGGCTTGTTAAAACTGCTGCGATGGTCTCTCTCTCTCCTTCTTGATGCTCTATGATGCTATGCACTTAATGCTGCACCTCCGATGCCTAAAAACCTTCGTTAACCAGAGCCCCAGTTATACTTTGGGAGCTGTTCTAATCTTTGTGCCATATCAGCCCAGATTCTTTGTTTAATTTTTGGCGGGCTTGATATCACTTTGTCATATTTTGGCGGGCCCATTAATGTTAATTAACATTAATGTTAATCTGTCTCGGATGTGTCGATCCTTTAAATTTATTTCTTGATCGGGAAAAACTAGCTTTGGTGTTTGCAATGTCTGCCTAGGCCTGGGTTTTCCATGTGGGCTGGATGTGCCTTTGTCATTATGTATACGCTGGATGGGTTTCCTGCTCAGAGTGATGGCTGGCTATCTCTGGGTTGATTGTTGCTATGTTATGTCTCCCGTGGAGAAGGTTCTTCGAGTTTACACAATTCCCTCGACAATTTGTTTAGCTTCAATGCCTCAGACGGTTTCTATACTCAAAACTGGTTTCTTTGAAGGATAGTTATCCTTTAGTTCTTAGCCCTTTCCACACGGACCCAATCTGCCTTGTAAAATCCCAATTTAGATTAAAACTAGGTTTCCTCTATGTGCACTTCAGGATCTCAAACTTTCTGGGTGATATTTCCAAATTAAATTTCCTTTCCAATGAGTCCAAACATGGGAGGGGGGAGAGGCTTTCCCATGAATTTTGCAACCCTACACTGTCTCCTCATATGTGCATGTCATGATGACCCTTGACCTATTGAATCCCGGGAATCAAGCATTGTCATGCCATTGCTAAGGACAGCGACACTTTACGGCAGAAGTTTAGAAAGATTTAACGCTACCATCCATTTCATATTGCTTGCGGTAATGCCCAATTTCAAAATGGAGACGAAGTGCTTTGAGAATGGGCGAGAAGCCAGCGATCTGAAAACCCATTTTTACCGCCCATGCGGGAAATAATGCCCACTTTTGGGCGATATGCAAAAAGTGTAAAATCTAGCCCTATTTTCCCATAATTTTAGTTTCCTCTATAAGTGGAAATATCTTCTCTGCATCCACCTTATCGAGCCCCCTCATTATCTCATAAGTTTCAATAAGATCACCTCTTATTCTTCTGAACTACAATGAGTATAGGCCCAACCTACTCAACCTACATTCATAAGTCAACCCCCTCATCTCCAGAATCAATCTAGTGAACCTTCCCTGAACAGCCTCCAATGCAAGTATATCCTTGCTTAAATACTAAAATTGCACGCAGTAACTCTAGGTGTGGTCTCACCAATACCCTGTACAGTTGTAGCAGGACTTATCTGCTTTTATACTCTATCCCCCTTGCAATAAAGGCCAACATTCCATTTACCTTCCTGATTACTTGCTGTACCTGCATACTAACGTTTGTGTTTCATGCACAAGGACCTCCAGGTCTCTCTGTACTGCAGTGCTTTGCAATTTTTCTCCATTTAAATTATAATTTGCTTTTCTATTATTTCTGCTAAAGTGGATAACCTCACGTTTTCCCACATTATACTCCACCTGCCAACTTTTTGCCCACTCACTTAGCCTGTCTTTATCCTTTTGCAGATTTTTTGTGTCCTCCTCACAATTTGCTTTCCCACCCATCTTTGCATCATCAGCAAGCTTGGCTACATTACACTTGGTCCCTTCATCCATGTCATTAATATAGATTGTAAATATTTGAAGACCCAGCACCGATCCCTGCGGCACCCCACTAGTCACTGTTTGCCAATCGGAAAATGACCTATTTATCCCGACTCTCTGTTTTCTGTTAGTTAGCCAATCCTCTATCCATGTTAATATATTGCCCCCAACCCCGTGAGATTTTATCTTGTGCAGTAGCCTCTTATGTGGCACTTTATCATATACCTTCTGGAAATACAAATATACCACATCCACTGGTTTCCCCTTGCATTCTCAAAAACTCGAGCAAATTTGTCAAACATGATTTCCCTTTCATAAAACCATGCTGGCTCTGCTTGATTAAATCATGATTTTCCAAATGTCCCGCGACTGCTTCCTTAATAATGGACTCCAGCATTGATCATTGCTAGATCATCAGGGTCTTAAAGGGGTGATTTTGTGCTTTGACAGGATCAGGAGGGGCTTTGTAACATGCTCCAACTCATGTGTGCCATATAGTTGGAGGCTACTGTGCCTTGCGCAACTTTAGGACTTGGGTACGAACATACCCAGGGAGTTAGCCCAACCCATTTTAGAGACACTATGGAAGAAAGCATCAGAATACATCAGAATGACTGTTACTCTGAGGACTGCTCAGTGACAACTGCAAAGAGTATCTGATCACTGAAGCATTCTCATCTATTTAATGCATTTGAGCTGGGAGTGAGAAAGTAAGTGATGCAGGGAATGACATAATGGATGTAGTGACAGAGGATGTTGTGGTGCAATCTAGGTCGAGGAACACATGGGTGGGTTTGATGACCACATCCTCTCCATCATACTCATCATAATACTGCTCGACATCATCATCATGATTATCGTTCTCCTCCTCCTCATCATCATCATCATCATTGTCATTATCATCATCATCTTTCTTCTCCTCAATCCCCCATTGTTGCGTTGAATCTGTAGGAAAGTAGAGTATAAGTTAAGAATGAGTGAGTGTTGGCATTAAGGTGATACAGAAGGTGGTGAGTTGCTTCACACGGTTGTCAAAGCAACTGTGCAAGTGTATACCCACTAACCTGTGCCACAAGCCGTGCTATCTCCAACAACTAGAGCAGGGTGCCTCAGCAAGAGTTCCATGGCCTGCTCCTCATAGGGAGTGGGTTCCTTAATGTCCAAAATGCCCCTTCTTCTAATATGCATTGTCATAAGTTTTTCCTGGAAGATTCGGTGAATTAGGTGAAGGCTAACAGTCTTGTTGATGGTATTGACACATTGATGTAAGCGATGTGGTGGTCAAAGTGGTTTTAGGATTGTGCAGGTAAGTAATTGCTGCTGGGAGTGATGGCTACATATACTGTAAGATCTTGAGTCAGTGCCTCCTTAACTAGTGTGAAGCGCTTACAGTGCAGCTTTTGATTTTAGAGAATGACAGGTGTGCGCAGGATGTGCAAGCAAGAAAAAGAAGTGTGGCCTCTGTGTTACCTCGCACTAACCTGGTCAGGTCATTGAACTTCTTGCAGAACTTGTCTGCAGTTCGGAGGGAGAGAAATTTGGCATTCAGTGCCAGTGCCATCTCCCTCTAAATAATACAAGCAGTCTCCCGCTTCCTTGCTCAATCTCCCCAAGGAGGGTTTGCAGGTCAGTCTCATTGCAAATGTGCACTCTTCGTTACAATGTCCATATCCGTGCCAGATCCTCCAGTACAAAACCTTCCTGGAAGTTGGGACAAGGCCAATGCAGCTATTAAGTGAGCCAAGCACGTTCCTACTTATCTGCTCTTACGCTATCCTATCTTTCTTTTCTCACTCTCTCTCTCACAAACACACATGCCCACAACCCCACGGTTTTAAAAGTAGTAGCCTGAAAAATATATTTGAAATTTTTCCTCTAGATCCTTTTAAAATTATTTTTTAAGGAACGGTTTGCCTTGTCTTTATTTTATTTATAATCTATTTGTAGTTTTAATATTTTAACATAATTTCTATCTGTTAAAATACAGTTGAGCGTCCTGAATCCGGCAACCTTGGGATCGTGGTCAAGCCGGTTTTTGTGTATTTCCGGACTTTGGATGTTTCTGATGTCCGACGTTTTTGATGTCGGAAGTCCGGAAACGTCGAGCCCAGATGTGGGTATTTCTGGATTTCGGAATGCCAGAAGCATGTCTTGAGTCTGGAAATGCCTGGGCCCAGGTTGCGATATTTCCAGTTTTTGGATGTCATCTTGTAGTTCTTCTCGCAAGCTTTGTAGTCAACGGTTCTTTGCAACGCATTGTAAGCCTCCCTCTCTGGTTTTTGCAACGCAGTACTCTGTAACTGTACTTAATGTGAGCTTCCCGGCCTGTATCATAAGAACATAAGAATATAAGAAATAAGAGCAAGAGTAGACCATACGGCCCATCAAGCCTGTTCCCCCATTTAAGACGATGTTAGCTGATCTGATCATGGACTCAGGTTTACTTACCTGTCCACTTCCCATAACCCCTTATTCCCTTATCAGTTAAGAAACTGTCTATCTCTGTCTTAAATGCATTCAATGTCCCAGCTTCCACAGCTCTCTGAGGCAGTGAATTCCACAGATCCACAACCCTCTGAGAAAAGAAATTTCTAATCTTAGTTTTCAATGAGCGGCACCTTATTCTAACATTATGCCCCCCTAGTTCTAGTCTCCCCCATCAGTGGAAACATTCTCTCTGCATCCATCTTGTCAAGCCCCCTTATAATCTTATACGTTTCAATAAGATCACTTCTCAATCTTCTGAAGTCCAATGAGTAGAGGCCCAACCTTCTCAACCTTTCCTCATAAGTCAACCCCCTCATCTCCAGAATCAACCTAGTGAACCTTCTCTGAACTGCCTCCAAAGCAAGTATATCCTTCGTAAACATGGAAAACCAAACTACACGCAATATTGCAGTTGTGGCCTGACTAATACCCTGTATAACTGTAGCAAGACTTCTCTGCTTTTATACTCCAACCCCTTTGCAATAAAGGCCAAGATTCCATTGGCCTGCCTAAATCACCTGTTGTACCTGCACACTAAACTTTTGTGTTTCATGCACAAGTACCCCCAGGTCCCGCTGTACAGCAGCACTTTGCAATCTTTCTCCATTTAAATAATAACTTGCTCTTTGATTTTTTTTCTGCCAAAGTGCATGACCTCACACTTTCCAACATTATACTCCATCTGCCAAATTTTTGCCCACTCACTTAGCCAGTCTATGGGCTAGAACCTCCACTTTATTTGTATGCTTAACACCCACTTAAAGCCCATTTTACCACTGAAATGATGTGTATAACACCCAGATATTGCCCATTTAGCCACAAAATGGAAACTGACGGGCATTTTTCAGAAACTTATCGCCGAGCGTTACTTTCCCCATGTGCTTAATGCCGGGAAAAAATAATACTGCCTGCTCACTTTTTTTGGACGGAATTATCAGAATCAGCGAAATCAACGCCCATAATATCGCTCAGCGTTAATTTCCGCACTGATTTAATGCCGTGATTCAGTAATACCATCCGCCCACTTTTTTTTAATCATAAAGAACCTATTTACCGAAACTAGCGGCCATGGGATCGGCCACTCTCACTTTCCCGACCTTGCACACATATTGCCCACAATATCGCTCGCCCAAAAACCTGCCCAGAAAAAGTGGAACTAACCGGAACTAATCACAGCGTTATGGACGGCATGTTCTATATCACACGTCGCATCCTTTAAAAGGCTGCTGTGCTTCAAGCTCAGGGGGAGTTCGGACGTACTCTGGAGGTCATTGGAGTTGATGTGAACATCCCTAAAAACATCTTGACCACACTGTGACCGATTGGAATTGAATAGATGTCTTCGTCGGGACATTCATTGTTTGTGATCAATCGGTGGAAATCAGAGAGCTACTGCAAAGGGGCCTGTTCTTTCTCACCCTTGCTTGGTGACCAATTACATGCAGCAGACTCGAGATCGCCGAAGTTACACTCCACAGCATTATGTGCCCAATGTCAGAAGTGACAGACTGATGAGGAGGACCAGACGTTACTCCCGCCGCAAGTACAAGGAGAAGCATTCTTACCTCAACTTGCCCGACACCACCTGCCTTCAGAGACTGCGCTTCCATAAAGAGGTTATCACTGAGGAATGCCAACTGCTAAGGGGAGATCTGCAGCCTGCCAGCACCATCAGTACTGCATTGTCTGTCGAGGTCAAAGTCACCACGGCACTGTCGTTCTACGCCTTGGGTTCTTTTCAGGCCACAGCTGGCGACATTTGCGGACTTTCTCAGCATGCCACACATTGCTGCATTAGACAGGTCACGCATACAGGAGGGACTTGATCAACTTCCCTAAGACCAGGGAGGCACAGAGTGAGAGGGCTCTAGGATGCTCCAGAATTGCAAACTTCCCCATGGTTCAGGGAGCAATAGACTGCATGCACATCGCGATGCAGGCACCTTTCAGAATGCAGAGATTTTCAGGAACCGTAAGGGATTCTACTGCCTGAATGTCCAACTGGTTGTTGACCACCAACAAATTATACTGTCAGTGAATGCTCAATTTCCGGGCAACATCCATGATGCTCATATTCTGTGTAAGAGCACTATATCTGACTTGTTTAACAATCAGCCACAAGGTCAATGCTGGATGCTTGAGGGCAAAGGATATGGCCTCAACATCTGGCTGATAACCCCACTGTCTGACCCCCACACTGAAGCAGAGTAGCGATAAACGAGAGCCACAGAGCCACTCACAATATTGTGGAGAAAACCATTGGAGTGCTTAAGCAATGTTTTAGATGCCTGGACCATGCAGGAAGCAAGCTCCAATACCACCCTGAGCAGGTAGCTCAATTCATGGTGGTGTGCTCCATGCTGCCCAACTTGGCTATCAGGAGAGGAAAAGAATTGCCTGATGAGTCTGACAGTCCACCTCATCAGAGAGCGGAAGAGGAGGACGAGGAGGCAGATACTGACATCAGCCCACACAATCATGCTGATGCTGAAGCCATGCCCCCGCCCCACTGTAGACCGCATGAGAGCACCCGTGGTGGCATAATAGCTGCAAGAGCCTTATGCCAGGAGCTCATCAATGAGCGCTTTGCCTGAAAGAACGTTGGTGTTATTTACAAGGCTGACACACTGCTGGGTGTGCAGGTGATACATCAATGGTGGGCATCACCTTGGCGACAGTTAAAGTTTAAGTTGATTGAAGTTAAGTGTAATTATACCCTTTGATGTTAAGGAATCACCAGCGAGTAATGGTGCAGCTATCTGAGCCAATGTGCAAAAAGGTTTTGTTCAATAAAAAACATTTAAACCGAATATTAGTCTGAAATCATCAGTATTTCTGTAAAAAAAACAACCCTTCCCCCTGCCCCCTCCCCCCACTTCTCCTCCCCACCTCTACCCTGTCCCCTTCCGCTCCTGACTCCAAGCTGCCTGGCCAAGGAGCTCCTCAAGCGATGCGTCATTGGGGGGAGGCTGATGGCCGAACCGCTGCTTGCACGGATATAGGAGAGGACGGTCCCGAGGTGGGAATGTGCTCCGAGCCAGAAGCAAGATGTTGCTCCTGGCTCACATGTGTGGTTGGGAATGGGGGTGCAGCACCTTGGGGTGCAGTGCTCCGCTCTGCGACCACTGGGAGCCCTTTGCCACCAGTGTTCCTGGCTGCCAGCTCCAGGGCCTCCACCATCCCTTCCATGTTATATTTTATTTGTTGGACAAAAACTCGGTGCCAACTATGTTCTTCTTGCTTAGTACACTTTTTGCTGCTGGTGAATCTCCCTCGTGCCTCCCACACCAGCCAAAAAAGCACACACCACAGCCACACACGCCTTCAGTCCCTCTCAGCTCTCTCTCTCTCTCTGGCTCCTCTTTTGCGCATGTCATGATGACCCTTGACCTCCTGAATCGCAGGAATCGAGTGTTGCCATGCCATTGCTTAGGACGGTGACACTTTACGGCAGAAGATCAAAAAAATTTGATACTGCAGGCCATTTCATATCGCTTGCGGTAACGCCCATTTTGAAAAATGGAGACTAGGAGCTTTGAGAATGGGCGATAAGCCAGCGGTCTGAAAAACCTTTTTTACCGCCCATGCCGGAAATAACATCCATTTTTGCGCGGCAAACACAAAAGTGGGAAATTGAGCTTTTTTGCAGATTTTTTATGTCCTCCTCACACATTGCTTTTCCTCTCATCGTTGTATCGTCAGCAAACTTCGCTATGTTACACTCATTCCCTTCTTCCAATTCATTAATATAGATTGTAAATAGTTGGGGTTCCAGCACTGACCCCTGCGGCACCCACTAGTTACTGATTGCCAACCCAAGACTGAACCATTTATCCCGACTCTCTGTTTTCTGTTAATTAGTCAATTCTCTATCTATGCTAATGTATTACCCGCAACCCCATGAAACATAGAAACATAGAAACATAGAAAATAGGTGCAGGAGTAGGCCATTCGGTCCTTCGAGCCTGCACTGCCATTCAATAACATCATGGCTGATCATTCCCTCAGTACCCCTTTCCTGCTTTCTCTCCATACCCCTTGATCTCTTTAGCCGTAAGGGCCATATCTAACTCCCTCTTGAATATATCCAATGAACTGGCATCAACAACTCTCTGCGGCAGTGAATTCCACAGGTTAACAACTTTCTGAGTGAAGAAGTTTCTCCTCATTTCAGTCCTAATTGGTCTACCCCTTATCCTAAGACTATGTCCTCTGGTTCTGGACTTCCTCAACATCGGGAACATTCTTCCCGCATCTAACCTGTCCAGTCCCGTCAGAATCTTATACGTTTCTATGAGATCCCCTCTCATCCTTCTAAACTCCAGTGAATAAAGGCCCAGTTAATCCAGTCTCTCCTCATACGTCAGTCCAGCCATCCCTGGAATCAGTCTGGTGAAGCTTCGCTGCACTCCCTCAATAGCAAGAAGGTCCTTCCTCAGATTGGGAGACCAAAGCTGAACACAATATTCCAGGTGAGGCCTCACCAAGGCCCTGTACAACTGCAGTAAGACCTCCCTGCTCCTATACTCAAATCTCCTAGCTATGAAAGCCAACATACCATTTGCCTTCTTCACTGCCTGCTATACCTGCATGCCAACTTTCAATGACTGATGAACCATGACACCCAGGTCTCATTGCATCTCCCCTTTTCCTAATCTGCCACCATTCAGATAATATTCTGCCTTCGTGTTTTTGCCCTCAAAATTAATAACCTCACATTTATCCACATTATACTACATCTGCAATGCATTTGCCCACTCACCTAACCTGTCCAATTCACCCTGCTGCCTCTGGGCATCCTCCTCACAGCTCACACTGCCACCCAGCTTAGTGTCATCTGCAAACTTGGAGATATTACACTCAATTCCTTCATCTAAATCGTAAATGTATATTGTAAAGAGCGGGGTCCCAGCACTGAGCCCTGCGGCACTCCACTAGTCACTTTTATCTTGTGCAGTTAACTTTTATGTGGCACCTTGTCAAATGCATTTTGGAAGTCCAAATACACCACATCCACTGGTTCCCCTTCATCCACCCTCTATCTTTTGCTACCCTCTTCAAATTTGAAAAGGAATGTACAGTATTCTTGCGCGCGGGAGGGGACTTTTGAGCGGGAGCTTGGTTGGTTCTGGCCAAAGAGACTTGTGTGCCGTGCAGAATTACTGCCGACCTAGGATCAGCAGTGCGGTGACTGTGAAGACCTGGCCAGGAACAGGTAGGATTGCCGTTTTTATTCTTGCAATTTTTGTCACCCTATAGTGGTTGGATTTCATTATTTAACTTTTCACTGGGCCCGGCTGGCAGCGGAAACGGTTTGACAGGGTGTCCGGTTTCCGGAACACTTTATGGATTCGGGACGACCCTGTCAACAATCGTCCCGGAGTCTGGATTACGGAACATTCCGGAATCTGGAACCCGGATTTTGGACATTCAACCTGTAGTGTAAAATGCTTTTATATTTTGTATCTATTGTCTCCTGGGCCCCATCTAAACAAAAAAGGTGTATATAATTCACTGAAAGAAGGCCTGAAGAATATTTTATCCATCAACTGAGACCTAGAAATATGAAGGAGAACTTGGTTGCATTATCGACATGATCAGGCCAATGTTGGATGTGACTTTCTACCATCAATACTGCTGGACAAGTTTTCTCACACATGCTGCAAGGCCTGGACAAGATAACTAATTCGTTGGACAGTATGGGTCAAAAAATTATATTATTGAGTCTCTTTTTGTCCCATTTTCCTAATTTTTTAATAAAAGTTATGTCGAGCATCTATCTGTAGTGTCAGATTATTTTTCTTATTTGAAAGAGTAGCCTCAGGTATCTCATCTCACAAGTGTAACATTTCAAAGAAGCATATATATGGTGCAAAAAATTGTGAATGACTTACATAACTACTTAACTTTTGACTTATCATTAAAATATCTGATTGATTAAATGCAAACAATTAAAAGCAACAAAAAGTACCAATGAGGAATTAATAACTGGATGAAAGCCAAGCAAGCAAATTCCTCAATTCGTTTTCAATAAAACCATCCATGAACCAGAAAATTTCTAAAAACTGACCAATAAAATCAGTCAAATAATTTCTTCACACCATTTTCAGGCAACATTTTGCACACAGCTAGAAGAACTTTTATAAATAACAAATATATAAAAATGTGAAATTCTACAAAAAAATCACTAAACTGTACCTTAAACCACTGCTCAAAAATGCCTACAAGATGTTTCTCCCACATAAGCTTATTTTTCTATCCAGTGCATGGAGCGTGAGTTAAATATTTCCTATTTACTTTGGGTGGTCGGTATCTCTAGTTCTTACGGAAAAACTTTGTCTGTATGAGAGAGATGCATCATGGAAGTTGGACTTTTCACCTGTCACCTTTGAACTACAAAATCTAGAGTGCACCATAACAACCTGCAGTGTCCCATGACAACCAAGCAGAAAAGTCTTGAAATAAGATCAACATTTTTTGTTTCCTGCATTTTACATAATTTTAGCTGTCAATTAAAATTCTATATTAATAGCAATGTTTGGGATGATTTGTTTAATGGAAAAAGGCACTTCAAACCAGATTCATTCAGTTAGCCAGGCCCACAGTGCACTGATTGATCACCTGTTCAAGAGCGGGTCAGCATAAAAATGACATAAATCATAGATAGAGTCATTATGGCACAGAAGCAAGCCATTCAGTCCATCAAATCCAGGTCATTACCAATCACTGCATTAAAATGTTCTTCCTAACATCCTCCCTGTATCTCTTGCACAAAACCTTCAATCTGTGTCCCTTAGTTCTTATACTATCAGCTTATGGGGACAGCTTGTAAGAACATAAGGACTTAAGAAGTAGGAACAGGAGTAGGCCATACGGCCCTCAAGCCTGCTCCGCCATTCAATAAGATCGTGGCTGATCTGATCATGGAATCAGCTCCACTTCCCCGCCCGCTCCCCATAACCCCTTATCCCCTTATCCTTTAAGAAACTCTCTATTTCTGACTTAAATTTATTCAATGTCCAGCTTCCACAGCTCTCTGAGGCAACGAATCCCACAGATTTACAACCCTCTAAGAGAAGAAATTTCTCCTCATCTCTGTTTTAAATGGGCGGCCCCTTATTCTAAGATCATGCCCTCTAGTTCTAGTCTCCCCCATCAGTGGAAACATCCTCTCTGCATCCACCTTGTCAAGCCCCCTCATAACCTTATATGTTTCGATAAGATCACCTCTCATTCTTCTGAATTCCAATGAGTAGAGGCCCAACCTACTCAAACTTCCTCATAAGTCAACCCCCTCATCCCTGGAATCAACCTAGTGAATCTTCTCTGAACTGCCTCCAAAGCAAGTATATCCTTTCGTAAATATGGAAAACAAAAGGGCTGTTACCAGGCATCCCTTTCTGATTGTCACTTTGATTACTCTTGAGCACTCTGTTAATGGGTGTCAATGGCCCCATCCCGAGATGCATTGTCCACCGTGATGGCGTAAATGTCCGTTCAACCTGCCATTGTCTCTGTTGAAGACCCACTCTAGAGTCTGTTGCTGCCTGGGTGGTGTCAAATTGCCCTTGCCTGCCTGCGGGGTTCTGAGTCGTGTTTACAATGTTAACTCCCTGATCCATTGCCACGTTGGAGTCAGAGTTGTACGCAAGTATTACCTTGCTTTCCTCCTCCCCCGCCATGGAGGTCTGAGCCATCACCGCCACCGCTTCCAAGGTCAAGTCCTTGGTCTCGATTAGCTTTCTGAAACTCCTGACATGACCAATGCCCTCAATAAAGAAATCACTTAACATCTCCCCCCTGCAGGCATCTGTGAACTTAAAGAGGCTGGCCAAGCGCCAAAGATCTGCAACGAAGTCCGGTCTGCTCTGTCCTTCCCGACATCAGTGTTTATAGAATCGGTGTCGGGCCATGTGTATACTGCTCGCTGGTTTGAGGTGCTCACCGATCAGTTTGCTGAGCTCTTCAAAGGTTTTGTCCGCCGGCTTCTCGGGTACGAGCAGGTCTTTCATCAGCGCGTATGTCTTAGGTCCACAGCTGGTCAGCAGATGCGCCCTTCGCTTGTCAGCCGCTGCATCTCCCAGCCAGTCCTTCATGACAAAATTCTGCTGGAGCCTCTCAATGAAATCGTCCCAGTCCTCACCAACACAGTACTGTTCCTCTGTGCTACCGGTGGCCATTCTCGTGAGTCATTGATTCCCGTTTCTCGTTGCCAAATGTAATATCCTTACACACTACTATAAATACACACGAGGCACATTCTGCAGACAAGGTCACTCTGTGACCTGTACCTTTATTCACAGGATCAAGAAGTGATGACCCTGCGTGGGACCTCCCTTTATATACCTGGATGACCAGGTGAGGAGTGTCTCCCACAAGTTCACCCCCCGTGGTCAAGGTGTGCATTTCTTAGGTGTATACAGTATGCAGTGTTGTTATGAAGGTTACAATTACATGAAGGTTACATACATGATATCGGAGAGGTCAAATAGATCAGAGTTACCACAGCCATTGTGCACATCACGTGCTTATCAGGGACTCCACCGTTGAGTGCATGCCAGGCATCGCCGGTGGAGTGAAGACCAGGGCATCACTGGAGGATTGCAGACCCAAGTGTCATCAGAGGGTTGCAGGCCCGAGCGTTGCCAGTAGGAAGGCTCATACATGAGGGCGAGTAGTGAAGGTAAGGCCCAAACCTGGGATTGGAGCTGGTCAAAGGCTCACTGTAATTCAGATCACTGGAGCAGCTGAGTTGGCCAGTGCAGAGCAAGAGTCTAGTTGGAGGGCCCTTGATAGTAGAGAGGTCAATCTGGAAGGCAAGTCATGATTGGGGGATGGGGGTGGGCAGTGGGCCCTTGCAGCTTGGGTTTTAGGGGCAGGAGAGTACTTTGGGGGGGTCGAAGTTAGAGCCAGAAGGGGCTTAGACAGTGGGAGGGAAAGTTGAGGAAGAGAGAGTTGAAGAATAGCAGCAGATGGCCAGAGGGAAGGATTGTTCGAGGAGAGCTCCCTCGGGAGCTGCTATCCCATCCGCCATCTTGCAACAAACATCTTGTAACTCTGGTGCTACTGCCGTTCCCACACACTTCTCACATACATTAGCACTCTAAGGGAAGTGGTAGTACTTGATTTAGCGCTCCACTTCCCTCTTGGGGCACTGAAGCTGAAGTTCCCGGAGCAGCAAATCATTTTCGAATGATGATACTTTTGCGATTATTCAAAAGTTATCGACTCAAACAGGGTGCTACGCAATTTCTAGCTTTTCATTAATGTTTTTCTGAGCCTTCAGAGTCCAACTGTGCATTTAGTAGGTGGGCACACTTTGTCCAAAATTGATAGCTGATTACCTTAAATGTGGCTCTAGTGGCTGCTATTTCAGCCAAACATGGCTCCGAATTTTAACAGTTGACATGTCTGCACATTGAAAATGATAAAATCCATTTTTATGCACCTGTTTGAGCATAGCATCAGGTGGACCAATCACTGGAGGTGAAAAATCATTAGTAGGCAAGAGAAGTGGATGTTGTCAAAATATCTTATTGCTTTGGCAGCATCCTATTGTTACTGTATTTTATGCACATAAATATTTTGGGCTGGATTTTTGATCTGTTGCTACCTCTGTTTTCAACCTGGAGGGACGGTAATGGCTGCAGGAAGCATTTCCGGGAAGGTGAGCGGCTTCCAGCACCTCGCCGGGACATTTGGTGCCGGGTTTGCGGGGGCGCAAAGCAGTGCAACCCGGGAGAGAGACAAGGCGGTGTGCAATGCCCCTGGTTGTGACACTGGCATGAAATTTGAAACTTGCCCAGTCCGTAGCGCCCAGTAGCGCATCCTAGTGGGACCGCCTGTGAAAGCTACCAGTTCAGGTGTAGTGGCCGCAGTGAGGCAAGTGTGAATATCTTTATTTTTTTTATTTTTGTAATTAATGTGGATATGGTGTCAGGGAAGTACTGGGAATGTTTTCGGTGTTTTTTTTCAGATTTTTTTATTCATGGTCGTCTCTCTTATGGCGCTCAGAGGTTGGCAGTCTACCTCGGGATTTTCATTTGCTCAGCCGGTCTAACGCCTCCCTTAACGCTCCGCTCCACACTCAGGGCCCAGCTGGTAAACTTTGAGGCAAGAGACCCCAGCCATTTCCTGGCGCAAAATGTACCGCCCCGCCCGGGTTAACGCCAGAACAGAGGCGCGACCGAATTTCCTGTAAAATTAAGTACAAATTCGGAATGTTCTGGAATCCGAACACTGGGCCGATCCATGGCGGGTTCATCCGGAAACGAGAAAATATTCCAAAATCCGGATAGCCCCGCCTCGGCGGTCCGACTTTGCTCGCCCCGGCCCTTGAAGGTCCGACCTCGTCCCTGCCCTATCTTCTCCGGCCCTCGCCAGTCCAACCTCGACCCGACCTTACCTCACTCCGGTCCTTGGCGGACTGACCTCGCCCCGACCCTACCTCACTCCGGCCCTCGGCGGACTGACCTCGCTCCGGCCCTCGGCGGACCGACCTCACCCCGGCCCTACCTTGCTTTGGCGGCCCGACCTCGTCACGGTCCTACTTTACCCCAGCCCTCGACGGCCCGTCCTTGTCCTGACCCTCAGCGGCCCGACCTCACCCCAGCCCTACCTCACTCTGGCTCTCGGCGGACTGACCTCACTCCGGCCCTCGGTGGTCCGACCTCGCTCCGACCCTTTGCGGCCCGACCTCGCCCCAGCCCTCGGCGGCCCGACCTCGCCCCAGCCCTAACTCACTCCGGCTCTCGGCGGACTGACTTCGCTCCGGCCTTCAGCGGCCCGACCTCGCCCCGGCCCTACCTCATCCTGGCTCCCGTCGGCTCAACTTTACCCTGACCCTTGGTGGCCCGACCTCGCCCCGGCCCTACCTCATCCCGGCTCTCGGTGGCTCAACCTCGCCCTGACCCTTGCCGGCCCGACCTCGCCCTGGCCCTACCTCACCCCAGCCCTGGACGGCCCGACCTTGCCCTGGCCCTACCTCACCCCGGCCCTCGGAGGCCTGATCTCGCTCCGGCCCTTGGTGGCCTGACCTTGCCCCTGCCCGACTTTGCCCCGGCCCGGCTTCCCCCTTTCTCCCCCCCCCCGGCCCTGGCTCCAGCTCAAGTGGAAACTGGGAGCCAGTGCAAAATGGCAGCCAAACTCAGCTGCAGTGGGCGGTAAGGCCACCAATATTGGGGCCATAGTCTCAGAATAAGGGGCCGCCCATTTAAAACTGAGATGAGGACGAATTTCTTCTCTGAGAAGGTTGTAAATCTGTGGAATTCTCTACCCCAGAGAGCTGTGGAGGCTGGGTCATTGAATATATTAAAGGCGGAGAGAGACAGGTTTTTGAGGGATTTAAGTGTTATGGGGAGCGGGCAGGGAAGTGGAGCTGAGTCCATGGTCAGATCGTCCATGATCTTATTAAATGTGGAGTCGGCTCGGGAGGCTGTATGGCTTACTCCTGCTCCTATTTCTTATGTTCTTATGTTCTTATGTTCTTATGTGCACGGGAGGTAAATTCAGCTGTCTCCTTGGCTGAAATTTTAAGTGGGGGATGCAAAAATGGAAAATGAATATAACCTCGTCACCAAAGCCAAACTTAACTGGAGCAACGCAGATAGCTGTAGATATAAATGCAGCAATGTTAAGGGTATAGACAAAAATAAGAAAGAATAAGCCCTCAATGTAAAGGAAAGATTGACGATGAATGTTTGATATTAAAGCAGCAAGCTAAAACAAATTTTTTTCACATATTAGATCAAAAATTTCCTAGAGCTCCAATTGTAACTGAAACCACAAGTGCGGCATGGGTAGGTGAATGGGGAGGCAATCAACCAGCCATGCTGGTGAGATACTAAAGCCATTTTAAACCCTCACCTCATTAACATATTTGAAATTGGACTCCCATCTGAAGCCGGTGGGAATGACCTGATAATCGATGGAGGGGAGCAGGAAATCATTGGGATTCAAGGCCATGGTCCCCGACAATGGAAGTGACGAGGCGGTTGTGTTCAAGACGATCACAGTCGCAGACAGGGGAAGGGAAACCCATGGCAGGCAGGGTCCAAGGATTGTGGGGCCCGAAGGAGCACTCATTGAACCCTGACTTGTCAATATTTATGAGTCCATCATCTGCCTGCGGCAGGGCACCTGATACTGTTAAAATGGCACAGAGCATGAGTGCGATGCAAACAAGGTATCAGGCTGCCTGGATTTTAAACCGCCGCAATCCCCGCTATTGGCGGGCAAAGGGGGTTAAAAACGAACATCTGCGGGCCGAAACTGGCCTCTTGTGCACAAAATGTTTTTTGTCCATGCGTGGCGAGAACAGCGCCTCACGGGGGGAATTGGGCGGGGGTTTTGCGGAGGTACTAATACGTAATGTCTCGTTCCTGCTGGAAGCATGTGCAGAGCTCTGTTATCGCTCCGGAATTGAAATTTGTCGGTGCCCCCTCACTTACCACCTGGCGGTGACAATGACAGCTTCAGCTGTCAAGGTGCAGTCGGGAGTCGGCTGGATCAGCGCTATTTAAAGGCGCCATCTTGAAAAACAATTTTTGTTGGCCATTACTCTTTGCAGCTAACGAACACATAGGCAGAGTGACTCGTGGACAGACTTTAGCGATTTTGACTTCAAGGACTGTTCTGCCACCTAACTATTCCCTTGTATCATTGAGGGCAGATTTGAAAGCACAACATTTGTGTCTTTTCATG
Source organism: Pristiophorus japonicus (assembly GCF_044704955.1). Lineage (NCBI taxonomy): Eukaryota > Metazoa > Chordata > Chondrichthyes > Pristiophoridae > Pristiophorus > Pristiophorus japonicus. The sequence goes on along the minus strand of NC_091977.1, from coordinate 366,731,833 downwards.
GGGACTGTATTGGCATTCGACCGGCTCCAACATCACCGTCGGAGGCTTCTTAGGTGAAGATAAAGGCGGAGACAAATGCTTAGAAAAAAGCATAGAGAAAGGCAGAAAAAAGGACATTAAAATGGCATGGAGAAGGACATGAAGAAAGACAGGGAGAGGCACAGGGAGAGGCACAGGGAGAGACACAGGGAGAGGCTCAGGGAGAGGCACAGGGAGAAAGGCAGCAAAATGTTGCCAGAGGGAGAAGGCTCCACAGGGCTGGCAACAGGAGGCCTTACCCTCGCAAGGTATTCCGGCAGCGTTTCTCCAACTTCAATTTCACTGAGGAGCAGTGTGTGCAAAGGCTGCGCTTCAGCAAGGACATGGTCACAGAGCTCTGCCACCTCCTGCAACCAGACCTGGAGCCTCAGACCAGGGTGGCAGTCAAGGTCAGCAACGCGCTCAATTTTTGCGCCAATGGATCCTTCCAAGGAGTGACAGGAGAAATCTCTAATATCTCCCAGTTTGCCAGCCATTGCTCCATCTGCTCTGTACAGAAGGAGGAGGGACTACATTTTCTTCTCCATGAACAGAAAGAAGCAGCATGAAGGTGCATGTTGTTTTATCCGGATAGCAGGCTTCTCCATGGTGCAGGGTGCCATTGACTGCACTCACGTCACTTTAGGGGTACTGCATCACAATCCTGAAGTCTACCGTAATCGGAAAGGCTTCCACTTATTGAATATGCAGCTGGTGTACGGCCACACATGCATGATTGCCCGCTAGCCTGGCAGAAGCCACGATGCCTTCATCCGGCGGCAGACCAATGTGCTAGCTCTGTTCCAGCCATCACATCAAACTCACGGCTGACTGCTTGAAGACAAGGGCTATCCACTCTCCATCTGGCTCATGACACCCCTCTGAAACTCCAACAATCCTGCCCAGCACTCATACAATGAGAGCCATGCCACCACCAAGAACATCATTGAGCAGACCATTGGAGTGCTGAAGCAATGCTTCCACTGCCTTGACCGCTCAGGAGGAGTCCTGCAGCATTCACCTCAGTGGGTGTCCCTATTCATCGTCGTCTACTGCACGCTGCACAGCCTCACCATCATGAGGGCACAGCCATTGCCACCAGGCTTAGCTGCACCACCTGATGAGGTGGAGGAGGACGAGGAGGAGGAGAATGAGGAGGAGGCGGACGAAGAGCAGGAGCAGCGACGAAGGAGGCAGCGAGCCCATCGCGATTCTGCAAGGGCGGTCCGTGACCGTCTCACCAGAATTCGGTTCCAGAGCATTCCATCCCACTTTCCGGTTCCTCTGGATGTACCCATTACCACAACTCTTTGCCCTTCCATACCAAAGCTCGAAAACTGAAATGAGAGACAACAGCAAAGATTAAACATTCCAATCCAAATTTATATCACACCAATAAACTCCTTCATAATGTATTCAATAATCACCATTATGCATTTCCTTATATCCCCTTTTTGCTTTAACTAATCTAGTGCTCCTCTGCAGTGTGTTCTGATTGGCAGCAGCACGGCTGGTGGAAGGCTGCTGTGTGTCAGGTCAGAAACTACAGATGGCCTTGCAGGACACACTCGACCAGCTCTGGGCCTGGAAGGCCAGCCTGTAGACTGCACCATCTCAGTCTCTGTCACAGGTGAGACAGATAGTCGTTGAGGAAACGGGTGGGCAGGGAGCCTGGGTTGCCGCACGCTCCTTCTGCTGCCTGAGCTTGATTTCTGCAAGCTCTGGGCGACGATACTCGAGGAGCTCAGCGCCCTCCCGAATGCACTTCCTCCACTTAGGGTGGCCTATGGCCAGGGACTCCCAGGTGTCAGTGGGGATGTCACACTTTATCAGGAAGGCTTTGAGAGTGTCCTTGTAACATTTCCTCTGCCCGCCTTTGGCTCGTTTGCCGTGGACGAGTTTCGACTAGAGCGCTTGATTTGGGAGTCTCGTGTCTGGCATGCGAATGATGTGGCCTGCCCAGCAGAGCTGATCAAGTATGGTCAGTGCTTCAATGCTGGGGATGTTGGCCTGGACGAGGACACTAATGTTTGTGCGTCTGTCCTCTCAGGGGTTTTGTAAAATCTTGCGGAGACATCGCTGGTGGTATTTCTCCAGCGACTTGAGGTGTCTACTGTACATGATCCACGTCTCTGAGCCATACAGGAAGGCGGGTATTACTACGGCACTGTAGACCATGAGCTTGGTGACAGTTTTGAGGGACTGGTCTTCAAACACTCTTTTCTTCAGGCGGCTGAAGACTGCACTGGCGCACTGGAGACGGTACTGGATCTTGTCATCAATGCCTGCGCTTGTTGATAGGAGGCTCCTGAGATAGGGGAAGTGATCCATGTTGTCCAGGGCCATGCCGTGGATCTACATGTCTGGGGGGGGCAGTGCCGTGCGGCGAGGACAGGTTGGTGGAGGACCTTTGTCTTACTAATGTTTAGCGTAAGGCTTATGTTTTCATACGCCTCGGTAAATACGTCGACTATGTCCTGGAGTTCAGCCTCTGTGTGTGCACAGACACAGGCGTCGTCCGCGTACTGTAGCTCGACGACAGAGGTTGGAGTGGGCTTGGAACTGGCCTGGAAATGTCTAAGGTTGAACAGCTTCTCACTGGTTCTGTAGTTTAGTTCCACTCCAGCAGGGAGCTTGCCAACTGTGAGGTGGAGCATGGCAGTGAGGAAGATTGAGAAGAGGGTTGGAGCGATGACGCAGCCCTGCTTGACTCCGGTCCGGATGTGAATTGGGTCTGTGATGGATCCGTTGGTAAGGATCACAGCTTGCATGTCATCATGGATCAGGCGGAGGATGGTGACGTACTTTTGGGGGCATCCGAAACGGAGGAGGACGCTCCACAGACCCTCGCGGTTGACAGTGTCAAAGGCCTTTGTAAGGTCGAAGAAGGCCATGTATAAGGGCTGGCGCTGTTCCCTGCATTATTCCTGTAGCTGTTGCACTGCAAAAATCATGTCCGCTGTGCCCTGGAGGGGACAAAATCCACACTGCGACTCTGGGAGGAGCTCCTCGGCCACAGGGAGAAGACTGTTGAGGAGGGCTCTAGCGACGACTTTCCCAGTGGTTGATAGCAGGGAGATTCTTCCGTAGTTGCCGCAGTCGGACTTGTCCCCTTTTTTAAAGATGGTCATGATCACTGCATCTCTGATGTTCCCCGGCATGCTCTCCTCCCTCCAGATGAGAGAGATGAGGTCATGTATTCGCAGTGCCTCTCCGCCATACTTCAATGCCTCAGCAGGGATTCCATCTACTCCCGTAGCCATGTTGGTTTTTAGCTGTCTTATGGCCTTTTCTACCTCGTGCAGTGTTGGGGTCTCACTGAGGTGGTGGCGGGTAGCATGCTGCGGAATGGGGTCGAGAACACTTGAGTCAAAGGCAGAGTCTCGATTGAGGAAATCTTAAAAGTGTTCCTTACAGCGGGCCCTGACTGCCTCGGTATCCTTGATGAGTGTTTCCCCGTTCTTGGCCAGGAGTGGGGTGGGGCCTTGGGAGTTTGATCCGTATGTGGCCTTGACTGCGGTGAAGAATCCTCGCACATCATGGTTGTCGGCCAGCTGCTGTGTCTCTTGTGCTTTCTCCATCCACCACCTGTTCTTTAGGTCCTGGGTTTTTTGTTGGACCTTAGCCTTTAGCCGTCTGTAATGCTGCTTTGCTGCTCCCGCGTTGGGTTGCTGTTTAAGGCTCAGAAATGCCCTGCACTTGCAATCTATTCGTTCTTTAATCTCCTGATCATTCCCATCAAACCAGTCCTGGTGCTTCCTGGTTGAGTGATTGAGCGTGTCCTTGCAGACACTGGTTATGGAGTTCTGGAGGGCAGACCAAGAGCTGTGGACATTGTGCAGAAAAGAGTGACTAAAATAAATGTTGGTCCCTTAGAAGATGAGAAGGGGGATTTAATAAAGGGGAAATGTGGAAATGGCTGAGACTTCAAACAATTATTTTGCTTCAGTCTTCACAGTGGAAGACACAAAAACCATGCCAAAAATTGCTGGTCACAGGAATGTGGGAAGGGAGGACCTTGAGACAATCACTATCACTTGACGGGTAGTGCTGGACAGGCTAATGGATCTCAAGGTAGACAAGTCCCCTGGTCCTGATGAAATGCAGGTATTAAAAGAGATGGCGGAAGTTATAGCAGATGCTTTCGTTATAATCTACCAAAATTCTCTGGACTCTGGGGAGGTACCATCGGATTGGAAAGCAGCTAATGTAACGCCTCTGTTTAAAAAAGGGGGCAGACAAAAGGCAGGTAACTATAGGCCGGTTAGTTTAACATCTGTAGTGGGGAAAATGCTTGAAGCCATCATTAAGGAAGAAATAGCAGGACATCTAGATAGGAATAGTGCAATCAAGCAGACGCAACATGGATTCATGAAGGGGAAATCATGTTTAACTAATTTATGGAATTCTTTGAGGATACAACGAGCATGGTGGATGGAGGTGTACCGATGGATATGGTATATTTAGATTTCCAAAAGGCATTTGACAAGGTGCCACACAAAAGGTTACTGCAGAAGATAAAGGTACGTGGAGTCAGAGGAAATGTATTAGCATGGATCGAGAATTGGCTGGCTAACAGAAAGCAGAGAGTCGGGATAAATGGGTCCATTTCTGTTTGGAAATTGGTGGTTAGTGGTGTGCCACAGAGATCGGTGCTGGGACCACAACTGTTTACAATATACATAGATGATCTGGAAGAGGGGACAGAGTGTAGTGTAACAAAATTTGCAGATGACACAAAGATTAGTGGGAAAGCGGGTTGTTTAGAGGACACAGAGAGGCTGCAAAGAGATTTAGATAGGTTAAGCGAATGGGCTAAGGTTTGGCAGATGGAATACAATGTCGGAAAATGTGAGGTCATCCACCTTGGAAAAAAAAACAGTAAATGGGAATATTATTTGAATGGGGAGAAATTACAACATGCTGCGGTGCAGAGGGATCTGGGGGTCCTTGTGCATGAATCCGAAAAAGTTGATTTGCAGGTGCAGCAGGTAATCAGGAAGGCGAATGGAATGTTAGCCTTCATTGCGAGAGGGATGGAGTAAAAAAGCAGGGAGGTCCTGCTGCAACTGTATAGGTTATTGGTAAGGCCGCACCGGGAGTGCAGTTTTGGTCACCTTACTTAAGGAAGGATATACTAGCTTTGGAGGGGGTACAGAGACGATTCACTAGGCTGATTCCGGAGATGAGGGAGTTGCCTTATGATGATAGATTGAGTAGACTGGGTCTTTACTCGTTGGAGTTCAGAAGGATGAGGAGTGATCTTATAGAAACATTTAAAATAATGAAAGGGATAGACAAGATAGAGGCAGAGAGGTTGTTTCCACTGGTCGGGGAGACTAGAACTAGGGGGCACAGCCTCAAAATACGGGGGAGCCAATTTAAAATCTTGTTGAGAAGGAATTTATTTTCCCAGAGGGTTGTGAATCTGTGGAATTCTCTGCCCAGTGAAGCAGTTGAGGCTAGCTCAATGAATGTATTCAAATCACAGATAGATAGATTTTTAACAAATAAGGGAATTAAGGGTTATGGGGTGTGGGCGGGTAAGTGGAGCTGAGTCCATGGCCAGATCAGCCATGATCTTGTTGAGTGGCGGAGCAGGCTCAAGAGGCTAGATGGCTTACTCCTGTTCCTAATTCTTATGTTCTTATGTTCTTATGTCATCAAGGCACGCCAGGTTAGCTGTGAGGCGCTGACTGTGAAGGGCTCTCTTAGCTGGGTCCTTAAATGCCCCGACATTGACTTTTTTGTGACACTGCTTCTGCTGCCCCCTTCGCTTTGGGGCTATGTTGATGTCAATGATGGATCGGATTTTGCGGTGATCCGTCCAGCAGTCATCAGCTCCTGTCATGGCACGAGTGATGCGCACATCCTTGCGATCCACGATGCCTTGTATTTGTCCCTCTGGCGGAACAAGGTGTTGGTGATGACAAGTTCATGCTCTAGACATTTTGTGAGGAGTAGGGTACCATTGGAGTTGGCTTTCCCTAACTCCTCTCTGCCAATCACGCCTCCCCAGAGGTCTGTGTCCTTGGCGACCCTGGCGTTAAAGTCGCCGACGCGGATCAGATTGTCGCCCGCACAGGGGACACAGGTCATGGATTTTTCGAAATTGGAGTAAAAACCCTCTTTGGCCTCATCTGTTGCCTCGAGTGTTAGGGGCGTAAGCACTGATGACTGTGGTGCTCTGGTTCCGGGATAGGGTGAGTTGAAGCGTCATGAGACGTTCGTTAGTCCCACAGGGGGAGTCTTTGAGGCGGTCGACCAGCTCAGTTAAGATGACGAATCCGACTCCTTGGAGGCAGCGTTCTGCCTCTGGTTTCTCTTTCCAGAAGAAGGTATAACCTCCACCTTGTACTTTGAGCTGGCCTTCCCTTACCCGCCGGGTCTCGCTTAGGGCTGCGATGTTGATATCAAAGCGTCTAAGTTCCCGGGCAACTATGGCGATGCCACATTCCGATCTGTCGTTGTTGGGGTTGCCCATGAGGGTCTTGACATTCCAGGTCCCAAACTTCATGTTACAGGAGTGGAAGATGCTTGTGTGTGATTTCTTTTAACGTGGGGTGATTGTTGCATGCCGGCTACCACACGGGCTTAGCTGAGCGAGATCTTGGTCCAGTGGCAAGGGGGTCCAGGACGACTGGAGACCAGGCCCTGTTATATGGGCCTTAATGCCTTCGGCGAGGTGTTGGCCGCAGGTTCGGCGCTGGGTAGCGCCCTTGGTGGTAGGTTGTCCAAAGCTTGGTTGGGGGCAGGCATTGGAGGGGCCAGTGGTGCACTGGGGTTCAGAATGTGGGAGGCAGGGGGGGGTCACAGCCATTGTAATCACCACATGCTGGTGGAGGAGAGGAGACCAGGCCATCAGTGGAGAAGAAGAGGTCCAGATCCGGCAGGGGGGAGGAGGTGGAGGCCCGATAGCCAGGTCCAGCCGCCCATCCGCCGCAGGAGGTCCAGCCGGGAGGTCCAGGTCGCGTCGAGTCATCTAGCCGCTGGACGAGGTCCAGCCGGGAGGCCCAAGTCGCGTCGAGACATCGCAGAAGGACCAGCCAGGAAACGTCGATGTGCGGCGTGGCGGGAGGCCTGAGGTAGGCCCGAACTTTTGGGATTGTGGGGTTGGGGTTTGGGTGTGGATTTAAGTCTTTAAGACCCCCTATTGAGGTCTATTAGGGCTAAGGCTGGGGCTTGGGAAATTTAGAAAGTGGGAGGGGGGTGGTTGAGGGCCGAGGAGCTGTTTAGCACAGGAGCTCCCTAGGGAGCTGCTACTAACGTTATCTGCGTATGACTGCAGGGGCGCTATTCATAGCCACTTACTTAATTTTAGCGGAGTTCAGCAATCAGCCTTCAATGCTTGACTCCAGCTCGATCTGGCTCCTAAAGGGGAGGTCATTTCAACCTGCTGCTGCATATATTCAGCATTGCTGAACTTCAGGCAGTGATCTGTGGAGTTGAGGAAGATTGTGAAATGGCTGCTGACACTCCCCCTTCAAGGGAGAGGCCCACATGTTTTAACGATGAGGCTCTGGAGACATTGGTGGGGGCACTGGCGACCAGGAGGGAGTCGCTGTTCCCTGCATTGGGAAGGAGGCCATCGCTGCAGGTTTCCTGGGCCATGTAGCGAGAGGTGGCCCAGGAGGTGTCGGCCAGCACAGTGGTGCAGAGAAGCCTCAACCAGTGCAGGACAAAATTCAACCACCTATATCGGGTGGTGAAGGTGAGTACATGCTTCCACACCTCCTCCATACCAACCTATCAGCCTCTGTCTGTGCACACTGTGCAAACCACCACTTCCACACCACTCAAACACCAAGCATCTACAGATACTCACAGTTATATCCTCATCCTCCGCAGTGTCCACATTCACAGCTATTCAACCACTGCAGGCATATCTTCCACATACATAGCTGGACTCTTACTCAGATGAGTTCCTTTCTTTTGCAGGCCAAGATGGCACATAACAGTAGGGAGCAGCAGAGGACTGGAGGAGGGGAACGTGAACTACAGCCCTTCTCTGACCTTGAGGAGCGAGTGTTGGGGCTCATTATCTTGCAGGTGGTGGGCGCCATGGCTGGCAGACATGTTGATCCCGCTGGTGGCAGCAACAGTATCTTTATCCCCTCTCCTTTTCTCATCCTGCCCACATCCCCCACCCCCACTACCCCCACACCAGAAGGCTTTATCATTTTGCAGCTCCTGTTAGTCTGCATTCCTTGCTCCATTCCTGCCCCACTGCCCTCACCTTAATGTGAGTCTTGTGCCATTTATGCTTTCAAATAACCAGACAGCAGCTGTGGAGCCTGCACCTGAGACCACCCACCCCAAATAATCAGAAGGGAGAGGAAGAGGAGGAAGAGGAGGAGGAGGAGGATTTGGAGGAGGAGCTGAGCACAGCATCATTGCATCTCTCACCCGCAGTCACTACTGGCACTACGCGTTCATTTGAGATTAGGTTAGTCGAGGGGTCTGCACTGGGTGATGCACTGGGGCTTAGCGGGTTGCAGCAAGGTCAAGGGGAAAGGGCACCTCGGGAGCCATCTCCACGGAGAGCGAGTTCATATAGAAACATAGAAACATAGAAAATAGGTGCAGGAGTAGGCCATTCGGCCCTTCGAGCCTGCACAACCATTTAATAAGATCATGGCTGATCATTCACTTTAGTACCCCTTTCCTGCTTTCTCTCCATATCCCTTGACCCCTTTAGCTATAAGTGCCATATCTAACTCCTTCTTGAATACATCTAAGGAATTGGCATCAACAACTCTCTGCGGTAAAGAATTCCACAGGTTAACAACTCTCTGAGTGAAGAAGTTTCTCCTCATCTCGGTCCGAAATGGCTTACCCTTATCCTTAGACTGTGACCCCTGTTCTGGACTTCCCCAACATTGGGAACATTCTTCCTGCATCTAACCAGTTCAGTCACGTCAGAATTTTATATGTTTCTCTGAGATCCCCTCTCAAATGTTACAGAACCTACAAGGGAGCAAGCTATCTTAGATCTGGTCCTCTGCAATGAGACAGGAAAAATAAACGATCTCCGAGTAAAAGATCCTCTCAGAATGAGTGATCACAGTATGGTTGAATTTGTAATACAGATTGAGGGTGAGGAAGTTGTGTCAGAAATGAGCGTACTATGCTTAAACAAAGGGGACTACAGTGGGATGAGGGCAGAGTTGGCTAAAGTAGACTGGAAACACAGACTAAACGGTGGCACAATTGAGGAACAGTGGAGGACTTTTAAGGAGCTCATTCATAGTGCGCAACAAAAATATATTCCAGTGAAAAAGAAGGGTGGTAAGAGAAGGGATAACCAGCCGTGGATAACTAAGGAAATAAAGGAGAGTATCAAATCAAAGACCAATGCATATAAGGTTGCCAAGGTTAGTGGGAAGCTAGAAGATTGGGACAATTTTAAACAACAGCAAAGAATGACTAAAAAAGCAATAAAGAAAGGAAAGATAGATTACGAAGGTAAACTTGCGCAAAACATAAAAACAGATAGTAAAAGATTTTACAGATAAATAAAACAGAAAAGATTGACTAAAGTAAATGTTGGTCCCTTAGAAGATGAGAAGAGGGATTTAATAATGGGAAATGTGGAAATGGCTGAGACTTTAAACAATTATTTTGCTTCGGTCTTCACAGTGGAAGACACAAAAACCATGCCAAAAATTGCTGGTCACAGGAATGTGGGAAGGGAGGACCTTGAGACAATCACTATCACTAGGGGGGTCGTGCTGGACAGGCTAATGGATCTCAAGGTAGACAAGTCACCTGGTCCTGATGAAATGCATTCCAGGGTATTAAAAGAGATGGCGGAAATTATAGCAGATGCTTTCGTTATAATCTACCAAAATTCTCTGGACTCTGGGGAGGTACCAGCGGATTGGAAAGCAGCTAATGTAACGCCTCTGTTTAAAAAAGGGGGCAGACAAAAGGCAGGTGACTATAGGCCGGTTAGATTAACATCTGTAGTGGGGAAAATGCTTGAAACTATCATTAAGGAAGAAATAGCGGGACATCTAGATAGCAATAGTGCAATCAAGCAGACGCAGCATGGATTCATGAAGGGGAAATCATGTTTAACTAATTTACTGGAATTCTTTGAGGATATAACGAGCATGGTGGACAGAGGTGTACCGATGGATGTGGTGTATTTAGATTTCCAAAAGGCATTCGATAAGGCTCCACACAAAAGGTTACTGCAGAAGATAGAGGTACGCGGAGTCAGAGGAAATGTATTAGCATGGATAGAGAATTGGCTGGCAAACAGAAAGCAGAGAGTCGGGATAAATGGGTCCTTTTCGGGTTGGAAATCGGTAGTTAGTGGTGTGCCACAGGGATCGATGCTGGGACCACAACTGTTTACAATATACATAGATGATCTGGAAGAGTGGACAGAGTGTAGTGTAACAAACTTTGCAGATGACACAAAGATTAGTGGGAAAGCTGGTTGTGTAGAGGACACAGAGAGGCTGCAATGAGATTTAGATAGGTTAAGCGAATGGGCTAAGGTTTGGCAGATGGAATACAATGTCGGAAAGTGTGAGGTCATCCACCTTGGGAAAAAAACAGTAAAAGGGAATATTATTTGAATGGGGAGAAATTACAACATGCTGCGGTGCAGAGGGACCTGGGGGTCCTTGTGCATGAATCCCAAAAAAGTTAGTTTGAAGGTGCAGCAGGTAATCAGGAAGGCGAATGGAATGTTCGCCTTCATTGCGAGAGGGATGGAGTACAAAAGCAGGGAGGTCCCGCTGCAACTGTATAGGGTATTGGTAAGGCCGCACCTGGAGTACTGCGTGCAGTTTTGGTCACCTTACTTAAGGAAGGATATACTAGCTTTGGAGAGGGTACAGAGACGATTCACTCGGCTGATTCCGGAGATGAGGGGGTTACCTTATGATAATAGATTGAGTAGACTGGGTCTTTACTCGTTGGAGTTCAGAAGGATGAGGGGTGATCTTATAGAAACATTTAAAATAATGAAAGGGATAGACAAGATAGAGACAGAGAGGTTGTTTCCACTGGTCGGGGAGACTAGAACTAGGGGGCACAGCCTCAAAATATGAGGGAGCCAATTTAAAACCGAGTTGAGAAGGAATTTCTTCTCCCAGAGGGTTGTGAATCTGTAGAATTCTCTGCCCAAGGAAGCAGTTGAGGCTAGCTCATTGAATGTATTCAAGTCACAGATAGATAGATTTTTAACCAATAAGGGAATTAAGGGTTACGGGGAGCGGGCGGGTAAGTGGAGCTGAGTCCTCGGCCAGATCAGCCATGATCTTATTGAATGGTGGAGCAGGCTCGAGGGGCTAGATGGCCTACTCCTGTTCCTAATTCTTATCTTCTTATGTTCATTCTTCTAAACTCCAGTGAATACAGGCCCAGTCAATCCAACCTCTCCTCATATGTCAGTCCTGCCATTCCGGGAATCAGTCTGGTGAACGTTCGCTGCACTCCCTCAACAGCAATATTGTCCTTCCTCAGATTAGGAGACCAAAACTGAACACAATATTCCAGGTGAGGCCTCACTAAGGCCCTGTACAACTGCAGTAAAACCTCCCTGCTCCTATACTCAAATCACCTAGCTATGAATGCGAACATGCCATTTGCCTTCTTCAGCGCCTGCTGTACCTGCATGCCAACTTTCAATGACTGATGAACCATGACACCCAGGTCTCATTGCACCTCCCCTTCTCCTAATCTGTCACCATTCAGATAAGATTCTGCCTTTCTGTTTTTGCCACTAAAGTGGATAACCTCACATTTATCCACATTATACCGCATCTGCTATGCATTTGCCCACTCACCTAACCTGTCCAAATTAACCTGCAGCCTCTTAGCATCCTCCTCACAGCTCATACCGCCACCCAGCTTAGTGTCATCTGCAAACTTGGAGATATTACACTCAATTCCTTCATCTCAATCATTTATGTATATTGTAAATAGCTGGGGTCCCAGCACTGAGCCCTGCTGCACCCCACTAGACACTGCCTGACATTCTGAAAAGGACCCATTTATCCCGACTCTCTGCTTCCTGTCTGCCAATCAGTTCTCTGTCCATGTCAATACATTACCCCCAATACCAGGTGCTTTAATTTTGCACACCAATCTCTTATGTGGGACTTTGTCAAATGCCTTTTGAAATTCCAAATACACCACTTCCACTGGTTCTCCTTTGTCCACTCTACTCGTTACAGCCTCAAAAAATTCTAGAAGATTTCTTAAGCATGATTTCCCTTTCATAAATCCATGCTGACTTGGACTGATCCTGTCACTGCTTTCCAAATGCGCTGCTATTTCATCTTTAATAATTGATTCCAACATTTTCCCCACTACTGATGGCAGGCTAACCGATCTATAATACCCCGTTTTCTCTCGCCCTCCTTTTTAAAAAAGTGGTGTTCCATTAGCTACCCTCCATTCCATAGCAACTGATCCAGAGTTGATAGACTGTTGGAAAATGATCACCAATGCATCCACTATTTCTAGGACCACTACCTTAAGTACTTTGGGATGCAGTCTATCAGGCCCTGGGGATTTATCGACCTTCAATCCCATCAATTTCCCTCACACAATTTCCTGACTAATAAGGATTTCCTTCAGTTCCTCCTTCTCGCTCGACCTTCGGTCCCCTAGTATTTCCGGAAGTTTATTTGTGTCTTCCTTCGTGAAGCCAGAACCAAAGTATTTGTTCAATTGGTTTACCATTTCTTTGTTCCCCATTATAAATTCACCTGATTCTGACTGCAAGGGACCTATGTTTGTCTTCACTATTCTTTTTCTCTTCACATATCTATAGAAGCTTTTGCAATCAGTTTTTATATTCCCAGCAAGCTTCCTCTCACACTCTATTCACCATAAAATGAAGAAGTACTTTGAACACCATTCCTTAATCATACACTGAACTTTAACTCGATGTACAGGAATCAAATCTAATGTTGGCACCAAGTTTTGTTTTAAGTTCTCAGCTTTAAATATTTCAAACCTGCTACTAAACTGTCACCTTCTGTCCATAAACTCTAACAAACATGCTATGACCCCTGAGAGAGTATTATATATTTTTTTTACAAAACCCATATCCCTGCTGTTTGCATAAAATTAACAATTTCGAAACAGTCTGCATCACTAACCCTGCATTTGAATTAGTTGTGGTGCATTTCGTAAAGTTCATGGGCTCGACTTTCCCTAAAGGCCCTTTGCTGAGAAGAACCACTAACGTTCGGCGAGAAAAGCTAGCGAGAATTTCCATTTAATATTTAAAGTAAGTAAAACTAACTAAATTTCAGCGAGAAATGGGGTTGCACACTCACTGTCAGTGGTTTTCTCAGCGGTAAGTGGAAAGTTAGCAACATGGGCGGTCTTTACCGGAATGGACGTTAAGTACAACATTTTAGTCCAAGGCTGCAGTTGGGCCTCGGGAGGGGGAAAACTGAAAGAAAAAATTTTCATTGAAAAAAAATAAAAATGTACAAAGCATTCCCAAGACAGTTTTAAACCTAATCGCCATTTTAAAATTTAAAAAAAAGAAATAACTAACCTTTAACTTACCTTTCTTTGCAGGGTCCCCCACTTACCACCCTGTTTTAGCAGCTTTTACAGGGTGGTTCTCTCGGCAATCTGGGCGTCGGCGGTTGAGGCCAAACTCACTCCCTGGCGGTTGTTCTTGGCATTGCACGTGGGTGGTTTGGTCCCGGTGGGCGACTTCAGATGTGGACGATACCAGCAAAAAAGCTTGGGAGGAAACTCTCGCCGGGCGGCAAACCAACTGTACCGTCGAGAAAATCGCCGACAGCGAAGCTGAAAGTCTTGCCCCAAGACTCTGCTTAAAGCTGCAATTTGTTTCCTCAAAATGCATATTTCATTTTCAATGTTTTTTTGCCCCTAAATTACCCTGTCTAAATAGCCCCATTTCTTTAAAAAAATGTTGTGAAAATGTGGAGCGCATGGCAGTATCTGTTTTTAATCTGCAGGAAGTTTTCATTTACATAAAAAAAAACTAAAGAAACAACAGGGACTTTCAAAGCCTTCTCTAATTTGCAGTTAAAAAAAATTAAACTGCTGCTATGGGACAGTTATCATTACACTTGTCAAGAGAGGACAGTGCTGAGGCTTAAAGCAAAATAATTATGAAAATTTATAACTCCATTTCAGATGCTGTCAGCAACAATTCCAAAGTAAATATTAAAATTCATGCTTTTAAAATGTTTGTGCCCGTTTGCATCTCTACTCTATATAAATATATATCTCTACATATATTTTGCAGGGTTATGGGGAAAGATCAAGGGAATGGGACTCATTGAATCACTCTTTCAAAGACCTGGCACAGACATGGGGCGATTTTAACCCAACCCGCTCAGCAGAAATCTGGCGGGCGGGCATTTAAAATCGTCTTGGCAATTACCTGTCGGAAAGCCGCCACGATCGCAAGATTTGCAATTTTAACCTGCTCTTCTGAACAGACAGCAAGGACATTTGCCTGGCGCCAACAGATAGAGAGGTGAAGAGGTTTAGGGTAGAATTTACAGAGCTTAGGTCCGAGGCAGTTAAATGCACGACCGCCAATGGTGGAGTGAAGAAAAATCAGGGATGTGCAATAGGCTAGACCTATGTAAACAGTTCTTCAAATCTGTTCATATTTAAATAATAACTAATATAAGCGTCACAAGGAAAGCAGTGTGAGCCCACATATGGAAGGCTGATTATATAAAATCTACTTTTTATATGATGTGATCAATGCTGATTAACAGGTACATTTGAAGATGCATGACATAATAAAACTGTTTTTCTGATAACAGAATCCATCAAGCAACCTAAAACTGCAGAACTCACAAACTAATTGCCTTATGTAATGTGACTCAAAAATGTTTTATTTTTAATTGGCTAGGCATTATGCATCTGCATTGAAGGCACCGACAAAGCATCCCATCATTTATGCGAAGAGGAAGGGATTCTACACTATGAATGTGCAGATACTTTGTGATGTTTTTCAGAGGATCCTTCATGTCAATGCTGAATTCGTAACGCCTAGGAACCATGATGCCTTTGTTCTCTGGTATTTGGCACTCTCATTATCTCTTCAGGGAAGCACACCATATAAATGATGGCTGCTGGGTGATGACCTCAATCTAACACAACAAGACCCATGCTGCTACTAAGCTAGTAATAGAAAGGAACATTAGGTTGTTGAAGGCACACTTTTCATGCCGCGATAGATTATGTAGAGTTTGATAGTTTGCAGCAAACAGGTTCTCCAGAATTATCGTCATTGGCTATGCCCTTCCCAATTTTGCCATCCAGGAAGTTGCGTATTAACATGACTGAAGAGGTGGTGCCGGTTTCAGAGGATCCTGAATTGCAGCTGAGATCTGCAAAAGGGAATCAGAGGACAAATACTATCCTAAGACCTTGCAATGTAATTCAGTCTATCTGGACACCACAGCCTATCTCCTTCTCTCCCACTTGTCAATAAAGCAATATTGGTAAATCATTACACACCCCAGCATGTGACAAGACAAGAGCCTTTGTTACCCTGACATGACTTTGCAAATCATTATGGCATGAGTGTGTAAGTCAAAAGCAAATGAGTGCTCCCTTTCCTTTAATACTGCAATCTCCATAAATAGCAAAATGCAAGAGAAGTGCACATTCTTTTGTAATGCACTACTGGCCAAGCAAATAGTTAGCCTATTCTTTACTACCGACACAGTTCTCTTTGTTGCTTAAACATGCCTTTCTATCTCCTATTCTAGTGCTTGAGGTTCAGGATCGGAAGAGATATGTGCTTCCTCATGCTGCACAGAAGGGGCATTGGACAAGTGGCTTTCAACTCATGGCAACTAGCTCTGAGCATGGAGCCATAGCTGGCTGTATCGCTAGAATGTGCTCCTTGTTCCACTGTGTGGTGCTCTAAGGAGTAAGGCTGGAGTACTAGCATGTGCTGTTGACCCGAGCGATGGCAGTGTCAGAATGCCACCATTCCTCTGGTTCCTGAATCTGTGGCTTCAATGATCAGTGGCGTGACTGATATAACAGCAGATTAGATTCTAAAAGCCCTCAAAATTAGCAGTAACCATACAGCACACCAATCTGTATGCAATTGCTTCCAGAGCTGCAGTCTGTGCTTCCATGGAGGCGGAGGACTTGACTAGTTCCTGGCTGCCTCTTATCTGAAAACTTGCGGTCACACCTGTCAGTTGCTGCATATGATGGAGAATGTCCTGCATGTAGGTATGATTTTCCTCAAACATCCTTTTTAGGGGAGTGCCCATGAGCTCTGAAGCCATAAACAGCCTTCTCCTCAGCCTCCGCTGGGAAGGGACCACATTCTCATCCACTTCCCAATCCTCCAGGTCTCCCATCCTCAGTAAATCATCCAATAGCAATTCCTTGCTATAATATAGAGCTCCCCAAGTGGACTACTCTTCAACTAGTGGACTACTGTGGTAATGCAACTCTGGATATAAATAATAAAAGGATCATGTGACAAGGTCATATGCCAAGTTCCTGTAGAGCCATCTTGTTTATGTGGGTGTTACTGATATCATAAAGAATATATCACAATTACTACCAGTACAGAACCTCACCCAGATCTAGAAAGAAACAGGACCTCACTCATCCATTCTTAGTGTTAAGTATTGAATAACTCCATAAGGCTAAATACGGTGAGCTAGTTCAGACATGACCTTACTCCAGTTTATTTATTCTCAAAGTGGCTGCCAACATTATATACACGGCTTGCACGTGTCTGCCAGTGACAATTAGGACTCCAACAGCCACACCCTCCAGTGGCAGGTAAAACCCAGTTAACATACAGAACATCATTCCTCCCAAAGTCTTTGGTACAGGTTGTATTTACAAGTTGAGACGGTCTGGGGCCTTCCGCTCCCTGGTTGATCTTCTCAGTTTGAAGCCAAGCTTGGGTGAGTTAGCAGGACCATTGCTGCATTGCGAAGCAGTCGGTCTGACAGGTCTGTCGGGGATGGTAGGTTCATTTTCGTGAATGACACAAGGGTCAACTGATGGTTGATGTGTCTGTGAATTGCAGTTTGGTTTGATCGATATGCCTCTTGCACGTTTGGTCATTTAACAGTTTGACTACAAACACCCTGTTCCCCTCCTTGGCCAAAACCGTGCCAGCAACCCACTTTGGACCATGACCATAATTCAGGACAAAGACAGGGTCATGAACAGCAATGTCACGTGATACGGCCATGTGATCGTGGTACCATTGCTGCCGTTGCCTTCTGGTTTCGACATGATCATTGAAATCTGGGTGTACAAGGGAGAGCCTGGTTTTGAGGTCTCTCTTCATTCACAGCTCGGCAGGAGGGACCCCGGTGAGCGAGTTGGGTCTCATCTGGTAACTGAGTAGAATGCGGGACAAGCGGGTCTGTAGGGAGCCATGAGTCATACATTTTAGGCTCTGCTTAATGGTTTGGTCAGCCCGCTCCACTTGACCATTAGATGCAGGTTTGAAAGGGGCAGACCTGACATGCTTGATGCCATTACGGGTCATAAACTCGTGGAACTCCGAACTGGTGAACCATGGCCGGTTGTCGCTGACAAGGACGTCGGGCAGGTCATGGGTGGCGAACATGGCCCGGAGGCTTTCAATAGTGGCTGTGGACGTGCTGGATGACATGATTACGCATTGAATCCAGTTGGTGTAAGCGTCCACTACCACTAAAAACATTTTGCCAAGAAAGGGGCCGGCAAAGTCTATGTGGATCCTTGACCAAGGTTTAGATGGCTATGACCACAGGCTCGGCGGAGCCTTCACAGGTGTGTTACTCAGTTGCATGCAAGTGTTGCACTGATGCACGCATGACTTCAAGTCCGAGTCAATGCCGGGCCACCAAACGTGAGACCAGGCAATGGCCTTCATCATGACAATGCCTGGGTGGGTACTGTGTAAGTCTCGCATGAAAGTTTCCCTGCCTTTTTTTGGCATAACAACATGATTACACCATAACAGACAATCAGACTGAATAGACAATTCATCTTTGAGGTGGCTATAAGGCTTAATTTCATCCTGCATTTCCCTTGAAATGGCAGTCCAATTTCCATTTAGGACACAACTTTCTACGCTTGACAGTACAGAATCCTAACTGGTACAGGTCCTAATTTGGCGAGCCATGATGGGCGACCCCTCGCTCTTGAAGGCATTCATGGCCAGCAGCAAGTCTGCGGGCTGCGGCATTTCCACCCCAGTTGTGAGCAATGGCAGCCGGCTAAGTGCATCAGCACAGTTTTCAGTGCCTGGTCTGTGGCGGATGACATAATCATAAGCGGATAATGTCAGTGCGCATCTTTGGATGTGGGATGAGGCATTGGTGTTTATACCTTGCTTTCAGAAAACAATGAAATGAGCGGCTTGTGGTCTGTTTCAAGCTCAAATCGAACCCCAAACAGGTATTGGTTCATTTTCCTAACCTCATATCCACATGCTAAAGCCTCTTTCTTTACCATACTGGCTCTTTCAGCCTTAGACAGACTTCTGGACACGTATGCAACTGGTTGGAGTTTGCCTGATACATTGGCATGTTGGGGCACCCAACCGACCCCATATGATGAGGCGTCGCAGGCCAGCAATAACAGCTTACATGGGTCATAGTGTACCAGTAATTTATTGGAACATATCAGGTTCCTGGTCTTCTCAAAAGCTCTGTCTTGAGATTTGCCCCTAACCCAGTCATTACCCTTTCTCAGCAACATGTGCAAGGGCTCTAGCAATGTGCTCAAACAAGGTAGAAAGTTACCGAAACAGTTGCGAAGACCCAGGAACGAACGCAGCTCTGTCACACTTTGGGGTCTGGGTACATTCTTGATCGCCTCTGTCTTAGAATCCGTAGGCCTCTTGCCATCCTCTGTAATCTTTCTCCCCAGGAATTCGACTTCTGGTGTCATGAAAACGCACTTGGAGCATTTTAGCCTGAGTCCCACTCTGTCCAGATGACATAGAACCTCTTCCAGGTTGTACAGGTGTTCGGTGGCGTCGCGGCCATTGATCAGGATGTCATCTTGGAACACGACAGTTCTCAGGACGGACTTCAGCAAACTCTCCATGTTTCTCTGAAATACGGCTGCTGCCGAACAAATTACAAAAGGGTATCTGTGGTATATAAACAGTCCTTTGTGCGTGTTGATGCACGTAAGTTTTTTTGAAGATTCGACCAGCTCCTGTTTCATGTAAGCGGAGGTCAGGTCCAATTTGGTTGAATGACTTCCTCCCCGCTAGCGTTGCAAACAGGTCATCAGCCTTGAGTAATGGGTACTGATCCTGTATCGAGACTCAGTTGATCGTTACCTTGTAGTCGCCGCAGATCCTGACCATGCCATCACTTTTCAACACCGGGACAATTGGACTGGCTCATTCGCTGAACTCGACTGGTGATATGATTCCTTCCCATTGAAGTCTGTCCAGTTCGATTTCGAACTTCTCCTTCATCATCATGTATGGAACTGCCTGAGCCTTGTGATGGATGGGTCTTGCATCCGGGCCTAGGTGGATCTGCACCTTGGTTCCCGTGAAGTTGCCGATGCTTGGTGCGAGCAACGAGGGAAATTTGCTCAGCATTTGAGCACACGAAGTGTCATCCACTGATGATAAGGCTTTAATATCGTTCCAGGTCCATTTAACTTTCTCAAGCCAACTCCTGCTGAACAGCGTTGGGCCATTGCCTGCAACGATCCACAAAATAAATCATGCACAGCTCCATCGTACGATACTTTTACTGCTGCACTGCCAATGACTGGTATGAGCTCTTTGGTGTAGGTATGCAGCTTCACATTGATTGGGCTCAGTTTGGGTGTTTTTGCCTTAGTGTCCCACAGCTTTTCGAAAGCCCTTTGGCTCATTATTGACTGACTCGTACCCATGTCCACTTCCATGGATACTGGAACCCCATTTAATTTAACTTCCAGCATTATCCGAGGATTTTAGTAAAAGAATGTACCGCATACACTTCTTTATCCTGTACCTCGGGTTGAGTTGCCTGTGCCGCTTGATCCACACTGGATTGATCATCCTCAGCCACGTGGTGTGTCGCAGCACGCTTGCTCAGTTGCGGACACATTCGCTGAAGATGCCCAATTGTTGCACAGCCTTTGCACACACGTTGCTTGAATCGGCATTGAAGGGCCCGATGATACCCCCTGCAATGCCAACAAGGCGAGATTTGATTCATCCCCGATGGTGGACTTTGAGCAGTTACAGGTCATACGAATACGGATGAGTCGGCCCTGCCATGTGCAGCTCTGCCTGCCAATGATATTATTTTATGCACAGTATTTGCCGGTGAGTTTCGATGCTGGGAAGATATCTGTTTCGAGTTTTCATCCATAGACATGCATGCCTGGGCGATCATGATGGCCCTGCTCAGGTCTAGATCTTCAGCAGCCAGTAGCTTTCGAAGGATGACGTCGTGGCCAACGCCAAGCACAAAAATATCCAGCAGCATTTCTTCCAATGCAGCTCCGAAGTAGCATGGCCCAGCGATACGTATCAGGCCGGCAACAAATTTCGCCACATCCTGGCCCTCGGAGCAATTGTGCATATAGAAACGATACCTCACCATGATGATGCTTTCCTTCAGTTTAAAGTGTTTCCGAACCAGCGTACACAATTCATTGTAAGTCTTATCCATTGGTCAGAGTAGATACTTGATAAGGCCATAAATTTTTGACCCACAAACGGTGAGGAAAACCGCCCTGCTCTTAATTGTGTTATCGGTTCCTTACAATCCGTTGGCTGCGAAGTACTGGTCGAAGCGATCAGTGAAATCCTCCCAGTCTTCCCCTTCCATGAATCTTTCCAAAATTCCAACAGGCATGGTTGCGTGAAAGTTCGTATTTTTAACTCGTCGCCAATTGTTAAGTATCGAATAACTCCACGAGGCTAAGTACGGTAAGTTAGTTCAGGCATGACCTTACTCCAGTTTATTTATTTTCAAAGTGAGGATTCAACATGGCTGCCGACATTATATACACGGCTTTAATGTGTCTGCCAGTGACCATCAGGACTCCGACAATCGCGCCCTCTCGTGGCAGGCAAAACCCAGTTAACATACATAACACTTATCTTCTGCCATCCTATAATGCTGATCCACCACAGCAACAGGGGGCTCAGTTGGAAGAAGATGATGCTGCGGAGGAGCAGAAGGAGGAAGAGAGGACAGTCTTGAGGTGCAGTACCACACTGAGGTAAAGTACCACACTCAGACCCTGAGAAAGACAGGGCCAGCAAGGTACCTAATTCTCCCAGGGTGAAAGCCTCTGAGCTGGTGCCTGGGAGAGAGGAAGTAAGCACCGCAGGTGGTAACTTGTAGGGATTTGGGGCAGAAGTAGTTGAGATACGTTAAAGCATGTGGATGTGTGGCCTGGGCTGATCTTCCTCCTCCTCATCTTCACCATAATTTCCATGTGCAACTAGGCGGAAGATTGTCCCTCTCTTCTTCCTACTGCTGCTTCTCAGCATCATCTTCCTCCAGCTGAGCCCCGGCTGCTGTAGTGGATCAGCAGTATAGGATGGCAGAAGGTAAGAATGGGTGAGTGAGACCTTGTCAGGATAAAGAATACCTAGAAAGTAGATGGAAGGTGGAGTGTGTATGATGCTGCAGTCGGCTGCTATGCCGATATTATAAGGACTCAATTAGTAACCTGGTGCCTACAGGCTGCCACCAGCCTAAGTATCTGCCACAGCAATATTGCTGTGCATGTCCATGTGCTGCATTGCATTGTCTGTATCTTGTAACTTATTTATTGTTTCAGTCATTAAAAATTATAATTTTTCACCTGCTTTCCACGCCTCATTTGTGGGAGTACAATAGCATAGTGGTTATATTACAGTCACAAAATTAATGTTCAAACTGGTGTAAAATCATTGAACCAGCACTGAAGAAAAGGCAATTATTTAGAAAACTATCAGCACCCAGTTTTCACATCCCTCACTACTGCACTAGGCATTAAATCTGGTGACAACTGAAAATGGTATTGCAATAATCTGTATGTAAAAAATTATTCTAGTTCACTTTCTGGCTCCCAACTCCGTTTGCCTGGTAGTTTTAAGTTGCAATGCATTGCTGAGAAGAGTGGGCAGAAACAGTGTTAATGCACTGACTGAGACATTGCCATCTGTGTGTTATTACTCTTTAGACTGTGCCTGCTGCGTTTAACATGAGGAAAAATAATTCAGTTCAAAGTACCGTGGATATATTCACACATTTTTATTCAACAAACACAAAACTCTACTCAAGAGATCTATGCTTTTCTCGTTTGCTCCTCCTTAGTTGGCTTCAAATGGCTCCTTATTTTGTTTCTGTACATAAACCAGTGGAAAATATTCTGTTCATTTTTTGAAAAATTAATAAATGCGTTTATAATTTTGGTACAATAATGAACAGAAGAAAACTTCCCCTCATATGAGGCTACTTCTGGTAACCCAAACAAATTCCAAATGGAACAGAAGCATATTCAATAACCTAATGAACATTCATCTGATGATATAAAAAGGAATTTTCATTTCCAAATAACATAATGATAAGAATTCCCTGGCCACTATATTTAGCAACATCATAAAAATGTTCACACTAATTATAGGGGGAAAACTCTCCTCAGGGAGCGCAGACTCATTACTCCTTCCCCCATATTTATTCACAACTTCTAGTGAATTTTAAAAAATAAACTGTTTATGACTACTAGAAATAGAGAAGAAAGGCATGCTATGCCAATTTGTTTACAATGGAGCTACACACAAGGGCAGATTCAGTGAACCCAGCTAAAAAGCCACTGGGACCATGGTGCAAGGCCCAAGGTGCTGGCTTCAGGTTGATTGGTTGTCCTCAGCAGATGTTGCAAGACCAGCTCATGAATCCCCTTTAAATATGCTCCCTCTTCAGCTTGAACCTGTGCAGGAAATGAGATTAAAGGGTTCCCATAGAATATCAATGGAATCCCTTAAAGGGCATACTGCTCATAATTTCATATATTGACTGATGCATCATCAAATTAGCTGATACTGCAGTGCTAGGTGGGAAAGGGCCATTGGCAAAACAGTTCTTCCATCCTCCCTCTCATCAAGTGAGATTCTGAACTAGAAGTGGACTCTTGCAAAATTAATCTCATATATTGCATACAATGTGTTCAGTTAAGAAAAAATAATTTTTTGATTTCATTTTTGTGCAATTAATAATAATAAGACTAGTGCAAAATAAGTGGCAATTTTTTAATGTTCAATTGGTAAGGCTTTTATTCAAGCTGAATACAGGATTCATGCAATCTTCCTTTTGGGACTGAAATGGTGCTGTCGGCTGCTCTAAAAATAGTTTAATTGTGGGCTCTTCAAAGTAATAAATTGTACCTCCATTAACATCATGGGAGCGCTAGCTTCAGGACCAACACAGATATTGTATTAGACAATAATATGAAACAAGAAAAAGCCTTCGGGCTCATTAAGCTAATTGTTTTCATAGATTCAATATAATTAACCCTATTATGGGTACAGCCCAACTTATTTACACTCCTGAGAGAGATGAATAGCAACAAACAAAACTTACAAGAGGGTTGAGCACCATGGAAATTTCCAGCTGACTCAATGTGAAGCCTGTGGAAATCAATCTAACATTACCATCTCAATTGTAGAGTTCTGAACTGCAATTCATAGGTAGCATTTCCATGGTCCCAGTATCACAGGATTCATCAGGTTGCACAGAACAACATTTTCCCTCCTTATACTTACTTTTATAACTTTCCAACACATACTTAACCAGATACTTATTCAGTTAATTTTTTAAAGAGTGAATCAGCATGGTTTCCTGGCTGGGAATAAAATATTAATCATAAATGATTGTTTTACAACAGTTTTCTATTTTTATGTGTGAGAGTTACAATATTAGGTCATCAGAGTTACTTTTGACAATCCTGCTCAATTACAACAACATCAGTTTTTATTTATATAGCGCATTTAACGTAGTAAAACGTCCCAAGGCACTTCACAGGAGTGTTGTGGGACAAAATTTGACAGCGAGCCACATAAGTAGAAATGACAGGCGATGGGAGGTAGGTTTTAAGGAGCGCCTTAAAGGAAGAAAGAGAGATAGAGAGACGGAGAGGTTTAGGCAGGGCATTCCAGAGCTTAGAACCTAGGCGACTGAAGGCACGGCCACTGATTGTTGAGCGATTATAAACAGGGATGCTCAAGGTGGCAGAATTTTAGGAGTGCAGATATCTTGGGGGGTTGTGAGGCTGAAGGAGATTACAGAGATAGGGAGGGGTGAGGCCATGGAGGGATTTGTCAACAAGTATGAGCATTTTGAAATTAAGGTGTTGCTTAACCGGGAAGCAATGGAGGTCAGGGAGCACAGGGGTAATGAATGAGCGGGACTTGGTGCGAGTTAGGACACGGGCAGCCAAGTTTTGGATGATCTCAGGTTTATATAGGGTAGAATGTGGAAGGCCAGCCAGGAGTGCGTTGGAGTAGTGAAGTCTTGAAGTAACAAAGGCATGGATGAAATTTTCAGCAGTGGATGAGCTGAGGCAGGGGCGGAGATGGGCAATGTTACAGAGCTGGAAATAGGCGGTTTTAGTTATGCTGCGGATATGTGGCCGGAAGCTCATTTCAAATTCAAATATGACACCTAGGTGGCAAACAGTCTGGTTCAGCCTCAAACAAATGCTAAGGAAAGGGATGGAGCTGATGACTAGGGAACAGAGTTTGTGGCAGGAACCAAAGACAACAGTTTCAATCTTCCCAATATTTAATTGGAGAAAATTTCTGCTCATCCAGTACTGGATGTGGGACAAGCAGTCTGACACTTTACAGACAGTGGAGGGATCGAGAGAAGTGGTGGTGAGATGGAACTGGCTGTCATGAGCACACATGTGGAAATTGATGCTGTGTTTTCGGATGATGTCGCTAAGGGGCAGCATATAGATGAGAAATAGGAGGGGGACAAGGATAGATCCTTGGGGGACACCAGAAGCAACGATGCGGGAGTGAGAAGAGAAGTCATTGCAGGTGATTTTATGGCTATGATGAGATAGATAATAATGCAACCATGTGAGTACAGTCCAAACCATCTGGATGACGGTGGAGAGGCGTTGGAGGAGGATGGAGTGGTCAACCATGTCAAAGGCTGCAGACAAGTCGAGAAACACAAGGCGAGAGAGTTTGCCTTTGTCACAGTCACTAAGGATATAATTTGCGACTTTGATGGTAGCCGTTTCAGTACTGTGGTGGGGTGGAAACTAGATTAAAGGGATTCAAACATGGAGTTCCGGGAAAGCTGGGCCTGGATTTGGGAGGAAATAACATGTTCAAGGACTTTGGAGAGAAAAGGGCGATTGGAGATGGGGCGGTAGCTTGCAAGCATAGTGGGGTTTTTTGAGGAGAGGGGTGATGATGGCAAATTTGAAGGAAAGGGGGACAGTACCTGAGGAGAGAGAACTGTTAACATTATCAGCTAAAATGGGAGCCAGAAAAGGAAGTTGGGTGGTCAGCAGTTTAGTGGGAATAGGGTTGAGGGAGCAGGAAGTGGGTCTCATAAGAACATAAGAAATAGGAGCAGGAGTAGGCCGTACGCCCCCTCGAGCCTGCTCCGCCATTCAATACGATCATGGCTGATCCGATCATGGACTCAGGTCCACTTCACTACCCGCTCCCCCTAACCCCTTATTCCCTTACTGGTTAAGAAACTGTCTATCTCTGTCTTAAATGTATTCAATTACCCAGTTTCCACAGCTCTCTGAGGCAGCGAATTCCACAGATTTACAACCCTCTGAGAGAAGAAATTCCTCCTCATCTCAGTTTTAAATGGGCGGCCCCTTATTCTAAGATTATGCACCCTTGTTCTAGTCTCCCCTATCAGTGGAAACATCCTCTCTGCATCCACCTTGTCAAGCTCCCTCATAATCTTATATGTATCGATAAGATCACCTTTCATTCTTCTGAATTCCAATGAGTAGAGGCCCAACCTACTCAACCTTTCCTCATAAGTCAACATGCTCATCCCCGGAACCAACCGAGTGAACCTTCTCTGAACTGCCTCCAAAGCAAGTATATCCTTTCTTAAATATGGAAACCAAACTGTACGCAGGATTGCAGGTGTGGCCTCACCAATACCCTGTATAACTGTAGCAGACTTCCTTGCTTTTATATTCTATCCGTTTTTGCAATAAAGGCCAAGATTCCGTTGGCCTTCCTGATCACTTGCTTTACCTGCATACTAACCTTTTATGTTTCATGCATGAGTACCCCTAAGTCCCACTGTATTGCAGCACTTTGCAATTTTTCTCCATTTAAATAACATGCTCTTTGATTTATTTTTTGCCAAAGTGCATGACCTCACACTTTCTAACATTATACTCCATCTGCCAAATTTTTACCCACTCACTTAGCCTGTCTAGGTCCTTTTGCAGATTTTGTGTGTCCTCCTCACACATTGCTTTTCCTCCCATCTTTGTATCATCAGCAAACTTGGCTACAATCCACTCAGTCCCTTCTTCCAAGTCATTAATATAGATTGTAAATAATTTGGATCCCAGCACTGATCCCTGCAGCACCCCACTAGTTAATGATTGCTAACTCGAGAATGAACCATTTATCCCTACTCTTTGTTTTCTGTTAGTTAGCCAATCCATTATCCATACTAATAAATTACCCCCAGCCCCATGAACTTTTACCTTGTGCAGTAACCTTTTATGTGGCACCTTGTCAAAGCCTTCTGGAAATCCAAATACACCACATCCAAAGGTTCCGCTTTATCCACTCTGTTCGTTACATCCTCAAAGAATTGCAGCAAGTTTGGAAACATGACTTCCCTTTCATAAATCCATGCTGACTCGGCCTGACTGAATTATGTTTTTCCAAATATCCTGCTACTGCTTCTTTAATAATGGACTCCAACATTTTCCCAACCACAGATCTTAGGCTAACTAGTCTATAATCTCCTGCTTTTTGTCTGCCTCCTTTTTTAAATATGGTCGTTACATTTGCAGTTTTCCAATCTGCTGGGACCTCCCCAGAATCCAGGGAATTTTGGTAAATTACAACCAATGCATCCAATATTCCTGCTGCTACTTCTCTTAAGACCCAAGGATGCAAGCCATCAGGTCCAGGGGATTTAACCACCTTTAGTCCCATTATCTTACTAAGTACCACCTCCTTAGTGATTGTGAATGTGACAAGATGAGCGTGGAAGAGGTCAGGAGGGGGGGATTGAGGTGAAACAGGATTAGGGCAGAGTGGAACCTGAGAGGAATTTTGGCCCAGTTGGCTTGGGGATGGAAGTGAAGTGGCAGAGGCAGCTGGTTTGATGGTCACAATCTTAGAGACAAAGATGTCCATGATCTCCTTGTACTTGTTGTTGGAGGCGAGTGTACTGGAGACAGGGAAAGGGGTTTATGGAGATGGTTAGCAATAGAGGATAGTAGCCGGGGGTGATCTTTGCATTCCAGAATGATCCTGGAATAATTAGCAGTTTTGGCAGACAAGAGTAGGACCTGATAATATTTTATGTGGTCCAACCAGATCTGGCTGTGAATAGCTAAACGAGTTGTCCACCATATCCATTCAAGTGTGCATCCCTTGGACTTGAGGGAGTGAAGATGAGGGCCGTACCAGGGAGAACAGCCAGGGTGAAATAGAGTAATTGTTTTAATAGGGATTAGGGCATCAAATGTGGTGGTGAGGGTATGGTTGAGCAGAAATGTCATGGTGAATGGAGGGCCAAAGGCTGGACAGTTCGTATTTCATCAGTGCAGTTGTGAGAAGGTTTGGAGAGAGTTTTTTCCAGGGGCGGATACAGAAGGAGATAGGGTTGGGTGGGGGAAGGGAGATGTGCGTGGAAGGCGATAAAATATGCAAAAAGAAGAAAAGATTGGTTGCAACTGTTTATTCACACAGAATATTTAAGTTTTACTCCCATAGAATTGTTGCTTGGTTCATGTAATGTCAATTGTTCATTGCTTCATTGTGTTGTTAGCTTTTTTATTTCAGTGGTGGCAAACTATGGGTCCATTTCATAGTACTTGAGCTCCTTCAATCATGGTTCACTATCTATAGACACTGTAGAAGAGGTGGGTCATAATTTAATCATGTAATTCATTACAGGTGTGATTCATTACAAACGTTCCAGTTTCTGATTTTTGTGTCAATGAGGTATCTTGTGAGTACAAAATGTATTATACACTAAAATTAAAACAGAAAGTACAATATAAGCAATAAATCTGACACTAATTACCTAATCACTGCTAACTCTTTCACTAATCATGTCAGAAAATTAGCATGTTCAGAATGGAGAATCTAATTGTTTATTTTAATCAATATTCTGTGAAGTAACTGAAATTGCCAAAAGCATTACATTTATTACACCAACTTTCCGCATTCATCAATCTTGTCACAGCTTATCTCCATGTCTTATCCTTTTAAATTTTAACCTGAAATGCATAATCTTTTGTTCTTCTCTAATATTGCCTCATTTGTGCTCCCTCTGCTGAAACCGCTGCCTCATACTGGGGTACTCTAGTTTCAGCTCTCCCTACTTTCCTACTTTCCTACTTTCCCCCTTGCAATGAGAATAAGAAGTGAATTATTGCATTTATCGATTTTTTATTTGTTTTTCTTGTTTTCAAATCGCTCCATGGCCTCATCCCTTCCCTACCACTGTAACTTCCTCCAGTCCTGCAACCCTCTGAGATCTTTGCTCTCCTCCAATTCTAGCCTCTTGCACTTCCCTGATTTTCATTGCTCCAACATTGGCGGCCATGCCTTCAGCTGCCTAGGCTCTAAGCGCTGGAAATTCCTCCCTAGACCTCTTCACCTTTCTAAATTTCTCTCCTCATTTAAGGTGCTCCTGAAAATTCACCTCTTTGACCAAGCTTTTGGTCACCTGTTCTAATATCTTTTTATGAGGCTCGATGTCAAATTTTGTTTGATAAAACTCCTGTGAAGCATCTTGTGACGTATTACTATGTTAAAGGAGCTGTAGTTGTTTCCAGGATTCATTTTATGTTGAGAATAGAGGTCTTTGAGATTATAAAAGGTATTGATAGGATAGATGTAGAGAAAATGCGTTTACTTGTGGGGGAGTTCAAAACTAGAGGTCATAAATATAAGATAGTCAAACTAAATCCAATAGGGAATTCAGGAAAAACATCTTTACCCAATGAGTAGTAAGAATGTGAAACACTCGACCACAAGAAGTAGTTGAGGCAAATAGCATAGATGTATTTCAGGGGAAGCTAGATAAGCACATAAGGGAGAAAGGGAAGGATATGCTAATAGAGTGAGATGAAGTAGGGTGGGAGGAGACTCATGTGGAGCATAAACAACAACATAGACTAATTGGGCTAATGGCCTGTTGCTGAGCTGTAAATACGATGTGATTAGTTTTATTGGGCTCAAATTTGGCCCACCCCTTTTTTCGGCGCACTTACCGGGGATGCGCCACTTTTCTCCGTTGATAAGTGTGCCGTAAACAATAGCTCCCCATTTTGGTCGCTGTCCGGCCTCTCCTCGGTCTTCGCGCAGTGTGGCTAGTCGGATCGGGGGCTGAGCCAGCGTCCTGCGCTGAAAACAGTGCCGGGATATCTGCACATGCGCAGTGGAGTGTCCGCGCATGTGCAGTAGCTCCTCGCCCCCAGTCTCTCTGTGTGCGTGCTGCAGCCACTGTGTATGTGGGACCCGATGCCCACCCCTATCCCTGGCCGAGTGGCCTCCCGATGCGATCGACCTCAGATTTGAAATTTAATGCACTGTAGCTATTTTTAAACTTTCTTAATGGCTTGTCATTTTCCTGGACTTTTGGATATTTTGAAAGAATTATGTAAATATGTTTTGTCTCTTGTGAATAGTGGTGACCATTTGTCAAACCTATTCACCTGATGCTATTGTGACAGAAGAACAAAAGTGATGGAGGAACACTGAGAGAATATCTTATTTATTGAAGTAGACTTTATTTAGATAATATGGGCTCAATTTTGGCCCAGTGTAATCATTGCAAACAAATAGTTGTTTAAATTAGTTATGAGATTAGGGCAATTTAATTCAACTATGTTTTACTTCTTTTATTTTTGTAGTTTAAACTTCCATGAATGCTTCTGTTGTATAGTAAATTAACTTTGTGAAGTTTGTCATATGATGTCCTGTATAGCTGTTTGATCCTATTCACATTCTTTAGTTAAGTCATTAAGTTCTGCTGGCCTCCGATGTACCTACCTGCACTGAGTTCTTAACTCTCCGCAAGGGTTTTCTGAAGTGGCCACATGCGCTAGCCTAAGTAGATTTGGAGCAACTATTAGCTGGCCAAAGTAGCCTAAATGGCCAAAACTGGTGTAGGCCCCCTTTTGAGAAAAACTAAACTAAACTAAAAAAATCGTAACTAACTCACTTACACTGGCACAAATTGAATGTGCAAAATGGGGATTTTTAAGATACTCCAGAAAAATAAAGTTGCTCCAAAAAAAATGGAGCAACTCCTGGCCAGTTTTGAGCCCATTGTCTATACAAATATTTATCAAAAAACCTTATTTCAGTAAAGAAAATTACTTCAGGTTATATCTAATGAATTATGGTTATAGCTAACAAATCAGAGTTCAAAAGGTCAGACGACTTATATATTTATATAATAAATTAATCTATAATACTATATTAGAAATAAATACATTTGATAAAGTACATTTAAAAACAAAATTCACTTTTGAAATCAATTTATGTTGGCAAAAAAACAATCTTGCACAGTTCAGTTTATACAATAAGAAAATCAGTTGTTAAAAAGTTCCATTGCTTCAGAATAATCATCACAAGTATTCTATATGAAATTTGAACATTTGGATGAATCGTGCCTTCAGATCAATGATTAATTTCTTAAGGTCCAAACTTCAATTTAATTAAACCTGGAGTCTCAAGACTTAAGGCCATCCATGTATGAGTAAGGAGAAAGTTATGTTTTTACAAATTCAAGAACTCAGATGCTTATTGCAACTACACAGTGAGGGACTCAAGTTTATACTCATCAATACACCAGCAGGAATAGGATGCATAAGTCCCATAATTAATCACAAGAACTTCAATGCAAACTCATTACGAGAGCACCAGGCAGTATAGATGCATGACTCTTAAATTAAACCACTGTAAATAATGGATGGATACTCATTACAATTCTAAGGAAAATGGACACAAGCCACTGAATCACAACTGAACAAGGAAAGGGAGATTATGAAATTCATAATACATTGGAGCGATTTCTTGGTTTCTTGCCGAGACCTCTGAATAAAAACAGAAGGTACCATCCATCAGCCATGCCTGAAGAGATCGCAAAGTTTCTGTTTAAAGAATGGACTCAGCCCAATATTTTGTGGATTTTATGGGGTCACCCTGCGCAGATATGTGAAAAAGCTGTTTTTGTTAAAACTCTAGAGACCGCATGACAGTTAGCTGTGACAAAAGAACTGTCAGTCATCCAGAACGGGTTTGTCCACCAGTCACAGTTAAAGGAAGGGGGACACGAATATTGACAAAAGAGCTGTCGGCCAGGAAAGGCGGGGGGGGGGGGTGCGCGGGGGTGGGGCATTGACAAAGCCACTCGAATTTGCAAAAGCACTTCTCACCTCCATCTCAGAAGGAAAAACAGAACAATGAACCCACTAGCCTGGCCAAACAAGGAGGAGCTGGGTGTTTCCCAATACAAAGACTCAGAGAGATGCCCAGATTATGGGCCATCAGCCCAATTCATATAGGTTGGATGGCCCATCACTGACTAAGTACCCGTGCTTAGAAACAGGGATTTTAAAGATTGGCGAGAAAGATAGGGGTAGCAAACTCCCATAAAGACAGGGTCTTTTCCACTTTATTTTTAGCTTAAGCTTGGAACTTGGAGTGAAGCTGGGAGGTTGCAGCTTGCAGCTTGTATCTAGAGAGAGCCCTCTCTCCCTCTCGCTCTCGCTACACCAAGACCGATGTACCAGAGGAAGGGGCCCCAGTACCGCAGAAGAAATCACCGAGACTGAAGACCAGTCAGTGACTTCTCACAGCTGAGCTGAGAAAGGAAACCGGCTGTGTGTGGTGGTGAGCATGGTTGCGAGTGTCCCAAGCCAGTAACCAGATATCCCAGGCGAGCTGGGTAAGGGCTCAGTGTTTTCTCAGAAGTGAAGCTTTTCAGGGTTATTCTGAGCAGGGTAATTCGTTGGTAGGGATGGAGTTAGAATCCACCAGGGAATTACTGCATGTTACTAGGTCTCATTTCTGTACTGTATGTATGTTGTTTGTAACCTGGATTTTATTCTCCACAGAGACAGTGATTTTGTTTAGTAGTGCATGTTTTAGCCAGTGTATGTTAGACCAAATAAATATAAGTACTATTTTTCACCGAAGCATTTCTGTCCGTGACTCATTTCATTTACACTCTGAATAATAATTCCCGGGTCTAGAACTTTCATAAGGCGGGGGCGATTCGAAACATCTGTCTCGCAATTGGGCGAGGATCAAAACCGCTTACAGTCTGGCAATTAGAAGGTCATGTAGAAACCATTTTAGCAAGTTGGTTCCCTTGTTACCATGTTGAATAAAAATGCAGACAATGAAATTCTTGGGGTAGCAGAGGGCGGTGCTAATAGTGAACTGGCAGTAGTGGTCGGAATTTGGGGCCATCTTTTTAGCCTCATTTATGCTCTTAGAAATGCTGGACACCAACAGCTTTCCCAGGACAATAGACGGGGGCTGGGGGTGCAAGTCTGCAAATTCAAATGTCGATTTTGGTCATGTAATCAATCACTGAAACAGGCAAAGAATGAATCAGAACTTTAGAACAATTTTTGTTAGCTTAGCAGAGTCCTGTTGGTCTGTTGGTGTTATGGTAAGGTGGTACAGTAAAATTGCTTCCCCGTAGAGCTCGGGCGGATTCAACAGTTGCGCTGAGAATAGCATAGGTCACTGCTGAGCTTTGAAATGACACTGACCTTTGAATCTAAGGAAGGATTGGACACATCAGCTGCTGACAGGAGGAAGTTCTGTACCTCCTTCCTCCCACATAAGGCCTTTCGCAGTAATTTCAAGATTTCAGTGTTCTTTAATTAAAGTGATTTAAAACAAGAACTACTAAGCAACAAATTAAGATCTACCAGGCAACTACTGCTATCATTCAAACACTTCTACCACCTGAATTCAGGAGGATGCCAAGCCTTACTTTCATAATGCAACAGCTAACAGCAGTACATTTCTATACTGCGTCTCATGTACAGAAAGATGTTTCAAAGAACTTAACATAGTGGTGAAAACAGTGGTCACTAATGAGGAAGAAAAATAGAAAAAGTCGAGTGTGAGACTGAAAGCCCACTCAGAAAGAAGGATTTTTTTTGGAAACTTTTGAAAGCAGAGTACCATCAGATAAAAATGAATATTTTCAGCAAAACAATTATTCTTGCTCCTTGCAGACCAATTTTGAAAACCTAGCAAACCTTCATATTTTCAAAAATATATATTTTTTTTCACAATCTGAAAATGTGCCTTCAATCTAAGACCCTATTTCCTGGCTTCTGGCAACGTTGATTGCCATGTCGTTCCAACAGAGAAAGATCCAAGATTTGATGCCGAAGGCAAAGTTGTGTGAAAATAGAAGATCAACATTTAGCACAAAAGACTTCAGAATACAGTTCATGGAAATTGTAAAATATGGAATCCCTTTCTATCATAGGTGCAATCCATTACATTTCCAGGGAACGTCACGTGATGACTAGTAATTCTGAAATTTGCTTCAATTCTATTACAAAATGAATGATTTGATATGGTTATTTAGCTCTTGCTTGTACTCTCAACCATAGCTCAGTCAGAGAGGCACATGCATTTGTTCACTATTATATATGAAAAAAAGAACCTGGATTTTCAAAACAGGCTAGTCTCTCTCTCTCCCTCCAGTCTGTCTCTCTCTCCCCATCTCTCTCTCTCTCCCAGTCTCTCTGCATGTACTGCCGGGGTCAGACTAATGTAAATATGATGAGAAAGTACCAATGTGGAAATTGAATGCTGCTGGAGGCTTTAAAGGCCTACACCATCTTAAAGGTATGGGCTGTTTTTTTAATATTTAGTAAACAGGAAGATTCTGTTTCAGATGTACATCTGCAAAGAATGGAGCTGGCCACAGCACAGTCCAGCTCTCTGATGGATATGTAGAGATTCTTAAAAGAAGCAAAGCAGAGAAGTCAGCTCTCTTTGGCACTGACTGCACCTAGGCAGCAGCTCGGGAGGCAAAGGCAGGAGGTGGCAATGTCACAGTCACCTCTGCAAACCATGCACAATGAAATGGTGCAAGAAGAAGTTAAAATGCCTTACCAGGTTAGTCAAGGTAGAAAAACCCACCGTGAACTTCCGTTAAGGCGGCATACTAAGATAAAATGGCATATATAGGGCCCAAGTTTCCACACGCGCCTAGAACGGCGCAGTCCCGACCTGGACGCCCGTTTTTCGCGCCACAAAGTGCGCCTAAAAAAATCCTCCGTATTCTCCACCTCCCTGCAGGTCCTCTGGCCCTCGGCGCAGCGCAGCACGAGCTGTAGGGGGGCGGAGCCAGGTCCCTGCGCTGAAAACAGTGCCGGCACCTCTGCACATGCGCGCTACAGTGGGCACGCAAGTGCAGTAGCTCCAGGCGCCGAACTGTGTGGGAGGGGCCCGAAGCACGCAACCCCTAGCCCTGGCCGAATGGCCTCACTGGGGCTGCATGAATAAGGCTCCTCCCACGGCCAGCTCCTGCTTCCCCCCAACGAGCAGATCCGACACCCTCTCCCCGCCCCCCCCGCCTCCGGACCAGACCTGACACCCGCTCCCCGCCCCCCACCCTGCCTCCGGACCAGACCCGACACCCGCTCCCCCCCGACTGGACCCGACCCGCGCTCCAGTTCCCGCTCCCCGCCTTCCCGACTGGACCCAACCCGACCTGCGCTCCTGTTCCCGCTCCCTGCCCCCCCGACTGGACCCGACCCGACCCGACCCGCGCTCCTGTTCCCGCTCCCCGCCCCCCCGACTGGACCCGACCCGACCCGCGCTCCCGCCCCCCGACCCGACCCGACCCGACCCGACCCCCCCCCCACTGGACCCGACCCGACCCAACCCGACTCCCACTCCCGGACTGGATCCGACCTGACCTCCCCCCCTCCCTCTCTCTCTCTTCCTCCCTTCCACCTCCGCCCCCCCGACCTGAACCAAACCGAACATCCCCGACCCGACCCAACCCAACGCCACCTACCTGTAAATCTGGTGCTGGGGACGGGCCCTGCCCGAAGTCTCGGGCCGGCCCGTTCAGCCTTCGGTCCTGAAAGGCCTGCCTGAAGCACTTTCACACAGGTAGGAAGATGGTTTATTTAATCTTTTCTTTGCTTATAAATGTTTATTCAGGTTGGATTTATTTGAAAAATATAAATAAGGATTTATTATAGAATTTAATGACTTCCGCTCCCCCCCCCACCTCGTTCTGGACGCCTAATTTGTAACCTGCGCCTGATTTTTTAATGTGTAGAACAGGTTTTTTCAGTTCTACAAAAATCTTCACTTGCTCCATTCTACTTTAGTTTGGAGTACGTTTTCACTGTGGAAACTTTCCAATCAGGCGTCAGTGGCCGGACACGCCCCCTTTTGAAGAAAAAATTCTGTTCCAAAGTAGAACTGTTCTACCTGACTAGAACTGCAGAAAAAAAAACGTGGAGAATTGCGATTTCTAAGGTAGTCCGTTCTCTACCAGTTGCTCCTAAAAATCAGGCGCAAATCACGTGGAAACTTGGGCCCATAGTATTTACAATTATTTTCCCCTCACAACATCTTAAAGTACTTTCAAACTGTACCATGAATGCCTAGTAGACAGTTGGGTGTCCTTTACACCCCCAACTGAAAATGTTCCTTCACACAGGTCCTTACAAGTAGGAAACACAAAAGAATCCTTCCATTTACTGCAGCTTACTGTTGCAAGTATATTTCCTCATAGTTTTTAAGGATTTCATGTTGACTATGTCATACTAACAAAAAAAATCACTTCTTGAAGTATTCTTGCAGGAGGAGACAACTTAGAGACAGCTTACAGGAGAAGGACCTTAGTGTTCAATTACATATCCCATATGAGCAAGAAGCTCTTGAACTATAGGGAAGAGGGGCCATAGAGGTTGCTGGAGGAAAGGAATTAGTAGAGCAGCTGCCAAGTTCTGCTTCTTCAGCAGTTTCTGCTGCTCTTCCTTCCTATCCTATTCTCTTGTTCATCTACTGTCAGCCAATCATATACTGAAGAACTTTGCCACACATTCCTGAAAACGTTGTGAAGGCTGCTTCAGCAGGAGACCATTCTAACCTGTATCTATTTTCCCCTGTAGATGTGTCAGATGAAGGAAAGCCAGGCACCATTGCATCTAAGCATGCAAGCACTTCACAACACACACCATTACTCACTCCCTCCATCCCACGCACTCACTCAGGTACACTCTATCAGGGCATTGAGGCCTGTATTTTTGATTGGTTACGTTCCCTTTGTGACAGAAAACTGAGCATAACCAACTATAAAGCCAAACCTAAGGAATCCATCCAGGTGAAGCATTGTTGTATGAGAGCTAATTTTACAATTCTGAGCTCCCATATTCCTGATATGTGCTCCCAGGAGGCAAATTCCATGAATTTGATAAAGTGCTATGTTTATTTATCTGTAAAATATGCTTAATTTCTCCATCATTGTATATTTAACTCAAACTTGTTACATAAAGTGCACTATATCAACTCATGAAGGAACCAAGACATGTTGAGTTCAGTATATTGTACATCCTGGAGAGATATATGTTGGACAACTTGGGGAGGTAAGGGTTAACAGTCAAACTGCTTTGTGTCTTGAAGCAACAGGCTTTCCAGAACTTCCAATATAAACAGGGTGACTTTGAAGTGTTGTGAGGAGAAAGCATGGCTTGTGTTTTGATATGTAAAGTCCTTGTGTAAGGCTCCTTTCCTCCCTTAAAGGGAAGGGCCATCGCTGCAGGCTCCACAAAAGAAGACTTACCTTCTCCTCAACGGTTGCCGCGATCTGGCCTGATCAGCTCGATGCAAGGCAGCAGAGTGCCGGGCAGATCGTTCATGGGCGGCAGCAAACAAGGTAAAAAATTGCAAAGAGAGATTTGAATTTTTTTTTTGGACTTAACTTGGCCACCTCGCCTTTAATTATTGACTCCGAAGCGCCCGGCCTCCCGATGAATGTCTGCTGCAGCTGTCGGTGTTTTCGTCCGGCGATGCTGAAGGGGGCGAAAAGCAATTTCGGGTCCGGGGCGCTACCGGGGCGATGTGCACAGCAATTACGTCACGATCTCCGGGCGAAGGATATCACGGCACAACGCCGTACTGCCGCCGCAAAACTCCTACCAAATTTAGCGGGAGTCGCTGATCTCACCGTGCCCGGTCGCAAACCCATTTGTGCCCCGTTATCATAGCCCCCAGAGGTGCTAATGGGAGATGTACGGGAGCCTAATTTCTCCCCCTCTGTGTTAATAAAAAATGTAACTTTAGTTTTAGGGTAATAAAACATGGGTAGCAATCCATTAGCTACAGAAAACTGTAGGTAAAGCTTTTTCTTGAAAGGGTTTAGGGACGGTTAAGTCAGGAAGTCTTGTTTAGAGGAAGTAGTTCTGAAGTAAACAACAGCAAACTGTTTACAGTAATAGTCTGTTTTCAAAGAGTTTAGGAAGTGATTTGTCATACAGTCTAATCGTAGCGAGAGAATCACCTGAAACGGCTTCTCTTCCACCCCCGCATCTATCCTTTGCCCAATCCTATTTCTCATCTACATGTTACTCCTTGACGACATCATCCATAAACACAGCCTCAGTTTCCACATGTATGCTGATGAGATGCAGATCTACCACACTACCACTTCTCTCGACCCCTCCACGGTCTCTAAATTGTCAGACTGCTTGTCCGACATCCAGTTCTGAATGAGAAGAAAGGGAAGACTGAGCCATTGTTTTAGGTCCGCCACAAACTCCCATCCCTAGCCACTGACTCCATCCCTCTCCCTAACTTCTATCTGAGGCAGAACCAGACTGTTTGCAAACTTGGCATCATATTTGACCCTGAAATGAGCTTTCGACTACATATCCGCAGCATAATAAGACTGCCTATTACCACCTCCGTAACATCACCCTTGCCTCAGCTCATTTGCTGCTGAAGCCCTCATCCATGACTTTGCTACCACTCGACTTGACTATTCCAACACACACCTGGCTGGCCTCCCACATTCTACCCTACGTAAACTGGAGGTGATCCAAAACTCGGCTGCCCATGTCCTATCTCACACCAAGTTCCGCTCACCCATCACCCCTGCGCTCGCTGACCTACATTGGGTTCTGGTTAAACAATGCCTCTATTTCAAAATTCTCATCCTTATTTTCAAATCCCTGCATGGCTTTGCCCCTCCCTAAATCTGTAATCACCTCCACCCCACAACCACCCCCCCACCGATATGTCTGCGCTCCTCTAATTCTGCCCTCTTGTGCATCCCTGATCATAATTGCTCAACCACAGATGGCTGTGCCTTCTATTGCCTAGGCCCCAAGCTCTGGCCCTGCCTAAACCTCTCCACCTCTCTACCTCTCTTTCCTCTTTCAAGATGCTCCTTAAAACTTTGACCAAGCTTTTGGTCACCTTCTCCAATTTCTACTTAAGTGGTTCAGTGCCAAATTGTTGTATCTCATAATACTCCTGTGAAGTGCCTTGGGACTGTTCATTATGTTAAAGGTGCTATATAAATACAAGTTGTTGTTGTTATTTATGAAATTTTCCTTTGATGTAGTCAAAATGTGGTGTATAAAGGATAATGGTTTGCAACAGTATGTTAGAGTGCTCAAAACATACAGAAACCAAAATATCTACTCTCTATATACAGTTAAGGCTCATCGTCCTTCGTGAATTGAACCTGGGATCTCAAAGAGTTTACGTGCAATATTCTAATCATTACGTTATTGCGTTGTATAGTAATTTAGAATTGAGGCTAGTCATATGAAGGAAGAAGCATAACCAATGAGTACTATTTATTATGATAACCAATTGCAGTTATTTAACAAAAATAACCAAACAATTCCTGGTCTGGAATGACTGTTCTTGCATTTAAGACTGATGTACGAAGTTTGCAGATGTGGTTGATAGCAAGGATGAAAGCTGCAGACTGCAGGAAGATATCAATGGTTCTATGGGTTCCACAAGCCTATGAAAAAGTCCAACCTATGTTCATTCTGATGGGATAATGTTAATTTTTAAAATTTTATGTAATATTTAATTTTTTTGAGAGCTTTTTGTCCACAAACCTTACTTCATGTTGTTCCGATATTGAGTCATAGTTTATGTAAACATTTAACATTGAAAATAACTATGTAAGCATTTATAATGACAAAACCATAACTAAAGATGCAAAAGTTTTATTCCAGATATCCATAATGGGGCACATCTTGGACTAAGTGCTGAGATACATTTGCTCATGGATATTTGGGGGTCAGGGACGTTTACCTTGATATTCCTGTCACTAGCAGGCACCTGCATATAAAACATGCTGGAAAGTGCAGGGAAGGAGGCAGAGCCAATGGCTGGGAATGTTGAATTCCCTCTCGGAAGCATTGGCCACCGTTGAATTAAAAAAAATCTTGATCCAATTTGGAGGCCCTGGTGTTGTTCCTAGCGCACTTTATTCTCAATCGGTGAGGTATTCCTGGTCTGATCAGGCAGACCTCTGCCAACCATATACTGGGCTCCACTGAGGGCCGAGGACATGGGAATTCCTGACATTGGGATCTCCTGCCACCCTCCACTCCTGCATTATACCTACCTATACCGATGGCCTTGTGAGGGATGGATGGAAGCTCCATGCCAATAAAGCCAACCAGAACGTTCAAGATATCTGGTTGGCCTTATTGGCTGGTACCTGGCATACTTTGGAGGCAGCTTAGTTTCTGGCCTTTCTGATGGACTCTTGCCAAAGTTACAATGGGAATATTTTGGAAGGGTCATGGATATTTGGCACCATTACTCTGCAAACACTAACCTGTCACAATGCAGTTGGGTGGCTTCAACCACTTGGGATAGTGGAGCAGTATTTAAATTCTCACTCCCCAACTCTGCTAGACATCCTGTTTTTCCTTTCATGCAAAGATAAGCATAACTGTTTTTTCATATAGTTTTTCAGCTGCATCGGCAGCAGGAACGGGATGGTACGTGTGTCCCCACAATTTTGGGGTCACCATCACCGCATTTCTATCTGGAGGAGCCAGTGAAACATTTCTCCCTAAATATTCATCTACTTAAGAACAAGTTATTTTATTGTGCTCTACACTTTCCTGTTAGAAACTAATACCAAATGTTTTTCTCATTTAAATTGGTTGTTTAATCCACTAGGTGATGAATGTTCAATCCTTTTTTGTTCATTTTTGTCTTTTAATAGTCTTGAGTTAGGATACAGTTCTTAGAAGGCTGTTAGAGAGGAGTAAGCTAGTTAGGAGGCAAATGATTCAAGAGGTATCCTAATGTTCATCTATTCTCTGAATGTCCTCTGACTGAGCATCAATCTGTTGGCCTCAGCAACGTCAGTTTAGCTGATTGATCTGCGATTGAGGAAGGAATTTGCATTTGCTTTCTAATAGTGTATTAACCCTGTCAGGAAACTTAAACTTTTTATTCAGTGGGATCAAATTGGATTTGTAGCTTTTGTTTTATGTGCACCTAAACATTAGCCTCTCCAGAATCAAATTTAATTGTAAATTGTCATCCTTGTCTTACACGTTCCCGAAACACTGCACTGTATTATTCCGTTCACAAAATCTCTAGCACTGTCCTTGATTTTCTTACAACCAAATGCCACATTTTGGAAAAGCTCTGTGGTCTGTTGAGATTTCAATGCATTGACTATCTCTATGGGTTTCAGTTCTACAACAGGTCGCACCTCAGCTGAATAGCTAACCACCTGCTGAGGTTTACATCTGCATCTCACGGCAGCATGAATAAAATTCAGTGCATAATATCCACAGCGCTCACGGATGTACACAACAAAAATCGTTATCCTTTGGCCTTACAGTAAATGTCAATGAAACTGTTTGCAAAAATAACCATAGTATTCAAGTAGTTCATTAATTGAAAATGACGTCAGTAATGTCCTTTTCTGTCACTGTTCGTATTATAGATAATGAAGCCTAATTGATATAAATGCAGTTAATCTCACCTTCTATTTCCTTTAAGAGGCATATAGAACTTTCACTTTATAGTGTGGTTGCATGAAACAGTGTGTTCCTGTCTGTTAAGTAGCAAACAGCATAAACTTCACAATACACATATATGTCTTATTCAGATGCTGTACAGTATTCTGTCTTTAGTTTTACTTTCATGTATTGTTTTAACTTAGTTTCTCCCCCAAAAATCTTTTAAAATATACCAGTAAATTTGAAAATGTACTATGTTTATTTTTAAAAATTGGATAACAGTGTTTTGAAGCATATGAATAACTTTCTTTGACTATATTATTTCACATATGGTCGTGGTCTTTAAATATAACATAGAATCCCATATTATTGTAATGCAGCAAATATCCAGACAATGGAGTTGTATGGAATGAAGCTGAGCATACCAGCCAATTGTTCCATTTTAACTGGGATGACCTAACATTAAGTTCCACTACTGAGAAAAGCATTAGTGGGCCATATTACTCTCAAATAAGGAAGTTAGTAAAGAGTGCAAAATACTACTTATTATGCCCTCTGTGACACCAAAACAGGTGCTGCAATGATTTTAAAGAAAACAGGCAGAACTACTTAGTTATGTTATTAGTAAACACATGTTACATTTTGGGGTCTTTCTAACTTTCTTGTCCTACATTACCAAGTGACTACATTACTAAAATTTACTCCATTGGCTGCAAAGCACTTTGGGACATCCTGAGGTTGTGGAAGGCGCTACAGATGTGCAATTTATTTCTTTCTTCTTAGATTATTTTAGCTCTTATAATTTAAATCCTCTCATGGGTGTGTCACAGCGTCACAAACTTTGGAGGGTGTCGACCCTTGCCTTGAGATCTAAATCAGGTTTTGGTAATATGCCTAGATAAGCAAACAAGAAATCTTATTTGGGAATAGCTTTTACTACCTTATGCCTCCATAAGATCCCACTTCCAGTCTTAAAGTGGCACAGGCTCACATCCGACTTTGGGAGTAATTTTTAATTTCGGCGAAGGCAATAAAATGACGGTATTGGATCAGCTGCCCGTTATGGAAGAATAGAAGTGTTCAGTAATAAAATTGATTCTGTGTATGTATAAATGTTGAAAGTGTAGATTATACGAAAAGACAGTTTTGAAAGATTCAAAATGGAAGCTCACAGACCTCCAGCATGGTGCATGTATATTGTGTTAATTGGAAAGCCATCAACTTAATCAAGGGATGGCTGGCCCAGTCCAGCAGACACATGAGTGAGGAGAGCCAATAAGGAACTGCCCTGGAACCAAGGTCCAATCCTGAAGCTTTTGGAGGAACAATGGACATAAGGGTATAAAAATTCAAGCCACAGTTTGCTCTCTCTCCATTTCTTAATTACACGGTAAAGCAGACCAAGAAGCAGGCCATGTGCTGTGCCAGAGGGAAGTAAAGTATACCATTTTTATTATAACCTCATTGTATCTCTGTTGTAACTAGATAGATCCATAGGATAGCCTGCTGATGAATGTGCATGTATATGTGTTTAATAAACTGTTCCGAATTGTTTTAAAGGAATCACCTCACTGTCAATTT
The DNA here is from genome assembly GCF_044704955.1 of Pristiophorus japonicus. NCBI lineage: Eukaryota > Metazoa > Chordata > Chondrichthyes > Pristiophoridae > Pristiophorus > Pristiophorus japonicus. Next base: position 366,689,056 of record NC_091977.1, on the reverse strand, counting down.
AATGCCAGAGATTTAGAAATCTTATAGTCAATGGAAAGGAAATTGGGTGGAGTTTATAGGGTATTGGTGAGGCCACACCTGGAGCACTGCATACAGTTTTGTTCTCCGTATTTAAGGAAGGATATACTTGCATTGGAGCCTGCTCAGAAAAGGTTCACTAGGTTGATTCCAGAGATGAGTGGATTGTTTTATGGAGGATAGGTTTAGTAGTTTGGGCCTATACTCATTGGAGTTCAGAGAAATGTGAGGTGATCTTATTGAAACTTATAAGATAATGAGGGGGCTCGACAAGGTGAATGCCAAGAGGATATTTCCACTCATAGGTAAAACTAAAACTAGGGAACATAGGGCTAGAACCTCCACTTTTGTGCTTATCAGACAAAAATGAGTGTTATTTCCGGCGTGGGCGGTAAAAAAGAGTTTTCAGATCGCCGGCTTCTCGCCCGTTCTCAAAGCACCAAGTATCTGTTATATATGTAAACTTGTATATACTCTGTACAGCCACCAGAGAGCTTATCCACTGGAGTCCCAAGGGATCCCATAATCCCTTGGGAGCACAGGTATTGAAGGAGGCCTCACAGGTTGAACAGGCACTCTGGAGACCTGCAATAAAAGACTAAAGTCACACTTTAATTTGAGCTCCCAGTATTCAGTCTGACTCATTCTTCATACACAATAGCTGGTGACGAGATACAGATAAAGAACCCAAAGATGCAGCGAACAGTGGGCATCCTGGAGAAATTCTCGGAGGGAGGTGATTGGGAAACCTTTGTGGAGAGACTCGAATAATACTTCGTAGCCAAAGAGCTGGATGGAGAAGAGAACGCAGCCAAATGAAGGGTGATCCTCCTCACCGTCTGCGGGGCAACAACATATGGCCTCATGAAAAATCTGCTTACTCCAGCGAAACCCACAGAGAAATCATATGATGATTTGTGCACACTGGTCCAGGAGCATTTGAACCCAAAGGAAAGTGTTCTGATGGCAACGTACCAGTTCTACACCTACAAAAGGTCTGAAGGCCAGGAAGTGCCGAGTTATGTCGCCGCACTAAGATGCCTTGCGGGACATTGCGAATTTGAAGGACATTTGGAGTACATGCTCAGAGACTTTTTCATACTTGAAATTGGCCAGGAAACCATACTTCGCAAACTTTTGACTGTAGAGACCCCAACCTTGAGTAACGCCATAGTGATAGCCGAAGCGTTCATTGCCACCAGTGACAATGCTAACCAAATCTTTCAGCACACAAGTGCTGCTACAAGTACTGTGAACAAAGTGATGTTGTTTTCAAATCGCAACGTACAGGGCAGGTCACACATGCCTGCAGCTGCACATCCACAGATGTCTCAGAGTCCACCATCAAGGGTGATGAATGCAAGGCCATTAACACCTTGTTGGCGCTGCGGGGGTGATCTTCGCTTCCATTCATGCTGCTTCAAAGGGTATGTTTGCAAGGACTGTGGAACAATGGGACACCTCCAACGTATGTGCGGGCGAGCTGAAAATCCTGTTAATCCTGCAAACCACCATGTTGCAGAGGAGGATAGATCTTCGGAGGATCACGACGAACCAGAGCCTCAGACCGAGGAGACAGAGGTACATGGGGTGCACACATTTACCACAAAGTGTCCCCTGATAATGCTGAATGTTGAACTAAATGGACTCCCAGTGTCAATGGAGCTGGACACGGGCACGAGCCAGTCCATCATGAGCAAAAAGACTTTTGAAAAATTGTGGTACAACAAGGCCTCAAGGTGAGTCTTAACTCGAATTCACACGGAACTAAGAATTTAAACAAAGGAACTGATTCCCGTAATCGGCCGTGTTACCATAAAGGTCTCCTACGATGGAGCGGTGCACAAACTACCACTCTGGGTGGTATCGGGTGATGGTCCCACGCTGCTCGGCAGGAGCTGGCTGGGAAAAATATGCTGGAACTGGGACGACATCCAAGCACTATTGCCCACTGACAACACTTCGTGTGCCCAGGTCTTAAACAAACTTCCTTCGCTGTTCGAACCAAGCTTCAGGAAATTCCAAGGAGCAAATGTGCAGAGGGTGCAACCCATCCATCACAAGGCGAGAGCAGTACCGTACATGTTGAGAAAAAGGGTCGAGATCGAGCTAGACTGGCTGAAAAGAGAGGGTATAATTTCACTGATCGAATTCAATGAGTTGGCCAGTCCCATTGTCCCAGTCCTCAAGGGAGACAGCACTGTCAGAATCTGTGACGATTACAAAGTAACTATCAATCATTTCTCTCTGTATTACCAATACCCACTACCAAAGACTGACGACCTCTTTGCAATGCTGGCGGGAGGAAAGACTTTCACAAAGCTGAATTTGACTTCAGCCTACATGACGCAGCATCTGGAGGAATCATCGAAGGGCCTCACCTGCATAAACACTCACAAAGGTCTCTTCATTTATAACCGATGCCCGTTTAGAATTAGATCAGCCTCGGCGAAATTGCAGAGAAATTTGAAAAGCTTACTGAAGTCAGTCCCGCGCACTGTGGTCTTCCAGGACACCATCTTGGTTACAGGTCGGGACACAGTCGAGCATCTGCAGAACCTGGAGGAGGTGCTTAGTCGACTCAACCGCGTGGGGCTCAGGTTAACATGTTCGAAGTGCATTTTCCTGGCACCTGAAGTGGAATTCCTGGGGAGGAGGATTGTGGCAGATGGCATCAGGCCCACCGATTCAAAGACTGAGGCAATCAAGAACGCACTGAGGCCACAGAACGTGACTGAGCTGCGATCATTTCTAGGACTCCTGAACTACTTTGGTAACTTCTTACCGGGTCTCAGCACACTCTTAGAACCACTTATTATGTAACAGGGATGAATGGGTATGGGGCAAAAGCCAAGAGAGTGCCTTTGTAAAAGCTAGAAAATTGTTATGCTCAAACAAATTGCTTGTGTTGTATGATCCATGTAAGCGGTTGGTACTAGCATGTGATGCGTCATCCTATTGCATCGGGTGTGTATTGCAACAAGCTAATGATTTTGGGAAACTGCAACCGGTTGCTTATGCAGCCAGGAGTCTATCTAAGGCTGAGAGAGCCTACAGCATGATTGAAAAAGAAGCGTTAGCGTGTGTCTATAGGGTAAAGAAAATGCATCAATACCTGTTCGGGCTAAAATTCAAATTGGAAACTGATCATAAGCCAATCATATCCCGGTTTTCCGAGAGTAAAGGGATAAATACTGATGTATCGGCCTGCATCCAGAGCTGCGCGCTCACGTTGTCCGCATACAACTACGCCATCCGCCACAGGCCAGGCACAGAAAACTGCGCCGATGCTCTCAGTAGGCTGCCATTGCCCACCACGGGGTGGAAATGGCGCAGACCGCAGATCTAGCCATGGTTATGGAAGCATTTGAGAGTGAGCAATCACCCGTCACTGCCCGGCAGATCAAAACCTGGATGAGCCAGGACCCCTTATTGTCCCTAGTCAAAAACTGTCTGCTTCACAAGAGCTGGTCCAGTGTCCCAGTGGAAATGCAGGAAGAGATAAAGCCGTTTCAGCAGCGCAAAGATGAAATGTCTATACAGGCAGACTACCTTCTGTGGGGCAATCGAGTAGTGGTCCCCAAGAAGGGCAGAGACACTTTCATCAGTGACGTCCACAGTACCCACCCAGGCATCGTAATGATTAAAGCGATAGCCAGATTCCACGTGTGGTGGCCCGGTATCGATGTGGACTTAGAGTCCTGCATGCACAGATGTAATACATGCTCGCAGTTAAGCAATGCACCCAGGGAGGCACCACTAAGTTTATGGTCTTGGCCCTCCAAACCGTAGTCTAGGGTCCATGTCGACTATGCAGGCCCGTTCTTGGGTAAAATGTTCCTTGTGGTTGTAGATGCGTACTCCAAATGGATTGAATGTGAGATAATTTCAGCTAGCATGTCCGCTGTCACTACTGAAAGCCTGCGGGCCATGTTTGCCACACACAGCCCACCAATGTCCTGGTGAGTGACAACAGGCCATGTTTTACCAGTGCTGAGTTCAAAGAATTCATGACCTGCAATGGGATCAAACATGTCACACCTGCCCCATTTAAACCAGCGTCCAATTGTCAGGCAGAGAGAGCAGTGCAAACCATCAGCAAGGCTTGAAGAGGGTAACGGAAGGCTCACTGCAGACTCACCCATCCCGAATCCTGCTTAGCTACCGCACTAGACCCCATTCACTCACTGGGATCCCACCTGCTGAACTGCTCATGAAAAGAGCACTTAAGACAAGGCTCTCATTAGTTCACCCTGATCTACAAGAACAGATAGAGAGCAGGCGGCTTTAACAAAGTACATACCATGATAGCGCAAATGTGTCACGCGAGATTTAAATCAATGATCTTTATTTGTATTGAATTATGGACAAGGTCCTAAGTGGCTTCCCAGCACTGTCATAGCCAAAGAGGGAAGCAGGGTGTTTTGGGTCAAACTTTCAAATGGACTCATTCACCGGAAACACTTGGGCCAAATCAAACTCAGATTCAAGGACTATCCTGAGCAATCCACTTTGGATCCTACCTTCTTTGACCCCCCAACATACACACCAGTGGCAACTGGCACTGCGGTTGGCCATGAAGTAGAACCCATCATCCACAGCAGCTCAGCAGAACCCACCACACCAGGTAGCCCAGCAAGGGCAGCTGCACAGCAGCCCAGCGAGGGCCCAACAGTTGATTCACCAATACCAGCTTTCACACCGACACGGTCAACCAAGTCAAGAAGGGCCCCAGATCGACTCACCTTGTAAATAGTTACACTGTTGACTTTGCGGGGGGCTTTGGGAGGAGTGTTGCTATATATGTAAACTTGTATTTACTCTGTACAGCCATCAGAGGGCTCATTCCCTGGAGTTCCAAGGGATCCCATAATCCCTTGGGAGCACAGGTATTTAAGAAGGCCTCACAAGTTGGAGAGGCACTCTGGAGACCTGTAATAAAAGACTAAGATCACACTTTACTTTGAGCTCACAGTGTTCAGTCTGACTCTTTCTCCATACACAACAAGAAGGTTCTTGTAGAAATCACCACAGTCTTTCTTTGTCTTCTTGATTAACTGATTTGTGAGCTTAATTACGTTCTCCATGTTTCTGCTGCTTTGTGCATATTCTGGTGAGCTTGTTGCATGATCGAATCAATATTCTGTGGCAAAGTTTGTGAACTGTTGTAAGTTGAAGGGAGATCCATTGTTGGATTGAAACTTATCTGGAATACCATGGTTAATGAAGTGTTTATTGAGGTGTTTGATGATGACAGTGGCATCTTTCTTTCCATGCAGATTGGCTATCTCGAAATAGTCCACTGTGCATAAGTAGTCTTAGCCATCAAGTGTGAATATGTCACAATCAATCATTTCCCACGGTCTCTGAGGGAGGTTCTGACTTATCACTGGTTCTTTTGGTTGGCTTGATTGATAGGTGTTACATGTTTCACACTTTAAAACATATTCTTTTATGTCACTGTTCAGTCCTGGCCAGTAAACAGATTCTCTGTCACATCGAAGAGTGCTTTTGATGCCAGTGTGAGCAGCATGAAGTCGCTAATGAATATCGGATCTCAGGGATTTTGGTATGACACAGCGATAGCCTTTGAAGACTATGTCATCCTGTGTTGTGATTTCGTCACGAACTTTGAAGTATGCATGCGTTTCAAGCAGGCATTTGTGTGTCATTTCTGGCCATCCCATTGTGATTTGTTGTATGACCAGTTGTAGTGTAGAGTCGCTTGCAGTTGAGCGTTGTATAGTAGTCAGTTCTTGTTTGGAGAGTGGGAGGAAGTCCACCATGTGGATGCATTTCATTGCAATTTCTGTTGGAGATATCTCCACATTTGAGTTATATGCGCGAGAGGGTGTCTGCTAGGTACATTTCTTTTCCTGGTTGATAGTTTATTTTGATGTCATATTGGTTGAGCCAAATAAGCAGACATTGCAGTCGCTTGGGTGCTGCAGATAATGGCCTGTGTCATTCAGAAACCAAAGGCTTATGGCCTGTCCATAGCGTGATCTTGCAACCATATACATATTGATGGTTTCGTTTCATTCCAGAGACTTGAGCAAGCAGCTCCTTTTCGATTTGAGTGCATCGCGTTTCTGCTGGAGTGAGCGCTCGATTTGCGTATGAAATTGGTTATCCCTGTTGCAGAAGAACAAACCCAAGACCCTTGCTTGAAACATTTCCTTGACCTTCAGTTGCAAATTTGTGGTCATAATACCTGAGTACCGGAGAATCTGTCACTCATTGTTTGATAGCTTAAAATACTTTGTCTTGTTCTTCAGTTCATTTCCAGATCGTGTCTTTAAGAGTAAGCCATTGCAGAGGATCACTGAGATCTGAAAGACCAGGCAAGAATTTTGCAAGGTACTTTGTCATGCCGACAAATCATTGTACACCTGCAACATCCTGCAGTTTCTGCATTTCGTTCATTGTGTCCACTTTGCTTAGTTCGGCTTTGAATCCAACACTAGACAGTATGTGTCCCATGTATTTCACTTGGGAGTTCTTGAATTTGAACTTATCGAAGTTAAGTTTAATGTTTCTCTCTCTGCATCTCTGCATGAATTTGCATATGTTTGTCTCATGATCATGATTGGCCTCTTTAAGTGTCTCACCGCGTCCAGTGATCAAGATATCATCTGTAATCATATAGGCTCCATCTAGACCCTCGAGGGTCTTGTCTAACTTGTGCAGGAATATTTCTGGGGCAGGACTGATGCCACATGGCATTCTATTATATCAATACCGTCCTTATGGAGTCTGGAATGTCATGAGGTAGGAGGACTCTGTGTCTTGTTCACATTGCAAGAAACCCTCCTTGCAGTCTGCTTTAATGAAGACAAGACCTTTATTTTTGAAATCTGTGGCAAGATGTCATGATCACAGGAAGTGGATAGTGTCCACGTTTCAGGGCATTGTTTAGATTTTTAGGGTCAATACATGCTCGTATCAATCCATTTGGTTTTTGTATTGTCATTAGACTGGATACCCAGTCCGTCGGTTCAACAGTTTCGTGATGATTTGTCGATTTTCCAAACGATCGAGTTCCTCTTTTAGCATTTGTTTGATCGCTATTGGCACCCGTCTGGGTGGCATTACAGCTGGTGTCGCTGATTCATTAAGTTCAAAGTGAACTGTCCCTGGCCTGTGTCCAAGTCCCTTAAACACATCCGGATATGCATTATTGACATCAGTTTTTGACGCTTGGAGATGTTTGCCTTGTTCGTAGTTTGCAATTCGCGTGGTTCATTTACCATCACGATATTCTGATGCTGCACTTTTATCAGCTGTAGCTGTTAAACAGTGCGTGAGCCAATCAGTGGTGTACTTTTGCCCTCAATGATCACAAAGGGCACAATGTACTTTTGCTTGTTCTTTGTATTTTCCAGTGGCACATTACAAGTCCCTACCACTGGAATGGTTGCATGGTTGTCATATAGTGCAGTATTGTCTTAGATTCTATTATCTTTAAGCCTTTTGGTAAGTATCTCAGAGGTAGCACATTGCAATGTGCCCCACAATCTATTTACATTTTTAACATTTGACCTTTAATGGAGAAGGTAGCCATAATCTTGTTAGGATACTTTCTGTCCACTTTGTCCTTGATTGTGCGATCAACTCTACCAAGCATCTTTATAGTCATGACTTCAAAATCAGAATCATAACCCTCTTCATATAGTGCATGAACTTTTGCCTTGCCCTTATATTTAGGGTTATGTGTAGACTTCTGCCTCGATCCATTCTGCCTACACTTTTGAGAAAAGTGATTCAGTTTGAAACAGCTTGTGCAGGTCTTCCCATATGCTGGACATTGAGTTTTTGACAGCTCATGTAATTTGCCACAATATCTGCAATTGTTCATGAACTCTTTGTCTGTAAATTCTTTCTTTCTGCATTGGGGGTTCTGTCTGACAGCTTTGACACCTTCAGAGTCTGTTTCAGTGAGCTTCATAGATTTCATTTGCGCAACTGTGGCCTCTGTAGCTTTACAGAGCATCACATATTTATCGAGTGTTAGGCTTCATTCGTGCAACAGCCTCTTATGTGTTATCAGATATTGCGCAAACAATGCGGTCTCTGATGAAATCATCCCTCACATTGCCAAAATGACATTACAATGCCAGCTCTATCTCTTTCACAAGATATCTGTCAAACCGCTCATCCCCTTGTACACAGTTGTTAAACTGGTACCGTTCATCGATGTTGTTGGTTTTACATTTGCAATGCTCTTCCCAGAGCTTCAAAATAATCTCAATTTCATGGTTGTCTTCCTCTGATTTGTAGGGAAGATTATTGTGGATATCTAGGACATCACTGCCAATGGCAGTGATATACGTTGCAACCCTAACTCTATCTGGTTTTTCCACAATATTTGTGATAATTTCATAGCTGTCCGATAGCTGTTTGAATTTTTTCCAGTTGGCTTTTGAATTGCCAGTCACCTGCAATGGAGGTGGGAGAGAAATGTGTGAGGGAGTTGGTACCGTGGTGGTCATGATAGCTCGCTACAGTTTCGGACTTTGAGTTTGTCACAAACATGTATACAGTTCAAATACCCAGAGGACTAGAACAAGTCTAATAGTAAAATATCGTGGCCATGTAATTGTAGAAATACTTTTTCAATCGAGGCTCTACAATAACTTATGCCATTTTCAGTTTACTTTACTAATGCCTCTAGATTATTTTACAAGCTTATGACTATTTATCGTCCTTCACTGATCCACGCGCAATGTGTAGGGAGCACGCTCTGCACTGCACTGCTTAACGTCAATTTTGATCGGCGTGAAAATGTCTTACATTTCCAATATTTCGGTTGTAGATGCATTCGACGGAAGATCGGAAGTCTCCACTTCTGACACTATGTATTTTATAGTCTCTTGAACATTCTTAGTTCAACTTAACTACATTTATTTGGGAGATCTCAATCAACCATGTGGAGTTTAAGATGGCATTCCTTCACAGACCCTCTCTCTCAATCCAGCTCCCTATACTTCCTAGCTACAGAGCACTATACAGTATATCGATACCTCCTAGATAGAGTGTGCTCTACATTATCTCGTTACAGTGGTCCTAACTGTTGTTTGTATAGAGGTCACCATTTGCTCTCTGGTAGACTGTAGTGACTCTATGACATGCGTGAGTACCACACACATGTTGGAAGTAGACTTCTCGACACACTCAAAATATGTTGCTTAGCACCGCCACACCCCAACCCCGCCCCCCTCCACCCCCACCCTCCCACTCCGACATGCAGATAACTACACCTGACAATTCCCGGTATGCAGCTAATACTCACCTTTTGAACGCTGGTCCCTGAATATATTTTAACTTGTATTTCACTTGCCGTCACCCAGAGAGTAATGGCTTCAAAATGGGGTTGATCACCTATTTCCTCCGGTGAGCCAGCTGGTACCATTTTGAAAGGGGCCTACCACTGGGTGGCCAAATATTTCAGGCCGTAGGCCCACTTCAATATGCAAATTAAGAATCTTATTCCCATTTTAAGTTGGAAATGTGCACACTCCGATCTTTTCTGCAATAACATAAGAATCCTGTTATTATAAAACTGCCTTCGGGTGTGTAACCGATCTCTTTTATTCTCACTTCGGATAAGTACAAGATCCTACTTCCTCTATTGCCTGCATGACATCCGGCAGTGTCGCTCTCTGGTGTCTGGTGACCCTAAGCATAAATATATTACAACAATCCCTTTCAAGATCTTATTATCAGTCACTTTACAATACAAGATGATCTGGGGCTTTCCACTCACGAGTTGATCATCTCAGTTCAACATTAGTTCTCGGTGAACGTTCTCAGTCAGTTGTGACTGGAGGTTGAGTAACAGTTCTGGTGGGAGTGGTAATAACAACATCAGAGACTGAAGGTCTGGGTTCAGGAATGACAACAGTGGCCTCTGGTGAATCAACGATAGTTGGTGGGTCACTGACTGCATCTTCCTCAAATGCTTCCAGTTCATCTGTGTGCTGCAGTTTTACCTGGTCAACATGTTTTCTGCATGTTGGGCCATCCTTGAGCACAACAATGAACACTCTGTTACCCTCCTTAGCTGTAACAGTACCAGCGATCCATTTTGGACCTTGACCATAGTTCAGTAGAAACACTGGATCATTGACAGAGATATCTCGTGACACAGCAGTGCAATCATGATACAATTGCTGACTTTGACATCTGTTTTCAACACGATCATTCAAATCAGGATGAAAAAATGGAAGCTTGGTCTTGAGATTTTTCTTCATCAGTCATGTCATGTATCTAGACATGTTACTGCCTGTACTATTGCATATGATGTGCCACCAGAGGGTATTACTATGGGAAACTTGTACACCACCTGTATGGTCACTAAAGTGTTCCAGCAGAGGGCATTGCAGTGGGAGACTTGTAAGTTACCTGTACAGGTGTGCCAGGCCTAGTATAAAAGGCAGGCCACCATGTGTGATCCTCATTCTGGAGTTACAGTAAATGGACTAAGGTCACTACAGTTCAAGTACAATATATTTCCTCATGGAGTCATGATCAGAGCATCTAAAGACATAACAAGTAGTTCAGCAGTGGAAACACCAGTAACAGTATGAGGTCTTGCCCGATATCTGAGCAATATATATGACAAAAGAATTTGAAGTGAATGTTGAATTACACGTTTCATACTTTGTTTGATAGTTTGAACAGCATGCTCTGCTTGACCAGGTTTGGATGGAGCTGACCTCACATGTCTAATACCATTGAGTTTCATGAACTCCTGAAACTCAAGACCGATGAAACAAGACCCCGTTGTCGCTCACAACAATGTCAGGTAAACCACGAGTAGCAAACAGGACACGTATGGAATGGACCCGCAAAATCGATGTGGATCCTCGACCATGGTTTAGATGGCCACGACCAAAGACTCAATAGGGATTCCACTTTACTTAGCTGCATGCAAGTATTACACTGATGGACACATGATTCCAGATCAGAGTCAATTCCAGGCCACCATATATAAAACCGAGCAATGGCTTTCATCATAACAATACCGGGATGAGTGCTATGTAGCTCACATACAAATCTTTCTCTACCTTTCTTAGGCATGATGACACGATTACCCCACAGTAAACAATCTGACTGAATGTACAGCTCATCCTTGTGACGGGTGTAAGGTTTGGTCTCTTGACACATCTCCGTAGGTGTATCAGACCAATCACCACTGAGGACACAATGTTTCACAACCAATAAAATAGGGTCATGGCTGGTCCAGATCCTAACTGGTTGAACAGTGACAGGAGTTTCCAACATTACCAACATTAGATCTGCAGGTTGAGGCATTTTCACATCAGGTGTAGCCAAAGGCAAATGACTCAGTGCATCGGCACAATTCTCAGTACCGGGTCTATGACGAATAATGTAATTATAACCAGACAATATCAATGCACTGTTAGTAATACCTTTATTTTCAGTAAACAATGAAATGAGTGGCTTGTTATCCATTTCGAGTTCAAAATGGAGACCAAACAAGTATTGATGCATCTTTGTTACACCATACACACAGGCCAAAGTTTCTTTGTCTACCATGCTGTAAGCTCTTCCCACTTTTGATAAACTTCTCGACGCATACACAACAGATTGTAGCTTACCCGACTCATTGGCTTGTTGGAGTATACAGCCAACATCATATGATGAAGCATCACAGACTAATACAAGACGCTTACACGGATCATAATGAACAAGCAACTTGTTTCAACAGAGCAGACTCTTAGCTTTCTCAAAGGTTCCATCTTGAGACATACCTCTGACCCAATTGTTACCTTTTTTGAGGAGCAAATGCCGTGGCTCGAATAAAGTGTTCAACCTGGGTAAGAAATTACCAAAGTAGTTGAGTAACCCAAGGAATGAACACAGCTCTGTCACATTCTGAGGCTTGGGTGCATTTTTGATGGCATTGGTTTTTGAATCAGTAGGCCTGATTCCATCAGCAGAAATCTTCCTACCAAGGAATTCAACTTCAGGTGCCATGAAGGCACACTTCGAATGTTTCAGCCTGAGTCCCACTTTGTCCAGACGATGTAGAACTTCCTCAAGATTGTTCAGATGTTCAGTGGTGTTGCGTCCTGTAACCAAAATGTCATCTTCGAACATGACAGTTCTAGGAACGGACTTCAGTAGACTCTCCATATTCCTCTGGAATATGGCTGCTGCCGAACGAATTCCGAAATGACACCTGTTGACAAACAGTCCTTTATGGGTGTTGATGGTCAGTTTCTTCGAATTATCACTGAGCTCCTATGTCAGGTAGGCCAACATCAGATCTAGCTTAGTGAACAACTTTCCACCAGCTAGCATGGCGAATAGGTCATCAGCCTTCGGTAATGGGTACTGAACCTGTTTCGAGAATCGGTTACTAGTAACCTTGTAGTCTCCGCAAATCCTGACAGTTCCATCACTCTTCAACACAGGAACAATAGGGTTGGCCCACTCATTGAACTCGACAGGTGATATGACCCCTTCATGTTGGAGTCTGTCAAGCTCAATCTCAATCTTCTCCCTCATCATATAAGAGACAGACCGAGCTTCGTGATAGTCAGGCCTTGCATCAGAATCCAGGTGAATCTGCACCTTGGCACCAGTAAATTTACCAATGCCAGGCTCAAACAAAGAATGAAACTTCTTCAACACTTGAGCACAAGAAGTGTCATCCACCGAGGACAATGCTTTGACATCACTCCAGTTCAGCTTGATTTTCTCGAGCCAATTCCGGCCAAACAGCATTGGACCATTACCTGGGACGATCCATAAAGGTAGATCTTGGATCATGCTCTCATACAACATCTTGACGACTGCACTGCCATTCACCAGCATGAGTTCCTTTGTATAAGTACGCAACTTGGCCTTGACTGGATTCAGCTTAGGCTTCACAGCCTCAGTATCCCACAGCTTGTCAAACATCACTTGGCTCATGATTGACTGACTTGCACCTGTGTCCAGCTCCATTGATACAGGCACGCCATTCAGCTTCACATTAACAATTATCGGTTGGCTCTTTGACGAGAATGAATACAAACCATACACTTCCTCCTCAGGTTGTGTATCAAAGTCAGCACTGGACTGGTCATCATCAACAATATGATGAGCAGCAGCAGCAGCACGCTTGCTCAGTTGTGGGCACATTTTCTGGAAATGTCCCACTTTCGAATAGCCATTACAGGAGTATTGTTTAAACCAACACTGATGAGGCCGATGATTGCCCCCACAACGCCAACAGGGTGAACTCAGCTTTGTACCAGTTGTCTGGCACTGAGCAGCTACAGGTTTCACGTAAACAGTTGACTTGGCCCTGTCATGAGCAGCTTTGCAAGATGACGCCACAAAATTGTTTACAGTACCTGACAAGCCTGCTGTGGAGCTCCAACCTTTTGATGATATCTGCCTCAAGTTCTCATCAGTCGTAATGCATGTCTGGGCAATCATGATGACCTTTTTCAAGTCAAGTTTCTCTTCGGCCAATAACGTCCGAAGAATCACATCATGGTTGATGCCTATCACAAAAAAGTCTCTCAACATGTCTTCCAGCGTGTTCCCGAACATACACGGCTCAGCAAGACGTCATAAGTCGGCGACGAATCCCGACACGTCCTGGCCCTCAGCACAGACATGTGTGTAGAAGCAAAAGCGTGAGATGATGATCCCTTCCTTCTGCTTTAGATGGACACACACCAAATCATACAATTCCTTGTAAGACTTGGATTTTGGACTTAAAGGCAAGAAAAAGTTCTTCATGATGCCGTAAACCTTCTGACCACAGATGATGAGGAGAACCGCCCTGTGATGGGCTCTATCAGCCTCCTCCTCCATTTTGTTGCCAACAAAATATTGATCCAGGCAGTCGACAAAATCCACCCAATCCTCGCCATCCAGAAATTTGTGCAGAATTCCAATCGTGCCCATTGTAAATAGGAAAGTTCTTAGTTTATCTCATCACCAATGTAATAACACAAGAGTCCTGTTATTATAAAACTGCCTTCGGGTGTGTACCCAATCTCTTTTATTCTCACTTCGGATAAGTACGATATCTGACTTCCTGTATTGCCTGCATGACATCCGACAGTGGCGCCCTCTAGTGTCTGGTGACCCCAAGCATAAATATATTACAATTTCCAAGTTTGATAGAACCACAGAGGCCCACCAAGCCAAGGTAAGTTTGAGGAGAAATATGCCGGGCCCCAAAATAATAAGCTGGGCCACTGCCGCTCCAGGACCGCAGTCCATCATCAGACGAGCTTACTTCACATCCATTTTGGGCACGAGTTAAAATTTTCACCCCAAGATCTCTTTTAATATCCTGCAAATGAATTATAGGAACATCCTGCTGTTTGAATAACCAGCCACTCCACTTCAATTCAGTCAAATACAACCTGAACCAATTCTGAAGCCTGTATATATAAGTAAATCATGTGATATACACGCTCTAAGCAGCCTGTTGCTTGTGCGGTGAAAATAGCAAATATCACATCAGGGTATTTGGATGAGCTTTATTTGGATGCTTATCACCCTTGTTTGGAATTTTGTGCCACTTCTCTTGGGTTTCTGATGACCTTCACTGAAGTTACATTGGAAGGTCAGGGAACCCCGTGGAAGTTCTTTGCACAATGACTGACATCTACCAAAACAATATTAAACAAAAATACATCATTTAAAAAACAGATGGATCATTTAAGTAAAATGTTGAAGGAGGTAATGCAAAGCATCAGGAGATGCCAGATCTATTACGTAAGGGCTGATTCTTCACATCAGTCCTCACAAATGTGGTTAATTTTCAGATCCAGCCATTTTGGCTCAGGAACCTACTACTACAACAACTTGCATTTGTATAGCTAATATATAAACATTGATAAACAAATTGAGGAAAAAAAACACAGAAATATTCAGCTCTCCCAAGTCCAAAGTTCAAGTCCAGTATCATATCTGCTTCAAATAATTTGGTCCCCCTGTAAAAACAAACATCCTGGCAACCCAGAATGTACCTGACCCAAGCTGGCAGTTTCACATGCACAATCTAAGCACACAGTAAGTTCCACATGATGAACTTAGGGAAATCCAAGAGCTGGAAAGTGGGATTAGGCTGGATAGCTGTTTGTCGGCCGGCGCAGACAAGATGGGCCGAAATGACCTCCTTCCGTGCTGTAAAGTTCTATAATTTTATGAAATCATGCTCCTGTGCTGATGTGCATCTCATCAACATATTTTAATATTAAATTAAAGCTCTTGTGCACTTTAGGTTGCTCTAAAAGGACAGCTGGAAGATCATTCATGGTGTACAATAGATTGAAAACTGATAAGAGTGATTGCCCAATTTCCCATCTACTGATCAGCCGTTCCACTATAGCATCACTGGTCATGACAAATGCAGAGTTTATGTATTAGCTTGATATAATCCATTGATATTAAACTTATATTGTTTGCAACAAGAATTTCTGCAAATATGTTACTTTCTTAAAATGTATTTGTTCAGTAATCTGTTCACTGATGTCACTCCAGGCAATAGATCATTGTGAAAGCAACGCTAGGGCGAGAAATTCAGTTGATGTAAAGTCTGGGTACCAGACATCTCCAGCCACATGTCAGGAATGCTACAATCACTCACTGTTAAGCATAACTCGCAATGCTTGAGATAACAAATTACCTTTCTCTGCTTGCAGCATTAGAATAGCTATATAGCTAATATTTTTCTTCACAAATATATTTTGTGACATAAAGAATACAGGATCCCTCATGATTTTATCATTTTAATCTTCCTTGGACTGCTGAAAGGCTTATCTGTTTAAAAAGTTTTTTTGCAATTTGCTAAGTTAGTTGAAGAATTATGACAGGCTGTAGAAGGCCATGTGCAAGTGGCAGCTGATGCATATTTTTTAACTATCTTTATGCAAATATAGATCTGGAAATGCTGAAGTATTCACTTTGGTTTTCTAACTTCAGCTACTGCGATAGTTGACATTTAAGTCTACTCTGGTTAGCAAGATATACAAGATATAGAATGTTGTATGAACTTCCGTTGTCTCCGCGAAAATGTTCTGCACATTGCGACATACTTGCAAAAGAAAATAGCCTTCAACCAGACCAAACTGATGGTGGCATACAGCATCTGAAACCCTCCAGCCATAACTTGGATAATATAGTTGAAATTATAAACTGTGAGCTTGTACAGGACAGGCGGAAGTTTGTGCAATATGTTCATTATGCCAATTATCTTGACTTCTAGCAGCTTAAAAGCTTTGCTGGCATTCTTCCACAAAACATAGCATGTAATGTCAGTGCAATAGTAATATGTTTAGTAATGTCCATGTGCTCATCCTGTGACATTCATTGCTCTTTATGGAGGGGCCAGAAGTCTATGGATTGTACCTGGACTCTCTGCAGGGGCACAATCAATCTAGCTCTCTGTGCCCCTCACATCATTTAAAGCAGATACCAGCACAGTAACAAACACTCCAGGGAAACTTAGTAAGGAGGGAATAAAGGAAGAGTCACTGCTCATGAGTAAGGAAGGAGCACAGGTAGTGTATGGAAAAGAGGTGGCAGTTGTTGGGTAGAAGTCCAGCATGGATATGAAATCTGCTGAGTTAGTTGCTTTGTAATTCCAACCTCCTGAGGCTCAATTTTTTTTGGATCATGTTTTTTGGGGTTGAAAAGTGTGATGTGTTACTAAACTCCTCCTTCTGAGAGGTCCAATTTTTGGATTAAACATTTTGAAATCGTTATGCGCTGAAAATGGTGAATAACTCTTTTTAGGAGATTATAAAAACTTGTCTGGATGCAATGTGGATTTGGCTACTCAATTGGGCAATGATGTGTAGTAAGAGTGATCCATACTGTAGATTTCAAGTCAGCAGCATATGCAAGAGAGGCATAAGGCATGCAAGTAGCAGCAAGGCCTGAAGATAATACTGCACCCTTGAACCATCTAAGCTAGGATCTTGTTGTAGGCATTAGGCACCTGCTGAATATATCAAAACACTACGCATTAGGCACCTGCTAAATTTATCTAAACTTATAGGTTTAAAGTGGGCACATATAAAATGGCTGCCCAAGCATGATGGGAACTCAGTTAGTCAAGCAACGAACTATTGACTGAGGCTGACCGAGCAATGACCTAGTGAGGCCCACTACTGGGAATGCCTTGGATCATCCATTTGAGACATGCTAACTATAACGAACCATTATAGTATCTGGTATGGAATGTCCTTAATCGAGGACTTCGCATAGCAAAGCCCCGAGGAACAGAGATAAGGGGAGGCCTATCTCACATAATGAGGTCATTAATCAGCCCGAGCTGACAAAAAACGAACATACAGCCCCTGAGGTATCAGGGGAATTCTATTGGGTTAAAGAAACCTATATGTAATCTATAATCGTTATGATTGGATTGTGTCCAGCCGAAGTGGGCTGAGTAACTGTAATGAACTATTGTAAAACATATAAATATAGATGAATTTCTTTGTTCGTTGGAGAGAGGTGCCTGGATCTAGACCAGAGGCTTCCTCCCCGCCGGCGTAATAAAAGGCCGCTTTGGCGTTGGAACCGATTCTGAGTGTTGAGTGATTCTTCCGAGAAAACATTCACGCTAACAGATCTCCTCCTATTCCTACTGTTTCTCTTCCAAAAATATCTAGCAAAGACTTCTGACTGCACCAATATGATAGGATTCATTAAATCTCCCACTCTGCTCACCATTGAAACTCAGTTTGCTCCCCCTTCAATGTTTTAACACAAATTTTATATTAGAATAAAATTGTGTAAGTTTATGTGAATGTTTCCCATTAATTATTGCTTCACAAATAAGAAAGGCATTAATGTCAAGTCTGTGCATTGGAAAAAGTTACTTAAACACAGGGACCTGTGCTAAATTCATCACCTGCTCTGTTAATGTTAACACAGAAAATGGCTATTCCTTAATATTCATAATAAGTTTATCACCTATATGGCTATCGCATTGGGAGATCTTATGGATGCCCATATTTACATAGCCACCTTCAATAGCACAGCAAATAAAAAGGGCTGAGCATATGGATTCATGTCTGGTATCTTCGTGTAGACAAAAAGACAATGGCACAGAATTTGTTGGATTGGGGCATCCGATGGTGTACCCTGTTAGTTAGACTTATCCAGCATCCTCCGGTTCAAAAGTATTTTGCACACAAAGTTCTAGGAAGAGTGAGCTGATAACAACGCAGCGAAGGCAACAGGGCATTTGGGATCTTGGTGAACCATGGAACAAACAGTCCATCTCCCTAACCAATGAGATTTGAAGATTCAGAAATAAACAGAGGATGGGCTGAGAAGGAGGGTGAATTAGAGTGCATGAATTCAATGTCAAATCGGGTACAGAAAAATAAACAAAGAGAGGGGAAAAAATTTGACTGAGAGATTGAAAAGAGAGACAGAAAAGAAAGGTAAGAAATTTTACTTTTTTCTAAATGTTGAAATTTTAAAAATCTTCAACAATAATTCACTACCTGAAAGAATGAAACTCAACAATTAATTGTTCATTTTGCTGAGCCATTTATTTTAATGCTGAAGCATTGTTTCCATTTTTTTTTAGGTGCAGAAGGGAATTCAGCTTTAAGAACTGAAGACTGCCATTTGAGAATTATTTTAGATTTTTTTTTCAGAAAACAGCTGAGCTTGAAGGGCTAAAAACTGTCTATTTTTAAATGATTGTTTTTTCATTTAAAAAGGCAGTTCCACTTTAAGGGACCAGCAATGGTTTCTAAAATGACAGCTAGTATATGTGCTTTATGGGTTCTTTGCTTAAGAATTCATAGCTACATATTTGCTGAAAAGAACTAGCTGGTTTATTAGCAAAGGTTTAACAATGAAATTGAACACTACCAGTTCATCAACCAGGCTCACAATTGCAACCTCATCGTGGAGAACCTGAACTCAATTAACTGGGGTTTAATTGAATCATGTGAATATCACATGACTGGCTAAGCCATTCACAGTGCAACAGCTCCACAATTATTTTAGCAGAAAACTTTTAATCAAGTGCCCCCTTTTGGCACTACAACCCACAAATTAACAATTTAAAACTGTAAGAAAACCTTTAATCAAATTAAAATTTGGTTGCCGGGGGTGATGATGCACTCCAGCGGAAAGCTGCGAGCATACCGGTGGACACTGCGTGCTCCATCTCCAAGGACACCCTGGCTCGGATATAACCGTAAGAGAGACAGGCAGTTGGGCTGAACGACCCCCTCGACTGCCCGCTGCCTGGACCAGTTAATAGCCACCTTGGCCATGTCCAGGAGAAGCCCCATGAGCAGGCCTTCCGACCTGCCCACTTCCCTCTGCAAATATCAACACATCGTATTTGAAAAGAAAATTTGCTAACCTGTGCTTCATGCTCACTGATGATCCAGCCTGGAGAAGTTGTTTTTGTAAAGTCTCCTTGACAATCCTGACCAACATTTCAGCTGCACCATTTGTGCTATGGTGCTACCAACATGTTTATGATACCATTGTGTCTGACAAAATTTGCAAAATGTGTGGACTGAAATTGTGCCTATTATTATCGAACACTATTTCATTGAAAAACCATGGCATTCTAAAATGTCCTGTACTTCATCCAATGTACATTCAGTCGTCTTAGATGATGCCATATGCCATACCTCCAGCCATTTCGAAAGGCTATCAATTAAAAACAGAAAATTATCTCGCCCCTCTTATAAAACTCAATGTATTCTTTGGAATGATCTCATTAGATAAATCCATGTTTGCAGCAGTGTTTTAGCTGGCATGGCCCTGCAGTCTTGACAGAACAGACTTACCAATAATTCTAAGTCATTTTCCAACCCAAGTCCATAAACAAAACTTCAGGCCACCGCTTTCATGCCAGCATGCTCATTGTGAAGTTCAATCAAGACTTTGGCCTGCAGCGCAATGGGAATAACTACTCTCAGGCCTTTTCATCGACAGCCTCTGGGATACAGCATCTGAGCAGAGCTCAGCAGAGCTTGGAGAGGGCTGGGCCCTCTGATGCAGATTATCCACAGGTGTCCCTGCCACCATTTGTGAACTGTGACTCACCAAGTGAAAACCCATCTATCTGTCTAACTAGTCCCACTGATGTGCGAGTGTTTGAGCAGGTACATGATGAGCATAAGTCCTGTGATGGTGCACCCTCAGAAAGAATCAGCTCCTCTATCGATTGCAAGGTTCATGGACTCCTGTTGCAAGTGTGAATGTCCAGCAGAGAGAAAAGATATGAATTAGTACTGGTGTAAGGATTTGGCGAAAACATCGACAGCAAAAGCATAACCATTTGGACAAACTTTTGGAATTTAAGTTTTGGACATGGCTTTTAACTTGGCTGTTACTGCAGAAGGGCAGACAGCATGATATGGGACAGGTCCAAACATGTTCCACAGGAATACACATCAGGTGGGCAGGAATGGATCAATGGATCAATGACTGAAATGGCAGGAAGATGGTTGATGGGGGGCCTTTTGTCATGTAATGGGAACCCATCAGTGAGAGATCAAGAAGATTGGTCGGTGCTCAAGACAAAAAGGAAGCTGTTCGACCACCCAGACTTGTTGGAGCCTTATCCCTAGGATCAGGACAGTTGACAAAGACACCGTCCAAAGAGGTGTTTCTTTTGCTCTTTCAGTTAGACTGCCTCAGGCGAAGGACTAACTTTTGGCACAAGAAGAAGCACTTTTGCAGGTATAAGAGAGGCAGTTTTGGCTGCCATCTCTCTCTCTCTCCTCTTCCACACTTGCTTGCTTCATTCAACGCATTCAAAGACCGAGCACTCCGTCTGGGATGGAGAGAAGAAACCACTATCTGCGAGCAAAGAGAGCCTCGCTACTTCGAGTGAGAAGCTGACCTTGAGACCGGACTTGAAAACCACAGATTGGTGTAGAACCAGAAGGTACGCCTCACCGGGAGAAGAGATAATAAGCCAGAGGGTTAATTGGTGAGCATTATCCCAGCCCAGACATCTTTAAGACCACCGCATAGAGTGAAGGGGTATCGTGTGTCCCAACCAAGCTGTAGCGGTTTAGTGGGGAGGTTGTTTTCTGTATGGATCATAGGCGTACGCACATTCTGTTGGACATATTCGGTGGTGCCCTATCGAACCAAGCAGGGAAATTTTAGGCATGGGTACTTTGTGTTAGGGGCCTGTTCAGATGGGACAGGGGTGTATGTTGCACTGTGTTTGTTTGTTTTACACCACCAGGGTGTGTTTTACTGGTTGTAGGTGCATACTTTAACTTAAATAAAAGCATTGTGATGGTTGAGACCGAAAGATTTGGCTATAACTGTGTATTTCTGTTCACCACTAGAACTGTTTCAAGGGGGGTGATTCAAAACCACCAAGGGCAAAACCACTTACACACCCGAAAACCAGCCTTACACTGTCAATTTAGCACTGCTCTGATGTTAATTAGCAAGCAGCACCAGTAGACTGATAATGCCAGCGCTATTAATTTTGTTGGCCAGTAACTGTGGCACATGGAAGCACCGGCATTTATCCAGCACTCTGGAGTTTTTAGCCCTTCAAATCATGGTCCTAGAAATTAGCCTTCGGTGGTGGTGCGAAACGGGTATTATTTAATTGGCCACCCATTATACACAGCACCTGAAATTCACTTCCATTGCAGCCAATGGAACTGAATATCTGGCTCTGTGTGTAATGGGCGGCTGATCCGATGCGGCCCATTTTGTGTTGCCTCAAGGGACGAATTCTAGGTCATATAATCATACAGCACAGAAGGTGCCTATTTGGCCAATCGTGCCTGTGCCAGCTCTTTGAATGTGCTATCCAATTAATCCCACTCTCCTGCTCTTCCTCCATAGGCCTGCAAATTGATCCGGTCAAGAATTTATCAAATTCCCTTTCGAAAGTTACAATTGAACCTGCTGCCGCCAACCTTTCAGGCAGTACATTTCAGATCACAACAATAAGAACACAAGAAAATAAGAAATAGGAACAGGAGTAGGCCATATGTCCCCTCGAGCCTGCTCCGCCATTCAATAACATCATGGCTGATCTGATCATGGACTCAGTTCCACCTAGCTGCCTGCTCCCCATAACCCATTATCCCCTTATCCTAATAAGGGGATAAGGGGTTATGGGAAACTGTCTATTACTGTCTTAAATTTATTCAATGACCCAGCTTTCACAGCTCTCTGAGGCAGCGAATTTCACAGATTTACAACCCTCGGAGAGAAGAAATTTCTCTTCATCTCAGTTTTAAATGGGCGGTTCCCTTATTCTAAGATCATGTCAAGGAACCAACTAGTGGGCTGGCCATCCTAGATTGGGTGATGTACAATGAGAAAGGACTAATTAGCAATCTTGTTGGCACTGTCTTAGCCTAAGAGGGGAATAAAGTGTTTGTTGTGAAATTGTTGAATGGGCAAACATGCAGAAAGCACCTGGATCAGACAAAACTGCGATTCACGGACAACCAAGAACAGTTTGAAAAAGACCCTACCATCTATGATCCACCAACACACACCCAACCAGCAATTGACCTCGCTGTCAACCATGAGGATGAAACCACCATGCCCGACAGTCCGATCCGACCAGCCGCGCTGCTATGCAGCAACGATCCGACAAACTCACCCATGCCAGGACTTCAACTCAGGCGATCGACCCTGGAACGTAGAGCGCCAGATCGCCTCAACCTGTAAAGAACTTGTACTTCAGACTTTGGGGGGAAGTGATGTTATGTATGTGAACCTTACCTATGTGTAAGACTTGCCACTAAGGGGCACACCTGTGGGAGACCTATGGGTCACCTGTGTACCCTGGAGCAAGCAGGTATAAAAGGCAGCCCACCATACTGCTGCCTCACTTTGGAGTTATATTAAAGAGGCCAAGATCACAATGGTTTGAGCTTACAACACAGTCTCATGGAGTTATTCTGAACTTAACATGAACCACATCTGTTACATCCTGCAACTCAGGAGAGCGTGGTCGAGCTCTCCTTTCCCTCCTCCCCACGGGTGTGGCTCGCACCCCAAAACTGGGACCCGCAGCCTCGGAAGGTGGGGACCTGGGTGTGCCTCGCTGCACCCCAACACTGGGACCCGCAACCTTAGAAGGTGGGGCTTTGGGTGTGCCTCGCTGCACCACACCACTGGGTCCCGCAACCTCGGCCGTTAGGAAATCATGGAATGTCCCACTGGGCCTCCTCCTGTGCCACCTTCCTCTGCAAAGATGAAAATGCAACTTTTTAGAAAGGGTGTCTTTATGTTGGGTGAGACATATACAGCTGGTCACATTTAGAATTGCAATTCCATTGATTAAATGAAAATATTACTTGCACTAACTACTTGACCAAGGTCTTAAGAGAAGTACCGGCAGGGATAGTGGATGCTTTGGTTGTAATTTACCAAAATTCCCTGGATTCTGGGGAGGACCCAGCAGATTGGAAAACTGCAAATGTAACGCCCCTATTTTAAAAAGGAGGCAGAAAAAAAACAGGAAATTATAGACCAGTTAGCCTAACATCTGTGGTTAGGAAAATGTTGGTGTCCATTATTAAAGAAGCAGTAGCAGGACATTTGGAAAAGCAAAATTCGGTCAGGCAGAGTCATCATGGATTTATGAAAGGGAAGTCATGTTTGACACATTTGCTGGAATTCTTTGAGGATGTAACGAACAGGGTGGATAAAGGGGAACCAATGGATGTGGTGTATTAGGACTTCCAGAAAGCATTTGACAAGGTACCGCATAAAACTGCACAAGATAAAAGTTTACAGGGTTGGGGGTAATATATTAGCATGGATAGAGGATTGGCTAATGAATAGAAAACAGAGAGTTGGGATAAATGGTTCATTCTTGGGTTGGCAATCAGTAACTAGTGGGGTGCCGCTGGGATCCGTGCTGGGACACCAACTATTTACAATCTATATTAATGAATTGGAGGAAGGGACTGAGTGTAATGTAGCCAATTTGCCGATGATTCAAAAGATGGGAGGAAAAGCAATGTGTGAGGAGGACACACAAAATCTGCAAAAGGACATAGACAGGCTAAGTGAGTGGGCAAAAAATTGGCAGATGGAGTATAATGTTGGAAAGTGTGAGGTCATGCACTTTGGCAGAAAAAAATCAAAGAGCAAGTTATTATTTAAATGGAGAAAGATTGCAAAGTGCTGCAGTACAGCAGGACCTGGGGGTACGTGTGCATGAAACACAAAAGGTTATATGCAGTTACAGCAAGTGATCAGGAAGGCCTTTGGAATCTTGGCCGTTATTGCAAAGGGGATTGAATATAAAAGCAGGGAAGTCTTGCTACAGTTGTACAAGTTATTGGTGAGGCCACACCTGGAATGCTGCGTGCAGTTTTGGTTTCCATATTTACGAAAGTATATAATTGCTTTGGAGGCAGTTCAGAGAAGTTTCACGAGGTTGATTCCAGAGATGAGGGGGTTGACTTATGAGGAAAGGTTGAGTAGGTTGGAATGCAGAAAAATCTTATCGAAATGTATAAGATTATGAGGGGGCTTGACAAGGTGGATGCAGAGAGGATGTTTACACTGATAGGGGAGACGAGAACTAGAGGGCATAATCTTAGAATAAGGGGCCGCCCATTTAAAACTGAGATAAGGAGAAATTTATTTTCTCAGAGGGTTGTAAATCTGTGGAATTCGCTGTCTCAGAGAGCTGTGGAAGCTGGGACAGTGAATAACTTTAAGACAGAAATAGACATTTTCTGAAACAATAAGGGAATAAGGGGTCATGGAGAGCAGGCAGGGAAGTGGACCTGAGTCCATGATCGGATCAGCCATGATCATTTTAAATGGCGGAGCAGGCTCGAGGGGCCGTATGGCTTACTTCTACTCCTATTTCTTATGTTTTTATGTTCTTATGTCCTGGCACTTTTTTTTTACACTGGCCTGCACATCTCATGGTGATCACCATTGTGCAGTATTCTTCTGCAACTTGATTCCAGCATTTCTTCATTTCTTTGGGTGGAACTTTTATGTGACCTCTGCTGGTGTCCAGCTCCTGCCATCTGTTCTCAATCACAGTAAGTAGTGCCTCCACTTCATCCTGTAAGAAATTATTGGTCCTTGCACTGCATTGCATCTTGTATTGCTGCAGATCCGATTTTTCCAATGCTCTCACACAGCACTCCTTCTCACACTGGCTCGTTAAAAATGGCCGATTGCCAACCCGGAGCTGTACTGCGCATGTACATCCATTGATATAATGTCAAAAACGGCATTTTTTTTGTCGCACATGCACAGAAGGTGCAGCATCGTTTTTTTCGGCGCAGACAGCAGGCTCCACCCCTCAAGACGACTGAGGGACGCAAAATTTGAATTATACATCGGGGAAACTTTGGCAAAACATTTCTGCCGCATTTTTGGCCTAGAAAAACGGGCGTAACTCTGGCAATACGCCAGGAAATGGGCTTGGGGAAAATTGACCCCATTGACATAGTGCAGTTTATTGAAGGCACTCTAAACTGCAGTGAAATTTGTCTGGAGTAATTGAATAGGAAGCTCGGTACTAAACCTGATTATGCAGTTTAAAGAATCACAGTGCAAGACTTCTGGATTCTTCAAAGAATTGTTTAAAGCCATGGGACAGTGTCACATTTCCCTTTGGATACCCAATCTAGTGCCCTGGATGAAAATTATCAAAATAAATCACACAATACTTTAAATACTAATAGACATGATTCCACAGTAACAGTAGTGAAAAGTGAAAACAGAAACCACTGCGCAATAAACTGACACTGTTTATTAACAACAAACCAACTATAAATTCATTAGTATCAGTCCCTTACCCCTGGACCCTCTCCTGAACTTTAGTACTGTTGATAATTAGCTTCATTTTAGTAGCACATTAGAAAAGATTGAAAGCTATTTAAATACACAGAGTTTGATTATTTACTGGAAAAAGGCTGCTGAAATGTCTTGAATATTATTAAAAATGCCGATTCATTTTAGTATTGAATATTTTTTCTTTAATTCTAGTTCTGAACTTATTTTAAATTTAACTACTTGGGCTATCTTTTATTTTCTTCACGATGCTAATCCTGTAGTGTTGACAGTCCGAGCAATCAAAGATTGTTGACATATTAGTATTTTTTTTTACTTTGCTATAGGTGCCACAGACCTGCTCGGGTGACCTCATTGAGGTCGTAAACTGTTCATTGACAGATGCTTAACTGCCGTTTTAACCTCAGGTTTTGGTTTTACTTGTTGCGATTGGGATTTACGTACCTTGAGAACCTCGCATGTGCGGGGGAGGCGGAAGCTCTGTGGCCATTGTACGAGTCCACTAAGTGACAGCTGGAAAAAACACATAAATATCCACATATTACATCTGCTTCCTTGCCTAAGGGAAAGGGTCTTGCTGACACCATTTTTTGCAGAGACTTAGCTGTCAGGAGTTCGAAGGTCATTTCTGTAACCTTGGAAGTCACTTACACCATATTACTATAGTCACCAGCAGTACATTGAATGAATGTGCATCTGATCTCCACTTTACATGCCATCTATTCGATCAGCATGTGTGCCACTAATGCTGCCTCAGCTTGGACCTCAGAATCCGACCAAGATGAGCACCAGCACCAACAAACCAGCCACACCAGCAGCAGCAGCCACAGCACCAGCAGCAGCAACCACAAAAACAGCTTTCTCCTCAACAACTTGTTGCTCCGCAGTAGAGAAGGGGGACGTTGAATAAATTTAAGACAGAAATAGACAGTTTCTTAAATGATAAAGGAATAAGGGGTTATGGGGAGCAGGCAGGGAAGTGGACCTGAATCCATGATCGGGTCAGCCATGAATGTATTAAATGGCGAAGCAGGCTCGAGGGGCTGTATGGCCTACTCCTGTTCCTATTTCTTATGTTCTTATGTTTTAATGTTCTTATGTTAGGCGGGGGTACTGCCTGACGTGAAATTCGGTTCTTCTTTTTCAGGTGGGCAGAGGAAATGTTTCAAGGACACCCTCAAAGCCTCCTTGATAAAGTGCAACATCCCTACTAGCATCTGGGAGTCCCTGGCCCAAGACTGCACTAATTGGAGGAAGTGCATCAGGGAGGGCGCTGAGCACCTGAAATCTCGTCGCCGAGAGAATGCAGAAAACAAGCGCAGGCAGCGGAAGGAGCGTGCGGAAAACCAGACTCCCCACCCACCCTTTCCTTCAACCACTGTGTGTCCCATCTGTGACAGAGACTGTAATTCCCGTATTGGGCTGTACAGTCACCTGAGAACTCATTTTTGGAGTGGAAGCAAGTCTTCCTCGTTTTTGAGGGACTACCTATGATGATGATGATGATGGACATCCTGACTTCAGTGCGCGTGCAACGCCTTCTTGGCACCGGTCTCTTCTCAAATACCGGCTGGCAGGGGACACGGCACAAAAAGTTGGCATTCACCAGTCGATGTAAAGATTCTGGGGCAGTATTTCAAGGGAGTTGCAGTTGGGCCACAGAGGTCATGGTCAATGCTGCATTCTCTACTCACAGAGTGGGTAAGTGTTGGTGTGCATTTGGCAAAGATTGCTGGGTTTAAGGTCACATCCTTTGGTGACTAGCATATCGCAGCTATCTTCTGCAAGTTAATGGGGGCAGTGATTGCACACCACATCATTCTGTGGTGAAAACTTCAAAGGCATCGGCTACAGAGACTGATTTAGGCCAATGTAGGAGCAAGCCAGAGAAGAGGCCCCACACCACGGGCAAGAGGCCGTACAGACGTAGGGTTTACCGTGCACATTATTCTTACCTTGAAATGTCCGATCAGCAGTGCATAAGAAGGTTGCAGTTCCACAAGGACGTGGTCACGGAACTCTCCAGCCATACCTCGAAACTGACATCGGCACCAGGACCTTGCTGTCAATGGCAGTGAAAGTGACAGTAGCCCTCTAACTTCTATGCCACCGGCTCCTTCCGGTATCCTGTTGGCCATATGTGCAACATCGAGCAATTTGCAGTGCATTGCTGCATTTGCCAGGTGACTAAGCTACCACTTCTTCAACGTTTAGCTATCCTCGCTGTCAATGCACACTATCCTGGCAGCTGCCTCGATACCTTCATCCTGCAGGAGAGCTGTGTGCCATCACTGTTCCAGCCACTGCATGAAGGGCGTGGCTGGCTCATCAGCGACAAAGGATATGGTCTTGCCACCTGGCTGATGACTCCTCTCCGTAATCCTACCACACCTGCCGAGCAGCGCTACAACACCAGCCATATCACAACCAGGACCATTATAGAGCAAACTATCAGGGTTCTGAAGCAACGTTTCCACTCCAGAGTGGCATTTCATTAATCACCTGATAGAGTGTCCATCTTCACCGTTGTGTGCTGCACTTGCATTAGCCATTAAATAATTGTGTGATAGTGGCCAGAGATGTTGTCCTTGTTCGAATATAAACTAATGTAAATAGTTGCACGTGGATGTGTGTGAGAATATTTCAAAAAGTCTGGATTCAATTATTGTTTGCTGTGGAGATGGCGTCCTTTAGTGCTTCCTTACAGCACACTATGGTTTTTATTGTCAATAAAAAATATTTTAATTTGTCAGAATCTTGCTTTGCTATTTATATACATGAAGGCTTGAAGGGTGGGGCGCAATGTCTTCAGCAGATCACCAGATGAATAGGCTGGCCATTCGGCACATCTTGCATCATTCAATGGAATTGATGCGCGATGAGTCTCTGATGAGCAGCCCTTGCAGCTGCAATAGTGTCAGGCTGCCTCCTCCTTGGCTGAAGCTCCTTGTCTTCCTCCTCATCATCATCATCCTCCTGAGATGGATCATCCATCCCTGCTGGTAATGGCTGGCCACGTTGTGCAGCATGCAGCACACAATGGTGAAGATGGAGATTCTATCAGGTGTATACTGAAATGACCCTTCAAAACAGTCAAGGCAGCGGAAACGTTGCTTCAGAACCCCAATAGTTTGCTCTACAATGGTCTGGTCATGATATGGATGCTGTTAGAGTGCTGCTTGGCAGGGGTGGTGGGATTACGTAATGGTGTCATCAGCCAGGTGGCAACACCATATTCTTTGTCGCCGAGGAGCCAGTCACGGACTTTATGCGGTGGCTGGAAATCGTGGCACAGTGCTCTCCCGCAGGATGAAGGCATCATTGCAGCTGTCAGGATAGAGGGCATTGACAGCGAGGATCATCAGCCTGTGGTCGCAGACCAGCTGAAAGTTGAGGGAGTTTTAGTCCTTGCGATTCCGAAACAGCTCTCCATCTTGGGCCGGGGCCCTCAATGCCACATGCGTACAATTACTGGCTCTCTGAACCCTGAGGAACATAAGAACATAAGGATTTGGAGCAGGAGTAGGCCATTTGGCCCCTCGGGCCTGCTCTGCCATTTAATAAGATCGTGGCTGATCTGATCTTGGTCTCAGCTCCACTTCCCTGCCCACTCCCCATAACTCTTCACTCCCTTATCATTCAAAAATCTGTCTATCTCCGCCTTAAATATATTCAATGACCCAGCTACAAAGCTCTCTGGGGCAGAGAATTCCACAGATTTACGACTGTCTGAGAGAAGAAATTCCTCCACATCTCAGTTCTATATGCCCCCTAGTTCTGGATTCCCCACGAGTGGAAACATTCTCTCTGCAACTACCTTGTTGAGCCCCCTCAGTATCATATGTTTCAATAAGTTCACCTCTCATTCTTCTAAACTGCAATGAGTATAGGCCCAAGCTGCTCATCCTATCTTCATAAGTCAACCCCTTTCATCTCAGGAATCAACCTAGTGAACCTTCTCTGAACTGCCTCCAATGCAAGTATGTCCTTCCTTAAATAAGGAGACCAAAACTGTACGCAGTACTCTCGGTGTGGTCTCACCAATAACCTATACAGTTGTAGCAGGACTTCTCTGCTTTTATACTCCTTCCCCATTGCAATAAAAGCCAACATCCATTTGCCTTCTTGATCACTTGCTGTACCTGCATACTAACTTTTTCTGTTTCCCGCACAAGGGCCCCCAGGTCCCTCTGTATTGCAGCATTTTGTAGTTTCTGTCTATTTAAATAATAATTTGCTTTTTTATTTTTCCTGACAAAATTGATAACCTCACACTTTCCCACATTATATTCCATCTGCCAAATGTTTGCCCACTCACTTAGTCTGTCTGAATCCCTTTGCAGGTTTTTTGTTTCCTCCTCACAACTTGTTTTCCCATCGATTTTTGTATCATCAGCAAACTTGGCGACATTATACTCAGTCCCTTCATCCAATTCATTAATATAGATCATAAATAGTTGAGGCCCCAGCATCGCTCCCTGTGACACTCTACCAGTTACTGTTTGCCAACCAGAAAATGACCCATTTATTCCAACTCTCTGTTTTCTGTTAGTTAGCCAATCCACTATCCATGCTAATATATTATCGCCAACCCCGTGAGTTCTTATCTTGTGGAGCAACCTTTTGTGTAGCAACTTATCGAATGCCTTCTGGAAATCCAAATACACCACTTCCACTGGTTCCCCCTTATCCACCCTGCTCATTACATCCTCAAAGAACTCCAGCAAATTTGTCAAACATGATTTCCCTTTCATAAAACCACGCTGTATCTGCTTGACAGTAATATGCTTTTCCAAATGTCCTGCCACTGCTTCTTTAATAATGGACTCCAGCATTTTACCAATGACAGATGTTAGGCTAACTGGTCTATAGTTTCCTGCTTTCTTTCATGGGAGTGCTCATCCAGGTCTTCCCTGGACATGCTGAACTTGATGTCGTTCATTCGTTCGCTGTAGAGAGCGTCAGTCAACTGGCGAATGCAGCAATATACTGCAAACTGCGAGATGTTGCATATATCGCCCAAAAGAGACTGGAAGTAGCTGGTAGCATGGACTTTGAGGGCTTCCCTCACTTTCACTACCACTGATAGCGAGTCCTGGTGCCGATGTCAGCTTCCACCTATGTCTGCAGGAGGTGGCAGAGGTCCGTCACCACCTTCATACAGAACCTCAGCTTTCATATGCACTGCTCCTCAGGCATCTCAAGGGAAGAATAATGCGCACGGTAATCCCTGTGACTGTACGGCCTCCTGCCCTGCCATCTGCGGCCTCTCCTCTGGCGAGCATCCACAATTGCCATAAGCTGTCTCTGATGCCGGTGCCTCTCAAGTCTTCGCCGCAAGACAACGTGGTGTGCGATCACTGCCTCCATAACTTTGCGGAGGTAACCGCGATTTGCTAGTTCCAAATTTATCCGGTCTTGAACCAACCAATGTCTCTGAGATGCTAGTACTGAACTTAGGAGTCAGTAGCCGCAGGATGCCAGCACCTTCGATGTGTGCGAGCATCCAACACAGCACAAACCGCGAGCTCTCTGGGTCGGATACAACTCCCTTTAAAAACTGTGGATTAGTTTCCCTGCCTTGTGCACACCAGCTTTTTCAGGTGTCATCGTTGCCAGCCAGTAAGTGAGGTAGCAAAAGTGAATTTGATGAGACAGGCACGTGTACTGATGTCAGGATTTCCATGGCGGTTGTCGGCGGGGCGGCAAATCTTTATGTTCTTGAAAAAGGACAACCAAATTTCCCATTAGGCGGCATCCATGCATTTTGACCCCTACCTGTTACTGTGAGGCTAGCATCTCCCTAAGGCATATGAAGACGGAGAAGGTAACAAGGAGAGGGGGTGAGTCTCCACAACGGAGTAGGAAGGTTAACTGCAGGTCCTTGGAGTGGGTATACTGCAAATGCAAACCGTGCATCTGGCTTCACCCATGTAGAGCATGGGCTCAGACAAATTCACATTGAGGAGAGATTGCACCTTTAGCTCAGAGCACGGCATGCTCATGGTAATGTAAAATATATTCATCCTCTGCAACCGAGTCGTGTCGATCCACTTCTTGTGACATTGGGTTGCCGTCCTGGGCACCATGTCACTCGCTGACACTATTTCCGCAACTTCCCGCCAGATCCTTCAAAATGTTTGGGCCTGTGGCCGCCTTCCAGCCTCTGTGCTGAGCAATTCTCGATGCCTCTCCAGGGCATCAAGCAGTGCAGTGCATCGAGAGCAGCGTCGGAGAAGCAGTGAGCGCACTGGCGAGCTGTTGTTGCTGCATCTGCCATCTTCACCCTGTGAGGGAGTGCTTAGGGATGGAAGATATGCATGAGCACTCCACTTCCTTTCTGGGGTGGTAGTGGGGCAGATGTGTCAAGAGTGGAACGCAGCGCTATGCACTAGGCCACGTAGGAGGAGCTCTTCCCTTAATTAAAAGGAAGGACCTAAGCTGCAAATTCTGCAGGTAATAAATGGGCCTCCATAGACCACTGGGGAGTGGGGGTGTCGCACCAACTGCCCGGTACTCAGTCAGAGTACCACGCTGACCGAGCGCGGCACGGACCCGCCGGTCAAGTCACCGCAAAATTGGAGGCCTTTTTTTAAAGCATCACACCTTCCCTTTAACTTGTGCCCCGCGAGCAGCTGGTGCAGCTTCAGGGGACGATACCCAACTTAGGGTCCGTGCGCTAACGTGGCTTTGCACATGGTGATGATGTCATCATCGCCGGCACAGCGGAGCGGGGTGCTACGGGTTACCGCCACTGCTTAACTCCCGGGGAATTTAGCTGAATAATCGTTTGCGCCTCAAGGTCACTAACGGGAGGCACAAATGATCCCAATTTCTAGGCCGATGGTTCCTCTGTCCATATTGCTTCGTCAAACTTTGCTTTGTCAAAATTCTGTTCGCATTCTATGCAGAGGGATTATCAGGAGTATTAAAGCCATCACAGATGGATGGCAGAAGCACTGCTAGTTATTCATACAACAGTCAAAAGATGAACTGGTGGAAATTCTGCTGCCATTGATTTTATTATTCCTCCATTTCTTTCACCACAGTAGTTACATTTCTGCTGCTAGAAAAATCAGCCAAAATGGCTATTATGCTATCACATCAATAAGTTACATGAAATCAACAGAATAGATTAAGGGATGGAAATTCATTACCATCCATTTTGAGATGCTAATGGTGACGGGGCAGTAAAATTTGCGCCAGGAAATGATTTGTGTCCACAGCCGCAAAATTTATCAGCTGGGCCCTGAGTGTGGAGCGGGGCGCGAGGGGAGGTGTTTCACACCTCTTTTAGGGCACTAAGCTGGCTGAGCAACTGAAAATCCTGAGTTAAAGATCTGGCTTTGGAGCGTCCTTAGAGAGGCTTCACTGCGAAAATCATTTGGCAAATAAACCAACAAAAACATTCCCAATACCTTACCAATGTCACATAAAAATAAATCGCAAAATTAAAAACATTTAAAACAGTCACACTTACCTCAGATAGATTTTCCTTTCATCACGGCTACCGATATAGTTCAGACCGCCTGCTTTCCCAGGAGGTCCAACTAAGGCATGCAACGAGGCGCTACGTGTCCCTCAGAAGACAAATTTAAGACCGGTGTCACAACCAGGGACATTGCACACCGGCTCACTTCTCCTGGGCAGTACTGCTAACGCCCCCACAAAACCCGCAAAGAAAGTTCTGGCGGGACGCTGGATATTAGCCACTCACCCGGAAATTAATTTCGTCGCCATTACCGCCCCTCTGGGGCATGAATAGAGGCAGCAACAGACCGAATTTGCACCCCTAACAGTCTGACATTTAAACCAGAGCAGGCAGCAGATCTGGGCGAGACCACAGCGGGAGCAGAGCAAGAGCGGCAGTGGTGATAAAGAAGCACGGAGTGCAGGCCCGAGACCAGACGAGGCAGTTTCCCGAAATCACTAGCTTGCTGCAATACACACCCGACGCCATATGACAACACTTCACATGCTAGCACCAAACTCTTACATGAATCATACAACACAAGCAATTTGTTTGAGCAAAACTTTCTCGCTTTTACAAAGGCATTTTCTTGGATTTTGCCCCAAACCCATTTGTCCCCTTTTCATAGTAAGACATGCAATGGTTCTAACCGTGTGCTGAGACCCGGTAAGAAGTTACCAAAGTAGTTCAGGAGTCCCAGAAACGACCACAGCTCCGTCACATTCTGTGACCTCGGTGTGTTCTCGATTGCATCCGTCTTCACATTGGTGGGCCTGATGCCGTCCACCGCAATCCTCCTTCTCAGAAACTCCACTTCAGGTGCCAGGAAAATGCACTTCGAGCGATTTAACCTGAGACCCATGCGATTGAGTCGACTAAGAACCTCCTCCAGGTTCTGCAGATGCTCGACTGTGTTCCGACCTGTGACATAGATGTAGTCCTGGAAGACCAAGGTTAGCAGGGCCGACTTCAGTAAGCTTTCCATGTTTCTCTGGAATATCGCCGCTGCCGATCGGATTCTAAACAGGCATCTGTTATAAACAAAAGGACCTTTGTGCGTGTTGATGCAGGTGAGGGCCTTCGATGATTCCTCCAGTTCCTGCGTCATGTAGGTTGAATTCAAATCCAGCTTTGTGAATGTCTCTCCTACCGCCAGCATTGCAAAGAAGTTGTCGGCCTTTGGTAGTGGGTATTGGTCCTGCAGGGAGAAACGATTGATAGTTACTTTGTAATCGCCACAGATTCTGATGGTGCCATCTCCCTTGTGGACTGGGACAATAGGAGTGGCCCACTCGTTGAACTCGATTGGGGAAATGATGCCCTCTCTTTGCAGCCGATCTAGCTCGATCTCTACCTTTTCTCTCATCACGTACAGTACTGCTCTCGCCTTGTGATGGGTGGGTCGTGCCCCCGGAATTCGGTGGATCTGCACTTTTGCTCCTTGGAATTTCCCGATGCCTGGTTCAAACAGCGAAGGAAATTTGTTTAAGACCTGGGCACACGAAGTGTCGTCAGTGGGCGATAGCATTCGGAAGTCATCCCAGTTCCAGCGTATCTTTGCCAGCCAGCTCCTGCCGAGCAGCGTGGGACTATCACCCAGCACCACCCAGAGTGGTAGCTTGTGTACCGCTACATCATAGGAGACCTTTAAGGTAGCACTGCCGATTACAGGAATCAGTTCTTTCGTGTAACTTCTTAGTTTTGTGTGAACTGGAGATAAGACTGGCCTTGAGGCCTTGTTGCACCACAACCTTTCGAAAGGCTTTTTGTCCATGATGGAAAGGCTTGCGCCCATGTCCAGCTCCATTGACACTGGGAAACCATTTAGTTCAACATTCTGCATTATCGGGGGACAATTCGTGGTGAATGTGTGCACCCCATATACTTCTGCCTCCTCGATCTGAGGCTCTGGTTCGTCGTGATCATCCGTGGATCTGTCCTCCTCTGCAACATGGTGGTTTGCAGGTTTAACAGGCTTTGCAGATCACCTGCACACTCGTTGGAGGTGTCCCATTGTTCCACAGCCCTTGCAAACATACTCTTTGAATCGGCATGAATGGAAACGATGATCACCCCCGCAGCGCCAACAAGGTGTTAATGGCCTTGCATTCATCACCCTTGATGGTGGACTCTGAGACATCTGCGGACGTGTAGCTGCAGGTATGTGTGACCTGCCCTGTACGTTACGATTCAAAAACAACATCACTTTGTTCACAGTACTTGTAGCAGCACTTGTGTGCTGAGTGATTTGCTTCGTATTGTCATTGGTGGCAATGAATGCCTGGGCTATCGCCATTGCCTTACTCACGTTTGGGGTCTCTACAGAAAATGCCACGTAAAAAAAGTCTTTGAGTATGTGCTCCAAATGTCCTTCAAATTTGCAATGTCCTACAAGGCGTCTTAACGCTGCGACATAACTCGCCACTTCCTGGCCTTCAGGAAGTTGTTGGTGTAGAACCGGTACCTCGCCATCAGAACGCTTTCCTTCGGGTTCAAATGCTCTCTCTCAGACCAGTGTGCACAAATCGTCATATGATTTCTTCGTGGGTTTCGCTGGAGTGAGCAGATTCTTCATGAGGCCAAACATTGGTGCCCCACAGACGGTGAGGAGGATCGTCCTTCATTTGGCAGTGCCCTCTTCCCCAAATAGCTCGTTGGCCACGAAGTATTGGTTGAGTTCCTCCACAAAAGTTTCCCAATCATCTCCCTCCGAGAATTTCTCCAGGATGCCCTCTTTTCTCTGCATCTTTCGGTTTGCTATCTGTATCTCGTCGCCAGTTGTATTGAATGGAAAAAGAGTCAGACTGAACACTGTAAGCTCAAAGTAAAGTGTGACCTTCGTCTTTTATTGCAGGTCTCCAGAGTGCCTCTCCAACCTGTGAAGCCTCCTTAAATACCTGTGCTCCCAAGGGATTATGGGATCCCTTGGCACTCCAGGGGATGAGCCCTCTGGTGGCTGTACAGAGTAAATACATGTTAAATATATAACACTCTGGATTACACCTGGTGCCACATGCTAGTGTGTACAGGAATAGGAGGATAGAGCCAATTAATACGTGGCTGGAGAGATGGTGCAGGAGGGAGGGCTTTCGATTCCTGAGGCATTGGGACAGTTTCAGAAGGTGATGGTACCTGTAAAAGCCAGACGGGTTGCACCACAACAAAGTCGGGACCAATATCCTCATGGAGTAGTTTGCTCATGCTGTTGGGGAGGGTTTAAACTAGCTTGGCCGGGGAATGGGAACCTGAGAGCATTGTTACAGGGGAAAGAAGCCAAGCTGGAAAAGGAAGGCATAAAATTAGTCGGCAAGTTTGGAATGCAGAGGAAACAGGAAACAAAGGCAAGAAAATGGATAACAGGCAGTTTGGCAATGCTATTTGGTATATATACTTTAATGCAAGACGGTCTGCAGGCTGGGGCCATTAGAGGGAACAACGTGCAGCGGCATGCCACTGTAGGGAGCAGCGCTTGGTGCTGCAGGAGGAAGACAGCTGTGAAGAGGCCGACTGGATTTGACATCACCCAAATCCAGGTCGTTGATTACAGTGCGGGCAGGTACAGCTGGCTGGCGAGGCCGGGGCAGAGGAGCAGCAAGAATTCGTAGAGGGATGTGATCGGGGCTCAGGAGAAGTGTGAGTTTGGGGCCCAGAAGAGGTGTGGGCCCAGGGGCAGCACAGGCCAGCCCACACTGTGATATGTGTGCGCGCTAGCTCCGTGCAGCAGAGCTGGTCTTCAGTCGTCTTGGTTAACCCTTGCCACTGGACCAAGACCTAGCTCTGTCAAGCGCATGTGGCAGCTGGTGTGCAACATTAAAAAAAATCCACGCACAGGCATCTACTACCTTTCAAGAGTAGTTCGGGACCTGGAATATTAGGTCCTTCATTGAAACACCTGTGATCTCATCCCTTTTCGGCATGGAAGCAAGTCATCCTTGTGGAGCTGAGTCGATGATCAGATTAGCCATGATCTTATTGAATGGCGGAGCAGGCTCAAGGGGCCGTATGACCTACTCCTGTTCCTATTTCTTAAGTCCTTATGTTCTTATGTTCTTATGTCTCCTTTCCACCTTTTCCATCAGACCTCCAGTGGGTGCCCACTATATACCATTGTCAGCCATTCTTCACTCTTTCCCAGGTCAGATTCAGTTGCAGAACGACTCCCAGATCCTGCTCCAGCCACTGTGCACTTCCCTGTAAGAGATGCAAGCTGGCTTTAAGTACTACAGGCTAGTTTTCCAACCCCTGCTGATGCATGCAGCAGATAAACAACAGGGTTAGCGCTGGCTGAACACAGAAATGACTATAATGAACAGGCAGAACAAAGTTGGCATGCTGCCTGTATTACACTAAATAGGCATGGGTTAATCGCAATTTCGGTCCTTGCGCCTATTTTCAGGACCTTTCGAATTTAAACCACACAGAGTCTAAACCAGGAAGTATAAAACATGAAGTATGAATTAGATTTAAATCATGTACAGAAAGTGAAATCAAGATTGGGAAAGACAGATGGGATTAAGAAAGAGAGATAAAAGAGATATACAGAAACATTAAAAAAAAACACGGCAGAGCTAAAATTCAGGTGCACTAGAAAGCTGTCGCAGCTTTGCGTTTTTAGCTAGTACTCACTACTGGAACTCTTGGTGTGATGAGTAGATCCATTTTCAGGACTTTGAATCATAATGGGGGTAGGCGTTAGACTCAAAGCCAGGCTGACTGGCTGGAAATGCGTCGGTTGGGCCGTCCACCGCTGCCAATCAATGTGGTGACCTCATAGCACGTATGCCACCACGCTCTCTCCCCTCTGTTAAAGGGGAAAGATTCGATCATTTTTTAACATTGACCACTGGAGGGTTTCGGCTGGGCAAAAATTCTTCCATTGCGGCCACGGCAGAGGGCACTCCCCCTTTAAGGGTGGCCACACTCAGTCTTCAGAGGGTGCACCGGCAAAAAAACGCATGGTGGGGAATCGACGGATCGTGCTGAAAATGGTAAGTACTTATTTTATTTTAATTTGGCAGTGCATCTACTTGGACGGGATGGGGTCCAGGCCAAAATATCCCCGAGGTGAATTTTCATCGAGTCGGCCAGTTGACCCAAAAGTGGCAGCCATTCGATTTTGTTTGAGACCCTGAATTTCGGCCCCAGCCTATTTTAGTGTCATCTGCAAACTTTTAAATCATACACCCAACATTCAAGTCCAAGGGCCAGACTTTCCATAAAGGCCCCCAATGCCTGATTGCCAGCTGAGAAGGACTGCTAATGTTCAGCGAAAAAAATCGGGTGAGAATTTCCATTTTGACGGTAAAGGTAAATAGAACTGATCGCCCAGCGAATAAATGGGCGTTCCACACTCATTCTCTGCGGTTTTCTCGGCGTGTAAGTGCAAAATTAGCCAAATGGGTGGTCGTTACCAGAATGGACAGTAAGTAGAAAAATTTAGGCCGAGGCTGCGGTTGGGCCTACAGAGGGGGAAAACTTAAAGAAACAATTATCATTAAAAAAAACACATGCAAAGCATTCCCAGGACAGTTTTAACCCTAATCGCATGGTAACATTTAAAAAAAAATTAAATTACCTTTAACTTATTTTTCTTTCCAGGTATAACCCCCGCCCCCCCACTTTCCGCCCTGTAAAAGCAGTCCCGGCGGGTGACTTCTGATGTGGGCGTTAATGTTCAAATACTTACCTGGAAACTCTTACCGGGCAAAAAACCAGCTATAACGCCGATAAAATCATTGACAATGAAGCTGAAAATCTGGCCCCAAGTCATTGATATGTACCACAAGAAGCAAGGGACCCAGCACTGAGCTAGAAGGGTAGTAATAGTGGGAGATTTCAATGACCCTAATCTTAACTGGAAAACTATCAGTGTAAAAGATACAAAGGACACAGAATTCCTAAATTGCATTCAGGAGGACTTTATTAACCAATACGCAGCAAGCCCAACAAGAGCTGGGGTAGTTCTGGATTTAGTGTTAGGGAATGAAGCTGGGCAGGTGGAAGTAGTATCAGTGGGATAGCATTTTTGTGGTAGCGATCATAATTCAGTTAGTTTTAGCATAATTATGGATAAGGACAAAGAAAACCAGGAGTAAGGGTTCTAAATTGGGGGAAGGCCAATTTTACTAGGCTAAGAAGTGATTTCTCAAAAGTGGACTGGAAACAGGTACTTGCAGGTAAATCAGTGCCAGAGCAATGAGAAGCATTAAAGAGCGAGGTAGATGGAGATAAGGGTAAACATATTCCTACAAAGGAAAAGGGTAGAACTGCCAAAATTGGTGCCCCCTGGACAACAAGGTGCATACAGGGTAAGATAAAGTAAAAAAGGGAAGCCTAGATCAGATATCATGAGCTCAATACTGCAGAGAGCCTAGAAGAGTACAGAAAGTGCAGGGGTGAAAATAAGAAGGAAATTAGGAAAGCAAAAAGAGAGCATGAAAAAATACTGGCAACTAGAATCAAAGAAAATCCAAAGATGTTTTACAATTATATAAAGAGCAAGAGGATAACGAAGAAAAGAGTAGGGCCTATTGGGGACGAAAATGGTGGTCTATGTGTGGAGGCGGAGAATGTGGGTAAGGTGTTTAATGAATAATTTGCAGCTGTCTTCACAAAAGAGGGGTATGATGCCGATGTTGAAGTTCAGGAGGAAGATAGTGAAATATTGGATGGGATAAGCATAGGGAGAGAGGAAGTTTTAAGGGGTTTAGCATCCTTGAAAGTAGATAAATTGCCAGGACCAGATGAAATATTACTGAGGCTAGTAAAAGAAGCAAGAGAGGAAATTGCAGAGGCTCTGACCATCATTTTTCAATCCTCCCTGGCTATAGGAGTAGTGCCAGAGGATTGGAGAATTGCTAACATTGTACCATTGTTGAAAAAGGGAGGAAGGAATAAACCGAGCAATTACAAGCGAGTTAGTTTAATCTCGGTGGTGGGCAAATTACTGGAATCAATTCTGAGTGACAGTATAAATCTTCATTTAGAAAAACACAGATTAATCAAGTCAGTCAGCATGGATTTGTTGAGGGAAGGTCATGTCTGACTAAATTGATTGGGTTCTTTGAGGAGGTAACAAGGAGGGTCGATGAGGGCAGTACGTTTGATGTAGTTTACATGGATTTTGGCAAGGCTTTTGACAAGGTCCCACATGGTAGGCTGATTAAAAAATGTAAAAGCCCATGGAATCCAATGAAGAGTGGCAAAT
This sequence comes from Pristiophorus japonicus, assembly GCF_044704955.1. Lineage (NCBI taxonomy): Eukaryota > Metazoa > Chordata > Chondrichthyes > Pristiophoridae > Pristiophorus > Pristiophorus japonicus. The sequence continues at coordinate 366,648,566 of NC_091977.1, read as the reverse complement.
TGAATCCAAAATTGGCTCAATGGCAGGAAGCAAAGATTAAAGTTTGAGGGGAGCTTTTATGACTGGAAGGCTGTTTCCAGTGGGGTTCCGTAGGGTTCAGTATTTGGTCCCGTACTTTTAGTAGTATATATTAATGATATGGGGCTGGAAACTCCACTTTTTTTGCATGCTTAACGGCCACTTAACGCGCATATTGCCGCTGAACTGACGTATAATGCCCAGATAGCATCCATTTTGGCACAAAATGGAAACTGATGAGTTTTTTCAGGAGACTTATCGGTGAGCGTAATTTTTTCAATGTGATTAATGTCGGGAAAAAAATATTACCGTCCACCAAATTTTTTTGCGGGAATAAGCAGATTGAGCGAAATCAGCGCCCATAATATCGCCCAGCGTTATTTTCCACACGGATTTAACGCTGAGATTCAATATGAACGCCCGCCCCATGTTTTTTTGTCATAAAGAGCATATTTACCCAAACTAGTGGCCATGGAGATCGCTCCTCGTCAATTTCACCACCTCGCACACATATCGCCCATGATATCGCTTGCTCAAAAAAACGGCCACAAAATGTGGAACTAACCGGAATGAATGCCAGTGGTGTGGCTGGCATTTGGTAAATCCCATTCATATGTGAGGAGCTGATATCTGAAAGATTTGTCTGAAAAAGCGCTGATGTGAGTGACAATGCTGACACACTGTTGTGTGTGTGCAGCTCAGACATTAATGGTGCCCATCATCTTGGTGCCAGTTAAAGTTTATGTTGATTGAGGTTAAGTTGTATTTAACCTTTCATGGTAAGGAATCACCAGTGTGTAATGGTGCAGCTATCTGAGACAATGCGCAACAAGGTTATGTTCAATAATAAAATTTTAATACCAACATTGGTCTGAAATCATAAGTATCACAGCCAATAACACCCAATCCCCACACGCACCCCACTTTTTCCACCATTGACATAAATCACATGTTCAACATGTCCAGCAACACAGAATACAAAGGCAAAGCAGGAGCGTGATCCCCAGCCCCCAGATATTACAACAAATTGCATACACCCAGATCGAGATATAACACAGCCATCACCTGTGCACATGCAACTCACTTTCCTTCTCCCCTCTCCTTCTTCTCTCCACCTCTATCCCTTCCCCATTGCTCCACGGTGCCTGGCCGAGGAGCTCCTCAGGCGGTGTCTCATTGTGGGGGATGAAGGCACATGCGGTGGTTGCACGGGTACGGGAGCGGGGGCTGCTGAAGGGGCAACATTCTCTGATGCAGAAGCAGGATCTTGGTCCTTGCTCTCATCTGTCGTTCACAAAATGGTGGTGCGGAACCTAGGGGTGGAGTGCCGCGCTCTGGGACCACTGGGAGGCCTGTGGCAGCTGACGGCATATGCCCCCCCCCCAATGCTTCAATGAGCCGGTTACCAATGTCTACAGTCCCCCTGAACAACTGTACCATCTCTCCGCTGTCATGTCGCGCTCGTGGAACAGACCTGCCGCGTCCATCAGGCCTCCGCGAGGTCCATGCCATCCTGGGGACAAATGGTGTGCCCTGTGGAGAGATGCTTGGGACCGGTACCTCCAGATTGGAGGCAGGAATGACCGGAGGACCATTAGATGGCCTTGGGGTGGAATGGCTTCTGGAGCTTGGCGATGCAGGTTCCTCAAAGTCCGCGCTCTCATCCGTCGAGAACAGACCCAGCGGAATGACGGGCGACAATCAGAGCTCCTCAGCACCAGATGTAGTCGGATCATCCGTCGGCTCCTGCCCCGTGCCCCCACCTTCTGGCCTCTGTGGTCTTGCCTGGGGCTGAGCTGCAAAACACAAATGAGGTTATTAGAGGAGAAGTGGGTGCTACACACAGCATATGCATGACAAAAGCACCACCGCTCTCAAAATTATCACAGACATCGCATTTCATGACCATCAACACATTGTGCATTGCAATGATTTTCGTTAGGCCAGCATTGTTTCTATGGCACTTTTAAAAATCATCTATCATATATGATTGTTCGGATATGAGTTGGTCTGGCATCTATTGATTTACATCACGCAATTGTGTAAGCTTTACTCACGTGGCATCACTTCAGGTTCTGTAGATGCATCCGTGGCTAACCGGGGGTGCTTCCCTTAAGTGCTAGCACTCGCTCCTCCAGCTCTGTGATGTTGCTGGGAACTGGTGGTCCCTCACCCATAGCCTCTGCATGGACCTCATCGGCGATAGCTTCTTCTGTAAAAGGTGACAGGACAACATGGCATGAGATCATTGTGCGATATCATTGCTAGGTACTGTCACAGCAACTGTTACAACACATAACCGACAGATGTAATAATGATTATTATGATTATTATCATTCTTTACCTAAAGACGTGCAGCGTGACCGCAGGCTTTGAGTAAAACATTCCCGGTAAAAGTGCATACTTCACATCTGCTGATAGTCACTCATGACTGTTACAAATCAAATTATATAAATACATAAGTACGTGTTAATCATAGAAACATAGAAACATAGAAAATAGGTGCAGGAGTAGGCCATTCGGCCCTTCTAGCCTGCACCGCCATTCAATGAGTTCATGGCTGAACATTCAACTTCAGTACCCCATTCCTGCTTTCTCGCCATACCCCTTGATCCCCCTAGTAGTAAGGACCTCATCTAACTCCTTTTTGAATATATTTAGTGAATTGGCCTCAACAACTTTCTGTGGTAGAGAATTCCACAGGTTCACCACTCTCTGGGTGAAGAAGTTCCTCCGCATCTCGGTCCTAAATGGCTTACCCCTTATCCTTAGACTGTGACCTCTGGTTCTGGAATCAATGTAATACTTACTCTTGCAGATCCCACAAGGCCGTTCTATTGTTTACGGCATTGTTAACGTCACGCACCCCCTTGGTCGCCGACGAGACCACCTCTGCTATCTCGGTCCATATCTTCTGGTATGCCTTTGGGGTAGGCTTCCCACGACTTCCCTGCGTCAAATTAGCCCAGCGTGACTCAACCTCCTGCAGGAAGGAGGCATTTGCCTCGTCCGAGAAACTCCTGGCTCTTTTGCACCCTCCAATGTGCTCCTCTCCCACCTCACTGCTCTCTCCAGCGTCAGTCTCCACAACATGCTGTGATGTCTCCGCCTCGCTCTCCATTATAGGCCAAATTTGCACAAATATGTGGCTGGAAACAGCTACTTTTTGTTTGCCTACTTGCTGTGAAGCTCGAAACTCTTCCTCCTTCCTCCAAAAGTAACCACACCACACCCAGACACGCCTTCAGTCCCTCTGAGCTCCCTCTCTCTCTGTCTTCTCTTCTGCGCATGTCTTGGTGACCCTTGACCTCCATATTTGCGGGAATCGAGCGTTGCCATGCCGTTGCTAAGGACGGCCGCACTTTATGGCAGAAGGTCAAAAAAATTTAACGCTCATTTGGTATCGCTCGTGGTAACGCCCATTTTCAAAAATGTAAACTAGGTGTTTTGAAAATGGTCGAGAAGTCGGCAATCTGAAAACCCTTTTTTACCACCCACGCTGGAAAAAACACCCATTTTTGGGTGATAAGTACTAAAGTGGAGGTTCTAGCCCATAGACTTAAATGTACAGGACATGATAAAGAAATTTGCAGATGATACAAAAATTGGCTGTATGTTTGACAGTGTGGATATAAACTCTAGGCTGCAGGAGGATATCGATGAACTGGTCAGTTGGGCAGAAAAATGGCAAGTGGAATTCAATCCGGAAAAGTGTGAAGTAATGCATTTTGAGAGAGGCAACAAGGCAAGGGAATCATCATCATCATAGGCAGTCCCTCGGAGTTGCTTCCACTCTTATAATGAGTCCAACGGTGGCTATACAGTCCAATACGAAAGCCTCAGTCCCTGTCACAGTGGGACAGATAGTCATTGAGGATAAGGGAGGGTGGGACAGATTTGCCGCACGCTCTTTCAGCTGCCTGCGCTTGTTTTCTGCATGCTCAGCGATGAGACTCGAGGTGCTCAGCGCCCTCCCGGATGCACTTCCTCCAATTAGGGCAGTCTTTGGCCAGGGGCTCCCAGGTGTCGGTGGGGATGTTGTACATTATCAGGGAGGCTTTGAGGGTGTCCTTGTAATGTTTCCTCTGCCCACCCTTGGCTAGTTTGCCATGAAGGAGTTCCGAGTAGAGCGCTTGCTTTGGGAGGCTCGTGTCTGGCATGCAGACAATGTGGCCTGCCCAGCGGAGCTGATCAAGTGTGGTCAGTGTTTCAATGCTTGGGAATATTGGCCTGATCAAGGACGCTAAGGTTGATGTGTCTGTCCTCCCAGGAGATTTGTAGGATCTTGCGGAGTCATCGTTGGTGGTATTTCTCCAGCGACTTGAGGTGTCTACAGCACATGGTCCATGTCTCTGAGCCATACAGGAGGGCAGGTATTACTACAGCCCTATAGACCATGATCTTGGTGGCAGATTTGAGGGCCTGGTCTTCGAACACTCTTTTCCTCAGGCGGACGAAGGCTGCACTGGCGCACTGGAGGCAGTGTTGAATCTCGCTATCAATGTCTGCTCTTGTTGCTAAGAGGCTCCTGGGGTATGTGAAATGGTTCACATTGTCGAGGGCTGCGCCGTCAATCTTGATGACTGGGGGTAGTGCTGTGCGGTGAGGACAGGCTGGTGGAGGAACTTTGTCTTATGGATGTTTAGCGTAAGGCCCATGCTTTTGTTCGCCTCAGCAAATACGTTGACTATGCAAGGCAATACACAACAAATGGGATGATACTGAGAAGTGTAGAAGATTGGAGGGATCTTGCAGTGTATATCCACAAAAGGTTAAATGTAGCAGGACAGATCGATAAGGTCATTAAAAAGGCATATGGAATACATGAGCAGGGAACATACATAGAAACATAGAAACATAGAAAATAGGAGCAGGATTAGGCCATTCGGCACTTCTAGCCTCCACTACCATTCAATAAGTTCATGGCTGAACATGCAACTTCAGTACCCCATTTCTGCTTTCTCGTCATACCCCTTGATCCCCCTAGTAGTAAGGACAACATCTAACTCCTTTTTGAATATATTTAGTGAATTGGCCTCAACAACTTTCTGTGGTAGAGAATTCCACAGGTTCACCACTCTCTGGGTGAAGAAGTTTCTCCTCATCTCGGTACTAAATGGCTTACCCCTTATCCTTAGACTGTGACCCCTGGTTCTGGACTACCCCAACATTGGGAACATTCTTCCTGCATCTAACCTGTCAAAACCCATCAGAATTTTAAACGTTTCGATGAGGTCCCTTCTCATTCTTCTGAACTCCAGTGAATACAAGCCCAGTTGATCCAGTCTTTCTTGAGAGGTCAGTCCCGCCATCCCGGGAATCAATCTGGTGAACCTTCGCTGCACTCCCTCAATAGCAAGAATGTCCTTCCTCAGGTTAGGAGACCAAAACTGTACACAATACTCCAGGTGTAGCCTCACCAAGGCCCTGTACAACTGTAGCAACACCTCCCTGCCCCTGTACTCAAATCCCCTCGCTATGAAGGCCAACATGCCATTTGCTTGCTTAACCACCTGCTGTACCTGCATGCCAACCTTCAATGACTGATGTACCATGACACCCAGGTCTCTTTGCACCTCCCCTTTTCCTAATCTGTCACCATTCAGATAATAGTCTGTCTCTCTGTTTTTACCACCAAAGTGGATAACCTCACATTTATCCACATTATACTTCATCTGCCATGCATTTGCCCACTCACCTAACCTATCCAAGTCGCTCTGCAGCCTCGTAGCATCCTCCTCACAGCTCACACTGCCACACAACTTAGTGTCATCCGCAAATTTGGAGATACTACATTTAATCACCTCGTCCAAATCATTAATGTACAATGTAAACAGCTGGGGCCCCAGCACAGAACCTTGCGGTACCCCAAGAGTCACCGCCTACCATTCTGAAAAGTACCCATTTACTCCTACTCTTTGCTTCCTGTCTGACAACCAGTTCTCAATCCATGTCAGTACAGTACCCCCAATTCCCATGTGCTTTAACTTTGCACATTAATCTCTTGTGTGGGACCTTGTCGAAAGCATTCTGAAAGTCCAAATATACCACATCAACTGGTTCTCCCTTGTCCACTCTACTGGAAACATCCTCAAAAAATTCCAGAAGATTTGTCAAGCATGATTTCCCTTTCACAAATCCATGCTGACTTGGACCTATCATGTCACCTCTTTGCAAATGCGCTGCTATGACATCCTTAATAATTGATTCCATCATTTTACCCACTACCGATGTCAGGCTGACCGGTCTATAATTCGCTGTTATCTCTCTCCCTCCTTTTTTTAAAAAGTAGGGTTACATTGGCTACCCTCCACTCGATAGGAACTGATCCAGAGTCAATGGAATGTTGGAAAATGACTGTCAATGCATCCGCTATTTCCAAGGCCACCTCCTTAAGTACTCTGGGATGCAGTCCATCAGGCCCTGGGGATTTATCGGCCTTCAATCCCATCAATTTCCCCAACACATTTTCCTGACTAATAAGGATTTCCCTCAGTTCCTCCTTCTTACGAGACCCTCTGACCCCTTTTATATCCGGAAGATTGTTTGTGTCCTCCTTAGTGAATACCGAACCAAAGTACTTGTTCAATTGGTCTGCCATTTCTTTGTTCCCCGTTATGACTTCCCCTGATTCTGACTGCAGGGGACTTACGTTTGTCTTTACTAACCTTTTTCTCTTTACATATCTATAGAAACTTTTGCAATCCGTCTTAATGTTCCGTGCAAGCTTCTTCTCGTACTCCTTTTTCCCTGCCCTAATCAAACCCTTTTTCCTCCTCTGCTGAGTTCTAAATTTCTCCCAGTTTCCGGGTTCGCTGCTATTTCTGGCCAATTTGTATGCCACTTCCTTGGCTTTAATACTTTCCCTGATTTCCCTTGAAAGCCACGGTTGAGCCACCTTGCCTTTTTTATTTTTACGCCAGACAGGAATGTACAATTGTTGTAGTTCATCCATGCGGTCTCTAAATGTCTGCCATTGCCCATCCACAGTCAACCCCTTAAGTATCATTCGCCAATCTATCCTAGCCAATTCATGCCTCATACCTTCAAAGTTACCCTTCTTTAAGTTCTGGGCCATGGTCTCTGAATTAACTGTTTCATTCTACATCCTAATGCAGAATTCCACCATATTATGGTCACTCTTCCCCAAGGGGCCTCGCACAACGAGATTGCTAATTAATCTTCTCTCATTACACAACATCCAGTCTAAGATGGCCTCCCCCCTCGTTGGTTCCTCGACATATTGGTCTAGAAAACCATCCCTTATGCACTTCAGGAAATCCTCCTCCACCGTATTGCTTCCAATTTGGTTAACCCAATCTATGTGCATATTAAAGTCACCCATTATAACTGCTGCACCTTTATTGCACGCACCCCTAATTTCCTGTTTGATGCCCTCCCCAACATCACTACTACTGTTTGGAGGTCTGTACACAACTCCCACTAAAGTTTTTTGGCCTTTGGTGTTCTGCAGCTCTACCCATATAGATTCCACATCATCCAAGCTAATGTCCTTCCTAACTATTGCATTAATCTCCTCTTTAACCAGCAATGCTACCCCACCTCCTTTTCCTTTTATTCTATCCTTCCTGAATGTTGAATACCCCTGGATGTTGAGTTCCCAGTCCTGATCATCCTGGAGGCACGTCTCCGTAATCCCAATCACATCTTATTTGTTAACATCTATTTGCACAGTTAATTCATCCACCTTAATTTGGATACTCCTTGCATTAAGACACAAAGCCTTCAGGCTTGTTTTTTTAACACCCTTTGTCCTTTTAGAATTTTGCTGTACAGTGGCCCTCTTTGTTCTTTGCCTTGGGTTTCTCTGCCCTCCACTTTTCCTCATTTCCTTTCTGTCTTTTGCTTTTGTCCATTTTTTGTTTCCCTCTCTCTCCCTGCATTGTTTCCCATCACCCTGCCATTTTAGTTTAACTCCTCCCCAACAGCATGAGCAAACACTCCCCCTAGGACATTGGTTCCGGTCCTGCCCAGGTGCAGCCCGTCCGGTCCCACCTCCCCCAGAACCGGTTCCAATGCCCCAGGAATTTGAATCCCTCCCTGCTGCACCACTGCTGAAGCCACGTATTCATCTGCACTATCCTGCGATTCCTACTCTGACTAGCACATGGCACTGGTAGCAATCACGAGATTACTACTTTTGATGTCCTACTTTTTAATTTAGCTCCTAGCTCCTTAAATTCGTTTCGTAGGACCTCATCCCTTTTTTTACCTATGTCGTTGGTACCAATGTGCACCACGACAACTGGCTGTTCTCCCTCCCTTTTTAGAATGTCCTGCACCCGCTCCGAGACATCCTTAACCCTTGCACCAGGGAGGCAACACACCATCCTGGAGTCTCGGTTGCGGCCGCAGAAACACCTATCTATTCCCCTTACAATTGAATCCCCTATCACTATCGCTCTCCCACTCTTTTTCCTGCCCTCCTGTGCAACAGAACCAGCCACGGTGCCATGAACTTGGCTTCTGCTGCCCTCCCCTGATGAGTCATCCCACTCAACAGTACTCAAAGCAGTGTATCTGTTTTGCAGGGGGACGACCACAGGGGACTCCTGCACTACCTTCCTTGCACTGCTCTTCCTGCTGGTCTTCCATTCCCTATCTGGCTGTGGACCCTTCACCTGCGGTACGACCAACTCGCTACACGTCTTACTCACGTCATTCTCAGCATCGTGGATGCTCCAGAGTGAATCCACCCTCAGCTTCAACTCCACAACGCGGTCCATCAGGAGCTGGAGGCGGATACACTTCCCGCACACGTAGTCATCAGAGACACTGGAGTCGTCCCTGAGTTCCCACATGGTACAGGCGGAACATAACACGTGACCGAGCTGTCCTGCCATGACTTAACCCTTAGATAAGCAACAACAATGCTAAAGTCTACTCACTGTTATAGAAGAGAAAAAAGAAAAACTACTCACCAATCACCAGCCAATCACTTACCCCCTTGGCTGTGACGTCACCTTTCTGTTTCTTTCTACTTCTTTTTTGTCTTCTCCCTGTAGCTGCACAAGTACGCCTCTCCACGCATCTCTCGCCGACGCTGGGCCCCGGACTCCCTGCTGTGCCTTTTATAGGCCTCTCTCTGAAGTCCCGACTGCCTCTCCATGCACCTCTCGCTGATGCTGGGCCCCGGACTCCCTGCTGTGCCTTTTATAAGCCTCTCTCCGAAGTCCCGACGCCTCTTCACGAACCTCTCGCCGATGCTGGGCCCCGGACTCCCGGCTGTGCCTTTTATAGGCCTCTCTCTGAAGTCCTGACTGCCTCTCCACGCACCTCTCACCAACGCTGGGCCCCGGACTCCCTGCTGTGCCTTTTATAGGCCTCTCTCCGAACTTAAGGACTTAAGATAAGAAATAGGAGCAGGAGTAGGCCATTTGGCCCCTCGAGCCTACTCCGCCATTCAATAAGACCATGGCTGATCTGATCATGGCCTCAACTCCACTTCCCCACCCGTTCCGCATAACCTTTGACTCCCTACTCATTCAAAATTCGGTCTATTCCACCTTAAGTATATTAAATGATCCAGCCTCCACAGCTCTCTGGGGTAGAGAAATCCAAAGATTCACAACCCTCTGAAAGAAGAAATTACTCCTCATTTCTGTCTTAAATGGATGACCCCTTATTCTGAAACTATGCCCTCTCGTTCTAGATTTCCCCAAGAGGGGAAATATCCACTCTGTCAAGTCCGCTCAGAATCTTATATGTTTCAATAGATCACCTTTCATTCTTTTAAGCTCCAGTGAGTATAGGCCCAATCTCCTCTACCTTTCTTCATATGACAACCCCTTCATTTCAGGAATCAACCTCGTGAACCTTCTCTGAACTGCCTCCAATGCAAATATATCCTTCCTTGATAAGGAGACCAAAACTGTACACAATACTCTAAGTGTGGTCTCACCAAGTCCCTGCACAGTTGGAGCAAATAGTAATTTGCTTTTGCTATTGTTCCTACCTGAAAATTACCCATTTATCCCGACTCTCTGTTTTCTGTTAGTTAACTAATCCTCTATCCATGCTAATATCATACCCCCAACCCTGTGAGCTCTTATCTTGTATAGTAACCTTTTAAGTGGCACTTTATCGAATACTTTCTGGAAATCCAAATACACCACATTCACTGGTTCCCCTTTATCCACCTAGCTCGTTACATCCTCAAAGAACACCAGCAACTTTGTCAAACATGATTTCCCTTTCACAAAACCATGCTGACTTTGCTTGACTGCATTTTGATTTTCTAAATATCCTGCCTTAATGATGGATTCCAGCATTTTCTCAATGACAGATGTTAGGCTAAATGCTCCATAGTTTCCTGCTTTTTGTCTACTTCCTTTCTTCAATAGGGCTGTTACATTTGTGGTTTTCAGTCCGCTGGGACCTCCCCAGAATCCAGGGAATTTTGGAAGATTACAACCAATGCATCCACTATCTCTACAGGCATTTCTTTTAAGACCCTAGGATGCAGGCCATCAGATCCAGGGGTCTTGTCCACCTTTCGTCCCATTAGTATGCCTAGTAATTTATCACTAGTGATAGTTATTGTTTTACGTGGCCCCCCCATCCCCCCACTAGCTCCTTGATTATCAGTTATTGTGATATTTTTAGTGTCTTCTACCGTGAAGACCGATACAAAATATTTGCTCAAAGTTTCCGCCATTTCCTTGTTACCCATTATTAATTCCCCAGTCTCATCCTCTAGGAGACCAATGTTTACTTTAGTTACTTGCTTCTTTTTTTATACCTGTGAAGCTCTTAATGTCTGTTTTTATATTTCTTGCTAGTTTACTCTCATAAATTATCTTCTCTGCCTTTATAATTTTTTTAGTCGTCCTTTGCTGGTTTCTAAAAATTTCCCAATTCTCTGGCCTTCCACTATTCTTCGCAACATTGGAAGCCTTTGTTTTCAATTTGATACCATCCGATATTTCCTTAGTTAGCCAGGGATGGTTCATCCTTCTATTAGAGTCTTTGGGCCAGAACTTGGTCAAAGCTAAGGGCTGCCCAATTGCTGTCCAAAGGACCGCCAAGAGACCTGACGGTACCTTGGCAGGGAGAGTCCAGAAAAAGATCTGCAAAGACTGCCCAGTGGCAAAAACATGACTTACACCCTGAATGTGGGCGACAGCAAATGCTATCCTCGCCAAAGTGGGACAGGGAGGGGGGAAACGCATAAAAATAAAAATTTACACAAAAAAAACCACTGGAAAACCTTCAGGGGACCCCATTCACCTGAATCGCTGTAAAAAAAAAAATAAACAAAATCAGCTAACCTTTTTTTGCAGATCTTCATACTTCCCGTTGAGGTTAGACCTACCTCCACGAAGCATTCCTTTCCCCTGCTGCCGCCGACTCCTGCCCAGAGCAAACTGGCAGCTCGGTGTGTGGGAGGACACGTACGCGCCTTGCGCGCTAGTGGACATCAGCGGGCGGTTCCCAGTGGTCCTCGCCTCCCACCGGTGGGAGGCCTCCATGAAACTGGCACCAAGGGGGGACCGCCCAGAAAATTCAGCAGCAGTCGGCGGCAGCGGGCAGTGAGTGCACCAAATGCGGGGCCATGGTTTCTCACTGGAATATATATTTGCTGAGAGTTATGAAATATCTCCTTAAATATTTGCCACTATGTTTCTACAGTCTTACCTTTTAATATATTTTCCCAGTCCACTTTTACCAACTCTGCCTTCATAACTTTGCAAATACCTTTATGTAAGTTCAGGACACTAGTTTGAGACCTAGCTTTCTCATCCTCAAACTGAATTTGAAATTCTGCCATGCAATGATCACTCTTCCCAAGAGGATCCTTTGCTACGAGATCATTAATTAATCCAGACTTATTACACATTACCAGATCTAGAATAGTCTGCTCCCTGGTTGGTTCCACAACATATTGTTCCAAGAAACCATCCCACATACACTCTATGAACTCTTCCTCAAGGCTACCTTTGCCAATTTGATTTGTCCAATCAATAAGAAGATTAAAATCGGCCATGATTATTGCCGTACCTTTCTTACAAGCCTCCATTATTTCTTGATTTATACTCTATCCTACAGTGTGGCTAATGTTAGGGGGCCTGTAGACCACTCCCACCAGTGACTTATTTCCCTTATTATTTTTTATCTCTACCCAAACTGATTCTGCATCTTGATCTTCTGAACCAATATAATTTCTCACTACTGCACTGATCTCATCACTTATTAACAGAGCTACCCCACCTACTTTTCCTGTCTGTCTATTCTTATGAAATGGCAGATACTCCTGAATATTCAATTCCCAGCCTTGGTCATCTTGCAACCACGTCTGTGCTAGATATGTTATGCTAGAACTGTATACAACACTAATTTGGCCACAGCTTGAGTACTGCGTGCAGTTCTGGTCACCACATTACAGGAAGGATATGATTGCACTAGAAATGGTGCAGAGGAGATTTCTCAGGATGTTGCCAGGACTGGAAAACTTCAGCTTTGAGGAAAAATTGGATAGGCTGAGGTTGTTTTCCTTGGAACAGAGGACACTGAGGGGAAATTTAATTGGGGAGTATAAAGTTATGAGGGGCCTAGATACAGTGGATATGAAGGACCTATTTACCTTGGCAGAGGAGTCAATAACCAGGGGCATAGATTTAAAGTAGTGGGTAGAAGGATTAGAGGGGAGATGATAAAACATTTCTTAACCCAAAGGATGGTGGGAGCCTGGAACTCACTGCCAGAAAGAGAGTTAGAGGCAGAAATCCTCAGCACATTTAAAAGGTTCTTGAATGTGCAATTAAAGAGCCGTAACCTACAGGACTACGGACCTAGTGCTGGAAGGTGGGATTAGGCTGGGTAGCTCATTTTTGACCAGCACAGACACAATGGGCTGAATGGCCTCCTTTTGTGTGGTAATCTTCTATGATTCTATGATTCTATGGTTCTTATGTCCGCATTAATTTTTGCATGCTGTAAATTTGGGGTAAATGTTGTGAGGCTGTGCTCTAAGCGTGGATTGGTGTTTCATTTTGATTTTATTCCCTGGAAAATCGGGGGGGGTGGGTGCCACAAATCGGATGGCCTGAACTCTGTGTTGAGTTCTGCAATCTGTCCTCCCATCAGGTAAGGTTCTGTGCTGAGAACAGAGTCTCACAAAATGTATCCATTTAGCTCCTGTGATGCAGTCAGACTAAAATTTCAATTTGTCGTGTCAGATATTCATGTAACCAGTTTTATTATTTGTTTTATAATAACATTTGCATTTTATTATATCTTATCTTGGTGTCAAAATGTCCCACGATAAATTCCTTTTGAAGTTCAGTGATTATTGTTTTGTCGGCAAAGGTGGCAATTATTCTACATCAGCAATATCCCACAATAGCGTTTAGATGGAAGCAGTTTTCCTATTTTTTGTAATATTGGTTAAGGAAGGTGTAATGTCTGTAAGCTTGTAATCTTTGTAGCTCCACACTGTGGATGTGGACGTATTGTGTACTGTAAGTGCAGGGTTAATAATAAACAGAACCAGGCAGATTTCCAGAGGCTTCCGAGAGAGCTGCCTGCCATGTTGGAAGCTGTGTGTGCTTGTGCTCTGTGAATACATCACAGACGGAAAGTTGGCCACGGTAATGGGAGAACACTTTTTTCATTTCAAATACTGCCATGGGATGTTTAACATAGACTTGAACAAGCATGACTTGGTTTGATGTCTCATTTGAAGGAGCGCAATACTCCCCAAGATTCACAATGAAGTGTCAGCCTACTTTGTGTGCTCATGTTCTGAGACATTTCTGATCCAGATGTAAGGATGCTATCAACTGAGCCAAGCTGTCAGAGTTTGGTATTATATCAGATATTTTTACTTTGGTCAGAATAATGGAACAGATATGGATGTCAAAATAACAGTGAGGCTAATGCTGCTCGCCGTTAATTATGCAGATATGATACAGCAACTTTTGGCGAGAGGCAGATGCATGGTTAAATGCAAATATCCAAAAGTTGTTGTCCGAGTTGCGCTGCTCTGCCATTAGCTTCAGAAAAATGGCATTTCACCATCTGCCTCATGCTTGAAATGCATTAAATGGCATGAAGTTGCTGTAATTGCTTGGCAAATATGAACTAAACTTGCAACAGAAAGTTAAGTCTAATTCCAGTCCATGCACCAACTTGATAAGTGTTAATTGTTGCCAATCAACCTCTCTGACACTGAAAATTAACTCTTACAAAGTGTGGCATCTCATTGCTTCAGATTTTAATTGTTGCTAGAGATTTCAAAAATGTAAAATTTTAAATAAACTCTCTCCCAACTCACTTCCAACAAAACTTTCAAATCCCATCTGTCCAGCCTTTGGCCCTCCATTGACCACAATATTTCTGCTGCTACCGATCTGCTCAACCACACCCTCACGACCACATTTGATGTCCCAGTCCTCATTAATACCATTACTCTCTCTCACCTTTGTCGTTCCCCCTGGTATGGCCTTCATCGCTGCTTCCTTAAATCCAAGGGATGCAGACTTGAATGGCTAATGCGGATAACAGGTTTATTCATTCACCGCCTGATTTGGCTGGACTGCATAAAGCATTATCAGGGTCCACTCTCTTCTGCCAAAGCTGCTCACTATTCCAGGATCAATCTAGAATGCAAAGATAACCCCGGATTTTTTTCTCTACTGCAAACCATTTTCTTAAAAGCCTCTTCCTTGGCTCCTCCACCCTCAGCTCCAACAACAGTGTGAGGAGCTCATGGACTTCTTTGTCTTTAAGATTGAGACCATCTAATCAGCGGCCTCTGCTACCTCCCTTCCTTCCCCCAGTCCACTGGGCCAAACCTCCTCGAAGGTTACCCCCTGCCCTTGTCCAGAACTAGCATCCTTCTCCAGTTTCTCTCAGGTTTCCCCTCATGCCCTCTCCGAGCTCATCTTGCCCATGAGATCCATGTCCTGCTTCCTCGTCCCAATTCCCATTAAGCTGCTGACATCCAACTTTCTTTTGTGGCTCCCTTCTTAGCTGATATTGTTAACGGTTCTCTTTCCTCAGGTACTGTCCCTCTCTCCTTCAAATCTGCCACCATCATCCCTCTTCTCAAAAAAAAAACCCTTGACTTATCCGTCCTTGCAAACTATCGCCCCATCTCCTATCTCCTTTCTTTCTCCAAATTCCTTGAACGTGCTATTGCCTCCAAAATCTGTGCCCATCTTTCCTGAAACTCCATGTTTGAATCCCTCCAATCAGGTTTCAGTCCCAGTCACAGTACCGAAACAGCTCTTATCAAAGTCACAAATTACATCCAATGTGACTGTAACAAAGGTAAACTATCCCTCCTCGTTCTTCTTGACCTGTCTGCTGTATTTGGCGAGGTTGACCACTCTATCCTCCTCCAATCCCTTTCCCCCATCATCCAGCTGGAAGCGACCACACTCGTCTGGTTCAATTCTTATTAACTAATCGTCGCCAGAAAATCACCTGCAATGGCTTCCCTTTCTGCTCCCACATTGTTAACTCTGGTGTACCCCAAGGATTTTTTCTTGCCCCCCTCCTATTTTTCACCTACATGTTGCCCCTTGGCAACATCATTCGAAAACACAGCGTCAGCATTCTCATGTATGTGGACAACACCCAGCTCTGATGAAGGGTCATTGACCCAAAACGGTAAATCCGCTTCCTCTCCACAGATGCTGCCCGACCTGCTGAGATTTCCAGCATGTTCTGTTTTTAACCCAGCTCTACCTCACTCCCACTTCTCTCGACCCCTCCACTGTCTCTAAATTGTCAGACTGCTTGACGGACATGGATGAGCAGAAATTTCCTGCAACTAAATATTGGGAAGACCAAAGCCATTCGGCTATAAATTCGGTTGGAGGATAATTAGGGCGCTAATGGTGGGTCAGCGGTAAATTTCACGCTGAGAAACGGTTTGCATCTGCAGCCACAATATTTATTAGCTGGGCCCTCAGTGTGGAGGGGAGCACTAAGGGAGGCATTCCACACCTCTCATAGGGCGCTGGGCCGGATGAGCAACTGAAAATCGCGAGCTAAAGAGTTGGCCTCAGAGTGCTATAAGTGGCTTCCATGGGAAAAAATAAAATCGGCAAAAAAACTACAAAAAAAACATTTCCAATGCCTTGCTCAGCCCACATAAACATAAATCGCAAAAAATAACAATCACACTTACTTCAGGTATTCATTCCTTCCCTCACTGCGGCCGGAACAGCTCGGACTGCCTGCTTTCCCAGACCGACCCACTCGGGCCGCTATTGGGCGCGAGGGGTCCCGCTGCAGCCAAATTTCAGAATGGTGTCGCAACCGGGAGTGTAGCACACTGGCTCGACTATGCCAGGCAGTACTGCTCCCTGCCCCGCAAAGCCGACACCAAATGTCCTGGAAGCTGACCGCCCGCCCACCGCCACTACTGCCCCCGGCAGCACAAACAGTGGTGGCAACAGACAGAATTTCCACCCCAGAGTCTTTGGTCCCTGCCACAAACTCCATTCTGTAGCCACCAACTCCATCCCTCTCCCAAGCAATTGCCTGAATCTGAACTCGACTGTTCACGACATTGATGTCATATTTGACCCTGAAATGAGCTTCCGACCACATAGCCGCACCTTAACTAAGACCGCCTATTTCCATCTCAGTGACATTTACTGACTCCGCCCCGTTTCAGCTCATCTGGTGCTAAAAATCCTCATCCGTGCCTTGTTACCTCTAGAGCGGCAGTTGGTGAGAGGCGGGAGCGGCCTATAAAAGGCCCAGTGGGAGATCGAGAGCCAGCGGCAGTTGGTGAGAGGGGAGCGGCCTATAAAAGGCCCAGCAGGAGATCGAGAGCCAGCGGCAGTTGTTGAGAGGGGAGCGGCCTATAAAAGGCTCAGCGGGAGATCGAAAACCAGCGGCAGTTGTTGAGAGGGGAGCGGCCTATAAAAGGCCCAGCGGGTGATCGAGAGCCAGCGGCAGTTGGTGAGAGGGGAGTGGCCTATAAAAGGCCCAGCGGGAGATCGAGAGCCAGCGGCAGTTGGTGAGAGGGGAGCGGCCTATAAAAGGCCCAGCGGGAGATCGAGAGCCAGCGGCAGTTGGTGAGAGGGGAGCGGCCTATAAAAGGCCCAGCGGGAGATCGAGAGCCAGCGGCAGTTGGTGAGAGGGGAGCGGCCTATAAAAGGCCCAGCGGGAGATCGAGAGCCAGCGGCAGTTGGTGAGAGGGGAGCGGCCTATAAAAGGCCCAGCGGGAGATCGAGAGCCAGCGGCAGTTGGTGAGAGGGGAGCGGCCTATAAAAGGCACAGCGGGAGATCGAGAGCCAGCGGCAGTTGGTGAGAGGGGAGCGGCTTATAAAAGGCATGCTTGTGCAGCTACAGCGGGAGAGAAAGCAAAATAGAAGTAGAAAGGAATCAAAAGGTGATTTCACAGCCAATGGGGTAAGTGATTGGCTGGTGATTGGTGAGGAGCTTTTCTTTTTCTTTTTTATATCAGTAAGTGAAATGTAACATTGTTATTACCAATTTAAGGGTATCTAAGGGTTAAGGCATGGCAGGAGAGCTCGGTCACGTGATATGCTCCTCCTGTACCATGTGGGAACTCAGGGACACTTCCGGTGTCCCTGACAACTATGTGTGCGGGAAGTGTATCCGCCTCGAGCTCCTGACGGTCCGCGTTGCGGAATTGGAGCTGAGGGTGGATTCACTCTGGAGCATCCACGATGCTGAGAATGACGTGAGTATCACGTGTAGTGAGTTGGTCTTACCGCAGGAGAAGGGTCCACAGCCAGATAGGGAATGGAAGATCAGAAGGAAGAGCAGTGCAAGGAAGGTAGTGCAGGTATGTGGTCATCCCCCTGCAAAACAGATACACCGCTTTGAGTACTGTTGGGGGGGATGACTCCTCAGGGGAGGGCAGCAGCAGCCAAGTTCATGGCACCGTGGCTGGCTCTGCTGCACAGGTGGGCAGGAAAAAGAGTGGGAGCGCGATAGTGATAGGGGATTCAATGGTGAGGGGAATAGATAGGCGTTTCTGCAGCCGCAACCGAGACTCCAGGATGGTATGTTGCCTCCCTGGTGCAAGGGTCAAGGATGTCTTGGAGCGGGTGCAGGACATTCTGAAATGGGAGGGAGAACAGCCAGTTGTCGCGGTGCACATTGGTACCAACGACATAGGTAAAAAAAGGGGAGAGGTCCTACGAAACGAATTTAAGGAGCTAGCAGCTAAATTAAAAAGTAGGACATCAAAAGTAGTAATCTCAGGATTGCTACCAGTGCCACGTGCTAGTCAGAGTAGGAATCGCAGGATAGCGCAGATGAATACATGGCTTGAGCAGTGGTGCAGCAGGGAGGGATTCAAATTCCTGGGCATTGGAACCGGTTCTGGGGGAGTTGGGACCAGTACAAACCGGACGGTCTGCACCTGGGCAGGACCGGAACCAATGTCATAGGGGGAGTGTTTGCTAGTGCTGTTGGGGAGGAGTTAAACTAATATGGCAGGGGGATGGGAACCAATGCAGAGAGATAGAGGGAGACAAAAAGGAGGCAAAAACAAAAGACAGAAAGGAGATGAGGAAAAGTGGAGGGCAGAGAAAGCCAAGGCAAAGAACAAAAAGGGCCACTGTACAGCAAAATTCAAAAAGGAAAAAGGGTGTTAAAAAAACAAGCCTAAAAAAAAACAAGCCTAAAGGCTTTGTGTCTTAATGCAAGGAGTATCCGCAATAAGGTGGATGAATTAACTGTGCAAATAGAAGTCAACAAATATGATGTGATTGGGATTACGGAGACATGGCTCCAGGATGATCAGGGCTGGGAACTCAACATCCAGGGGTATTCAACATTCAGGAAGGATAGAATAAAAGGAAAAGGAGGTGGGGTAGCATTGCTGGTTAAAGAGGAGATTAATGCAATAGTTAGGAAAGACATTAGCTTGGATGATGTGGAATCTATATGGGTAGAGCTGCAGAACACCAAAGGGCAAAAAACATTAGTGGGAGTTGTGCACAGACCTCCAAACAGTAGTAATGATGTTGGGGAGGGCATCAAACATGAAATTAGGGGTGCATGCAATAAAGGTGCAGCAATTATAATGGGTGACTTTAATATGCACATAGATTGGGCTAGCCAAACTGGAAGCAATTCGGTGGAGGAGGATTTCCTGGAGTGCATAAGGGATGGTTTTCTAGACCAATATGTCGAGGAACCAACTAGGGGAGAGGCCATCTTAGACTGGGTATTGTGTAATGAGAGAGGACTAATTAGCAATCTCATTGTGCGAGGCCCCTTGGGGAAGAGTGACCATAATATGGTGGAATTCTGCATTAGGATGGAGAATGAAACAGTTAATTCAGAGACCATGGTCCAGACTTAAAGAAGGGTAACTTTGAAGGTATGAGGCGTGAATTGGCTAGGATAGATTGGCGAATGATACTTAAGGGGTTGACTGTGGATGGGCAATGGCAGACATTTAGAGACCGCATGAATGAATGACAACAATTGTACATTCCTGTCTGGCGTAAAAATAAAAAATGGAAGGTGGCTCAACCGTGTCTATCTAGGGAAATCAGGGATAGTATTAAAGCCAAGGAAGTGGCATACAAATTGGCCAGAAATAGCAGCGATCCTGGGGACTGTGAGAAATTTAGAACTTAGCAGAGGAGGACAAAGGGTTTGATTAGGGCAGGGATAATGGAGTACGAGAAGAAGCTTGCAGGGAACATTAAGGCGGATTGCAAAAGTTTCTATAGGTATGTAAAGAGAAAAAGGTTAGTAAAGACAAAAGTAAGTCCCCTGCAGTCAGAATCAGGGGAAGTCATAACGGGGAACAAAGAAATGGCAGTCCAATTGAACAAGTACTTTGGTTCAGTATTCACTAAGTAGGACACAAACAACCGTCCGGATATAAAAGGGGTCAGAGGGTCTAGTAAGGAGGAGGAACTGAGGGAAATCTTTATTAGTCGGGAAACTGAGTTGGGGAAATTGATGGGATTGAAGGCCGATAAATCCCCAGGGCCTGATGGACTGCATCCCAGAGTACTTAAGGAGGTGGCCTTGGAAATAGCAGATGCATTGACAGTCATTTTCCAACATTCCATTGACTCTGGATCAGTTCCTATCGAGTGGAGGGTAGCCAATGTAACCCCACTTTTTAAAAAAGGAGGGAGAGAGAAAGCAGGGAATTATAGACCGGTCAGCCTGACATCGATAGTGGGTAAAATGATGGAATCAATTATTAAGGATGTCATAGCAGCGCATTTGGAAAATGGTGACATGATAGGTCCAAGTCAGCATGGATTTGTGAAAGGGAAATCATGCTTGACAAATCTTCTGGAATTTTTTGAGGATGTTTCCAGTAAAGTGGACAAAGGAGAACCAGTTGATGTGGTATATTTGGACTTTCAGAATGCTTTCGACAAGGTCCCACACAAGAGATTAATGTGCAAAGTTAAAGCACATGGGAATTGGGGTCGTGTGCTGACGTGGATTGAGAACTGGTTGTCAGACAGGAAGCAAAGAGTAGGAGTAAATGGGGACTTTTCAGAATGGCAGGCAGTGATTAGTGGGGTACCGCAAGGTTCTGTGCTGGGGCCCCAGCTGTTTACATTGTACATTAATGATTTAGACGAGGGGATTAAATGTAGTATCTCCAAATTTGCAGATGACACTAAGTTGGGTGGCAGTGTAAGCTGCGAGGAGGATGCTATGAGGCTGCAGAGTGACTTGCATAGGTTAGGTGAGTGGGCAAATGCATGGCAGATGAAGTATAATGTGAATAAATGTGAGGTTATCCACTTTGGTGGTAAAAACAGAGAGACAGACTATTATCTGAATGGTGACAGATTAGGAAAAGGGAAGGTGCAACGAGACCTGGGTGTCATGGTACATCAGTCATTGAAGGTTGGCATGCAGGTACAGCAGGCGGTTAAGAAAGCAAATGGCATGTTGGCCTTCATAGCGAGGGGATTTGAGTACAGGGGCAGGGAGGTGTTGCTACAGTTGTACAGGGCCTTGGTGAGGCCACACCTGGAGTATTGTGTACAGTTTTGGTCTCCTAACTTGAGGAAGGACATTCTTGCCATTGAGGGAGTGCAGCGAAGATTCACCAGACTGATTCCCGGGATGGTGGGACTGACCTATCAAGAAAGACTGGATCAACTGGGCTTGTATTCACTGGAGTTCAGAGGAATGAGAGGGGACCCCATTGAGCGTTTAAAATTCTGATGGGTTTAGAGAGGTTAGATGCAGGAAGAATGTTCCCAATGTTGGGGAAATCCAGAACCAGGGGTCACAGTCTGAGGATAAGGCATAAGCCATTTAGGACCGAGATGAGGAGAAACTTCTTCACCCAGAGAGTGGTGAACCTGTGGAATTCTCTACCACAGAAAGTAGTTGAGGCCAATTCACTAAATATATTCAAAAGGGAGTTAGATGAAGTCCTTACTACTCGGGGGATCAAGGGGTATGGCGAGAAAGCAGGAATGGGGTACTGAAGTTTCATGTTCAGCCATGGACTCATTGAATGGCGGTGCAGGCTAGAAGGGCTGAATGGCCTGCTCCTGCACCTATATTCTATGTTTCTATGTTTCTATGACTTGCCCATGTCCTAACTCGCACCAAGTCCTGCTCACCCATCACCCCAGTACTCGCTGACCTCCATTGGCTCCTGGTGAAACAACGTCTCGACTTTAAAATGCTCATCCTTGTTTTCAAAATTCTTCCACGGCTTCGCCCTTCCTGATTGCTGCAATTTCCTTCAGCCCTACAACCCTCCGAGGTATCTGCACTCCTCCAATTCTGGCCTCTTGATCAAGCCTGATTTTAATTGTTCAACCATTGGTGGCTGTGCCTTCAGCTGCCAAGGCCCGAGTCCTGTAATTCCCTCCCTAAACCACTCGGCCTCTCAACCTCTTTCCTCCTTTAACATGCTGCTCAAAACCTATCTCTTGGTCATCTGCCCTAATTCCTCCTTATGTGGCTGGTGTCAAATTTTGTTTTCCAACAATCTTGTTTGTTCAGCAGCATAGTGCAGCAGCATAGAGTGGGAAACTTGAGAGTTTGGTAAGTGGGAGTGTTCAGTGAAGTGGGGGCGGGAGGTGTTGCTTTAACTGTTTTTTCTTAACTTCCTCCGCAGAGGGGTGACATACCTGAGCGGGAACAGACCGAGGCCTGAGAGTGGGGTTAACAGCCACAACATACCTGCAACTTCAAGGAATCTAATATGGCCAGTGTGATCTCCTGGACTAGTTTTGGTCACCTGGTTGATTCGGAGAGGAATTTTCCCAGATTTTCTTTCTGAATTGGTCTGGGTTTTTATCTGTTTTTTTGCCTCTCCCAGGAGACCATACAGCTCCGGGTGGGGAGAACTCTGCAGTGTGACATCGCAGGTAAGGCAGGTAAGTGATTGGTAGTGACTGTGGACTAAGGTTTTATTTAAATTAACATACAGCATATAACTGAATTCTAAAAACTAACCTTTATTTATTTAACTAATTTAATAAACGATATAAGGTAAATACTTTGATTAACATTAAATGAATTAATAAAATAAAATAATGGGAGAACAGGAGATGCGTTGCTGCTGAAATATGTGGGAGCTTCTAGATGTTATTGCCCAGGGCGATTACATCTGCGGTAAGTATCTGCAGCTCGCTGAACTTCGGCTCCAAGTTGAGGTGCTGGAGTCCGAGCTGCAGACATTGCGAGCTATCCGGGAGGGAGTGTTGTGTATGTATAACGTAAGTATACTCCCTGTACACTCAATGTACAGTTACATAAGACTACTGGATGTACCTTCACACTGTATACACTATGCTTGTACCACCAGAGGGTGCAACTGGTGGAGACCTAGGGGTCATCTGTACACGACAGGTAACCAGGTATAAAAGGGATCTCACCATGCTGTACCCTCACTCAGGAGGTGTAATAAATGGGCTAAGGTCACCACAGTTCAAGTACAATACCTCACCTCGTGGAGTCATTACTAAAGTGCCTACAGACACAATAACTGGCGACGAGATTACGAATTTCCACGTGAAAATGGTTAACCTTGGCACGTTTCAACAATTCACCTATGGGGAAGATTGGGAGGCCTTTGTGGAAAGGTTTGAACACTTCTGCATTGCAAACGACCTGGCTGGAGACAACCCAACCTCGCTGGCTGATAAGCGCAGAGCTATCCTGCTCAGCAGTTGTGGGCCCACCGTCTATGGCCTCATCAGGGACTTGCTAGCCTCAGCGAAGACAATGACCAAAACATTTGTGGAGCTCGTAAAGATGATACAGGAATAACTCAAACCTAAAGAGAGCATCCTCACAGCCAGACACCGGTTCTATACCCACTGGCGGCCCGAAGGCCAAGAAAACGCAAAATATGCTAGAGACCTCAGACGATTGGCTGCACCATGTGATTTTGGTGACCACCTCACCGAAGCACTGCGGGACATCTTTTTTATTGGAATCGGCCACGAGGGCCTTCTCCACAAACTGCTCTCTGCGGATACCACAGTCACCCTGCAGAAGGCAATTAACATGATCTCGGCCTGCGATTCCAAGTGGATGACTCACCCCGAGGACTCTAACCCGGCAAGTACTGTGAACTGACTGGCGGCTTTTAGAGGCAAGGCTGCTGCAAGCAGTCTCTCTCAGGGAAGAGAGAACAGAACCGCGAGTCCTGCAACCCTGAGTTTGTCACATGGGGCCAACCGGCCAACCCCATGCTGGCACTGTGGAGGAAATCACTGGGCCCACCAGTGCCACTACAAAGGCTATAATTGCAAAGGCTGTAACATGAAGGGCCACCTCCAGCGAATGTGCAAGTGAAATTGTACTCACCGAGTCGAAGAAGAGTTAGCCGATCATCCGGACTCCAGCGATGATGAAGAAAGGTTCCAGCTCAGCCCCACGATGAGGTGTACGGAATGTTTACCTGCACCACTGAGAGTTCCCCGTTGAAAATGGAAGTCGAAGTCAATGGTGTTCCAGTCACGATGGAGGTGGACATAGGAGCGAGCCAATCGCTGCTGAATCAGACCGCCTTTGAGAAACTCTGGGACAATCCAATCGAACGACCTAAAATGATCCCAATCCAAGTGAAGCTGCTCACCTACACAAACAACACCATCCCAGTCATTGGCAGCATGGATAGCCAGGTCTCCCATGACGCTCAAGTCACCTTTGTGGATCATTGCTGGGGATTGTCCAACGGATAGTCCAAGGTCATCACAGTTCAAGTACAATACCTTGCCTCGTGGAATCATCACTAGAGTGCTTACAGACACAATTGGGAGAAAGTTACCTGGACCTTTTGCTCCAGGAGGCAGCCACACCCTCTGAATTAAATATTTTAGAATTGACACGTGGTCAGGGACAGCAGGGTGTGACTGCGAGTGAGGCAGGTATGGGGATCCAAGAGGTAGTGTTGTAGGAGCCTCAGTCTCTGCACTTGTCCAATAGATTTGAGGTTCTTGCAACCTTTGTGGACAAGTGTGCAGACTGCAGGGTGGACGAGCAGACTGACCAAGGCACCGTTGTGCAGAAAGCCATTCAAGTGGAGGGAGTAAAGAGGCAGGTGGTTGTAGTAGGGGACAGTATAGTTAGGGGGATAGATAAGGTTCTCTGCAGCCGAGAGCATGGATCCCAAAGGCTGTGTTGCCTACCCGGAGCCAGGGTTAAGGACATCTGCTCCGGGTTGGAGAAGAACTTGGAGTGGGAGGGGGAGGATCCAGTTATCATGGTACATGTAAATACCAATGACATAGGTAGGACTAAGAAAGAGGTTCTGGTCAGAGAGTTTGAGCAGCTAGGAACTAAATTGAAAAGCAGAACCACAAAGGTAATAATCTCTGCATTATTACCTGAGCCATAAGCAAATTGTCACAGGGTCAATAGAATCAGGGAGATGAATGCGTGACTTAGAGGTTGGTGTGGGAGAAGTGGGTTTCGATTTATGGGGCACTGGCACCAATACTCGGGAAAGAGAAAGCTGTTCCGTGGGGACGGAGTACACCTGAACTATACTGGGACCAGAGTTCTAGCGAATCAAATTAGGGAAGTAGGTTGGCTTTAAACTAAATACGGTTGGGGGGGGGGGGCTGGGGGTTTGCGGGTGGAGGTGAGGGTCCCAGTGGAGCGAAATCTAGAATGCTAAAGAGAAAAGAAAAGGACACAATGTTGGAAAGTGATTGTGGCAAGGATAACCAAATTATGTCAGGAAGGGACAGAGCATACGAACAAAAAAGTGCACTAACAAATCGGGTTCAGGTAAGAAAAATTAGCGATAAGACAAATAGGGCTACAGTACAAAATAATGTTAAGACATCTAATAATGTTAAAAAGACAAATCTAAAAGTACTGTATCTGAATGCATGGGCATCCGTAATAAGAATTAACAGCAGAAATAGATGTAAAAGGATACGATATACTTGCAACTACGGAGACATGGCTACCGGGTGACCAGGATTGGGAATGAAATATCCAAAGATATTCGATATTTAGGAAGGACAGGCAAAAAGGAAAGTGGGTGGTGTGGCGTTGTTAGTAAAGGATGAAATCAGAGCAATAGTGAGAAAAGATATTGGCTCAGAAAATCAAGATGTAGAATCAGTCTGGGTGGAGCTAAGGAGCATCTAGGGGCAGAAAACATTGGTGGAAGTTATCTATAGGCCTCCAAACAGTAGTGGTGATGTATGGTACGGCATCAAATAGGAAATTAGAGATGTATGTAACAAGGGTATTACAGTCATCGTAGGTGACTTTAATCTACATATAGACTGGCCAAACCAAATTAGTAATAATACTGTGGAGGATGAATTCCTGGACTGGGTACGAGATGGTTTTGTAGACCAGTACGTTGAGGAGCCTACTAGGGAACAGGCTATCCTAGACTGGGTATTGTGCAATAAGAAGGGGTTAGTTAATAGTCTTGTTGGGCGGGGTCCTTTAGGGAAGAGTGACCATAACATGATTGAATTCTTTATTAAGATGGACAGTGAAGTAGTCCAATCCAAAACTAGGATCCTAAATTTAAATAAAGAAAACTACAAAGGTATGCGGAATGAATTGGATATGATAGATTGGGAAGATTCATTAAAAGGCAAGATGGTGGATAGGCAATGGCTAACATTTAAGGAATGAATGCATGAATTGCAACAATCATACATTCCTTGCTGGTGCAAAAACACAAAAGAAAAAGTGGCCCAATCTTGGCTAACAAAATAAATAAAGGATAGTATTAGATCCAAAGAGGAGTGATATAAAGTTGCCAGAAAAAGTAACAAGCCTGAGGATTGGGAGCAGTTTAGAATTGAGCAAAAAAGGACCAAGAGATTGATTAAGAGGGGAACAATAGAAAATGAGAGTAAACTTGCAAGGAACATAAAAACCAACTGCAAAAGTTTCTACAAGAAGGTAAAACAAAAAGATTAGTGAAGACAAATGTAGGTCCTTTAAATTCAGAAACGGGAGATTTGTAATGGGGAACAAGGAAATGGCAGAGTAATTAAATAAATACTTTGGTTCAGTCTTTATGGAAGAGGACACAAATAAGGTCCCAGAAATTCTAGGGAACCAAGGGTCTAGTGAGCAAGAGGAATTAAAGGAAATGATTATTAGTAAGAAAATAATGCTGGAGAAACTAATGGGACCGAAAGCCGATAAATCCCCAGGGCCTGATAATCTGCATCCCAGAATACTAAACGAGGAAGCCATGGAAATAGTGGGTGCATTGGTTGTCATCTTCCCAAATTCTATAGATTATGGAACAGTTCCTGCAGATTGGAGGGTGGCAAATGTAACCCCACTATTTAAAAAGGAGAGAGAGAAAACAGGGAACTACAGACGGTTAGCCTAACATCAGTAGTAGAGAAAATGTTAGAGTCTATTATAAAGGATATAATAACGGGACACTTAGATAATATCAACGGGATTAATCAAAGTCAACATGGATTTATGAAAGGAAAATCATTTTTGACAAATCTACTGGAGTTTTTTGAGGATGTAACTGATAGAATAGATAAGAGAGAAGCAGTGGATGTAGTGTATTTGGATTTTCAGAAGGCCTTTGATAAAGTCCCACATAAGAGGTTAGTGTGTAAAATTAAAGCACATGGGATTGGGAATAATACACTGGCATGGATTGAAAATTGGTTAACTAACAGGAAACAGAGAGTAGGAATAAACGGGTCTTTTTTGGGGTGGCGGGCAGTGACTAGTGGGGCACCATAGGGATCAGTGCTTGGGCTCCAGCTTTTCACAATATATATAAATGATTTGGATGAGGGAACCAAATGTAATATTTCCAAGTTTGCTGATGACACAAAACTAGGTGGAATTGTGAGTTGTGAGGAGGATGCAAAGACACTGCAAGGCGATTTAGATAGGTTGAGTGAGTGGGCAAACACATGGCAGATGCAGTATAATGTGCATAAATGTGAAGTTATCCACATTTGTAGTAAATCATAAAGACAAAGTATTATTTAAATGGTGATAGCTTGGGAACTGTTGCTGTACAAAGGGACCTGGATGTCCTTCTACACCAGTCATTGAAACCAAACATGCAGGTACAGCAAGCAGTTAGGAAGGCAAATGGTATGTTGGTCTTCATTGCAAGAGGATTTGAGTACAGGAGCAAGAATGACTTAGTATAGTTATACACGGCCTTGGTGAGACCACACCTGGAGTATTGTGTGCAGTTTTGGTATCCTAACCTAAGAAAGGATATATTTGCCATAGAGGGAGTGCAAGGAAGGTTCACCAGACTGATTCCTGGGATGGCAAGACTGTCGTATGAGGAGAGATTGGGTCACTAGAGTTTAGAAGAATGAGAGGGGATCTCATTAAAACATAAAATTCTGATGGGTTTGGACAGACTGGATGCGGGGAGGATGTTTCCCTTGGCTGGGAAGTCTAGAACAAGGGGTCACAGTCTCAGGATGCGGAGTAGGAAATTTAGGACTGAAATAAGGAGAAATGTTTTCACTTAGAAGATGGTGAACCTATGGAAGGCTGTGGAGGCCAAGTCACTGAATATATTTAAGAAGGAGATAGATAGATTTCGAGACACAAAAGGCATCAAGGAGTATGGGGAGAAAGCAGGAATATGGTGTTGAGATAGAGGATCAGCCATGATCATATTGAATGGTGGTACAGGCTCGAAGGGCTGAATGGCCTACTACTGCTCCTATTTTCTATGTTTCTCTGTTTCTATGTTTCTATGTGAAATGCCTTGGGATGCTTTACTACATTAAAGGTGCCATATAAATACTGTTGTTGCTGTTGTTGTTGTTTACCTTTTATTTTCTGTCACTTTTTTCTCTCTCAATCACATCTTTCTTTCCCTCTCTTTACTTCTCTTTCTGTACCTGATTTGAAATTGAATTCACCTACTCTAATTCAGTCTCCATCTCAGTCCGTGCGCTGTTACTTTCACAATCCTTCAATGTGATTGGTTAAGGAGATACGGAGTTGCTTCTCTTATTCACTCAGATCCCAGATGCCTGGTTTTCCTCGCTGTGTCGGTATTACCTTGCACTTTCAGCAACGTGCCACACAAAAAATGTAAAAACTTATACGTAGAGGGTTAAGTCTAACTAATGACTAACACCATTAGATGGCCTGTTACAGCAAATCATGGCCTAATCTTATTTCCAGATCAACATGTGTGTATTGGTCTATTAATGTAATGGGTAAGTATATCATTGTTTTACCTCTGAAACTTGAAGGTTATTTTAACCTGACATGTCTGGCAGAAAACTAACAGGATCAGATCACCTGTCCAATTTTCCTTTCTATTAACCTGTAAATAATTGAACTAAAGGGCTATTTAAGTAGAATGAATGGAGGCCCATAAAGTGACACATTCTGATTTCATATTTTTGAGAGGTTATTGCAATAAGCTGCAGGGGGCAATAGAGTGCTTTGTTACAGTATTCTACTGGCATTTTGAAGTTGACATCCTTTGTTTGAAATTTGATTTTAAAATTACAAATGGAAGACATAAGGCTGCTAGTTTAATTTTCTGAAGGTTTTCCAAGCAATTTGAAGGGAAAAATATACTAATCAATTTCTGTGCCAGTGTTTCAGTTCTGGATTTCTCTGTGGTTACAAATAGAGATAAAATAAACCCCAGTTACCTTTTTTCTTTAGATTCTAACTTCTTTATATTATCAATTTATATGGGTCTTATAATATTTTAACAGGTAAGTTAAATATAATTGTAATTGCAAATCAGCGCAAAATAAATATCCTAAAACTAGCTATATACATATAAATGTAAACAATTGCAATGGCAATTCTATTCCTTCCAAAGTAATATAGTATGTTTGTGTATTGTGTTATGGTTGTTGTTCCATCTGTGCTTATAACACATAGATAGTTCACATTCAATACCAGAAACATTAAATTATCATAGTTTATATTCTCTAATTTCAGGCTTTGCATGGATCAGTTTGAAGATTAACCTTGATATCCCCTACTCCAAGTATAGATAATCAATTTCTATTATAAACTATTAAAAGGACAGCAAATTTTGCATCCTTGTCACGTCAGTTGGAATAACATTTCTTTGCAAAAGCATTTCCCCTTATTATTGTTATATGTTTATGTAATGTCTGTAAGCTTGTAATGTTTGTAGCTCCACACTGTGGATGTGGACGTATTGTGTACTGCAAGTGCAGAGTTAATCATGAAACAGAACCAGGCAATTCCGGAGACTTCCGAGAGAGCTGCCTGCCAGCTTAGGAAGCTGTGCGTGCTGTGCTCTGTGAATATATCACATTTGGCGACGGAAGATTGGATTTTTCGATGATTTTAAGCCTAAATTTTGTTGGTGAAGGATTCAGCCAGTCGACAGAGAGACTTTGGAAGTTTCTGCCTTTGGAAAAAAGTTACAAAATCCGAGGTAGAATACAGCACACGGTGTGAACAGCTAGAGATTAAAATGGCAGGTGTATTTGGACATTTGGGTGAATATAGACATGACCGGGAACGTTTTAAAGCGCATGTGGATCGGCTAGAAATGTATTTCACTGCAAATATCATAATCAAAATTCCAGACATTGCAGTCCAGAATTGGGTTGTGTTGGAACATAAGAAAGCTATTTTCTTATCGGAGGCAGGTCCGGCATTATATGACACTCTTGTAAATCTGCTTGTGCCTGATGAGCCGAAGGACACAACGCTTAAAGAGATTTTAACGAAGCTGGAGCAGCACTATAACCCCAAACCGTTAGAAATTGCTGAAAGCTATCGTTTCAGGATTCAGAATCAAAAGACTGATGTAAGTATCAGTGATTATATCATAGCATTAAAAAAGCTATCGATGCACTATGATTTTGGAAATTTTCAAAACCGAGCATTATGGGATTGTTTTGTTTGTGGGGTGAAAAATGATGCGATCAGAATGAAGTTATTGATGACGGAAGACTTGACTTTTGAGATTGCTTGTCAGACAATGAGGTCGATGGGCATGGCCGAACAATATTCCCGAGAATTAAATAATAATTACGGTCGTCAGTCAACCGAGGTAAATCACCTGCAGGTTCAAGGTTCAGGTAAAAGACGGCCATGGCCAAAAGTCTCAGAAACTGGAAATTCAAACAGAGCGTCGAGGTCGTGCTATAGGTGCCTGGGACAACACATTGCTCAAAGTTGTCCATACGTGAAGGCAGAGTGTTTCTTCTGCAGAAAGACTGGGCATCTTGCAAAGGCATGCCGACTGAAGGGTAAACCAGTTTTTAAAGCTATGAGTCCAGCGTTCAAAGCTATGAGTAGAAATCCAAAGAGACTACAGAGCATGGAAGAACAACAACAGGACGAGGAGATGTTAGAGTTACACGTCATCAGGAGCACAAGATTAACAGACAGCGATTTGGAAAGCATCAAAATCCACATAGATGTTGCGGGATTCAAGATACCAATGGAAATTGACACAGGTGCATCCGTGAGTGTAATACCGGAGTCACTGTACCTCGACAAATTGTGTGGTTTCCAACTGGAGAAATCCAAGATAGAGCTGCGAGGCTACTTGGGAGAGAAAATTCCTATGGTAGGTCGTATCACCGTACCAGTGAAATATAAAGATCAATTCCGGAGATGAGGGGGTTACCTTATGATGATAGATTGAGTAGTCTGGGTCTTTACTTGTTGGAGTTCAGAAGGATGAGGGGTGATCTTATAGAAACATTTAAAATAAAGACAAGATAGAGGTTGTTTCCACTGGTCGGGGAGACTAGAACTAGGGGGCACTACCTCAAAATACGGGGGAGCTAATTTAAAACCTAGTTGAGAAGGAATTTCTTCTCCCAGAGGGTTGTGAATCTGTGGAATTCTCTGCCCAAGGAAGCAGTTGAGGCTAGCTCATTGAATGTATTCAAGTCACAGATAGATAGATTTTTAACCAATAAGGGAATTAAGGGTTACGGGGAACGGGTGGGTAAGTGGAGCTGAGTCCACGGCCAGATCAGCCATGATCTTATTGAATGGCGGAGCAGGCTCGAGGGGCTAGATGGCCTACTCCTGTTCCTAATTCTTATGTTCTTATGGTCTTATAATTTCAGAATTTGCCTCTAATAGTAGTGAAAGGAGACAAGTCTGCCTTACTAGGAAGAAATTGGTTGAGCTCACTGAAGCTGGATTGGAGTAAGATTTTCTGTGTGGAAGTGAAATTTTCATCAACGGATGAAGTTATCAAGCAGTATCAGAAGGTGTTCTGCGAAACGGGCAGTCCGATCCAAGGCTTCAAGGCGAGTGTCAGGGAACAGAAGGATGCTAGATCGGTTTACTACAAGCCACGTTCCGTACCATATGCACTCAAGGAGAAAGTTGAACAAGAACTCAAAAGTCTAGAGACTGAGAACATTATTTGTAAGATAGATCGATGTAATTGGGCTACAGCCATTGTTGTTGTACTTAAGTCCGATGGTAAGTTAAGATTGAGTGGTGATTATAAAGTAACCGTAAACCAGGTTGTAGAGGGTAATGTCCCCAATACATTGCCGAATATAGAAAATTTGTTTACAACACTGATAGGTGGTCAGATCTTCTCAAAACTGGATCTTACGAATGCCTACTTAATTTTAAACTAGATGAGGAGTCCAAGTCATGTTTGACTATAAATACTAATCTAGGCCTATATCAATTTAATATTCAACTGTTTGGAGTGTCTTCTGCCCTTGCCTTATTCCAAGGGGTGATGAACCAGATTTTGCAAGATATTGAAGGGGTAGTATGTTATTTGGATGACATTAATTTCAGCATGAAATAGGCAAATTCATAATAACATTTTGAATTAAGTCCTCAAACGGCTAGAGAAGCACAGAGTACGAGTGTCTGTTCGTATGTGTGAGTTATTTAAAAACTCAGTGGAGTACTTAGAGTACAGAGTAGACAAAGATGGTTTACATCCAACCAAGAAAAAATTGGATGCAATTAGAAATGCACCCACTCCCAGGAATGTCACTGAACTTCATTCATTCTTGGGTCTTTTGAACTATTATGGGAAGTTCCTACCAAATTTGGCTACAGTATTACATCCACTGAATGAACTTTTGAAAAAACAGGTCCATTGGAAGTGGTCAAAAGAATGCGATACAGCATTCAAGGAGTATAAAAGCAAATTGGGAGAGAGCACCATGTTAGTTCACTATGACATATCTAAGGAGATTAAGCTAGCATGTGATGCCTCTCCATATGGAGTTGGGGCAGTAATCTCTTATGTATTAAGTAGTGGGGAGGAGAGACCAATTGCTTTTGCTTCACGCACTCTCAGTGCTAGTGAGAGTAATTATGCGCAAATTGAAAGGGAAGCTTTGGCATTAATTTTTGGGGTCAAGAAGCTTCACAAATACTTGTATGGTCGTAAGTTTACCATTGTTACAGACCATAAACCCCTAACAGCAATCCTCCATCCAAAGACCCCAGTTCCAAAATTGCTGCAGCCCGAATGCAGAGATGGACTTTGATTTTGTCAGCATATACATATGATATTGAATACAGATGATCAGCTGATCACAGTAATGCTGATGCAATGTCTAGATTGCCTTCCCCATCACAAGTTACATCCGATAGGGAAGAAGTGTTTTATTTTTCATACATTGATGAACTGCTAGCCACAGCTGAAGAGACTGGTAGAGCAACCAAATATGAACCAGTGATGTCAAAGGTGTATGAGTATATTGCAAATGGATGGCCAAACCAGGTAACAGACAAAGATACACATCCATTCTTCATTCGTAGAAATGAATTATCAGTCGATAAAGATTGTATCATTTAGGGTGCAAGAGTGGTTATAGCAAATAAATTCAGGTCCAAATTATTAGGAGACCTCCATGACCAGCACCTGGGAATGTGCTTGACCAAGTGTTTAGCATGTAGTTATTTATGGTGGCCAGGTCTTGAAAAAGATATAGAGTACATCATGAATCAGTGTACGACATGTCAATCGATAAGCAAGCAACCACCACCAGTACCATCACAGCCATGGAAATGGCCTCCCAGAGTGTGGCAAAGGCTACATATTGATTTTGCTGAGTTAGAAGGACAACAATTGTTCATTGTGATTGATAGCCATTCGAAGTGGATTGAGGTGTTCCCAATGTGGAAAATAACAACAAGTAAAATATTGGACATTTTACGAAAACTATTTACTTCACTTGGCCTCCCTGAAGAGATTGTTTCAAATAATGGACCACAATTTTGTTCAGAAGAATTTGCACAATTCACAAGCAAAAATGGTGTGAAACATACCAAGGCCCCACCATATCATCCTGCTTCGAATGGTGCAGCAGAGCGCACTGTAAAAATTGTAAAACGTGCCCTCATAAAACAAATGTTAGATCCAAATCCAAGGAAACGACAGTTGTCATTGGATCACAAATTGGCTAATTTTTTGCTTACATATCGAAATGCTCCTCATACAACTACTGGTAGAACACCAGCAGTGTTGCTTCTCAAATGACAGCCACGAACCAAATTCTCATTGTTAAAGCCAAATTTGGCACAGTCCGTAGAAGAGACACAATTAAAACAGAAAGAAAATCATGATAAAGGTAGGGTAAAAGAGAGAAGTGTGAAATTAAACCAGAAGGTGAGAGTGAAGAACCATCACCATAAATGGTTAAATGGTTACCAGGAAGAGTGGTGAAGATATGTGGTCCTCGCACGTATTTGGTGAAGATGTTTGATAATGGACAGGTTAGGTTTGTTCATATTGATCATATTTTACCTGCAGACATGGAAGGAGTTGAAGGTGGGAATGATTCACTTATTTCTGACTCATCCGACAGTTTTGATATACCAGTAGCAAATCCTAAATCCAATTTACTGGAAACAAATCCAGGAGAGAATCAGAATGAAAGTCTGAGTCCGAGTCAGGAAAACAAAGAGCCTGAAGTTAGAGTGAGTTCAAATGAAAATCGAAGAAATTCCGTGGAGGTAAACGTTCCTCAGGATGAGCCTCGAATGAGTGTGAAATCGACACCACGTTTGGAAGGTTCTGTTCAAGAGCGAAGGTATCCTCTTTGAAACAGAAAACAAGTGGTAAAGTTAAATTATAAATATGGAAAAAAAAAGTTTTATCCTGTGTTATGTATAAACATGAAAGTTATGTATGATGTTTGTTATGATGGCTTCTTCATTAAGGAGGGAGAAGTGTAATGTCTGTCAGCTTGTAATGTTTGGAGCTCCACACTGTGGATGTGGACATATTGTGTACTGCAAGTGCAGAGTTAATCATTAAGCAGAACGAGGCAATTCCGGAGACTTCCGAGAGAGCTGCCTGCCATCTTAGGAAGCTGTGTGTGCTGTGCTCTGTGAATATATCACACTTTACTCACAAATGACTGCAATTTAGCTGCCCAATGTAGCCCTGTAAGACTATCATCAATGCCATGATTGGCAGCTGTACCCTCTCCCTCTGCCAACATGTAAGGGTCAAACACCGTGATGTTAAATGTTCATAACAATTGAAAACCATTTTAGAGAACAAATCATTTTCTCATGGGCTTTATTAATTCTAAAGAAAATATTTGAGATTAACTCTCAGATTATCTGTCAAAACAAAACCTTGGATTATAGAAATGACATGAAAGAAAACTTTAAAAAAATGAATAGTGAATGTAAATTAATATTTTAAAATGAAGTACTCAAAACCTATTTAGTTTATATAGGTTAAATATTAATATCAATCAACATAATTTATGGACTGTTAAATTGGATAGTTAGTATGGATAAAGATTTTAAAACCAAACAGAAGCATAAAAAGTACTTAGACAAAACTTTATTCAGTGTTTATGTATGGTCTAACAGAGTATACAATGAAACAGGAAACAGCTGAATACTAAGTTTATTCCACTCAGATAGAAAACTTTATTTTAACTCACTTACAACTTCATGCTTAATGAGTCTTTGTGGCAAGTGGAATAGATTTAGCATTTCACTGTTACATTTATTATTTATGCAGCTCTTGTGATTTAACAATTCTAATAATTTATGCCAAAGTCTTTTAAATGGGAAAGGTACAATCAATTAATATTTTGCATAATAATAAAATCATTAAAATGAAAGTTGTGATATTTTATTATTTCAAATAACACCTTGTTTGAGGCTGAAATGTTCAAGTGAGAAATGGAAGTGTCATTTCTGGACTGAATTACTTCTCCATTACCCTGAGGCGCATCTCAAATCAGTCTTCACAGCCCTGGGTCTGTTATACTGGGAATGTGACCTGCATTGCATACATTTGTGAAAAGCAGCCACTTATTTTCCTGCAGTTTGCACTTAACTGAGGTTGACATTAAATTGTTGACCAGTCAAATAATTAACATTAACAAGTATCAACTGTCATTTAAAGTCTTTTGGAAATGACCTGTTGATAAAGCAGATTGCAGTCTATCATTCTTCAGTACAAAATAAAAACATTCTGATAATGTATCGATGTAAGCATAGCCAGAGAATCACCTGCAATGGTTTCTCTTCCTGCCCCCTCATCATTACCTCTTGTGTCCTCCAAGGATCTATCCTTGGACCCTCCTATTTCTCATCTACATGTTGCCCCTTGGCAACATCATCCGAAACACAGCATCAGTTTCCACATGTATGCTGATGACATCCAGCTCTACCTCATTACCACTTCTCACGACCCCTCCACGGTCTCCAAATTGTCAGCTTGTCCGGCATCCAGTTCTGGATGTGCAGAAATTGTCTCGAGTTGAATATTGGGAAAAACAAAGCCATGTTTTTCGGTTCCTGCCACAAACTCCATTCCCAAGACATTGACTCCATCGCTCTCCCCAACTCCTGTCTGAGGCTGAACCAGACTGTTCACAACCTTGGTGTCATATTTGACTGTGAAATGAGCTTTCGACCACATATCGCAGCATAACTAAGACCATCTATTTCCACCTCTGTAACATAGCCCATCTCCGCCTTTGCCTCAGCTCATTCGCTGCTCATCCATGCCTTTGTTACCTCTAGACTTGACTATTCCAACACACTCCAGGCTGGCCTCCCACAGTCTACGATCCGTGAACTAGAGGTGATCAAAAACTCGGTTGCCCGTGTCCTAACTCGCACCAAGTCGCGCTCACCTATCACCCCTGTGCTCGTTAACCTATATAGGCTTCCAGTTAAGCAACGCCTTGATTTCAAAATTCTCATCCTTATTTTCAAATCCCTCCATGGCCTCGCCCCTCCCTATCTCTGTAATCTCCTCCAGCCCCACAACCACCGAGATGTCTGCGTGCCTCTAATTCTGCCCTCCTGAGCATCCCTGATTGTAATTGCACAACCATTGGTGGTTGTGATTTTTCTTGACTAGGCCCCAAGCTCTGAAACTCCTTGCCTAAACCTTTCTGCTTCTCTACCTCATTTTCCTCCTTCAAGACACTCAGGAGAGTCCGAGAGGGGGATGTCCGTGAGTTTGGGAGAGTCCAAAAGTTCGGGAGAGTCCGAGAAGGGGAGGTCCGTGAGTTTGGGAGCGTCCGAGAGTTTGGGAGAGTCCGAGAGGGGGAGGTCCGTGAGTTTGGGTGAGTCCGAGAGTTTGGGAGAGTCCGAGAGTTCGGGAGCATCCAAGAGGGGGAGGTTTGTGAGTTGGGGAGAGTCCGAGAGTTCAGGAGAGTCCAAGTTCGGGAGAGTCCAAGTTCGGGAGAGTCCGAGAGCGGAAGTCCATGAGTTTAGGAGGCCAGGAGTCTGAGGAGCAGGAAGGCCAGTTATAGATGAGGAATTCACTTCTGACGAGGATCGGCGAATCAGAGGAGCGGGCAGTTTAAAAAGAGCGGGAGCCGGAGAATCGGCGGGGCAGTTTAAAAAGAGCGGGAGCCAGAGAGTCGGAGGAGTGGAGCAGGTCTGGAGCAGAGAAGCCCATAAAAGGGCGCCCAGCAGTCGGAGGAGGCCAGCTGGCTCAGGGCAGGGGGCAGAAGGTAAACAAAGAAGTAAAAAGAAATTGAAGTGTGACGTCACAGTCAAGAGGTTAAGTGATTGGTAAGTATTTAATCTTATTCTATTTTTTTTCTTTATTGCTCAGTAAGAAATCTTTGGCATTGTTATCAATTAGGTTAATTTAAGGGTTAAGCCATGGCAGGAGAGCCCAGACCCATGTCATGTCCCTCCTGTGCAATGTGGGAAATCAGGGATGCTTCCAGTGTCCCTGACAACTACATGTGCAGGAAGTGTATCCAGCTGCAACTCCTGTCAGACCGCACTGCAGCACTGGAGCTACACATGGATTCACTCTGCTGCATCTGCGGTGCTGAGGATGTCGTGAATAGCATGATTAGTGAGTTGGTCACACCGCAGATAAAGGTTACACAGCCAGATAGGGAATGGGTGACCATCAGGCAGAGCAGTGGAAGGAAGGTAGTGCAGGGGCCACCTGCCGTCATCTCCCTCCAAAACAGATATACCTTTTAGGTGCTGTTGGGGGAAATGACTCATCAGGGGAAGGCAGCAGCAGCCTAGTCCATGGCACAAGGGGTGGCTCTGCTGTAGCGGAGGGCAGGAAAAAGAGTGGGAGAGCTATAGTGATAGGGGATTCTATTGTAAGGGGAATACATATGAGTTTCTGCGGCCACAAATGAGACTCCAGGATGGTATTAGACCTCCCTGGTGCAAGGGTCAAGGATGTCTCGGAGCGGCTGCCGGTCATTCTGGAGGGGGAGGGTGAACAGCCAGCTGTCGTGGTACATATAGGTACCAACGATATAAGTAAAAAACGGGATGAGGTCCGACAAGCTAAATTTAGGGAGCTAGGAGTTAAATTAAAAAGTAGGACCTCAAAGGTAGTAATCTCAGGGATTGCTACCAGTGGCATATGCTAATCAGAGTAGGAATTGCAGGATAGGTCAGATAAATACATGGTTTGAGGAATGGTGCAAGGTGGAGGGATTCAAATTCCTGGGACATTGGAATGGCTTCTGGGGGAGGTGGGACCAGTACAAACCGGATGGTCTGCACCTAGGCAGGACCGGAACCAAGATCCTAGATGGAATGTTTGCTAGTGCTGTTGCGGAGGGTTTAAACTAAAATGGCAGGGGGATGGGAATCTATGCAGGGAGGCAGAGGGAAGTAAAAAGGGGGCAGAAACAAAAGGTAGGAAGGAGAAAAGCAAGAGGGGAGAGCAGAGAAATCAAGGGCAAAAATCAAAAATAGCCAAATTACAACATAATTCTAAAAGGACAAAGACGATTAAAAAAACAAGCCGGAAGGCTCTGTGTCTCAATGCGAGGAGCATTCGTAGTAAGGTGGATGAATTAACTGCGCAAATAGCTGTTAAAGGATATGATGTAATTGGGATTACGGAGACATGGCTCCAAGGTAATCAAGGCTGGGAACTCAACAGCCAGGGGTATTCAATATTCAGGAAGGACAGACAGAAAGGGAAAGGAGGTGGGGTTGCATTGCTGGTTAAAGAGGAGATTAATGCAATAGTAAGGAAGGACATTAGCGTGAATGAGGTGGCATCTATACGGGTAGAGCTGAGAGACGCCAAAGGGCAGAAAATGTTAGTGGGAGTTGTGTAGAGACTACCAAACAGTAGTAGGGAGGTTGAGGATGGCATCAAACAGGCAGTTAGGGATGCATGCATTAAGGGTACAGCAGTTATCATGGGTGACTTTAATCTGCATATTGATTGGGCTAACCAAACTGGTAGAAATACTGTGGAGGAGGATTTCCTGGAGTGTATAAGGGATGGTTTTCCAGACCAATATGTCGAGGAACCAACTAGAGAGCAGGCCATCCTAGACTGTGTCTTGTGTAATGAGAAAGGATTAATTAGCAATCTGGTCGTGCAGGGCCCCTTGGGGATGAGTGTCCACAATATGGTAGAATTTTTCATTCAGATGGAGATTGACACAGTTAATTCAAGGAGTCAGGGTTCTGAAAAATAAAGGAAACTTTGATTGTATGTGACATGAATTGGCTAGGATAGACAGGAGAATGATAATTAAAGGTTTGACGGTGGCTAGGCAATGGCAGACATTTAAATATCACATGGATGAACTACAACAATTGTACATCCTTGTCTGACGTAAGAATAAAAAAGGGAAGGTGGCTCAACCATGGCTTACAAGGGAAATTAGGGAAAGTGTTAAATCCAAGGAAGAGGCATATAAACTGGCCAGAAAAAGCAGCAAACCTGAGGACGGGAGAAATTTAGAATTCAGCAGAGGAGGACTAAGGGTTTAATTCGGAGGGGGAAAATAGAGTATGAGAGTAAGCTTGCAGGGAAAATAAAAACTGACTGCAAAAGCTTCTATAGATATGTGAAGAGAAAAAGATAAGTGAAGACTAATGTAGGTCCCTTGCAGTCAGAATCAGGGGAATTCAGAATGGGGAACAAGGAAATGGCAGACCAATTGAACAAATACTTTGATTCTGTCTTCACTAAAGAAGACATGAATAACCTCCCGAAAATACTGGGGGACCGAGGGTCTAGTGAGAAGAGGGAACTGAAAGAAATCCTTATTAGTCAGGAAACGGTGTTCAGGAAATTGAAGGGACTAAAGGCAGATAAATCCCCAGGGCCCGATAGGCTGCATCCCAGAGTACTTAAGGAAGTGACCCGAGAAATAGTCGATGCATTGGTGGTCATTTTCCAGCATTCCATGGACTCTGGTTCACTTCCTATGGCTTGGAGGGTCACTAATGTAACCCCACTTTTTAAAAAAGGAGGGAGAAAGAAAGCAGGAAAGTATAGAACGGTTAGCCTGACATCGGTGGTGAGGAAAATGCTGGAATCAATAATTAAAGATGAAAGGAGATGAGTAAAAGTGGAGGGCAGAGAAACCCAAGACAAAAAACAAAAAAGGCCACTGTACACAAAAATTCTCAAGGTTCAAAGTGTAATAAAAAGGCAAGCCTGAAAGCTCTGTGCCTCAATGCGAGGAGTATTCAGAACCTAGGAGAGGGCTCTGAGCTAGTTAGAGTGGGTGAGAGCTCAGATGAACATAATCCCAAGAAAGAATGCAAAAGGCAGGAGGCAACAGAGCAGAGTAGCACTGGGGTAAGTGTAAACCACAAGGTGATAGGAAGAGACAATATGTATGAATATAAAGGGGCTGCAGGAGCGGTCAAAACTAAAAATCATGGTTTAAAAACTAGTATTAAAACACTCCACCTAAACGCATGCAGCATTCGAAATAAAGTAAATGAGTTGATGGCACAAATCATTACAAGTGGGTATGATTTGGTGGCCATTACAGAAGCGTGGTTGCAGGGTGGCCAAGACTGGGAATTAAACATACAGCGGTATCTGACAATTTGGAAAGATAGACAAGAAGTGAAGGGAGGTGGGGTAGCTCTGTTAATAAAGAATGATATCAGGGCAGTTGTGAGAGACGATATTGGCTCGAATGAACAAAATGTTGAATCATTGTGGGTGGAGATTAGAGATAGTAAGGGGAAAAAGTCACTGGTGGGCGTAGATTATAGGCCCCCAAATAATAACTTCATGGTGGGGCGGACAATAATCAAGGGAATAATGGAGGCATGTGGAAAAGGAATGGCAGTAATCATGGGGGATTTTAACCTACATATCGATTGGTCAAATCAAATCACACGGGATAGGCTGGGGGAGGAATTCATAGAATGCATACGGAATTGTTTCGTGGAACAGTATGTTACAGAACCTACAAGGGAGCAAGCTATCTTAGATCTGGTCCTGTGTAATGAGACAGGAATAATAAACGATCTCCTAGTAAAGATCCTCACGGAATGAGCGATTACAGTATGGTTGAATTTGTAATACAGATTGAGGGTGAGGAAGTAGTGTCTCAAACTAGCATAGTATATTTAAACAAAGGGGCCTACGGTGGGATGAGGGCAGAGTTGGCTAAAGTAGACTGCGAACACAGACTAAACGGTGGCATAATTGAGGAACAGTGGAGGACTTTTAAGGAGCTCTTTCATAGTGCTTAACAAAAATATATTCCAGTGAAAAAGAAGGGCGGTAAGAGAAGGAATAACCAGCCGTGGATAACCAAGGAAATAAAGGAGAGTATCAAATTAAAAACCAATGTGTATAAGGTGTCCAAGGTTAGTGGGAAACTAGAAGATTGGGAAAATTTTAAATGGCAGCAAAGAATGACGAAGAAAGCAATAAAGAAAGGAAATATAGATTACGAAAGTAAACTTGCGCAAAACATAAAAACAGATAGTAAAAGCTTTTACCAATATATAAAACGGAAAAGAGTGACTAAAGTAAATATTGGTCCCTTAGAAGATGAGAAGGGGGATTTAATAATGAGAAATGTGGAAATGGCTGAGACCTTAAACAATTATTTTGCTTCGGTCTTCACAGTGGAAGACACAAAAACCATGCCAAAAATTGCTGGTCACGGGAATGTGGGAAGGGACGATCTTGAGATAATCACTATCACTAGTGGGGTAGTGCTGGACAGGCTAATGGGACTCAAGGTAGACAAGTACCCTGGTCCTGATGAAATGCATCCCAGGGTATTAAAAGAGATGGCGGAAGTTATAGCAGATGCATTCGTTATAATCGAC
Organism: Pristiophorus japonicus; assembly: GCF_044704955.1. Taxonomy (NCBI): domain Eukaryota; kingdom Metazoa; phylum Chordata; class Chondrichthyes; family Pristiophoridae; genus Pristiophorus; species Pristiophorus japonicus. Next base: position 366,606,599 of record NC_091977.1, on the reverse strand, counting down.
CAAAATTCTCTGGACTCTGGGGAGGTACCATCAGATTGGAAAGCAGCATATGTAACCCCTCTGTTTAAAAAAGGGGGCAGACAAAAGGCAGGTAACTATAGGCCAGTTAGTTTAACATCTGTAGTGGGGAAAAAGCTTGAAGCTATCATTGAAGAAATAGCGGGACATCTAGATAGGAATAGTGCAATCAAGCCGACGCAACATGGATTCGTGAAGGGAAAATCATGCTTAACTAATTTACTGGAATTCTTTGAGGATATAACGAGCATGGTGGATAGAGGTGTACCGATGGATGTGGTGTCTTTAGATTTCCAAAAGGCATTCGATAAGGTGCCACACAAAAGGTTACTGCAGAAGATAAAGGTACGCGGAGTCAGAGGAAATGTATTAGCATGGATCGAGAATTGGCTGGCTAACAGAAAGCAGAGAGTCGGGATAAATGGGTCCTTTTCGGGTTGGAAATTGATGGTTAGTGGTGTGCCACAGGGATTGGTGCTGGGACCACAACTGTTTACAATATACATAGATGACCTGGAAGAGGGGACAGAGTGTAGTGCAACAACATTTGCAGATGACACAAAGATTAGTGGGAAAGCGGGTTGTGTAGAGGACACAGAGAGGCTGCAAAGAGATTTAGAATGGGCTAAGGTTTGACAGATGGAATACAATGTCGGAAAATTTGAGGTCATCCACCTTGGAAAAAAAAACAGAGAAAGGGAATATTATTTGAATGGGGAGAAATTACAACATGCTGCATAGCAGAGGGACATGGGGGTCCTTGTGCATGAATCCCAAAAAGTTAGTTTGCAGGTGCAGCAGGTAATCAGGAAGGTGAATGGAAAGGTGGCCTTCATTGCGAGAGGGATTGAGAACAAAAGCAGGGAGGTCCTGCTGCAACTGTACAGGGTATTGGTGAGGCCGCACCTGGAGTACTGCGTGCAGTTTTGGTCACCTTACTTAAGGAAGGATATACTAGCTTTGGAGGGGGTATAGAGACGATTTACTGGGCTGATTCCGGAGATGAGGGGCTTACCTTATGGTGATAGATTGATTAGACTGGGTCTTTATTCGTTGGAGTTCAGAAGGATGAGGGGTGATCTTATAGAAACATTTAAAATAATGAAAGGGATAGACAAGATAGAGGCAAAGAGTTTGTTTCCACTGGTCGCGGAGACTAGAACTAGGGGGCACTACCTCAAAATACGGGGCGGGGGGGCAATTTAAAACCGAGTTGAGAAGGAATTTCTTCTCCCAGAGGGTTGTGAATCTGTGGAATTCTCTGCCCAAGGAAACAGTTGAGGCTAGCTCATTGAATGTATTCAAATCATAGATAGAAATATTTTTAAGCGTTATGGGGAGTGGGCGGGTAAGTGGAGCTGAGTCCACGGCCAGATCAGCCATGATCTTGTTGAATAGCGGAGCAGGCTCGAGGGGCTAGATGGCCTACTCCTGTTCCTAATTCTTATGTTCTTTTGTTCTTATGTTCTAATAGCAGTGCAATTGGAAAACAGTGACAGGATCGGTCCAAATCAGCATGGATTTATGAAAGAGAAATCATGCTTGACAACTCTTCTTGTGTTTTTTGAGGATGTCACTAGTAGAGTGGCTAAAGGAGAACCAGTGGATGTGGTATATTTGGACTTTCAAAAGGCTTTTGACAAGGTCCCACACAAAAGATTAGTGTGCAAAATTAAGGCACATGATATTGGGGGTAATGTATTGACATGGATAGAGAACTGGTTGACTGACAGGAAGCAAAGAATGGGAATAAACGGGTCCTTTTCAGAATGGCAGCCAGTGACTAGTGGCGTGCCGCAGCATTCTGTGCTGGGACCCCAGCTATTTACATTATACATTAATGATTTAGACGAAGGAATTGAATGTAATATCGCCAAGTTTGCAGATGACACTAAGCTGGGTGGTAGTACGAGCTGTGAGGAGGATGCTAGGAGGCTGCAGGGGGACTTGGACAGGTTAGCTGAATGGGCAAATGCATGGCAGATGCATTATAATGTGGATAAGTGTGAGGTTATCCACTTTGGTGGCAAAACAGGAAGTCAGATTATTATCTGAATGGTGACAGATTAGTAAAAGGGGAGGTGGAACGAGACCTAGATGTCATGGTAAATCAGTCATTGAAGGTTGGCATGCAGGAACAGCAGGCAGTAAAGAAAGCAAATGGCATGCTGGCCTTCATAGCGAGGGGATTTGAGTATAGGAGCAAGGAGGTCTTATTGCAGTTGTACAGGGCCTTGGTGAGACCGCACCTTGAGTATCGTGTGCAGTTTTCGTTTCCTAATCTGAGGAAGGACATTCTTGCCGTTGAGGGAGTGCATTAAAGGTTCACCAGACTGATTCCTGGGATGGCAGGACTGATATATGAAGAAAGACTGGATCGACTAGGCTTATATTCACTGGATATTAGAAGAATGAGAAGGGATCTCATGGAAACATATAAAATTCAGACGGGATTGGACAGGTTTGATGCAGGAAGAATGTTCCCGATGTTGGGGAAGTCCAGAACTAGGGGGTCACAGTCTAAGGATAAGGGGTAAGCCATTTAGGACCGAGATGAGGAGAAACTTTTTCACTCAGAGAATTGTGAACCTGTGGAATTCTCAACCACAGAAAATTGTTGAGGCCAGTTCATTAGGTATATTCAAAAGGGAGTTAAATGTGGCCCTTACGGCTAAAGGGATCAAGGGATATGGAGAGAAAGCAGGAATGGGGTACTGAAGTTGCATGATCAGCCATGATCATATTGAATGGTGGTGCAGGCTCGAAGGGCCGAATGACCTACTCCTGCACCTATTTTCTATGTTTCTATGTTTAAAACATACCTTTTTGACCAAGCTTTTGGTCACCTGTGCTATTTTCTCCTTTGTGTCTCAGTGTCAAATGTTATTGAAAGATACTCCTGTGAAGCGCCTTGGGACGTTTTACTATGTTAAAGGCACTATATAAATACAAGTTGTTGTTGTTGTTGTTGTTGTTGGAGTTAAGTTCATCGATAGTTTTTTTTTCAGGTTAAATAACAATAGATTTAACCCTATTTCGGTGACATCAGGTGATTTTTGCAATAGTCTTACCACAGAATAAGATCCAGTGACCATTTCTGAAGACTGTGGGAGGGATTGTAACAGACGGTGGGGTTTCAGGCAGATAACAGGGAGGGCAAGTATCAAACCATGCCCTCGTGCCCCCTGAATTCATCAATTTGAGGTCTGGTTCCAAAACATGTAGAAAGAGACAGCTGTCTGGCTGCCAGCTTCGGAATATCGGGCGGCCTAGAGGCCACCCATCAGCACTGAAGCAAGTTCCAGGGGGTGGCTGTTGGCCGGGTCTCCCAGGTGGATCGGACAGGGTAGTGAGGGTGAAAGTGGAGAGCCTTGGGCATCAGAGGCCATACTTTCCTTGTGGGCCCGGTGGAGCACTCCTGTTCCTCCTGGCCACACAAAGGAAAATTTAACACTTACTTTACATGGCCTTTTCTTCCTGCAGACCAGATATCACTGAGTGTGACAGCCCATGGCAGTCACTGTCATTACTTTTCTGGAGCTGCAATGTAGTTTCTCCTTTATATCATTGCTGTGACGGTTCACTTTTATAATGTATTTGCTTCATGGGTTCTTGCTTAAGAATTCATAGCAACACATTGCTGTTGAGAACTAGTTGGTTTAACAATCACACTACACATTACCAGTTCATCCACAAGGTACACAACCGCATGTCTCATCGTGGATGTCCTTGACCCAACTAACTGGGGTTTTATATAGTCTTGTAAACAGCATGTGACTGGCTAAGCCACTCACAATACAACAGCTCTGCAAACCTGTGAGCATAATCATAGGTGCATAGATTACAGTCACCCTCTGTGAGGGTGGTCAAAATGCCTTCATTCATTCATAGGCAGTCCCTCGGAATCGAAGAAGACTTGTTTCCACTCCTGAAGTGAGTCCTTTGGTGACTGAACAGTCCAATATGAGAGCCATAGACCCTGTCACAGGTGGGACAGACATTCATCGGGGGAAGTGGGCAGTGGAACTGATTTGTCGCACGCTCCTTCCGCTGCCTGCGCCTGATCTCTTCATGCTCGTGCCGTTGAGATTCGAAGAGCTCAACGCCCTCCCAGATTCACTTTCTCTACCTTGGGCGGTCTTTGGCCAGAGACTCCCACGTGTCAGTGGTGATGTCACACTTTACCAGTGCCGCTTTGAGGGTGTCCTTGTAATGTTTCCACTGCCCACCTTTTGCTTGTTTGCCGTGAAGGAGCTCCGCATAGAGCAATTGCTTAGGGAGTTTCGTGTCTGGCATGTGAACTATGTGGCCTGCCCAGCGAAGCTGATCGAGTGTGGTCATTGCTGGGGATGTTAGCCTGGGCGAGGACACTGATGTTGATGCGCCTGTCCGCCCAGGAGATTTCCAGGATCTTGCGGAGACATCGTTGTTGATATATCTCCAGCGACTTGAGGTGTCTTCTATATATCGTCCATGCCTCTGATCCATACAGGAGGGCGGGTCTTAATACAGCCCTGTAGACAAATACCATTATGGTATTAATGACAACATCAGACCCTGATTTGCAAGTATTAATGAGTCTCCCGCCTGAGTCGATTTTTAAAACAAGGTCCAATTAAAGTTGCAGGGATTCAAGCGACAATGATTTTTCGGAGTCGATTTCAACTCCATGGCTGCCTCATGCTCACTGGGTGGGGTGGGTGAAAATCGTCAACTGTCAGTCAGATGACATATTAAGATTGAGTTGACATTTGCCTTTCTTGATCAATATTACAAATCAAAAAGCCCTTACAATAAAGAACAGCCAATGCTGCTGATTTTCCTTTGGTTCTTGCTCGTACTGCTGGCATCTACTCTGTAATCAGGTCTCAGCAAATTGGTCTATTAGTCACCCGAGTCTCATCTCCCAAGATTTTCAGGCTCCAAAGGATTTTTGCTCGTGAGTGCTCTTACACATTTTGTGTGACAGCCTCATTAAAGCCCTTGAATTTATTTGAAAGTATATATGAAGTACTCCCTGCTGCAATAACCTGCTTTATCACCAGAATTGCATTGTGTTCCTCGTAAATATTTTGAAAGGGCTCACTAGAAACGTCATGTCTGTCGGAGTTCTTAAAACAGCCCAGGCTTTGTATAGTTCTTTGATTTTCCCCAATTTTTACAATAATTTCTTAGTTATATGTTTTGACGATGTGCATTGTTTGACTTTTTTCTGGTGCATTTATTACTCACACATTCATTCACTATGCCAACTGTGGCTCAGTTGATAGCACTCTTGCCTGTGAATCAGAGGTCAAAATATCTAGGTTGACACTCCAGTACTGAGCGAATGCTTCACTGTCAGAGGTGCCGTCTTTCAGAAGAGAAATTAAACTGAGGCCCTGCCTGGCCTCTCAGGTGGAAATAAAAGATCCCATGGCACTATTTTGAAGAAGAGCAGGGGAGTTATCCCTAGTGTCCTAGCCAATATTTATCTCTCAATCAACATCACAAAAACAGAATATCTGGTCATTATCACATTGCTGTTTGTGGGAGCTTGCTGTGTACACTTTGACTACCGCATTTCCTGCATTGGTGCAGGCACTGTTATACACCTCCCCTGATTTTCATGTTTACATAGAATGTACAGCACAGAAACAGGCCATTCTGCCCAACTAATCCATGCTAGTGTTTGTGTTCCACATGAGTCTCTTCTAAACTACCTCATCTAACCCAATCAGAATAATCTATTCCTTTCTCTCTCATATGTTTATCTAGCTTCCCCTTAAATACATCTATGCCATTCACCTCAACTTCTCCTTGTGGTAGCAAGTTCCACGTTCTAACCTTTCAATGGGTAAAGAAGTTTGTCCTGCATTCCCTATTGGATTTATTAATGACTATCATATTTATGGCCCCTAGTTTTGCTCTCCCCCCACAAGTGGAAACATTTTTTCTACACCAACCCTATCAAACCCTTTCATTAACTGAAAGACCTCTACCAGGTCACCCCTCAGAGAAAAGAGCCCCGTCTGTTCAATCTTTCCTGATAGGTATAACCTCTCAGTTCTGTTCTGTATAACAGGTGGCTGAATTGATAGCGCCCATTTTACACTATCATCCAAAGTCAAAATGACCCCACTAACAGCAGCATCAGAATTTCCTCGGAGCCTCTCTCACTCCACTGCAGTAACTTTGGCAGAAACCATCGGAGCTGATCGAGCGTGGTCAATGCCTCGATGCTGGGGATGTTGGCCTGAGAGAAAACGCTGATGTTGGTGCGCCTATCCTGCCAATGAATTTGCAGGATTTTGCAGAGGCAGCATTGGTGGTACTTATCCAGTGCTTTCAGGTGCCTACTGTACCTAGTCCATGTCTCTGAAGCAAATAGGAGGGCAGGAATCACTAGTACTCTGTAGACCATGAGCTTGGTACCAGGTTTGAGATCTTGGTCTTCGAACACTCTTTTCCTCAGGCGACCGAAGGCTGCACTGGCACACTGAGGGCGGTGTTGGACTTTGTCATCGATGTTTGTCCTTGTTGATAGTAGGCTCCCAGTTTATGGGAAGCGATCCACATTGTCCAAGGTCTTGTGAAAAATCTTGATAATCAGGGAGCAGTACTGCTTGCCGGGGGCAGATTGGTAGAGAACCTTTGTCTTACTGATGTTTAATGTAAGGCCCAGACTCTCGTACGCTTCAGTGAAGGTGTCAATGATGGTTTGGAGTTCAGCCTCCGAGCATGCACAAACGTAAGCATCATCTGCATATTGTAATTCAATGACAGCGGTTGGAACAACCTTGGATCTGAACTGGAAGCATCAGAGGTTGAACAATTTCCGGCTTGTCCTATAGATTAACTCTACTCCAGCTGGGAGCTTGTTAAGGGTGAGATGAAGCATTGCAGCGAGGAAGATTGAGAAGAGCATTGGTGCGATGACATCGCCTTGTTTGACCCTGGTCTAGACTTGTAATGTGTCTGCGGTGGATCCGTTGGTAAGAATCATGGCTTGCATGGCATTGTGAAGCAGGCAGAGGATGGTGACAAATAATCCTTCACGGTTGACAGAGCCGAAGGCCTTTATGAGGTCAAAGAAAGCCAGGTACAGAGGTTGATGCTCCTCCCTGCATTTTTCTTGGATTTATCGCGAGGTGAAGTTCATGTATGTTGTGCCGCTTAGTGGGCAGAATCTGCATTGTAACTCTTGGAGTTGAGGGGGTAAATACGTAGTGACAGACATGTGACCAACCCATAGCTCATCTTGGATTCAGTGAATAACTCTGTACCATGCAGATATGTTGTATTACAACTATTTAATGTGAAGCCCTTGGAAGATGTATATGTGCTAAGACTTACAGTTATACAGATGCAGGAGGGCGACGGCAGTGAAGAGTGACGTCATCAAGTTCCAGGTCGGTGATTAGAACATGGGCAGTTACAGCAGGAGTGGTGAGAGACTGTGGAGGGATGTGAGTGGGGCCCATGGGAGGCATGAGTTCGGGGCCAGGGGCCCAGGGGTAGCACGGACCAGTCCACACTGCGATATGTGTGTGCACTAGGTCCATGCAGCAGAGCTGGTCTCCAGTCGTTTTGGGTAATCCTTGCCACTGGACCAAGACCTAGCTCTGTCAAGCCCTTGTGGTGGCTGGTGTGCAACGGCCACATGTTAAAAAAATCCACACACAGGCATCTTCCCCCCTTGAGGATGTACTTCAGGTCCTTCATTGAAACACCTGTGATCTCATCATTTTTTGGCATGGAAGCAAGTCATCCTCGTTTCGAGGGACCGCAAAATTTGCACAAGATTTAGTGTTAGGTAATCGTGACATTACTTGCTTTATAGGTTTGTATTATAGGATAAAGTTATTTCTATAACTTTATGTTGGAGCAATACTCTAACTCATTTACAGCTTGGATTGAGTACTTTTATCCACTGGCTTGGCTATTTGGCTTTCTTAAGTATACAGTTTCTCTATTCAATCCAGCTTATCACAGACGTTAACATGAAGTGTGACGAGCACTTTCTTTGTTAGATATATGACTGGTTGAGGGACTGACCTTAATCATGTGCTCTGCTCTTCTGCATCCTAATTCCTTAAGAACATAAGAAATAGGAGCAGGAGAAAGCCACCTGGCCCCTCGAACCTGCTCCGTCATTTAATAAGATGATGACTGATCTGATCATGGATTCTGCCCACTCCCCATAACTCTTTATTCCTTGATCGGAGAAGGAGCGGTGAGTCAAGGGAAGGCCCGTAAAAGACCCAGCCATCGGAGGAATGGCAGTGTCGGAGGAGGAGCGGTGAGTCAAGGGAAGGCCCATAAAAGGCCCAGCAGTCGGAGGAGCGGCAGTGTCAGAGGAGGAGCGGTGAGTCGAGGTGAGGCCCAGAAAAGGCCCAGCCATCGGAGGAGCGGCAGTGTCAGAGGAGGAGCGGTGAGTCGAGGTGAGGCCCAGAAAAGGCCCAGCCATCGGAGGAGCGACAGCATCGGAGGAGGAGCGGTGAGTTGAGGGGAGGCCCAGAAAAGGCCCAGAAAAGGCCCAGCAGCCGGAGGAGCGGCAACGTCGGAGGAGGAGCCTGCTACTGCAGCTGCAGCAGGGAGAAAAGGCAAAAAAGAAGTAAAAAGAAATTGAAGTGTGATGTCACAGCCAAGTGGGTAAGTGATTAGATTGATTAGCTAGTGATTGGTGAGTAGTTTTCTTTTTCTTTTTCTTTTCCTTATCAGTAAGAAACTTTTGGCATTGTTGTCAAATTAAGATAATTTAAGGGTTAAGTCATGGCAGGAGAGCCCAGACCCGAGTCATGCTCCTCCTGTGTTATGTGGGAAATCAGGGGCACTTCCATTGTTCCTGACTACTACATGTGCAGGAAGTGTATCCAGCTGCAGCTCCTGATAGACCACATTGTGGCACTGGAGCTGCGCATGGATTCACTCTGGAGCATCTGCAATGCTAAGAATGTCGTGAATAGCACATTTAGTGAGTTGGTCACACCGCAGGTAAAGGTTACAAGTGGCAGATAGGAAATAGGTGACCATCAGGCAGAACAGTGGAAGGAAGGTAGTGCAGGGGTCCCCTGCGGTCACCTCTCTCCAAAACAGATACACGGTTTTGGCTACTGTTGGGGGAGATGGCTCATCAATGGAAGGTAGCAGCAGCCAATTTCATGGCATCATGGGTGACTCTGCTGCACAGGAGGGCAGGAAAAAGAGTGGGAGAGCTATAGTGGTAGGGGATTATATTGTAAGGGGGATAGATAGGTGTTTCTGCGGTCGCAACTGAGACTCCAGGATGGTATGTTGCCTCCCTGGTGCAAGGGTCAAGGATGTCTCGGAGCTATTGCCGGGCATCCTAGAGGGGGAGGGTAAACAGCCAGTTGTCATGGTGCTTATAGGTACCAACGACATAGGTAAAAAAAGGGATGAGGTCCTACAAGCTGAATTTAGGGAGCTAGGTGTTAGCTTAAAAAATAAGATCTCAAAGGTGGTAATCTCAGGATTGCTACCAGTGCCACGTGCTAGTCAGAGTAGAATGGGCAGGATAGTTAAGATGAATATGTGGCTTGAGGAATGGTGCAAGAAGGAGGGATTCAAATTCCTGGGATATTGGAACCGGTTCTGGGGGAGCTGGGACCAGTACAAAACAGATGGTCTGCACCTGGGCAGGACCGGAACCAAGGGGAGTGTTTGCTAGTGCTGTTGGGAAGGATTTAAACGAATATGGCAGGGGAATGGGAATCTATGCAGGGAGACAGAAGGAAGTAAAATGGGGGCAGAAGCAAAAGATAGAAAGGAGAAAAGTAAAAGTGGAGGACCGAGAAATCCAAGGCAAAAATCAAAAAGGCCACATTACAGCAAAATTCTAAAGGGACAAAGACTGTTCCTTTTTTTTTAAATGAGTGTTAAAAAGGTAATCCTGAAGGCTCTGTGTCTCAATGCAAGGAATATTCGTAATAAGGTGGATGCATTAACTGCGCAGGCAACTATTAACAAATAAGATATAATTGGCATTACGCAGACATGGTTCCAGGGTGACCACGGCTGGGAACTCAACATCCAGGGCTATTCAATATTCAGGAAGGATAGACAGAAAGGAAAAGGAGGTAGGGTAACGTTGCTGGTTAAAGAGGAAATTAACACAATAGTAAGGAAGCACATTAGCTTGGATGAAGTGAAATCTGTATGGGTAGAGCTGCGGAATACCAAAGGGCAGAAAATGCTAGTGGGACTTGTGTACAGATCACCAAACAGTAGTAGTGAGGTTGGGGATGGTATCAAACAAGAAATTAGAGATAAATAAATGTACAGCAGTTATCATGGGCGACTTTAATCTACATATAGATTGGGCTAACCAAACTGGTAGCAATACAGTGGAGGAGGATTTCCTGGAGTGTATTAGGGATGGTTTTCTAGAGCAATATGTCAAGGAACCAACTAGAGAGCTAGCCATCCTAGACTGGGTGTTGTGTAATGAGAGAGGACTAATTAGCAATGTTGTTATGCGAGGCCCCTTGGGGAAGAGTGACCATAATATGGTAGAATTCTTTATTAAGATGGAGAGTGACACAGTTAATTCAGCGACTAGGGTACTGAACTTAAGGAAAGGTAACTTCGATGGTATGAGACGTGAATTGGCTAGGATAGACTGGGAAATGATACTTAAAGGGTTGACAGTTTATAGTTCACATGGATGAACTTCAACAATTGTATATCCTTGTCTGGAGTAAAAAAAATGGAGAAGGTGGCTCATCTGTGGCTAACAAGGGAAATTAGGGAAAGTGTTAAATCCAAGGAAGAGGCATATAAATTGGCCAGAAAAAGCAGCAAACCTGAGGACTGGGAGAAATTTAGAATTCAGCAGAGGAGGACAAAGGATTTAATTAGGAGCTGGAAAATAGAGTATGAGAGGAAGCTTGCAGAGAATATAAAAACTGACTGCAAAAGCTTCTATAGATATGTGAAGAGAAAACGGTTAGTGAAGACAAACGTAGGTCCCTTGCAGTAAGAATTAGGTGAAGTTATAATGGGGAACAAAGAAATGGCAGACCAATTGAACATACTTTGATTCTGTCTTCACTTAGGAAGACACAAATAACCTTCCGGGAATATTCGGGGTCCGAGGATCTAGCGAGAAGGAAGAACTGAAGGGAATTCTTATTAGTCAGGAAATTGTGTCAGGGAAATTGATGGGATTGAAGGCCGATAATCCACGGGGCCTGATAGTCTGCATCCCATAGTACTTAAGGAAGTGGCCCTAGAAATAGTGGATGCATTGGTGATCATTTTCCAACATTCTATTTATTCTGGATCAGTTCCTATGGACTGGAGCTAATGTAACCCCACTTTTTAAAAAAGGAGGGAGAGAGAAAACAGGGAATTATTGACTGGTTAGCCTGTCATCGGTGGTGGGGAAAATGTAGGAATCAATTATTAAAGATGAAATAGCAGAGCATTTGGAAAGCAGTGACAGGATCGGTCCAAGTCAGCATGGATTTATGAAAGGGAAATCATGCCTGACAAATCTTCTAGAATTTTTTGAGGATGTAACTAATAGAGTGGACAAGGGAGAACTAGTGGATGTGGTGCATTTGGACTTTCAAAAGGCTTTTGACAAGGTCCCACACAAGAGATTGGTGTGCAAAATTAAAGCACATGGTATTGGGGGTAATGTATTGACGTGGATAGGGAACTGGTTGGCAGACAGAAAGCAAAGAATCGGAATAAATGGGTCCTTTTCAGAATGGCAGGCAGTGATTAGTGGGGTGCCGCAGGGTTTAGTGCTGGGACCCCAGCTGTTTACAATATACATTAATGGTTTAGATTAAGGAATTGAATGCAATATCTCCAAGTTTGTAGATGATACTAAGCTGGGTGGTGGTGTGAGCTGTGAGGAGAATGCAAAGAGTCTGCAGGGTGACTTGGACAGGTTAGGTGAGTGGGCAAATGCATGGCAAATGCAGTATAATGTGGATAAATGTGAGGTTATCCACTTTGGTAGCAAAAACATGAAGGCAGAATATTATCTGAATGGCGGAAGATTAGGAAAAGGGGAGGTGCAATGAGACCTAGGTGTCATGGTACCTCAGTCATTGAAAGTTGGCAAGCAGGTATAGCAGGCGGTGAAGAAGGAAAATGGCATATTGGCCTTCATAGCTAGAGGATTTGAGTATAGGAGCAGTGAGGTCTTACTGCAGTTATACTGGGCATTGGTGAGGCCATACCTGGAATATTCTGTTCAGTTTTGGTCTCCTAATCTAAGGAATGACATTCTTGCTATTGAGGGAATGCAGCGAAGGTTCACCAGACTAGTTCCCGGGATGGTAAGACTGACATATGAGGAGGGACTGGATTGACTGGGCTTGTATTCACTGGAGTTTAGAAGAATGAGAGGGGATCTCATAGAAGCATATAAAATTCTGACGGGATTGGACAGGTTAGAGGCAGGAAGAATGTTCCCGATGTTGGGGGAGTCCAGAGCCAGGGGTCACAGTCTAAAGATAAGGGGTAAGCCACTTAGGACCGAGATGAGGAGAAACTTCTTCACTCAGAGAGTTGTTAACCTATGGAATTCTCTACCGTTGAAAGTTGTTGAGGCCAGTTCGTTAGATATATTCAAAAGGGATATAGATATGGCTCTTACGCCAAAAGGGATCAGGGGGTATGAAGAGAAAGCAGTTAAGGGGTACTGAGGTTGAATGATCAGCCTGATCTTATTGAATGGTGGTGCAGACTCGAAGGGCCGAATGGCCTAATCCTGCATCTAATTTCTATGTTTCTATGTTTTTATGTTTATCACTCAAAAATCTGTCTATCTCCGCCTTAAATATATTCAATGATCCAGCTCCACAGCTCTCTGGGGCAACGAATTCCACAGATTTACAACCCTCTGAGAGAAGAAATTCCTCCTCATCTCAGTTTTAAATGGGCAGCCCTTATTCTAAGACTATGTACCCTAGTTTTAGTTTTCCCTGCGGAATGTCCTCTCTGCATCCACCTTGTCGAGCCCCCTCATTATCTTATATGTTTCAATAAGATCACCTCTTGTTCTTCTGAACTCCAATGTATATAGGCCCAACCTACTCAACCTATCTTCATAATTCAACCCTCTCATCTCCGGAACCTTCTCTGAACAGCCTCCAATGCAAGTATATCCTTCCTTAAATACGGAGACCAAAACTGTACGCACTACTCTCGGTGTGGTCTCACCGATACTAAGTACAGTTGTAGCAAAACTTCCCTGCTTTTATACTCTATCCCGCGTGCAGTGAAAACCAACATTCCATTTGCCTTCCTGATTACTTGTTGTAACTGCATACTCACTTTTTTTTTTCATGCACAAGAACCCTCAGATCTTTCTGTAGTGCAGCACTTTGCAATTTTTCTCCAATTAAATTATAATTTGCTTTTCTATTTTTTCTGCCTAAGTGGATAATCCCACATTTTCCCACATTATATTCCATCTGCCAAATTTTTGCCCACTCATTTAGCCTGTCGATATCCCTTTGCAATTTTTTGTGTCCTCCTCACAATTTGCTTTCTCACCCATCTTTGTAACATCATTAAACTTGGCTACATTGCATTTGGTCCCTTCATCCAAGTCATTAATATAGTTTATAAATAGTTGAGGACTCAGCACCAATCCATGCGGCACCCCACGAGTCACTGTTTATCAACCGAAAAATGACCCATTTATCCCGATCTCTGTTTTCCATTAGTTAGCCAATCCTCTATCCATGCTAATATATTACCCCCAACCCCGTGAGCTTTTATCTTGTGCAGTAACCTTTTATGTGGCACCTTATCGAATGCCTTCTCGAAATCCAAATACACCATATCCACTGGTTCCCCCTTATCCAACATGCTTGTTACATCCTCAGAAAACTCCAGCAAATTTATCAAACATGATTTCCCTTTCATAAAACCATGCTGACTCTGCTTGATTGAATTATGCTTTTCCAAATTTCCTGCTATTGCTTCCTTAATAATGGACTCCAGCATTTTCCCAACGACAGATGTTAGCCTAACTGGTCTCTAGTTTCCTCCTTTTTTAAATAGGGGCGTTACATTTGCATATTTCTCTGACACTTTTCAGCATTTATTTTTCGTGACTATCGATTCTTCAGATGAATTCTAGTTGCTGGCATACTCAAAGTCCAATGATTAGCTGTACTCAATGGTAAATTCTGAACTTTGGAATTTTTCTTTACAAACAGAAACCTCCACTTTTGAGCTTATCGCCCAAAAATGGGCATTATTTCCAGCGTGGGCAGTAACAAAGGGTTTTCAGGTCACCGGCTTCTCGCCCATTCTCAAAACACCTAGCTTACATTGTTGAATGTAACCGTAAGCGATATCAAATGGGCGGTAGTGTTAAATTTTTTTGACCTACTGCTGTAAAGTGTAGCCATCATTCGCAACGGCATGGCAACGCTTGATTCCCGTGATTCAGAAAGTCACCATGACATGTGCAGAAGAGGAGACAGAGAGAGAGGGAGCTCAGAGGGACTGAAGGCGTGTCTGGGTGTGGTGTGGCTACTTTGGGAGAAGGAGGGAGACTTTAGAGCTTCACAGCAAGTAGGCAAACAAAAAGTAGCTGTTAACAGCCACATATTTGACCGAATTTGCCCTATAATGGAAGGAGAGGAGGAGGCATCACAGCATGCTGTGGAGACTGATGCTGGAGAGGGCAGTGAGCTGGGAGAGGAGCACATTGGAGTGTGCAAAAGAGCCAGGAAGTTCTCGGATGAGGCAAATGCCTTCGTCCTGCAGGAGGTCGAGTCACGCTGGGGTGATTTGACACAAGGAGGGCATGGGAAGCCCACCTCAAAGGCCTACTAGAGGATATGGACCGAGATAGCAGAGGTGGTCTCGTCGGCGCCCAATGAGGTGTGTGAGGTTAACCAATGCTGCAAACGATGGAACGACCTTGTGGGATCCGAAAGATTAAGTATTACATTGATTTGCATGCACTTATGTATTTATATAATTTGATTTGTAACAGTCATGAGTGACTATCAGCAGATGTGAGGTCTTTCACTTTTATCGGGAAAGGTTTACTCAAAGCCTGCGGTCATGGTGAACGTCTTTAGGTAAAGAATGATAATAATCATAAAAATCATGATTACATCTGTCAGTTATGTGCTGTATCAGTCTCTGTGACAGTACCTAGCAATGATCTCATGCAATGATCTCATGCCATGTCGTCCTGTCACCTTTTACAGAAGAAGCTATCGACGATGAGGTCCATGCAGAAGTGAACGGGTGGGGGGCCATCAGTCCCCAGTGATATCACTGACATGGAGGAGTGAGTGCTGCACTCGTGGGGAAGCACCCCCGGAAGCCATGGACGCATCTACAAACCCTGAAGTGATGCCACGTAAGTAAAGCTTACACCATTGCGTGATATAAAGTCAATAGATGCCACACAAACTCATATCCGACCAATCATATATGATAGATGATTTCTAAAAGCATCATAGAAATAATGCTGGCCTAATGAAACTCATTGCAATCCACAATGTGTTGATGGTCATGAAATGTGATGACTGCGATGATTTTGAGAGTGGTGGAGCTTTTGTCGTGCATATGTAATGGGTAGCGCTGCACTCACTTTGTCACCCTTCTCCTCTAACAACCTCATTTGTGTCTTGCAGCTTAGCCAGCAGCGCGATCGCAGGCAAGGCCACAGAGTTCAGAAGGTGGGGGCACGGGGCAGGAGACGGCGGACGATCCTACTACATCTGGTGCTGAGGAGCTCCGATTGTTGCCTGTCAATCCGCTGGGTCTGTTTTCGAAGAACCTGCATCGCCACACTCCAGAACCCATTGCACCCCAAGGCAATCTATTGGTACTCCGGTCATTGTTGCCTCCACTTTGGTGATGCCGGCCCCAAGCACCTCGCCACAGGACACCCCAATTGTCCCCAGGATGGCGCCGACCCCGCGGAGGCCTCGTGGACACGGTAAGTCTGTTCCACGAATGTGACATGACAGTGGAGAGATGGTTCAGTTGTCCAGGAGGACTGTAGACATTGGTGAACAGCTCATCGAAGCTTTTGGGACATATCCCGACACCTAGCCACAATGTCTGAGTACATTCCACGCATGGCAGATTCCCTGGATGCGATAGCCAGGAACACTGCTGCCACAGCCCTCCCACAGGTCCCAGAGCACGCCACTCTACCCTAGGTTCTGCACCACCACTGCGAACAACAGATGTGAGCAAGGACCAAGATCCTGCTTCTGCTTTAGAGAATGTTGCCCCCTCAGCACCCCCCGCTCCTGTACCAGTCCAACCAACGCATCTGCCTTCATTTCCCCCCAATGAGGCACCGCCTGAGGAGCTCCTTGGCCAGGCACTGTGGAGCAAGGAGGGGAAGGGATAGAGGTGGGAAGAAGAACGAGAGGGGGAAAGGAAATTGAGGTGCGTGTGTGCAGGTGATGGCTGTGTTATATCTCCACCTGGGTGTATGCAATTTATTGCAATGTATGGGGGCTGGGTTCCACGCTCCTGCTTTACCTTTGTATTCTGTGTTGCTGGACATGTTGACCATGTGATTTATGTCAATGGTGGAAAAAGTGGGTTGTAGGCAGGGGTTGGGTGTTATTGGCTGTGTTACTTATGATTTCAGAGCAATGTTGGTTTTAAACTTTTGTTATTAAACATAACCTTGTTGCGCATTGTCTCAGATAGCTGGACCATTACACACTGGTGATTCCTTACCATGAAAGGGTTAAATTCAACTTTTCATCAATCAGTGTAAACTTTAACTGGCACCAAGGTGATGGGCACCATTGATGTCTGAGCTGCACACACACAGCAGTGTATCAGCGTTGTCACTCACATCAATGCTCTTTCAGGCATATCTTTCTGATATCAGCTCCTGACATAAGAGTGGGCTTTAACAAATACCAGTCACACCACTGGCGTCCGTCCCGGTTAGTTCCACTTTTTGTGGGCGGTTTTTTGAGCGGGCGATATTCTGGGCGATATGTGTGCGAGGTGGTGAAATTGACCATGGACGCTCTCCAAGGCCGCTAGTTTGGGTAAATATGCTCTTTACAAAAAACATTCGCCGGGCGTTATTATTAAATCTCGGCATTAAGTCTGAGAGGAAAGTAATGCTGGGTGATATTATGGACATTGAAATCGCCCATTCTGCTGATTCCACCCAAAAAAAGTGGGCTGAGGTAATATTTTTTCTCGGCGGTAAGCACATGAGGAAAGTAATGCTCGGCGATAAGCCTCCTAAAAATGCCCGTCAGTTTGCATTTTGTGCCAAAATGGGCGATATATGGGCATTATACTTAATTTCAGCATTTAAATGGGCGTTAAGTGGGCGTTAAGCAGGCAAAAAAAGTGCAGGTTCTAGCCCCATGTTACATTCACAACTGTCTCAATATTTTGGGAGAACACATCACTGAACTTTGAATAAGTCTTATTTTGTTTTGTACTTAGCTTCTTGTAATCAAATTGTGATGTGACATTATATTAAGTTCCCATGTCTAGTTCTGTCGTTTATTATGAGGTGTCCATTCAACAGCATCTCCTGCACAATTTGAATCCATAAAAAAAAATCTATCTTAATTTCAGACTGCTTTTTCATGAAGTTTTTCAAATTCTTTGCTATTCCAATAAGCATGGTTTTACAAAAGCAAAATACTGCAGATGCTGGAATCGGAAATAAAAACAGAAAATGCTGAAAACACTCAGGCAGCATCTGTGGTGAGAAAAAGGGAGTTAACGTTCCAGATCAATGACCCTTTGCCAGAACTGGCAAATGTTGCAAAAGAACACATTCTTAAGAAGCAATGAAAGGTGGAGGGGAAGAAAAAACAAAAGGGAAGATCTGTGATGGGGTGCAAGGCAGGAGAGATTCAAGAGACAAAAGTGATGAAGGGCTGAGATTTCCACGGCTGACCAACATGCAGAAGGCCAGGGCGATGGGGAGAGAGGTCAGCTCAGAGAGCTGCAACAGAAAGGGCCTCAGCAAGGGCATGCCATCAGGAGGAGGGTGAGTTACGCGGACCCTCCACACCAGGTACTGGGCCAGCAGGCCAGGAGGCAGCCTGCAGGAGAGGCAGTTGCTGGCCAGCAGCAGCCTACAGAGGCTGAGGACCAACCAGACCAGGAGAGAGAACGCAATGACGCAGCTGAGAGAGGAAGACGCCTGCACAGATATCGTAGCAGATGGCACGAACAGCAAAGAGTATAACAGCACCAGTTCACATACAGGGACCTAACTGATGACCTGTGTCTCTGTGGACTACGATTCTGTAAGGACGTCATCACGGAGCTCTGCAAACTCCTGCAGGCAGACTTGCAGCCACTCACAAGGTTGAATACAGCCCTGACCGTTGCATCGAAGGTGGCCATCGCCCTCAACTTTTATAAGAACAACATAAGAAATAGGAACTTGATTCAGCCATCTGGCCCCTCAAGCCTGCTCCGCTATTTAATAAGATCATGACTGATCTGGTCTTGGCCTCAACTCCACTTCTCTGCCCTCTCCCCATAACCCTTGACTCACTTATCATTCAAAAATCTATCTCCACTTTAAATATATTCAATGACCCAGTCTCCACAGCTCTCTTAGTAGAGACCTCCAAAGATTCACAACACTCAAGAAATTCTTCCTCATTTCCGTTTTAAATAGGTGACGCCTTATTCTAAGACATAGAGAGAGGTCCTGCATGAAAGAGGAAGGAAGGAGGACAGTGGGAGTATGTTTGAGTTTGTGTGTATATATTGGCACACGTGGCAGAGCCTGGTCTCTAGTTGTCTTGGATCCCCTTGCCACTGGACCAAGACCTTGCACCGTCAAGCCTGTGTACTGACTGGTGTGCAACAGCCACCCCATGTTAAAAGAATTCACGCACAGGCATCTTCCACTGTTTAAAATGAGTTCACCAGTCTCCTATAGTACTCATTTTCAGTGTGGAAGCAAGTCATCCTCGACCCCGAGGGGCTGCCTATGATGATGATGTGGATGATGCCCCCTAGTTCTCGATTCCCCGCGAGGGGAAACATCCTCTCTGCATCTACCCTGTTGAACCCCCTCAGAATCTTACACATTTCACTAAGATCACCTCCCAGTGTTCTAAACTCCAATGAGAATATGCCCAAACTGCTCAACTTTTTTTCACATGACAACCCCTTCATCTCAGGAATCAACCTCGAGATACTTTTCTGAACTGCCTCCAAAGCAAATATATTCCACCTTAAATAAGGAGACCAATAATGTAATCAGCACTCCAGATGTCCTGTACATTTGTAGCAGGACTTCTCTACTTTTTTACTCCAGGAGGTGCGACTACATCTCCTTCCCGATGAGCAGGGAGAAGCAGTTGGACCGGCATTGCGGGCTTCCCCAATTTTCAGGAGGTCATTGACTGCACCCATGTCGTACTGAAGGCACCCCAAAACACTCCTGAGATGTTCCGAAACCACAAGGAATATCACTCCCTCAGGTTGCAGCTGGTGTGCGACCACAGCCACAAAATCATGGCAGTTGATGCCCGGTGTCCTGGCAGCAGCCACGATTCTTTCATGCTGCGACAAACTGGTCAGCCAGGTGTCTTTACTGGGCCTAATCAAGATTGTGGCTGGCTCCTTAGAGACAAAGGTTACTCACTGTGCACTTAGCTGATGACTTCCCTTCGCAACCCCAGCACTGCTGCGCAGCACACATACAAGGTTAGTCATTCGGCCATCGTCGAACACACCATTGGCATCCTGAAACAGCGGTTCCATAGCCTGGACCACTCAGGAGGTGTGCTGCAGTACTCACCTGAGCGGATCTCCACATTTGTGGTTGTGTGCTGCATGCTTCCCAACCTGATAGTCATGAGGGCATTGGGGGATGAGGCAGCAGTACCACCCGAGGAGGAGTAGGACCAGGAGGAGGACCAGGAGGCGCAGGAGCCCGAAGCGCATGAGGAGCAGCAGGAGGAGACAGAGGAGGAGGACCAGGATACAGGTGGCCAGCCACTCTGGAGGCAGCCGCCATGTTGACCCTGCAAGGGAAGCACAAAGCCGTCTCATTGCTGCATGTTTCCGATAAGCTAATGAACACTTAAGCCTTCATCTGTGCATCTCCATGGGCAAACCTATGTGCCCTCTCACACAGCATTCCCCACAATTAAATGAGAGACCTATGCAGAGATTGCAAACCAAAATAAAGATTTATTAGACCCCAAACAATGGATCCACGAAACATAAACATTACCAATTATACACATTATCAATTATCATCCTTGTGCATCTCCTTATAATCCCTCTTACGCATACCTATTCTTATACTACGCCGCAGTCATTATAGGCAGTCCCTCGGAATCGAGGAAGACTTGCTTTCACTCTTAAAATGAGTCCTTAGGTTGCTGAACAGTCCAATATGAGAGCCACAGTCCCCCCCAGGTGGGACAGATAGGCATTGAGGGAAACGTGGGTGGGAGAGGTTTGCCGCTCGCTCTTTCCGCTGCCTGCGCTTGATTTCTGCATGCTCTCAGCGATGAGACTCTCAGCGCCCTCCCGCACTTCCTTCACTTAGGGCGGTCTTTGGCCAGGGACTCCCAGGTGTCAGTGTGAATGTTGCACTTTATCAGGGAAGCTTTGAGGGTGTCCTTGTAACGTTTCCTATGCCCACCTTTGGCTTGTTTGCTGTGACGGAGTTCCGAGTAGAGCACTTGTTTTGGGAGTCTCATGTCTGGCATGCGAACTATGTGGCCTGCCAAGTGGAGCTGATCAAGTATGCTCAGTGCTTCAATGTTGGGGATGCTGGCCTGGTCAAGGACGCTAATGTTGGTGCGTCTGTCCTCCAAGGGGATTTGTAGGATCTTGCGGAGACATCATTGGTGGCATTTCTCCAGCGACTTGAGGTGTCTACAGTACATGGTCCATGTCTCTGAGACATACAGGAGGGCGGGTATTATTACAGCCCTATAGACCATGAGCTTGGTGGCAGATTTGAGGGCCTGGTCACCACTTGCGACAGGCTCTTGGGCGCCCTTGCTATTCCCCCCTTACCTGGGAATGCATGGCCTCCACCCTTTTTTCATAAGCCCCAACATCGATGGGCTCATCTAAGTCCTCTTCAGTAGAACTCAGGTGCAAAATCGTCCTCTGGAGAGATGGCACCCGAGGTCCCCTTGGCCCATCACCATGATGCAACCTGGTAGGTCCCGGTACGTCACCCAGTGAAGACCCCTTTCCTAAAGCTAGCTGACCCGACCGCGTACTCCCAGTATCTGAACTGACACAAGCAAGTGTAGAAAGCAGTGACATGGTGCTTCCTCGGCCTCATTGGACATGCCGGCAAGATCTGACATGTTCTCAAGGGTATCCTCCTGACTCTGGCTGCCAGTCGTCTCAAGGGTGTCCGTTTTGTTGTGGCTCACACTCGGGGTCTCATCTGCAATCATAAATGGGACAAGGGGGGCCGTCAGGGTAAGGTGGTGCACTGCAGCAAGCAACTTGTACACAAACATAAACAATTGCCATGTAGGCGATTGCACTTTCAGTGAGAAATGGCATTGGCGAAGGCCTTCACTTATGCATGCTGCCCCCAGCAGGATCGGTGTGACCGGAGACCACAGGGAAGCCAACATGAGTGCCCAGTAGCTGCTGCACCCTCTCCTCCAGATCCGTCAGCTGTTGTGTTTCGGCCTCACCCCCACCAGTCCTCTGTTGCTGGGAACGGTTGTGTGAGACCTTGGCCTGCAAAGCAAAGACGGGTTGCTGAGTCGCTGTGTCATGAGGCCTTGGCAATTAGTGCAAGTGTGTCACCTAAGAACTCACTTTTAGAGTGGAAGCAAGTCTTCTTTGATTTCGAGGGACTGCCTAGGATGATGGGGTCCATTACATACAGCTATCAATCTCACATGAAAGGGGAGACTCCATTGTGAGTCTGCACACATATGCATGCCTGAGCAAACAAATGCTGCTTCTGCGACTATATAGTGTTGGTGAGAAAGAAGAAAAGGTGCAGGAGAGTCTCACAGATGGAAGGTGAGGAGTTGGGGATACAATAGCTCACTTTCATCACTCGAATGAGGTCGTTGAACCTTTTCCGGCATTGGGTGGCGGTGCGCTGATGAATGGAGGTCCTCGATATCTCCTCAGCAATTTCTTTCCTGGCATTGAGAAATATGCTCCGAGTGGATTGGCCTGTATCAGGGTAGAGAATGAGCCTCTTTCCCTCCACAGCTTCCAGCAGGGTTTCGAGCTCCACATCGTTAAAGCGGTTGGCCCTCCTCAAAGGTATCACATCAGCCATCTCCTTTCAAGCAACAGACAACAAACTCAGCGCTCAAGACCTAGCTGTAAAAACTGCCCATTAAGAAGGCCAGGGAGCAGCTGGCTCATTATGAGCAATTGGTCAGAGTCCAGGTATCATTCTAGTAAACCTACTCTGCACACCTTTCAAGGATAATATATCCTCCCGAAGATGTGGTGCCCAGAACTGCTCACAGCACTCCAGGTGTGGTCTAACCAGGGCTTTATATAGCTGCAGCTTAACCAGGGCTTTATATACCCATTTTTATTCTAGTCCTCTAGATATAAAGGCTAGCATTCCATTGTCCTTGTTGATTATTTTCTATACCTCTTCATGACATTTTAATGATCTATATACCTGCAAAGCTAAATCTCTAAGTGTCATGTATTCAACTATCATTGAAACCCATGTATAAGCTCACCTAAATTGTACACCTTGAGAACATTGACCACAGGGGGGCGAACTTGTGGGAGACACTCCTAACCTGGACTTTCAGGTATAAAAGGGGAAGCTTCACCCATCTTCCGTCTCTTGTGATCTTTGTAATAAAGGTGACTGGTGACAGAGTGACCTTCTTCAAGTATGGGCCTCGTGTGCATTTATACTGTATAGTAAGGACTTATCCTTGGTGATGAGAAACTGGGATTTAAACCACGCGAGCATGGCCACTAGCAGCACTGAAGAGAGGTACTGTGTTGGTGATGATTGGGACGACTTTATTGAGAGACTACAGCAAAGTTTTTCACTAAGGAATGGTTGGGACAGGATTCGGCCATCAACGCAGGGCTCATCTCCTGATGGTTTGTAGATCCAGAACGTACTCTCTGATGAAGGACCTTCTAGCGCCAGAGAAGCTGGCGGACAAGATGTTTGAAGAGCTCAGTAAGTTGATCGGGGAACACATTAAACCGGCGAGCAGCATGCACATGGAGAGACACCGGTTTTACACGCACCGGCGGCGAGAAGGGCAAAGCATTCCAGACTTCATGGCAGATCTCTGGCGACTGGCGAGCCTATGTAAGTTCCCAGACGCATGCAGAGTGGAGATGCTGCGAGACTTTTTTATTGAGGGCATCGGGCAAGCTGGAGTTTTCAGGAAACTGATTGAGACCAAAGACCTGACCTTGGAAGCGGTGAATCCGATAGCCCAGACAATTATCTCAGGGGAGGAAGAGACCAGAATGATTTATGGCAAAAGTCTTGGCTCAAATCCGGTAAACGACCAGGGAGTCAACATTGTTAACGCGTCACAGTTCTCTAGGCAGACAAGGGCAATCGGATATGCTCCAGCATGCAGTCAAACCCAAAAGGGGAACTCAACAGAGACAATGGCTAGCTGAACGACGATTCATACCATCGCAATGGACAATGCGGCCAGTAAAGGGGCCATCAACACCTGTTAATGGTGCGCTTAAGGACAGTTACAGAGACAGTCAGAGACTATCGACTGGCAATGGACCTATTGTTTCCAACAATGGGGCCTCCAGCTCATGCTGGAGGTGTGGAGGCAAACACCCAGCCAGAGCTTGCAGGTATCAGCAATATACCTTCAGAAACTGCAACGTCAGCGGTCTTTTGGCGTGTATGTGCAGGAAGCCTGCAGCCAGATTGATGCACGAGGAGGACGGGCCCGATGTAAGCCCTACGAGGCCAAATGAATACTGGGGGAAATCGCTGGAAGCTGGTGTTCATCGAGTTCATGTGGAGAACATATACAGTTCATATACCAGGACGCCACCGATAATGATGAAAGTGCTCCTCAATGGCATCCCAGTATTAATGGAGCTAGACAAGGGGCCAGCCAGTCCCTGATGAGTATCAAACAGTCCGAAAGGTTGTGGGTGTCCAAGGCCAGGAGGCCAAAATTATTGCCAATTGATGCACTGCTACGGACATATACAAAGGAGATCAATCCGGTGCTAGGCAGCGCCACGGTATTCGTGACCCACAAAGATTCTGAGAACAGATCGCCACTCTGGATTGTCCTGGGGGATGGTCCCGCACTACTGGGGAGGATTTGGCTTGCAATCATGAACTGGAAATAGGGCGATATCAAAGCAATTTCTTCTGTGGAGCGAGTATCATGCTCACAGTTCCTGGTCAAATTTGACTCATTATTATCAACCCGGCATCGGCACTTTCATGGGGACCAAGGTAATGGTTCACATAAACCCGGACGCCAGGCCAGTATACCACAAGGCCAGAGCAGTGCCGTACATGATGCGGGAAAAGATAGAATGCGAATTGGGCCACCTGCTGAGGGAAGACATCATCTTGCCAGTCGAATTCAGTGACTGGGCGAGCCTGATTGTGCCGGTGCTCAAGGCGGATGGGTCGGTCAGGATATGTGGTGATTACAAGGCCACTATCAATCGGCTGTCACTCCAAGACCAGTACCCACTACCGAGAGCGAAGGATCTCTTTGCGACGCTATCCGGTGGCAAACTTTTTTCAAAATTGGACCTGACCTCAGCTTACATGACCCAGGAGCTGGCGAGTGAGTCAAAGAAGCTGACCACCATCACGACACACAAGGGGTTGTTTGAGTATAACAGATGTCGGTTCTGGATTCGTTCGACCGCCGCGATCTTTCAGCGAAATATGGAAAGCCTCCTCAAGTCGATTCCAAGGAGGGTGGTTTTTCAAGACGACATCCTCATCACAGGTCGCAATACTGAAGAACAGCTCCACAACCTGGAGGAGGTGCTACGCAGACTGGACCGGGTAGGACTGCGACTGAAAAAGGAGAAGTGCGTCTTCTTAGCTCCAGAGATAGAATTCCTGGGGAGGAGGGTAGCAGCAGACGGGATTAGATCTACTGTGTCCAAAACGGAAGCAATCCAGAGAGCACTCAGACCCCGTAACACGATGGAGCTGCATTCGTTCCTGGGGCTCCTGAACTATTTTGGCAACTTTCTTCCCAAATTGAGCACGCTTTTAGAGCCGCTACACGTGCTCCTATGCAAAGGTCACGATTGGGTCTGGGGGGATAGCCAGGGAAGGGCTTTTGATAGAGCACGCAATTTGTTATGCTCCAACAAACTGTTAACGTTATACAACCCGCGTCGTCCTATGAGGTCGGATGTGTGTTGCAGCATGCGAATGCCAATGGTCAGTTACAATCAGTAGCATAGGCCTTCAGAAGTCTGTCCCAGGCAGAAAGGGGCTACGGAAGGGTAGAAAAGGAAGCGCTAGCATGTGTATATGCAGTACAAAAAATGCACCAGTAACTGTTTGGCAGGAAATTTGAGCTGGAGACAGATCACAAACTCCTAACGTCCCTTTTGGCCATAAATGCGAATGCATCGGCCTGCATACAGAGGTGGTCACTTAAGTTCGCTGCCTATGGCTGCACTATTCGGCACAGACCGGGCACTGAAAACTGCGCCGATGCACTCAGCAGGCTCCCACTAGCCACCACTGAGGGGGCAACTGAGCATGATGCTGAGATGATCATGGCTGTTGAAGCTTTCAAAAGCGAAGTCTCACCTGTGACAGCTTGTCAGATTAAAATTGGATAAATAAAGACCCACTACTGTCTTTTGTTAAGAAATGTGTCCTGAATGGGGACTGGGCAGCCATGTACGGGGCATGTCCTGAGGAGTTTAAACTATTTCATAGGCGCAAGGATGAACTCTCGATTGCCTACTGTGGGGAAACCGAGTAGTCATGCCCCCAGAAGGGCAGGGAGGTGTTTATCAGAGAACTTCACAACAAGCACCTGGGCATTGTCATGATGAAGGCAATTGCCAGGTCACACGTTTGGTGGCTAGAGATAGATGCAGACCTGGAACTTTGTGTTCGCAGGTGCAACATGTGTGCTCAGCTAGGCACCGCACCCAGGGAAGCCCTCCTTAGTCCCTGGTCTATGCCCACCAAGCCATGGTCACACATCCATGTGGACTACGCAGGTCCTTTCATGGGAAAAATGTTTTTGGTTGTAGTAGACACCGACTCCAAATGGATTGAGTGTGCCATTTTAAATTCAAGCACATCCTCTGCCACGGTAGAAAGTCTACAGGCGATGTTCGCCGCCCATCGTCTACCGGATGTGTTGGTTAGCGACAATGGCCCGTGCTTCACAAGTTTTGAATTCCAGGACTTCATGGCAGGCAATGGAATCAACCATGTCAGAACGGCACCATTCAAGCCGGCCTCAAACGGCCAGGCACAACGAGCAGTGCAGATAATCAAACAGTGGATGCTCAGAATCCAAAGGGATTCCCTACAAAGCCGCTTATCATGCCTCCTGTTGGCCAACCACACTCGCTCACAGGGGTTCCACCCGCAGAGCTGCTAATGAAAAGGACGCTCAAAACCAGGTTATCCCTTATACACCCCACTATGAATGAAATTGTTGAGAGCAGGCATCAGTCACAATGTGACTACCATGGCAGGAATGCGAGGGCGTGATGTATTGATGTCAATTACCCTGTTTTTGTCGTTAATTACGCTGCAGGGCTCAAATGGCTTGCAGGCACTGTAATTGCCAAAGAGGGAAATAGGGTTTTGGTAGTTAAACTTACCAATGGAGAAATCTGCCGCAAACACGTAGATCAAACTAAAAGGAGGTTCAGCAACCCCATAGAAGAAGCAGAGGAAGAACACGACGTAGAGTTTACTCCACCACAGGTGACCGAACACCGGAACCAAGTGGAGGAGAGCTCAGTCACTGTGGGCAGTCTGGACAGGCCTGAGGCACCGCAAACAGCAGACACTCAGGCCAGCACCGAACAACCAGAGCCCCAACTTGTGATCCCATTAAGAATTTGGGGGGGAGGTGATGTCATCTATCCAACTATCATTGTAACTGTCGAAATCTCGACCTCAGAAAAGAATGACTCCGACATTTACAGCTCCGATGGAAGTTTCCCTTTTAATTTACTTGCTCGCAATGGGTAGGTTTCACTCAGTCAAGGGCAAAATGAAACCTCCGCAATGGTACAGCTTCACAAGATATTTATACAGTAAAACCCAAGTTCTGGCCTCTCCCTGTGTATTGCTCTGTCTCACAGTCAGTGAATACAGATAAAGAGTTAATTACTATATCCTGGTACTGAAATGGTGTCAAGATATTTCCTTTTGTCAGGGTTATCAGAAAGCCAAACGGCCATTACTCCATGAGTCATAGGTAATGGGCTATCACCTGTCTTGTATTGTATCAGGATTATCCAATTTCCTGGTCAGTTTACCTGTTTGCTTCAAATGGATGAGGTAAAGGAAAGAGATAATGGCTAGAAGATAAGGGTGGGGTGACATGGAACTCCTGTAGTGTAGACAATAGGAGAGCACCATGGGGGTTACTTGTCTCAGCATAACTTGTCTCCTAGCTGTCTGATAACCATCAGTCATCTAACAGCAGGTTTAGCTGTTTAAAATAAGCTGGCTGCTAAAATGCAGAAAGTTCTGGAAGGGCCAGGACTCCATTTTAATCAAAAGGCACACAAATACCGTTTGGTATCAGCTTAGATAAAAATACATTTCCACATTCCCCCATTTTGTCCTTCACAAGGACAACTCAATCCATTCTGATCTTGTACAGTCTCTCCATTTCCATTTCTACACAAGAGCCTTCAGCAGTTGTTGCTACCATAACTCTAGCCGTGGTCTCGGTAGGTAACATAGTTTCTCCAACCCTGGCACAGCAACACTTAATGACGACAAATAATAGATACAGGGCGAAGACTATCAGCAGGAATATGATCAAACCCTGTACCACAGATTTCCCCAGGGCTCCCAACCATCCTGATGTTTTCAGCTAGACTGCCGATATCTTCTGATTTATCTGGGATATATGTACAGCATTCTTCACCTATTAATGCGCATGTCCCTCCCTCCTTGGCTAGGAGATAATCTAAGGCCATACGATTTTGGAGAGCCACTGTTCGAATAGCTACCATTTCGTCATTTATCCCTTCAAAGGCTTGGGAAGTTGCGTTGGCTACTGATTCTACTAAGTTAGCCAGTTCCCGTAACTGCCATTCGGTCGATGCTATTCCATAGGGTGGCACCATTACCTTGAATATTCCGTTTAGCCACGTTAAATCCCGTTTAAATCTGTGGCTTCCATAGGCCTCCCTTAGAGTCCTTACTGATCTGATAAGGGGTACCACATATCCTAAGTAACAGGACCCTGTCCAGTTGGCTGGTAACCATGGGTAGGCTTTATGGCCACAAATAAAGTAGGTGCAATTATAGGACGTCAGCTCCTGGTCCTTTCGCACTGTCCCTACTCGAGTGGTCTCACCTTCCCACCCTTCACCTGGGGCTTTGTTATGGACCGTTGTCCAGCCAACGGTTGCTATCTTTCTCTCAGTCGGATTAGTTGTGGCTTGCCATTTAATCATTTGGGAACACTTGCTGCGTCCCATTTCTGGTCCTTTTGTCTCATTACTCACTAGGCATATTATACCCTCAGGATTTCTTATTCTGGGAGTAATGCTTAGGAAGGGAGGCTGATGGTTATTATCATAATTGGGCTGGTACCATCCCTGGAAGGCTGCTCCTTTGTTTCTGGCCCCTTAGTTAGTTTTGTCCTGTTTTGCACTGTCAACCATTCTACCATTTCTGATTCGTTAAAGGGGACAGATCTCAGGGGAATACCCCCCCTGGAGTGGACAGGTACATGGGAACATATCCAGCAACTCGACAAGTTTCTTTCTTGAGCATACCTATGACTCAGTGCCATAAATACGTTTACGTGCAATTCCCTTCGGTGGTGGGTCTGTACCCCTGGTGTAATCAATAATGCGAAGTAAAACCCTGTCAAGCCCAGCACCATCAGTCCCCATAGTCCATACAGTTCTTTATTCAGTCTTCCTTTTTCTGTTCCTCTGATTCCTTCGTCCCTTCCTCCTGGTCGGGTGCACGTTTGCAATGGGATGCGTGGATCCATGTTGGTCTTTCCTTTACCTTGATTGCAGTATTGGTCGCCAGCAGGACCTGGTATGGTCCTTCGAATCTTGGCTGTAGACTGCTTTTCCTTTTAAAAATCTTGATGTAAACGAATTCCCCTGGCTCCAGGTTATGACACTTCCCTTCCGCTGGCTTGACTTGGGCTTCCTTTACCTGTGAATGAAAGCTGGAAATACATTTGGTTAGTGCAATACAATAATTCAACATATTTTCCTCCATTTTGTGGATGTCCATCTGTTTTGCAGTAAATGGTGCTGTAAAAGGTAGTCGTTGGGGACGTCCCATAACTATCTCATGTGGTGACAAGCCTGTTGTTCTGTTGGTTGCAGATCGCATTACCATCAAAGCTAAGGGCAGCAGTTCTGTCCATTTCAGTCCAGTGTCATTGCATAGTTTTGCCAGCTTATTTTTAAGCATTCCATTATATCTTTCAACAAGTCCAGCTGATTGTGGATGATAACTGCAATGAAAACGTTGATTAATCTGTAAAGCTTTACACATTTCTCTTATGACAGTTCCCGTGAAATGTGACCCGTTATCACTGGAAAGCTTAGCAGGGATTCCGAAGCGCGGTACAATTTCTTTTAACAAACATTTAGCAACAGTAGTGGCATCGGCCTTTTTACATGGAAAGGCTTCAATCCATCTAGAGAACACATCTACAATAACTAATACATACTTGAATCCCATACACATAGGTAATTCAATAAAATCCATTTGTAAATGTACAAAAGGCCCGACTGGATTTGGGTGGGAGGCAGATTCTACTTTTTCCGTCTTACCCGGATTCATTGTCTGACAGGTAACACAATTTTCACAGATTTGTTTTGCAATTGCCGAAATACCTGGTGCATACCAAGTTGCCAAAATATAATCTGCCAATCCCCCTTTGCCTGCATGTGTGAATGTATGAACACATCGGGCAATCCATGGAAGTAAGGATCTAGGGGCCACCACGCGGCCGTCATGGTGAACCCATATTCCTTCTGGATTTTTATAACATTGATCCTTCGTCCAGGTCACCACCTCCTCCGTACTGGCCTGTACCTGAAAGGCCAGCACATCATTAATAGTGGGTGGCGGGTCTGTCTCCTCCTCCTCCTCCGTACTGGCCTGTGTCTGAAAGGCCAGCACGTCATTAATAGTGGGTGGTGGGTCTGAGCAATTACTGTTCCTTAGTGGGAACAATGACACCTGCATCCCCCCTTTTGACAGAGCTGCTGACTTAGCTGCATTATCAGCTCTGGCATTCCCAAGTGCCACCTCATTCGACTGGCCTGTATGTGCCTGGCATTTGATAATGGCAAGTTTTAAGGGGCATTAAATGGCTCGCAGGAGATTTTCCACTTGTTCTGCATTTTTGATTGTCTGAGCCTGTTGCATAGCATAATAAGCTGCTGCCAACGAAGGAAGACATCCTGGTAGTCCGCGTGCCACTGGGTCTAGTTGGGTACTGAAATATGCTACCGGTCACTGCCTGTCCCCATGTAACTGAGTCAAAACAGATTGTGCAAAACCCGACTTGTGATGCACAAATAAGTTGAATAGCTTAGTGTAATCTGGTAATCCCAAAGCTGGTGCTGAAGTGAGGGACTGCTTAAGGTTCTGGAAAGCATTCCGGGATACTTCATTCCACATCCTTTAAGTATTGTGAGAATATTTGTGTGGGCTTCTGAACTGGACAAATCTGTGTGTTACACGGACTTCTCATTTATGCTTATGGTGATTCACAGATCACAGAATGTAAAGTACTTGTTTTCTAATTTTATTAAAAGGCTTCCAAACCCAAGATTTTTCCAATACACCCAAAATGTTGATCAAGAGATCACCTGAAATATCTCAAAATCCCAATTCAACTATTGTACTGTCACTCTTTATCAAAAAAATCCTCTTACTGAGCTAGAAGCTTTTGTACCAAGAATTTACACCAAGGACAATGAGAGTGTACTCCCCCAGCCTGCACCTCGAGAGACCCACAAAGGCTTTTTAAAAAAAAAAAGCATTACAACTTTTAACCACCGGGACCATGTCTCAACAAACCGATCCTTTGTGCATTTCCTAGCTCCGTAACCTCTCATCCGAATAAATCCACACCTGCGCTTCTAACTTAAAATGTCTTAAACTTCCCACATACAGGACAACACTATGAAGAGTTAAAAAACTTCACTTTGTTTGAAAAAGTGGGCGGAGCTAAAACAAACAGGCAGCTCCACAACTTTTCCAAACAGGTTTCCAGACACAAGGAAAAAAGACAGAAGCACTCTCATTCAAAGACAAGACATTCACAAGTCTCTCTCCATTCAATAAAGCTTTTTCTTTTACTAGCTTCATTTTTTTTTTCATAAGTCAATATCAGGTTCTCTTTTTTTTTTACATTTGATTTACTTCCTCTGTTAATTTTACATGGGCTTGAAGAATCGGAACCCAGGCCTTTTCTATTACTTTCCTTTTTTTTTTACCTGGATCTCTGTTTATAAGACACTCCTGGAGACAAGTTGTTCTCTCTAAATTAAATGACCCATCGGGTGGAAATGGCCTGTTTTCACCCTTGGTCCACTTTACCGTTTTTGTTTCTTTGGTCAATTGAAGACTGACCACAATTCTGGAGCATGACATAGGCTGGTGTGCCTTTTGTGGTGTTTTAACTTGCTCCGGCACCCATTCTGGATGATTAAGATTTTCCCACAGTTTCTGATCTCACAATCCTTTCGGCCAACCGAGTTCTCTACGCCCACTTCTCCTGGCCGTTACGTGGCCTGAAAAGGCTCTTAATTCGGGCTCAGTCTGGGTGTGTGAGATATGTTGGCACGAACCAACCGTAGTTGATCAATCAGTTACTGTTTCTTTTCTTAATCAATCCTTGTGGTTTTTTTTTTTTCGAATCACAATTTTCCCTAGTGACTCTTCCCGTTTCTCTAATGGCAATGACTCACAAAGGTATTGCACACAACAGTAATACAAGGACAACAAACAATATTCCCGTGAGTACACAAATCATAACCTCTAAACAAATTCTCAGTCTGCGTTGTACGCCACTACAGACCGAGTCCTTAACTTATCCTAATAACAGCTGATAAAACTTAAGGTTCCGTACCCAAACTCTTTGATCGATTGCGCTCTTTTTTTTTTAATAGTCTTATCACATAAGAACCCCTTCCGAATTAAAAACAATAAAAATCTTATCACATAAGAACCTTCGATCGATTATTAGCGCTTTCTTTTTTTCTTTTCTTTTAATAGTCTTATCACATAAGAACCCCTTCCGAATTAAAAACAATAAAAATCTTATCATATAAGAACCTGGAACCCTTTTCGATCGACTAGCGCTTTCTTTTACCTACTGAAACCTTCCCCGGGCTGTCTCGAGATTTTTTCCAGAACCTGTTCTCTTCTGCTGGCGAGCTGAGAAAGAAATGGTTATAAAAAAAAATACTTTTAACTTTTAAATGCCGAGTCTTGTAGATGCAGTACCTCAGCTGTGGACAACAGATTACATCTGCGATTCAACAGTGAAGAAACCTCTTGTGAGCAAAGGCTCACCTTGTTTGGCCACCGAAGCCTTTCACTGGAGAGGCACTATGCCTGTATCCGTTTTACTCACAGAACAGAGAGTATGCATCTCGGTGGAACCTCCAATAACTGTCGAAATCTCGACCTCAGAAAAGAATGACTCCGACACTTACAGCTCCGATGGAAGTTTCCCTTTTAATTTACTTGCTCGCAAGGGGTAGGTTTCACTCAGTCAAGGGCAAAATGAAACCTCCGCAATGGTACAGCTTCACAAGATATTTATACAGTAAAACCCAAGTTCTGGCCTCTCCCTGTGTATTGCTCTGTCTCACAGTCAGTGAATACAGATAAAGAGTTAATTACTATATCCTGGTACTGAAATGGTGTCAAGATATTTCCTTTTGTCAGGGTTATCAGAAAGCCAAATGGCCATTACTCCATGAGTCATAGGTAATGGGCTATCACCTGTCTTGTATTGTATCAGGATTATCCAATTTCCTGGTCAGTTTACCTGTTTGCTTCAAATGGATGAGGTAAAGGAAAGAGATAATGGCTAGAAGATAAGGGTGGGGTGACATGGAACTCCTGTAGTGTAGACAATAGGAGAGCACCATGGGGGTTACTTGTCTCAGCATGACTTGTCTCCTAGCTGTCTGATAACCATCAGTCATCTAACAGCAGGTTTAGCTGTTTAAAATAAGCTGGCTGCTAAAATGCAGAAAGTTCTGGAAGGGCCAGGACTCCATTTTAATCAAAAGGCACACAAATACCGTTTGGTATCAGCTTAGATAAAAATACATTTCCACATAACCCATGTGTATAGAAACATAGAAACATAGAAAATAGGTGCAGGAGTAGGCCATTCGGCCCTTCTAGCCTGCCCCGCCATTCAATGAGTTCATGGCTGAACATGCAACTTCAGTACCCCATTCCTGCTTTCTCACCATACCCCTTGATTCCCCTAGTAGTAAGGACTTCATCTAACTCCTTTTTGAATATATTTAGTGAATTGGCCTCAACAACTTTCTGTGGTAGAGAATTCCACAGGTTCACCACTCTCTGGGTGAAGAAATTCCTCCTCATCTCGGTCCTAAATGGCTTCCCCCTTATCCTTAGACTGTGTTCGCTGGTTCTGGACTTCCCCAACATTGGGAACATTCTTCCTGCATCTAACCTGTCTAACCCCGTCAGAATTTTAAACGTTTCTATGAGGTCCCCTCTCATTCTTCTGAACTCCAGTGAATACAAGCCCAGTTGATCCAGTCTTTCTTGATAGGTCAGTCCCGCCATCCCGGGAATCAGTCTGGTGAACCTTCGCTGCACTCCCTCAATAGCAAGAATGTCCTTCCTCAGGTTAGGAGACCAAAACTGTACACAATACTCCAGGTGTGGCCTCACCAAGGCCCTGTACAATTGTAGCAACACCTCCCTGCCCTTGTACTCAAATCCCCTCGCTATGAAGGCCAACATGCCATTTGCTTTCTTAACCGCCTGCTGTACCTGCATGCCAACCTTCAATGACTGATGTACCATGACACCCAGGTCTCTTTGCACCTGCCCTTTTCCTAATCTGTCACCATTCAGATAATAGTCTGTCTCTCTGTTTTTACCACCAAAGTGGATAACCTCACATTTATCCACATTATACTTCATCTGCCATGCATTTGCCCACTCACCTAACCTATCCAAGTCGCTCTGCAGCCTCATAGAATCCTCCTTGCAGCTCACACTGCCACCCAACTTAGTGTCATCCGCAAATTTGGAGATACTACATTTAATCCCCTCATCTAAATCATTAATGTACAGTGTAAACAGCTGGGGCCCCAGCACAGAACCTTGCGGTACCCCACTAGTCACTGCCTGCCATTCTGAAAAGTCCCCATTTACTCCTACTCTTTGCTTCCTGTCAGACAACCAGTTCTCAATCCATGTCAGCACACTACGCCCAATCCCATGTGCTTTAACTTTGCACATTAATCTCTTGTGTGGGACCTTGTCGAAAGCCTTCTGAAAGTCCAAATATACCACATCAACTGGTTCTCCCTTGTCCACTCTAATGGAAACATCCTCAAAAAATTCCAGAAGATTTGTCAAGCATGATTTCCCTTTCACAAATCCATGCTGACTTGGACCTATCATATTACCTCTTTCCAAATGCACTGCGATGACATCCTTAATAATTGATTCCATCATTTTACCCACTATCGATGTCAGGCTGACCGGTCTGTAATTCCCTGTTTTCTCTCTCCCTCCTTTTTTAAAAAGTGGGGTTACATTGGCTACCCTCCACTCCATAGGAACTGATCCAGAGTCAATGGAATGTTGGAAAATGACTGTCAATGCATCCACTATTTCCAAGGCCACCTCCTTAAGTACTCTGGGATGCAGTCCATCAGGCCCTGGGGATTTATCGGCCTTCAATCCCATCAATTTCCCCAACACAATTTCCCGACTAATATGGATTTCCCTCAGTTCCTCCTCCTTACTAGACCCTCCGACCCCTTTTATATCCGGAAGGTTGTTTGTGTCCTCCTCAGTGAATACCGAACCAAAGTACTTGTTCAATTGGTCCGCCATTTCTTTGTTCCCCGTTATGACTTCCCCTGATTCTGACTGCAGGGGACCTACGTTTGTCTTTACTAACCTTTTTCTCTTTACATATCTATAGAAACTTTTGCAATCCGTCTTAATGTTCCCTGCAAGCTTCTTCTCGTACTCCATTTTCCCTGCCCTAATCAAACCCTTTGTCCTCCTCTGCTGAGTTCTAAATTTCTCCC
The DNA here is from genome assembly GCF_044704955.1 of Pristiophorus japonicus. Classification (NCBI taxonomy): domain Eukaryota; kingdom Metazoa; phylum Chordata; class Chondrichthyes; family Pristiophoridae; genus Pristiophorus; species Pristiophorus japonicus. Next base: position 366,571,130 of record NC_091977.1, on the reverse strand, counting down.
AGTCCCTGGGTTCTCTGCTATTTCTGGCCAATTTGTATGCCACTTCCTTGGCTTTAATGCTATCCCTGATTTCCCTTGATAGCCACGGTTGAGCCACCTTCCCTTTTTTATTTTTACGACAGACAGGAATGTACAATTGTTGTAGTTCATCCATGCGGTCTCTAAATGTCTGCCATTGCCCATCCACGGTCAACCCCTTCAGTATCATTCGCCAATCTATCCTAGCCAATTCACGCCTCATACCTTCAAAGTTATCCTTCTTTACGTTCTGGACCATGGTCTCTGAATTAACTGTTTCATTCTCCATCCTAATGCAGAATTCCACCATATTATGGTCACTCTTCCCCAAGGGGCCTCGCACAACGAGATTGCTAATTAATCCTCTCTCATTACACAACACCCAGTCTAAGATGGCCTCCCCCCTAATTGGTTCCTCGACATATTGGTCTAAAAAACCATCCCTTATGCACTCAAGGAAATCCTCCTCTACCGTATTGCTTCCAGTTTGGTTAACCCAATCTATGTGCATATTAAAGTCACCCATTATAACTGCTGCACCTTTATTGCACGCACCCCTAATTTCATGTTTGATGCCCTCCCCAACATCACTATTACTGTTTGGAGGTCTGTACACAACTCCCACTAACGTTTTTTGTCCTTTGGTATTCTGCAGCTCTACCCATATAGATTCCACATCATCCAAGCTAATGTCTTAAGTTATACACCTTGAGCACATTGACCACAGGGGGCGACCTTGTGGGAGATACTCCTAACCTGGACTTTCCGGTATAAAAGGGGAAGCTCCACCCACTATCATTCTCTTGTGGTCTTGATAATAAAGGTGACTGGTCACAGAGTGACCTTCTCTCAAGTATGGGCCTTGTGTGCATTTATACTGTATAGTTAGGACTTATCACTAAGGACCTCCACTGTTTTTAGCTTTTCACCATTTAGAAAGTACCCTGTTCTATCCTTTTAGTTCCAACGTGGATGACCTCATATTTGCTTACATTGAATCCATTTGCCTTCAATTCCATGGGCTTCAACCTTAGTTAACAATCTCTTATGAGGGACTTCATCAAATGTCTTCTGGAAGTTTATGCAACTAAAATCCACAAACACTACTTTTGTAAGCCTGTTCACTACTTTAGTAACCTCTTCAAAACATTCTGTCAGTTTTGTCAGGCATAACCTACCTTTTACAAATCCATGCTGGCTCTCTCTGATCAACTGATAATTTTCACAGTATTCAGTCACACTATCCTTAATTATAGACTCTAGTAATTTCCCGACCATCATCATCATCATCATCATAGGCAGTCCCTCGGAATCAAGGAAGATTTGCTTCCATTCCTGCAGTGAGTTCTTTGGTGGCTGAACAGTCCTAAATGAGAACCACAGTCTTTGTCACAGGTGTGACAGACAGTCATTGAGGGAAGGGGTGGGTGAGACTGGTTTGCTGCACGCTCTTTCCGCTGTCTGCGCTTGATTTCTACATGCTCTTGATGTTGAGACACGAGGAGCTCAGCGCCCTCTCAGATGCACTTCGTCCACTTGGTGCGGTCTTGGGCCAGGGACTCCCAGGTGTCAGTGGGGATGTCGCATTTTATCAGGGAGGCTTTGAGGGTGTCCTTGTAGCGTTTCTGCTGCCCATCTTTGGTTTGTTTGCTGTGAAGGAGCTCCGAGTGGAGCACTTGCTTTGGGAGCCTCGTGTCTGACATGCGGACTATGGGCCTGCCCAGCAGAGTTGATCGAGTGTGGTCAGTGCTTCAATGCTGGGGATGTTCGCCTGAATAAGGACGCTGATGTTGGTGTGCCTGTCCTCGCAGGGGATTTGTAGGATCTTGTGGAGACGTCGTTGGTGATACTTCTCCAGCAACTTGAAGCATCTACTGTACATGGTCCATGTCTCTGAGCCACACAGGAGGGCAGGTATTACTACAGCCCTGTAGACCTTGAGCCTGGTCTTCAAACAAACACTCTTTTCCTCAGGCGGCCAAAGGCTGCACTGGCGCACTGAAGGCTGTGTCGGATCAAATCGTCGATGCCTGCTGTTGTTGATAAGAGGCTCCCGAGATATGGGAAGTGGTCCAGGGCCGCTTCGTGGATCTTGATGATTGGGGGGCAGTGCTGTGCGGTGAGGACAGGCTGGTGGTGGACCTTTGTCTTACGGATGTTTAGCGTAAGGCCCATGCTTTTGTACACTTCAGTAAATACGTCGACTATGTCCTGAAGTGCAGCCTCTGTATGTGCGCAGATGCAGGCATCGTCCAGTGCTGTAGCTCGATGACAGAGGTTGGGGTGGTCTTGGATCTGGCCTGGAGATGGCGCAGGTTGAGCAGGTTCCCACTGGTTCTATAGTTTAGTTCCACTCTAGCGGGGAGCTTGTTGACTGTGAGGTGGAGCATGGCGGCGAGAAAGATAGAGTATTGGGTTGGGGCGATGTTACAGTCCTGTTTGACCCCGGTCCAGACATGGATTGGGTCTGTGATGGATTCGTTAGTAAGGATAACGGCCTGCATGTCGTTGTGGAGCAGGCGGAGGATGGTGACGAACTTTTGGGGGCATCCGAAACGGAGGAGGACGCTGCATAGAGCCTTGTGGTTGACAGTGTCAAAGGCCTTTGTAAGGTCGAAGAAGGCCATGTATAAGGGCTGGCACTGTTCCCTGCATTTTTCCTGTAGCTGTCGCGCTGCGAAAATCATGTCCGTTTTGCCCCATAGGGGACAAAAGCCACACTGTGACTCCGGGAGGAGCTCCTTGTCCACGGGAAGAAGATGGTTGAGGAGGACTCTAGCGATGACTTTCCCAGTGGCTGATAGCACGGAGATTCCTCTGTGGTTGCCGCAGTCAGACTTGTCCCTTTTTTAAAGATGGTCACGATTACTGCATCTCTGAGATCCTCTGGCATGCTGTCCTCCCTCCAGATGAGAGAGATGAGGTTTTGTATTCGCGCCAGCAGTGCCTCTCCGCCATACTTCAATGCCTCAGCAGGGATTCTGTCCGCACTCCTGGCCTTATTGTTTTTAAGCTGCCTTATGGCTTTTTCTACCTTGTACAGTGTTGGGGTCTCACTGAGGTGGTGGCGGGTCGCATGCTGCTGGATAGAGTCGAGAACACTCGAGTCAAAGGCAGAGTCTCGATTGAGGAGATCTTCGAAGTGTTCCTTCCAGCGGGCCCTGACTGCCTTGGTGTCCTTGATGAGTGTTTCCCTGTTCTTGGCCAGCAGTGGGGTGGGGCCTTGGATGTTTGGCCTGTATGTGGCCTTGACTGCGATGAAGAATCCTTACACATCATTGTTGTCAGCCAGCTGCTGTATTTCCTGTGCTTTCTCCATCCACCACCTGTTCTTTAGGTCCCGGGTTTTTTGTTGGACCTCAGCCTTGAGCCGTCTGTAATGCTGCTTTGCTGCTCCCGTGTTGTGTTGTTGTTTAAGGCTCAGAAATGCCCTGCGCTTGCGATCTATTAGCTCTTGGATCTCCTGATCATTTCCCGATCACAGATGTTAGGTTAACTGGCCTATAATTCCATGGTTTCTTTCTCTCGCCATTCTTAAATAGCGGAGTGACATGCGCAATGTTCTAATCGAAAGGGACGGTTCCTAAATTCAAGTGAACTCTGGAAGATTATAGTTAGAGCATCTGCAATGTGCTCACCTACTACCTTTATAAACCTGGGATGGAAACCATTTAGTCCTCGGGATTTGTTACCCAACTGCCCAGGCCAGAGACGAAGCTTCGAGGAGAGCCGAGGGAGAGAATAGGTCGTCAGATGTCACCTACTTTTGTTTCCCCTCTTTTTGTTTCCTCAGTGCTCTGATCCTGCTTCCCGCTGCTTGTAACCTTTCCTCGTAAATGAGTTATCCCAGGTGACCGAAGAAATATTTATCCCTCAATCAACATAACAAAAATAGATGATCTAGTCATGATCACATTTCTGTTCGTGGGAGCTTGCTGTGCGTAAATTGGCTGCCACGTTTCCCACATTACAACAGTGACTATAATCCCAAAAACTACTTCATTGGCTGTAAAGTGCTTTGAGATGTCCAGTGGTCGTGAAAGGCGTTAAAAAAATGTAAGTCTTTCTGGCTCCAGGAAGAGAGGGCGCAGAAATCCAATTGGATGGAATTTCTGTTCTCGAGGCTCATGCCAAATCAATTAATAATCTTATCGACAAAGAAAAGGAGGATGCTGGAAAGCTTAGACAGGGACAACTCTGTCACGCTTATGGCTTATGGATGGTGGGACAGATACGCACAACCTTGATCAGATCTAAAGGGAGGAGGTGCCCGATTGGATAGTCAGCCCACATCTGGCTCAACTGGCCAAGCGAAAAGGGACAGTGGATAACTGTACTCTGAAGGGACTGACCAGAGTAAACCCAGTGATCCCAGACTGCCAAATGGGCAAAGCTACCGGAGTGGGAATAGTCCTGATGATCCCCATAGTCACACGAGACTCGGGGCAGTTTCCCCTGTACCAGCAAGAAAATTTCGTGGTCATACGGGAAAACGCCTCCCTCTGTTACTACCTGAACACAACCTCTGCTGTCCACAGAAACAACACACTCTATGGGATCTCCTTAATGGTGTAAGGGGAACGTGTGCGGTCTCTATGACGGGGTGAGGTTCCCTTCTGACTAACTTGATCGGTTCTAATCGCTCCCACTCCCTTAGGTTCTGTACTCTGGATTTATGTGGGGGCTGTGACAAAAGTGCAAAGGACACTGGTTTGATGCAAAGAACTTTGTTTTTATTACAGTCAAGGCAATACAGGCGTATTACTCTAGTAAGAAAATACAAGGCAAAATTTATAATCACTCTAATAAAGGACAGTACAAGGAAAGGTACAAGGTTAAACTTATAATCACACTAATAAAGTACCATACACTACACATTCAAAGGGGGTTGCAGTAAAATTATACGTCCCACCACCCAATACCTAATTCTAGCTAGGTGAGACTCCAGGGCAGGCACGGACTATGCTTACCAATCCTTTTGATAGTTAATGGCAGATCGCGGATGTGTTTTCCCTTGAAACCACGTTGACTGTGGTCGGTCGCTGCGACGATGGTGATGTTCTTCCTTCCTTCAGGACTTCAGGACTTCGAGGCTTGGGAAGTTAGTTTACAACTGTCGTGTTGGTTTCTCTCCTTGTATTGATGAGGTAATGGCAGTCGTGTAGCTACCTAGCAACCACCTCTCTCTAACCCCTGTTGCAAACAGTGACCAGTTATATGATTTCAGTGTTTCTAATCTTGGCACCAAATCTCTTCAAAATCCTTTGTATAATTTTGGCGGGCTTGGTTCATCTTTGTAATATTTTGTCGGGCTCGTTAAAAGTTGATATATCTTGGGTGGGTTGATGTTCGAAAACAGTTTCCTGATGGAAATATTAGTTTGGTAATTGCAATGTCCTTTTGTGCTTAGTCTTTCGCATACAGGCTGGATTGGGCCTCTTTGCTGAAATGGTTGTCCAGACCCATGTTGATGGGGAGCTACCTCTGGGTGATTTTGTGATGTTAATGTCTCTTGTGGAGAAGGATTTTCAAATATTCTTCCAGGCAGGTTAACTCAGTTCTCACACCCAGGTAGCTTTACTTAATTAGACTGTTTCTTGCTAGCTCCGTAAGTCTGCCCACAGCCTTGAGCTTTTCTTTTAAAATCCAAAATTCTAGTAAAGTTCGTAGTTTCTTCCATAAGCACTTTAGAGTTCCAAACTTTTTGGTAGATGATCCTAAATTAAATTTCCTTTCGAATGAGCCCAAGCACAGGGGGGGTTTCTTCTGAATTTTGCATTCCTTCATTCCCCCTGTTGACACTCCACATTCCTGAGTGTCAATCAAGGTAAACAAAATTCCTGCTCCCGAGAGTCAACCTTCCCTGCATTTATACTAGCTAAACATTACCTTGCATCCCCCGTTGAAATGCAATGCAATATACAGGAGAATACAGTCATTACAATTCGGTTATCGCATAGAGGGGGTATGATGATCCTCTTTTACTCGGTTTTCACAGTAAAATTACGGTATACAGTCATACACAACTTTAAGTTAAGTAAAATAAAAACACATAGTAACACATTCTCAAATAGCATAAATGTCCATAGTCAAACACGTTTTAAGTTCAGTAAAATAAAGGTACATAGTCAAAACATTTAAGTAACACTCTTACAACACTCGCGATGTTGTGGTTTATAGCAGGTAAAATCAAACACAAATTAAACATGGTAATATGATGTCACCCCTCCCTGCGCGATTCCCAAGTTCGGCCAAGGAGCATACAGCACCCTTTGGTGTCTGATCTGAAGGCCTCTGCTTTTCACTCGGCAAGTGAGACACCAGAAGTAAAGTATAATCGCGAGTTGACAAATAACTAAATTGTGGGAAGCGATTCGGATCCAAACTGGGACCTTTCTATTTCTAAAAATGTCCCACCAAGGCAGAATGGTGATCTCGAGAATCTTTTTCCCTATCTCAATGGTTTTCTGTTCTAGAGTATAGAAGTGTTTTTGTGAGATAATTAAAACTTTTAGCAGAGCAGTAAGATGTTCGGGTAGAGAGGGAATTGCATAGCCAAAGTGTACAACATAATCCTGCAGGTTTATAATGTTTTCCTTCACAGTGAGGTGGATAGTGGAGGGTTCAGGAATGGGGACAATCCGTTCCTGGGCCACTTGAACTGATGCCTCAGGTTTGAAGCAAAAACTGCTGTCACTTACCGGACACCAGAAGTGTCCATGTTGGTAGTGGGTGCACTGGTGGTGACACACTATGTCCCACCCCCTATGTATGTTACCTGTGGAGGGACCTGGTCTTGTGCCATTACCTCCATGGTGCAACTAATAGGCTGTGCACCAGCAGATTTAAACCCACACTGTGACTTTGAATGGGCACTCAAGTACTGGGGACACAGTATTACGTGTGCACCCCGGCTCCGGCACCCGGAGAGGTCAGTACCCGTTACAGCGTGCTCCCACTTTATGACATAGGGTGGGACCGCTGCGAAATGAATGTGTGCATCTCCCTGAATAACTCCAATGTTTTCCACCCGGTATACCGGTGCGGGTCGGGCTGTCCCACCCATGACCGGCATCCTTAATACTATTCCCATAATGGTGTGGTTAGATTTCCCACAATCTACTGGGACAGGGTAGGTTTCAGAGGCTAGGTGGAGCTGACATGGGATTAGTGAATTGCTGCATGGGTGGAGGGCTGCGAGGTGCTTGTTCCTGATCCAAGAGGGGACTGCACCTTGTTTTAAATCCTCCAGGTTGTTGCGGCCCTCACCCAACAACCATGGCCCATACAATACGCACACCTCATTCTGTGCAGCCTGGTCAGAAGCCTTTCTATCCTCCCGTATGAGTGCATTCACTGTCTGTGCATGTTTTTCCAGCTCAGCCACTATTTCTTTTAAATGGACCGTCATAGCCTGGTCCTCATATAGTTCTGATCCTACGGTGTTCTCCTGTTTCAGGATTTTTCTCAATTGGGTGTTTAAACTGTTTATCTGTGTTTGCAGTTCTATGTCATCTAGGCTATTTATTACAGAGGATGCTGTATTGTAGGTAGTGAAAACGTCATTTATGATTCCTGTTCTAGGTCTCCCTGAGCCCATGGTGTCCCTAGCATTTAGGGTGTATAGGTCTGTTTTGTCTACATTCCCAAAGTCTAACTCATAAAATTTCTTGAACATTTCTCTAAGTAGGGCCTGGTATAGTAGCTCTGTTTCCTTCGGAGACCATGCAGGTAAGTGTACCTCGGTAAGGATTAAAATTACTGAAGCTACCGCATAATTTACCCCCTGGTATAACACCTTTTTGGTCGGTACCAATACTAATCCATTCCCAGATCCCTTGGTGCGGGTAGGACACCTTTCTATTACTGTGCAGTATTGGCGGGGTTGTGGGCAGGGGTTTCTTAATGTGTGCTCTTAGTTCGGTGGCGTTAATTAGGAATGGGGAGTGTGGGACCGCGCACCCATGTAGGCTCGAATCCCACCCCATCCCTTCCCCTTCATCTTGCCATTGCCTGGCGAAGGCGATCGATATGCCTGCGGGGCAATACTCTCTGATCCCCACATTCAAAAGAAATTCCTTGTTCGGATTCCCACCATTTGTTCCAACACACTGTTACTCCTCCCCTTGTCCCCGTGATGGTGCGGTACGTATCATTACCGAGTCTTTCCCAGTCCGATTCCTGGTCTCATGCGTCCTTGCTGAGTTTTCTGAGCCACCACCATCTTCCCAGGAGAATGTTCCCTTTGCAAGTCAAACACACACGTTTTCCCTCTTTAACACTGACTCGGGCAGCGATGATCAGCATCCGGGGGCATGGAAGTGAGGCCTCCCCATAGATAAAACCTTTCTGGCTGGAGTAGCGAGTAGAATTCGATCCCAGCCACCCTGGCCATCTTCCCTCGCGGGTGTAAACGATGAGTTCTTCCACGTCTCGGGGGCCACCCCCAGTGGGTACGATGGGCGCTCTCCCTCCTGAACACCAGTAAATGAGGGATGCTTCCACTTCTCCTCGGTCGCTGCTGCTCATCCTTATCAGGGCGAGCAGGAACAGGATCCTTCTCATGCTGTCCTCTTTCCTGTAGGGGCACATAAAACAGATTGTCTAGCCGTGAGAAAGTTCTCTGGCTTGACAAAGGTGATCGAGTTCCAAATAGCGCCCATAGTCTTTAATTGACTGGCTGTCTTATTCAGTTCCTTGTGGACTGATTTCTGCCTTTACCTTTATCTCACAGTCGCTCTGCTTGTTATCTCACCGGTGCTTGCTTAATAGCCATACCGGTAGATTCTTCTTACGGCCGGGTATTACCCGGCCTGTGCCTCTTTTAATAACTGCACAGGAAGAATCTTTTCCTTACCCCAGTTAACTAATACATATATACTTATCTTTACACAGATAATCTTACACTACTCTAACTTATTCACTGAACATACTTAAATCCATATCACTATATATGTACATCTGCCACCTGTCTCCGGGTGGCCAGGTTAATTCCTGCCTTCTCTCTTTCTTCTTCTCCCACTGGATGTCCAGCGAGGTAGGTAATAGATCGGTCTGCACCGCCTAACCCTAAGTACCCTGACCGGACGTGGGTTTGAGTCCCACACTATCGGGGGAACGTTCCCTCCGGTGCTGCAGCACATCACTCCTTTGGGGGTGGCTACCAGGTTCCTTTCTTCCCGTGTAGGTTCTGCCTGGTCGAGGGCTATGGGCTGGGGACTCTCACTTGGTGGCTGTACCACCGCTATCTCTTCCGGGGGTCCCTTGTTGCCCGAGGCTACCGGCTGGGTGCCCCTGCTCGCGGGCTGGTCTCTGACCTTAGATGCCCTCTTGCGGCTGGTCCCTTTCCCGGGGCTGAACCATTCAAATTAGAGCGCTGGTGACCATGGTGTCTTTGGCCGTGGTGTGCGGGGAGTCCTTCTTAAGGCTCCGGCTGCTGTGGGTGCGTCTGAGTCCCAAATGATTGGGGGGACAGCTCCTACAGTAACACAGTCCACCGCCCCTCTAGGTGCAGTCTGTGGGTCTGCCACATCCCCTGTGAGATCTCCACAGTCGGAGGCTGTTGGCTGGGGATCCCTGTCTTTAGTGCGGCTTACAGTTTTTGGCTGTCCCTTACGTTTAGCTGCTGCCCTGGGTTGAAAAGTTTGCATTGATTTATGTGGAACCACTTTGATCGGCGGGGCAATTTTATGGCATAGACCATGGGGCTTGCCTTGTCGACAATGTGGTACGGTCCATGTACAGTGCCACAAAGACCCCTACTCTAGCGTAGTTTCTCACCATAATCTGGTCCCCTATCTCCCACTCATGGTGCTTGCGGGGTTCTAGCAGCAGTCGGTTGGTACAATGCTGTTTTCCCATGTTGTTAGCAGCCTGCCTATGAATCTGTTTAAGGTGCTCAAACAGATTTCTGACAAAGCTGTCCTGGTTCGCTTCTGTAAGTGTGAGTACCGGGACTAACACATGGGTGGGGTTTCGCATGGCTCTGCCAGTCATGAGCTCGTACGGGGAGTACCCGGTGCTCTTTGTCTGGCTGGCCCGGATCGCCAAGAGGACCAGTGGTAGGACCTCTACCTACCCTTTGGGTGAGTCCCCTGTCTCTTTGTGCCGAGTACCTGAAGGGTCTCCTGCATCACCTGCCCAATGAAATGACTCCCTTGGTCGGACTCCACGTATTGTGGTAGTCCCCATCGAGAGAACACTTCTTTGACCAGGATCCTGGCTGTTCCCAGGGCAGTGGCTGTTCGGCAGGGGAAGGCTTCCACCATTTGGTGAATACATCCACCAATACTAGGCAGTACTTGTAGCATCCCTGGGCAATGGGTAGGGGCCCGAAGTAGTCAATTTGGATCGAATTGCCAGGGTCCCTCTACCCTCCTGATATGTCCCATAGACATCTTTCTTTTCTGGGGGTCAGGGTTGTTGGCCGCGCACACCAGCCAGCTAGCACCGAACTCGCGGATGTCTTCCCTGAGTCCTGACCACCACCCTGCCTGTTCCACTCATTGCCAAGTGGTCTCAGGTCCGGGATGTCCTGCTCCTAGACCCTCGTGGGCCAGCTGGAGGAATTCTCTCCAGTGTTAGAAACATAGAAACATAGAAAATAGGTGCAGGAGTAGGCCATTCGGCCCTTCGAGCCTGCACTGCCATTCAATGAGTTCATGGCTGAACATGCAACTTCAGTATCCCATTCCTGCTTTCTCGCCATACCCCTTGATCCCCCTAGTAGTAAGTTCTACATCTAACTCCTTTTTTAATATATTTAGTGAATTGGCCTCCACAACTTTCTGTGGTAGAGAATTCCACAGGTTCACCACTCTCTGGGTGAAGAGGTTTCTCCTCATCTCGGTCCTAAATGGCATATCCCTTATCTTTAGACTATGACCCCTGGTTCTGGACTTCTCCAACATTGGGAAAATTCTTCCTGCATCTAACCTGTCTAAACCCGTCAGAATTTTAAACGTTTCTATGAGATCCCCTCTCATTCTTCTGAACTCCAGTAAATACAAGCCCAGTTGATCCAATCTTTCTTGATATGTCAGTCCCGCTGTCCCGGGAATCAGTCTGATGAACCTTCGCTGCACTCCCTCAATAGAAAGAATGTCCTTCCTCAAGTTAGGAGACCAAAACTGTACACAATACTCCAGGTGTGGCCTCACCAAGGCCCTGTACAACTGTAGTAACACCTCCCTGCCCCTGTACTCAAATCCCATCGCTATGAAGGCCAACATGCCATTAGCTTTCTTAATCGCCTGCTGTACCTGCATGCCAACCTTCAATGACTGATGTACCATGACACCCAGGTCTCGTTGCACCTCCCCTTTTCCTAATCTGTCACCATTCAGATAATAGTCTGTCTCTCTGTTTTTACAACCAAAGTGGATAACCTCACATTTATCCACATTATACTTCATCTGCCATGCATTTGCCCACTCACCTAACCTATCCAAGTTACTCTGCAGCCTCATAGCATCCTCCTCGCAGCTCACACTGCCACCCAACTTAGTGTCATCTGCAAATTTGCAGATACTACATTTAATCCCCTCGTCTAAATCATTAATGTACAATGTAAACAGCTGGGGCCCAAACACAGAGCCTTGCGGTACCCCACTAGTCACTGCCTGCCATTCTGAAAAGTACCCATTTACTCCTACTCTTTGCTTCCTGTCTGCCAACCAGTTCTCAATCCACGTCAGCACGCTACCCCCAATCCCATGTGCTTTAATTTTGCACATTAATCTCTTGTGTGAAACCTTGTCGAAAGCCTTCTGAAAGTCCAAATACACCACATCAACTGGTTTTCCCTTGTCCACTCTACTTGAAACATCCTCAAAAAATTCCAGAAGTTTTGTCAAGCATGATTTCTGTTAGTGCGAATGTTTTCCTGCAAGAATCACTCGACACTCTGGGTCGGTTCCAACGCCAAAACGGCTTTTATTACGCCGGTGGGGAGAGAGCCTCTGGTCCAACTCCAGGCACTCTACTCCACTGAACAAAGAAATCTATCGATATTTATATGTTTTACAACAGTTCATTACAGTTACTTCAGCCCACATCGGCTGGACACAATCCAATCATAACGATTCTAGATTATATATAGGTTTCTTTAACCCAATAGAATTCCCCTGATACCTCAGGGGCTGTATGTTTGGTTCTTGTCAGCTCGGGCTGATTCATGACCCTGTTATGTGAGGCAGGCCTCCACTTATCTCTGTTCCTCGGGGCTCTGCTGTTTGAAGTCATTGATTAAGGACATTCCATAGCAGGTACTATAATGGTTCGTTATAGTTATCTTGTCTCAAGTGGATGATCCAAGGCATTCCCGGTCGTGGGCCTCACAGGGTCATTGCTCAGTCAGCCTCAGTCAACAGTTCATTGCTTGACTAACTGAGTTCCCATCATGCTTGGGCAACCATTTTATATGTGGCCATTTGAAACATATATGTATAGATATATTCAGCAGGTGCCTAATGCCTCGTGTATAGATGTAGTCAGCAGGTGCTCAATGCATACAACAATTCCCCCCTTTTGGTAAAGAGACTAATCCTAGTCCCCCTTTAACCGACCGTCCTACCTTTATTAGATATTGTGCACAGCCCGCTACTCCCTGCCTCAACGTGCTGACCAGTTACGCGGTTTCAGGAGTCCCGGTTGCTTAGATCAAATTGACAAAGGCCAAATCCTCCTGCCCCTCTATTAGACAGGCTTGATTAATATCCGGGGACCGAGCATGGGTCCCTCTTCGTTGTGCGTGGTGCCTGCATGCCTGGCAGGCTATTATGCCCCATGTTATTGCTAAGATCAATTGTATCCCGACCAGTATGTGTGAAATTATTCGAATCCAAGGATGGATGTTCACATTTATTCCCCAGTCCCAGACCTTTCTCCACCAAATCTGACTTTGTAAGTCTACGTCGATATCTTCTTCCAGTACTTTGATTTTAGTTTGCAGTTGGTGGTAGAGCTTTACGGATTGACCCACCCTGAGCCTCAATTCCCGTAATACTTCGGTTAGATGTGGGATAGGGACCTGATCTGGCTTGTCATAATCCTGCAAATGATCGTGGAGCTGATCGGTTACATCAATAACTTCGGGCTTCCGGCCCCTAACCTGGGTGATATGCGCTTGCCCGATCGTGACAGGTCGTAGCGGTGCAAAGCAAAATTTCGGCTGCGGTATCGGGCACTGCAGATCATTATACTGGTATGAACGCTCTGTAGTAGAGACGCAGTATCTTCCCTTCCCTCCGTAGCCTGCCCTCGCAAAGTGCCTGTGTGCGGGCACTATTTCTAGTACACATCCGTCGGTTCGGTTAACATCGCACTCATCTAGCTCACCTCTCCCACCTTTGCTTGCATCCTGTAAGGGAAATCCCGGTAAGTATGTCGTTTTGGCGAACGGCAGAGCTGGTGGTCAGATAGTATTACCCCGATATTCTCTAGTTGGTACAGGGGTAATGGCCCTGAGTCCGGATTGGCTATAGGGATCATCAGGACTATCCCTATCCCAGTATTACTACCCATCTGGCAATCTGGAATCGCTGGGTATACTCGGGTCAGTCCCTTCAGAGTACAATTATCCAGTGTTCCCTTGGTTGGCCAACTGAGCCCAATGTGAACTGTCTATCCAATCGGGTACCTCCCCGCTTTGGATCTGATCGAGATTGTGGCGGATCTGTCCCACCATCCACAGACCATAAGCGTGACAGAGTTGCCCCTGTCTTTGCTTTCCGGTATCTTCTCTTTCTCTATCAATGAGGTGATTGATGGTTTTGGCGTGAGCTTCCAGGACTGAGATGCCATCCAGCTGGATTTCGGCACCTTCCTTTCCTAAGTTGGCTTGGTCTTCCTGGTTTTGCTCCACCCTTTCTAATAACCCCTTCATCACCCCTTTAAGCTGTTCCACCCTTTCGTTTAACCCTCGAATGTCTAGCGAGTTTACTACGGAGGTTCCTGCATTGAAGTCGGTAACAACATCATTAACTATTTCCCTCCTTATTCTGGGGGCTGACTCCTGTCCTCGGAATCTACTGGCACCCATTGTATCGGCAGCCTGCAGCATTACGACTTTACTTAATACATTATACATTTTCCTTGACTGTTCTGTGCAATATTCCGGCATCTGGATGCCTGAAATATTGATCAGGACAGGCACAATTTCATGCTTAACATTATCAGGGGGCGCACAAATGATCCCAAATACATTTATCGAGCCCCCTGGCCTCTCTTCGCCCAATGCAACTGCTCCTTGTACCCGTGGAGCATTGCACGCATACTTTGTCCTTATTCAGGTTCACTTGCAGCCATGCATTAAAATAAGTCCTGTCCTTGCTCCAGTCCTTGGCTGCTGGGATGCACATTCCATCCATTAAATTAAACAAGACTCCATAGTTCATGTAGTTGTTTATTTCCTGAGTGTGCTGCAATCCGTTGGTATCATCCAGTGTTTGTGTGGGTCTTAAGGTTCCCAATATTATGAGTTGAATCAGTTGCCGCGGTCCCATCTCGGTGAGTTTTATCTGCAATTTTAAACAGACAGCCTGGTCGTCACCAGCTGTTAGGTTCTGGTCTATTTGTGTCACGGTCACTCTGTGGATTCGGAGGTAAGGATTAGGTTATCCATATTCTTTATAGTCGTACCATCTCTATCACTTCAGCGAGGGGATTTGAGTACAGGGGCAGGGAGGTGTTGCTACAGTTGTACAGGGCCTTGGTGAGGCCACACCTGGAGTATTGTGTGCAGTTTTGGTCTCCTAACTTGAGGAAGGACATTCTTGCTATTGAGGGAGTGCAGCGAAGGTTCACCAGACTGATTCCCGGGATGGTGGGACTGACTTATCAAGAAAGACAGAATCAACTGAGCTTGTATTCACTGGAGTTCAGAAGAATGAGAGGGGACCTCATAGAAACGTTTAAAATTCTGATGGGTTTAGACAGGTTGGATGCAGGAAGAATGTTCCCAATGTTGAGGAAGTCCAGAACCAGGGGTCACAGTCTAAGGATAAGGGGTAAGCCATTTAGGACCGAGATGAGGAGAAACTTCTTCACCAGAGAGTGGTGAACCTGTGCAACTCTCTACCACAGAAAGTAGTTGAGGCCAATTCACTAAATATATTCAAAAGGGAGTTAGATTAAGTCCTTACTACTAGGGGGATCAAGGGGTATGGCAAGAAAGCAGGAAGGGGGTACTGAATTTGCATGTTCAGCCATGAACTCATTGAATGGCGGTGCAGGCTAGAAGGGCCGAATGGCCTACTCCTGCACCTATTTTCTATGTTTCTATGTTTCTATGTTTCATGAACCTGTCTGGGCTGTATTTGAGCCTGCTGTGCTCGAGCCTGCACGATGACCCATCTAAATATTATCCAAACTCCAATCAACACCAATGTCACCACTATTCCTCCAAACATCCCAGTCTGCTTTACTGTTAGGTTGGGTTTGTGGACTACACCTATCCCCTGTGGGGTACATTGGCTCGATTGCCATAGGTGATGGTGCTATGGCTGCACACTGCACTATCCGTCTGGTCCCGTTTTTAAAAATCTCTTCCAGCCTGTTTATCTTAACTTTTAATTCTTGACCAGCTAGTTCTGATTTATTTTTATTCTGACTATCCCACCATTTCCTCTGTCTGTCAGGTGAGTCTTCTTTATTTTAGTAAGAAATTCAAATTAGTAAGGTCCAGTGTAAAACAGCTGTCAATGGAAAGGGTTAACTCCGTTACAGGTTTGTAAGAAGGCCTGATGTCATTACGTGACTTTGCGTAATCATCCAAATCTTTGTGCCTTCAAAACTTGCTTAGAAATTAGGAATCCGTTAAAACAGCAGAAATCATTAGTAAAGTGGTCATAATAAAAATCTTTTCATCGGGAAAGACAGCATTTTAGATTAAACTCCAAATTTTCTAAACTTCTAATTCAAGTACACGCCAAGGATTTTTTTTTAAATGAGAGACTGAAATACAATTTTCACACAAGCTGTATACATTCCAACATTTTTTTTTAACGGTTCCATTCACTGAGAAAATCTTGTGTTTTATTTCTCTCTCTGCTGAGTTCGCATAGCTTAGATCTTTTCTCCTCGGTTAGTTTCAAAACCCTCCTGCTTGTTTAGACTGTTCGGGACTTTTCTTGATAAACACGGTCTATTCTGGAAATCTTTTCCAACTGCAGTGAAACTTTCTCATAATTTAAAATGATTATCAATGGAGAGTGTCTTTTACCTCTTCAAATTCTTTTTTCCCCAATTAAACCAATATCTTTTTCACAGCCGATATTAACTAGTATTTAGTAAGTTATGTCTTTTTCCATCGCAAACACCCCTTTTTTTTTTCCAATACCTAATTAGTGTGTTATGTGGGTTTTTTTCAGATCACCTTTCTTCAAATTTGGTTTTGTATTTTACACGGAGGGCTCATGTCTCTGCAAATTTGTTAATTTAAAATCATCAGACAATCGAAGACACTTTTCCTTTCAAATTCGTTCAAATTATTTACTTTCAAAGTTGCGTCTTTATCTTTTTCTTTTCTCCATAACTAGAACGGAGTCTAGCACGAAGGCTTTGAGGGCTGCTTTTTGTTATCTCAAAATGTTCCAGTTTCAAGGTCATTAAAATGTCTTTTTCTAAACTGCTAAAGCTTGCTATTTTAACATTTTCAAAATTCCCTTTTACACCTTCGCAGATAGCTCACCACTCGCCCAGGAGTTTGACCTGATCCCTGAAGGTATTTCTAGATTGTTTCCAAACCTTTTAGTTTTATTTCCTCCTTTTTTCTTTAAGAGATCTGATTTAATTTAATAACTGTTTTTTTTAGTTTGAATCCATCTCAGTATTTTGCTGTGCTTCTCTTAATATCTCAAAATCCCAATTCAAATTTTGTAATTTCAATCTTGATTTAAAACTCTTTTTTGAGTAGAAGCTTTTTTTTTGAAAAGCATTCTTTATCTCATTCTTAGACTAAATTTATTTCAATCTTTATTTAAAACTCTTTTTTTTGAGCTAGAAGCGTTTTTTACAAAGGCATTCTTTATCTCATTCCTAGACTAAATTTATGTCTTTCAACCCAATGTAATCAATCCTTTGTGCATTTCCTAGCTCCGTAACTTATCATCCGAATAAATCCACACCTGCGTTTCTAACTTAAAATGTCTTAAAACTTCCCACATACAGGACAACACTACAAAGGGTTGAAAAAAACTTTCACTCTGTTAGGAAAAGTGGGTGGAGCTAAAATAAACAGACAGCTGCACTACTCTCCCAAACAGACTTTCAGAAACATGAAAACATAAAAAATTCATTCTGCAATCAAAAAATCACACAAGGACTCTCACTCAATGACAGACATTCACAAAAGTCTCTCTTCATTCAACAAAGCTTATTAATTTTTTGGCCGGCTCTATTCTTGGATCCATACTTCACTTAAGATAATCACTATCAGGTTTTTTTTATTTCTTACATATTGATTTACTTCGTCTGTTAATTTTACGTGGGCTCGCAGTATCAAGACCACAGCCTTTTCATTTTTATCTTTCTTTCCCTTCTCCCACCATTCCCGCTGGTCTGCTGGGGGGTCCTAAGAATCCCATCCTGCTTTAATCATTTTCTCGATTAGTTTCTTTTGTTTTTCCACCAGGTGGCGGGTAAGGGACACTTCTGGTCCCCACTCGAAGTTATTTGCTTTATTGGCCATTCCTGGGTAGGCCTAGAACCGTTAGGAATCTACTCTCAGAGGTCCGCTTTCTACCTAGCGTAACTTGTAGTAGACTGTCTCCTGGCTACTGTCAGGTCACAAGTTCTGCTGTTACACAAACTTATACAATTCTTAAAACGCATTTAAGCAATTCCCGCAGTGCCCCACGCCTCCTCAACAACTACCTACCACCGTTTTGTCTGTCGGTCCGACCCTGTTCACAGGTTTGGTTTCCGTTGGTCGCTCTCCACCGCCTGGTCTCCGGGGTATATTTTCAAATCATACTACTGGTTCTGGGAAGTGTCGCTCGATATCACGATCCCACGGTCTAAGTGTGTTCCCTACGTCTACTTAGTTCCTGGCCGTCACATAGGACTAAAGTCCTCTTAATTCAGGCTCAGGCTAGGCGTTTGAGATATTAGACCGTCTCCTCGTGTTGATCAACCGGCTTCCACCTCCCACACCCTTTATAATTAAACATTTTTTATACTCACCCTGGTTTTTCCAAGGGCATCCAGCGACTCCGGGAAATCCTGTTCGTGACGCCACTGTTAGCGCGAATGTTTTCCTGCAAGAATCACTCGACACTCTGGGTCGGTTCCAACGCCAAAACGGCTTTTATTATGCCGGCGGGGAGAGAGCCTCTGGTCCAACTCCAGGCACTCTACTCCACCGAACAAAGAAATCCATCAATATTTATATGTTTTACAACAGTTCATTACAGTTACTTCAGCCCACATCAGCTGGACACAATCCAATCATAACGATTATAGATTACATATAGGTTTCTTTAACCCAATAGAATTCCCCTGATACCTCAGGGGCTGTATGAATGGTTCTTGTCAGCTCGGGCTGATTCATGACCCTGTTATGTGAGGCAGGCCTCCCCTTATCTCTGTTCCTCGGGGCTCTGCTGTGTGAAGTCATTGATTAAGGACATTCCATACCAGGTACTATAATGGTTTGTTATAGTTATTTTGTCTCAAGCGGATGATCCAAGGCATTCCCGGTACTGGGCCTCACAGGGTCATTGCTTGGTCAGCCTCAGTCAACAGTTCATTGCTTGACTAACTGAGTTCCCATCATGCTTGGGCAGCCATTTTATATGTGGCCATTTTAAACATATATACGTATAGATATATTCAGCAGGTGCCTAATGCCTACAACAAATTCCCTTTCACAAATCCATGCTGACTTGGACCTATCATCTCATCTCTTTCCAAATGCGCTGCTATGACATCCTTAATAATTGATTCCATCATTTTAACCACTACCGATGTCAGGCTGACCGGTCTATAATTCCCTGTTTTCTCTCTCCCTCCTTTTTTAAAAAGTGAGGTTACATTGGCTACCCTCCACTCCATAGGAACTGATCCAGTGTCTATAGAATGTTGGAAAATGACTGTCAATGCATCTGCTATTTCCAAGACCACCTCCTTAAGTACTCTGGGATGCACACCATCAGGCCCTGGGGATTGATTGGCCTTCAATCCCATCAATTTCCCCAACACAATTTCTGGACTAATAAGGATTTCCCTCAGTTCCTCCTTCTTACTAGACCCTCTGACCCCTTTTATATCCGGAAGGTTGTTTCTGTCCTCCTGTTGTTGCGGTACTACCCATTGCTCCCCCCTGAACAGTATGCATTCTTTAATGGCAATTGCTGCGGTGCCGTATGGGCCGTCTATCCTTTCCCTTTTAGCTAGCGTGTTCAGGTCAGTTTTGAGGACGGGGTCTTGGGTCTGAACCGTTTTTAGGTCCGGGGGCAAAGCTATCCCTGCCTTCCCTGCCGTCCGTATCCTGCCCCTGACTGCTGCGATGGGTCCTGGGTTGTACGGATCCCAGAGCTTGCCCGTGCGGGCCCCTTGCTTAGCTAACATGTCAGCCTGCTGGTTTCCCTTGCCACGGGGTTCTGTGGTGGAATCTGCCTTCACCTTATGTATATAGATATTCCCTTCCTCCCCCAAGGCTTTCATTATCTTTTCCAGTAGGGGTTTAATTGCCAGGGGTCTCCCGTCTGTGGATGTGTATCCGCGGCGGGACCAAATAGCCAGGTACTCCATACACGAATTGCATGTGAACATACTGTCCGAGCAAATCGTGTATGGGGTAGGGAATTTCTTCGGGGTGTGTGACTACGTACACCAACGCAGACAGTTCAGCATGCTGGGTGCTCATAGTACTGGGGAGTTTAATCACCAGGGCAATGCGTGCCTCGGGGTCATAAACTCTGCAGCCTATGAGTCGTTCACCTGCAGATACCGTGCTTGAACCGTCCACATAGATCTCTCGGCCTGTAGGGTGTAACCCAGCTCAAAAGCCTATGTCAATTTCCCATACCCCTTCTATGGAACACCGGTGGGATATCCCTGGATAAATCATATTGGCTGCGAGTCTAGGCTCGCAGAGACCCTGTACCCGTAGGTCCATTTGAGAGAGGAGCAGGGTCCAACGAGCAATGCGGGCACTGCTCACTGTCCCGTCCTTGATTCTCCCATCCAGGTGCATTTGGGCGGGCATATGGTGGGTAAGGATTGTGATAGGGGACCCCTCTGTGATGATCAGTGATCTTTTCACAGCCCAGTGAGTGGCTAGGAGGTGCCACTCACAGTTGGAGTATCCCTTCTCCACGTCCGTGAGTATCCTGAAGGAGTAGACTACTGATCTCAGCCAGCCGTGCCGCACTTGGAGCAATACTGCACTCAGGCTGTCCCCACTGGCTGCTACCTCCAGAAAAAACACTTTACCCCATCTATGGACCCTAGAGCTAGCGCGGTCTGCAGGTCTTTCCTGAGTTGGATAAATGCTGCCTCGCAACCTTCGTCCCATTCCCACTCCAGTCCCTTGTGTAGGAGTCGAAGCAGAAGGGCTGCTGTGGCTGCATAATCCTCAATGAAGTCTCTGCAGTACCTGGTTAGCCCTAGAAAAGATCCTACTCCTGTCACTGTGTTAGGGGAGGGTAACTTCTGCATTGCTTCCCTTCTAGCTCTATTCAATGGCTCTCTCCACAGCGCGCACAGCCAGTCCCAGGAATTTTACTTCCTTCAGGCCGATCTGTGCCTTCTTTGGGTTTATTTTAAATCCTTCTTCTTTCAGCAGCTCTAGCAGTTCAGACAGCAGTGGGCCATGTTCCTCCCCCTCATTGGTGAACAGGAGCAGGTCATCTACATACTGTACTAATTGCTGGGCTCTGCTGAAACTCTTTAAACAGTTGGCCATACACTGATGGAAAATACTGGGGCTGTTGTGGAAGCCGAGGGAGACAGTTCCAAGTGTATTGCTGCCCTTTAAAGGTAAAAGCAAACTTGTACTGATCTTCCCTCCTTAAAGGTATGGACCTGAACCTGTTGGAAATATCCAGCACTGTGAAGGTGGTCGCGGAGGCTGGGATACTTCCAGTGCGGTCAGTGACAGTGGGTGCACAGGCGGGGATGTTACGGTTGAGTACTCGATAGTCCACCGTGGCTCTCCAGGAGTTGTCTGGTTTCTTAACTGGCCACAATGGAGAGTTCATATGGGTAGCTATTGGTCTCAATACCTCCTGTTTAACCAGCGAACCTGTCATGCATGTCACCTCTATGTAACATCACTGCAATACTGTATATGCTTAAGCAATGCACACCTTGACCACAGGGGGTGAACTTGTGTGAGACACTCCTTACCTGGTCATCCAGGTATATAAAGGGAGGTCCCATGCAGGGTCATCACTCCTTGGTCCTATGAAAAAAAGTTCAGGTCATAGAGTGACCTTGTCCATAGAATGTGCCTCGTGTGGGTTCTGTGCCATTGAGTAAGGACATTACATTGGCGACGAGAAATGGGAATCAACGACCCACGAGAATGGCCACCAGTAGCACAGAGGAACGATACTGTGTTGGTGAGGACTGCGACGATTTCATTGAGAGGCTCCAGCAAAGCTTTTGTCATAAAAGAATGGCTGGGAGATGCAGTGGCCGACAAGCGAAGGGCCCATCTGCTAACTAGCTGCAGACCTAAGACTTACGTGCTCATGAAGGACCTACGAGCACCTGAAAAGCCGGCAGACAAAACCTTTGAAGAGCTCAGCAAACTAATCAGTGAGCACCTCAAACTGGCGAGCAGCATACATATGGCCCAACACAGATTCTATACCCACCGACGTTGTGAAGGACAGAGCATACTGGAATTCATTGCGGACCTCTGGCATTTGGCCAGCCTCTGTAAGTTCACAGACGCCTGAAGGGGGGAGATGTTAAGGGACTTCTTTATTGAGGGCATCGGTTATGCGGGGATTTTCCAAAAGTTAATAGAGACCAAGGACTTGACTTTGGAAGCAGAGGCATTGATGGCTCAGACTTTCATGGCGGGGGAGGAGGAAACCAAAATAATATACGCACGCAATTCTGCCTCCAAAGCGGCGGGGGATCAGGGAATCATATCATAAACACGACTCAGAGCCCCGCAGGCAGGCAAGGGGTGTTCAACACACCCCAGGCAGCAATAGACCCCAGAGTAGGTTTTCAACAGAGACAATGGCAGGCTGAACGGACATTTACGCCATCACAGTGGACAATGCGGTCTGGGATGGGGCCATTGACACCCACTAACAGGGTACTCAAGAGCAGTCAAAGAAACAATCAGCGAGGAATGCCGGGTTAGAGTTCCTTTGTTCATAACAATGGGAATCTCAGCTCATGCTGGAGGTGTGGGGGCAAACACTCTACCAGGAATTGCAGGTTTCAACAATTTGTCTGCAGAAATTGCAACCTCATTGGCCATTTAGCTCGAATGTGCAGGAAGCCTGTAACCAGACTAATTTTTTCAAGGCGGATGGACCAGAAGAAGGGTCTGTGAGGCAGGATGACTCTTGGGGCAAATCAATGGACACTGAAGTTCAGCGGGTTCATTTGGCAAAAATTCACAGCTCATATACCAAAACGCCACCACTGATGATGAAGATTTGATTAAACAGCATCCCTGTACGCATGGAGCTGGACATGGGGGCCAGCCAGTAACTCATGAGCATTCAACAATTCAAAAAGCTATGGCCACTCAAAGCCAGTCGACCCAAACTAGAATGCATTGAGACACAACTACGGACGTATACCAAATAAATCATTCCAATACTAGGCAGTGCAATGTTGGTGGTCACACACAATGGATCAGTGAACCGGCTGCCACTCTGGATTGTCCCGGGCAATGGTCCCGCACTTTTGGGGAGGAGCTGGTTAGCTGAGATGAACTGGAAATGGGGGGTTGTGCATGCAATTTCATCTGCGGAGTGAAGTTCGTGCTCACAAGTCCGACAACAATTTGAGTCATTATTCGAATCTGGCGTCGGGACGTTCAAAGGTACCAAAGTAGTGATACGCATCACCCCGGATGCCAGACCAGTGCACCACAAAGCCAGAGCAGTGCCATATGTGATGCGGGAGAAAATTGAGAGCGAATTGGACCGTTTGCTGAGAGAGGGCATCATCTCGCTGTTGAATTCAGTGACTGGGCAAGCCCCATCATTCCCATCCTAAAAGCGGATGGTTCTGTCAGGATCTGTGGCGACTACAAGGCCACGATCAATCGGGTGTCCCTACAAGACCAATACCCGCTCCCGAGAGCTTAGGATCTTTTCACCACGCTGGCAGGTGGCAAGCTCTTTACCAAGTTGGATCTCACTTCAGCCTACATGACCCAAGAACTGGCCGACGAATCTAAACTACTGACACCATCACTACGCACCAAGGACTGTTCGTTTACATTCGATCAGCGGCCGGGATTTTTCAAAGAAACATGGAAAGCCTGCTCAAATCCATACCTGGAATAATTGTATTTCAGGATGACATCCTCATCACGGGTTGTGACACCGACAAACACCTCCACAACCTGGATGAGGTGCTACGCCGACTGGACCGGGTAGGCCTGCGACTCAAGAAGTCTAAATGTGTGTTTTTGGCTCCTGAGATTGAGTTTCTGGGCAGGAGTGTTGCTGCAGATGCGATTCGGCCCACCGAATCCAAAACAGGTGATTCGACGAGCGCCCAGGCCCGGCAACGCATCAGAGTTGCGTTCATTTCTGGGACTCATGAACTATTTCGGGAACTTTCTGCCGAATTTAAGCACATTGTTGGAGCCGCTTCACGTGCTCCTGCATAAGGGTTGTGATTGGTTTTGGGGGGACTGTCAAGAACGGGCTTTCAATCGGGTGCGGAACCTACTTTGTTCAAGTAAGTTATTGACCCTGTACGATCCCTGTAAGAAATTGGTTCTGACTCGTGATACATTGTCCTATGGGGTTGGGTGTGTGTTGCAGCAGAGTAATGCTGAGGGCCAACTACAACCTGTGGCATATGCTTCCAGGTCGCTCTCTCAAGCAGAACGGGGATATAGGATGGTTGAGAAGGAGGCACTCGCATGTGTCAATGGTGTAAAAAAAATGCATCAGTACCTTTTTGGCAGGAGGTTCGAATTAGAAACGGACCACAAACAGCTAACATCCCTGTTGTCAGACAGCAAGGCTGTCAATGCCAACGTGTCAGCTCGCATACAGCGATGGGCTCTCATGCTGGCTGCTTATGACTACTCCATACAGCATGGGCCTGGCACCGAAAATTGCGCTGACGCACTCAGCAGGCTTCCACTGGCCACCACTGAGGGGGAAGCGGAACAAAGCGCTGAGATGGTCATGGCAGTTGATGCCTTTGATAGCGCAGGCTCCCCCATCACAGCCCACCAGATCAAAATCTGGACAAACATGGATCCCCTCCTAACTCTGATTAAGAAATGTGTCCTGACTGGGGATTGGGCGCCCGTACACGGAGCATGCCCTGAGGAGGTCAGACCGTTTCACAAGCGGAAGGATGAGCTCTCCTTCCAAGCTGATTGCCTGCTATGGGACAGCTGGGTAGTCATGCCCCAGAGGGGCAGGGAGACATTCATCAAGGAACTCCACAGCGAGCATCCAGGCATTGTGCTGATGAAGGCCATTGCCCAGTCACATGTTTGGTGGCCGGGAATTGATTCAGACCTGGAACACTGTGTTTGCAGGTGCACGACGTGTGCCCAGCTGGGTACTGCCCCCAGGGAGACCCCACTCAGCCCATGGCCCTGGCCCACCAGTCTACACGGGCCCGTTCATGGGAGAAATGAGTCTCATTGTGGTAGATGCGTACTCGAAATGGATCGAGTGCATCATTTTGAATTCGTGCACGATATCCACCACTGTGGAGAGCCTACATGAAGTTTTTGCAACCCACGGCTTGCCGGACATCCTTGTTAACGATAATGGCCCATGTTTCACGAGCTACGAATTCTGGGAGTTCATGTCGGGCAATGGCATCAACCATGTCAGGACAGCACCGTTCAAGCCAGCCTCCAATGGCCAGGCGGAACGTGCGGTCCAAATCATTAAAGAAAGCAAGCTCAGGATTCAAGGACCCTCCCTTCAATGCCGCCTATCGTGCCTCCTGCTGGCCTATAGGTCCCGACCGCACTCGCTCACGGTGGTCCCGCCCGATGAGCTACTTATGAAATGAACACTCAAAACTCGGTTGTCCCTCATTCACCCAGAACTGACCGACATAGTTGAGGGCATGCGCCAGTCCCAAAACAAGTAGCATGACCGAAATTTAAGGGGGAGATGTATAGAAATAAATGACCCCGTATTTGTCCTCAATCACGCATTGGGGCCCAAATAGCTTGAGGGTACTGTAATAGACAAAGAGGGGAACAGGGTCATCGTGGTTAAACTTAAAAATGGGCAGATATGCCGTAAGCATCTGGACCAACTAAAAAAAAAAATCAGCATGGACACTGAGGAACCTGAGGAAGATCATGAGATGATGCTCACACCACCGCCAGTGAAGGAGCAACAAGAACATTCAGCAGCATGCACAGTCCCGGCGATCAGCCTGGACAGGCCGGAATCACCACAGGTGACAGACACTCACGCCAAGGCTCAACAACCAGAGCCCCGACTGCGGCGCTCCACGAGGGAGCGTAGGCCACCTGAAAGACTTAACCTATGATCCCAATAAGACTTTGGGGGGGAGGTGATGTCATGTATGTAACCTCTATGTAACACCATTGAAATACTGTATATACTTAAGCAATCCACACCTTGACCACAGCGGGTGAACTTGTGGGAGACACTCCTTACCTGGTCATCCAGGTATATAAAGGGAGGTCCCATGCAGGGTGATCACTTCTTGGTCCTGTGAATAAAAGTTCAAGTCATAGAGTGACCTTGTCCATAGAATGTGCCTCGTGTGGGTTTTGTGCCATTGAGTAAGGATATTACATCCTGCATGTTTGCCCAATTTTGAGCTTGACAATAAATACTTTGTTGCCCTCCTTGGCCATGACAGTACCAGTGATCCACTTGGACATTACAGAACCCAAGGCTGTTTCCATGCCTGCCTCCGCTTCCCTGGGGAAGTTGTACTGTTTCTGCAGTCGTGTCATGGGGTCCCCAGCTATGCTAACCTCGACCCCATTTATTCTCCCACAGTCGTGTTTGTGAGTGGCAAAAGCTGCAAGGTTTTTCCTCACATATTCTTGGTATTCTACAGGGTGTTACTGACCAGTGATTCAAGGTCGTAACCCTCCTTTGGTTTCATGGTGCATACCGTCCCTTTTCCCTGTTTTCCCGGGATAACTATCACCTCACTCTCCTGTCCCGTACAGACTGACCCCCAAAGACAGTGGTTTCTTAAATCCACTAGGATCCCGTGGCCTAGGATGAAGTCAGCCCCAAGGATTCCTCTCCCATCCTGCTCCCACTTCATCAGGACACAAGTCCACTTTGTGTGGACTGTACCTAAATGAATGGAAAGCGGAACGGAGAATGAGCCAGTCTGTTCAGTGCCTGTGAAACCCATCAAGCTGTAGGAGACCCCGTTAGACAGAGGTGAGGCGGCGGGATTAGCTGCATCGACAAGGATGCTTGAGGCACCGGTGTCCAGCAGGTAAGTCCCTTTCACCTTTTCCACTTCCATCATCATACTCTAGGGCACACAGGTGGCCAGGCTGTGCCTGTCCTAGTCACGGTTTTGGTTGGGATGGGGCAGATGGGATTTCGGTACCAGTGGCGGTGGCTACCTTCCCAGGGCCATCTAACATGGCTCGGAGCGCAGTTAAAAAGGTCTCTAACGAGTGGGGAGAGACTGGCTTATCTGTCTTGGTCTCTTGGGCAGGGGCTGGAGAATTCTTTCCTGCGCTATTCTTCCAAGGCTTTTTACAATCCTTTCTCCAGTGCCCACTCTTTCCGCACCCAAAGCAGTTGCGTTTTGTATTGGAGGAGTTGCCCCCCTCGTGGCGCCATTCCATCTTGTCTTGGTTAGGTCGGATTTTGTGAACCCTTCCCTTTTGTGGGTGCTCTTCTGTCCCTCTGCCGTTTCTGTAAGCTAGGGTCAGCTGCCTAAGCACTCCCTGTTCTGTAGCTTGGGGATCTCTGTGGTCGAACCAGGCCTCAGCCTTAGTTCTGATTCTGGGTAAACTGTTAGCTACTAGACTTCGGAGCCAGTGTGTTAATTCGTCCGGGCCTAAGTGATCTCTGTCGATGTCCCCACTACAGGCGCTTTTGTACACAGGCCACAGTTGGTCTGCGAAAGCCTGTGGGGTTTCTTCTGTGAGCTGCACCGTTTTCTCTACTCTGGAGAAGGGACTCCCGTCATTGCAGTCCATAGCTTCTAAAATGTTTTTCTGGATAGCAGCAAGTGTTTTCTCTCCTCTTTTGCTCTCAGTAGAGAGAGACTGGTACAGTTTGCTGCCTGGAGATAGGAGAAGCACATTTACCATTTCTGCATCATCGCACCCATTAATATCCCCTGCCTGTTCCACTTCCACAAAGTGAACTGAGGGGTCTCCCTTTGGAGTTAGCTTTCCCAGGTGGCTTATCATCGCCCTAAGCTGGTGGGGAGTGTGGGGGACCAACTACTGACTTTCCAGGGGCCATGGACCCCCATTAAGGGTGGGCAGGCTAAACTTCTGTTGCCGGACCGGGCACATTGGCCCTGGTTCAGGCTCTCCCTGTTCTGGCTCGTCTCTCTCTCCTTCCTGCGGCCAAGCCGAGCTGAAACTCGGTGCCACAGGTGGTGGTGGTTCACTATCCCTGTCCGCCCTGCAACAGGTAGTGGCCGGGTAGTTTCTTCCTTCTCTTCCAGGTTTGCCCTGGGCGTACCCGGGCTTATTGGGCATATCATGTCTTTTGCCTTGGACAGAGCAAGGTTTAAACTTTTAATTTGTTGCTGGCAGGGGCCATGATCTCCCAATTCAAACCCGTTAGTGCTAGCTACTTTATACGCTGCTTGCACATCTTTTAATCTTTCCTGGAGCTCTTTTACTTGTCGGGTGAGGCGAGTGCTTTCCTCCCTCAGTGACTTTTTATTAATTTTGGCCTCGGTAACCTGACATTGCAAATACTCCTGACTGTTTTTAAATCTTTCCATTATTTGGGTCCTTTCCTGTTTTAGCTTACGGAGTTCTCCTGATAATCTTTCTTCTGACATAATCCTTTCCTGTTAGTTCTCTGCTCATTCCCATAACTCCGCCTGTAATATTTCATTCATTCTATCTAGGAGTTGGACCTGTCACTGTAGACAGACCAACCAAATTGCCTTCTCTACGGTTTCTTTGTGATCTTTGCTTGCTGTCCACTGGGCTGCAGCATCAGCTGGTCGCTCAGCACGCAATAGACTAAGCACCCATTCTTTAGTGACATTCACTTTCTTATACACATAGGACGAAATCCTCTCTTCCATTTTGGTTCATTGCCCCAAACCAGCACTCTATACATCACACCCCTTGTGCCAGAGTCATGCCACGGTCACCATTTTGTAAGGAGGCGATGTGTGGTCTCAATGAGGGGGTCAGGTTCCCTTCTGACCAACTTGAGCGGTTCGAATCACTCCCACTCCCTTCGGTTCTGTGCTCTGGATTTATTTGGGGGGTGTGACAAAAGTGTAAAGGACACTGGTTTGATGCAAATAACTTTGTTTTTATTACACTCAAAGTAATACAGGCGTATTACTCGAGTAAGAAAATACAAGGCCAAACTTTGAATCACTCTAATAAGGACAGTACAAGGAAAGGTACAAGGTCAAACTTATAATTACTCTAATAAAGTACCATACACTACACATTCAAAGGGGGTTGTAGTAAAATTATACCTCCACCTCCCAATGCCTAATTCTAACTAGGTGAGACTCCAGGGCAGGCACGGACTATGCTTACCAATCCTTTTGATAGTTAATGGCAGATCGCGGATGTGTTTTCCCTTGAAACCACGTTGACTGTGGTCGGTCGCTGCGACGATGGTGATGTTCTTCCTTCCTTCAGGACTTCAGGACTTCGAGGCTGGAGAAGTTAGTTTACAACTGTCGCATTGGTTTCTCTCCTTGTCTTGATAAGGTAGTGGCAGTCTTGTAGCTACCTAGCAACCACCTCTCTCTAACCCCTATTGCAAACAGTGACCAGTTATATGATTTCAGTGTTCTAATCTTAGCGCCAAATCTCTTCAAAATCTTTTGTATAATTTTGGCAGGCTTGGTTCTTCTTTGTAATATTTTGTCGGGCTCATTAAAAGTTGATATGTTTTGGGTGGGTTGATGTTCGAAAATAGTTTCCTGATGGAAATTTTAGTTTGGTAATTGCAATGTCCTTTTGTGCTTAGTCTTTTGCATACAGGCTGGATTGGGCCTCTTTGTGATGTATATGCTAAAATGGTTGTCCAGACCCATGTTGATGGGGAGCTACCTCTGGGTGAGTTTGTGATGTTAATGTCTCTTGTGGAGAAGGATTTTCAAATACTCATTCTTCAGATAGTTTAACTCAGTTCTCACACCCAGGTAGCTTTACTTAATTCGACTGTTTCTTGCTAGCTCCATAGGTCCGGCCACAGCTCAAGTCTTTTAAAATCCAAAATTCTACTAAAGTTCCTAGTTTCTTTCAAAAGCATTTTAGAGTTCCAAACTTTTCGGTAGATAGTCCCAAATTAAATTTCCTTTCGAATGAGCCAAACACGGGGGGTTTCTTATGAATGTTGCATTCCTTCAACGGGTTGCAAGCAAAGGGGTGACATTACAGTGTGCCATCACATGGTGGGACGAGGAGAACTAGATGAGTGCGGATTCAATCGAACCGATGGATGCGTATTAGAAATAGCACCTGCCCACACATACTTTGCTCGAGCAAGTCACGGAGGCAAAGGGAAATACTGTTTCTCTACCACGTAACGCTCTTATCAGTACAATGGCCTACAGTGCCAGATCCACAGCCAAACTTTGGCTTTACACCTCTACAACCCGTTATTATTGGGTAATCCCATATTATCTAGGCGAGACGCCGAGGTACCGAAATCATTAACGTCACCGATCAGCTTTATGATCACCTGCAGGATTATGACGAGCCAGAGCAGGCCCCTATCCCACATCTACCTGAGGTACTAAGGGAACTAAGACTCAGAGTGGGCCAGTCTGTCAAGCTCTACCACCAACTACAGACAAAGATTGAAATACTGGAGAAGGATACTGACACAGAATTACAGAATCAGAGTTGGTGGAGGATGGTTTGGGACTGGGGGATGAATGTAAACATACACCCCTGGATTTGAATAATATCGCACATACTGGTCGGGATACAGCTTGTCTTAGCACTAACATAGGGAGTCATGGCCTGTCGATCCTGCAGACATTATGTGCAAAAAAGGAGTATCAGAACAAGGGCTCAAATAAATTAAGGGATTTGTCCAGTAGAGAGACAGAGGAATTTGAACTATATCAATTTGATCTAAACAACCGGGACTCCTGAAACCATGTGACTGGCCAGCACGTCGAGGCAGGGAGTACTGGGTGGTACATGAAAATAGAAATAGAGTAAAAGTAAACAAATTATGTTGTCGGTTAAAGGGACTAGGATTAGTCCCTTACCGAAAAAGGGGATTGTTGTAGAGTGCTTTCAAAGCCAAAGGCACCTGCTGAATATATGTATGTATGTGTAAAATTGTAGCCAGATATAAAATGGCTGCCAGAGATTCCACAAAGCACTAGGGGAATTTGGCTAACCAGTTTGGCTAACTATCTGGGTCATTGATGACACTGCATTTCCTTGTACATGAACACTGGAAAGGGCGAGCTCAGCAGATGTCCCTAATCAATAAATCCCAGACAAGATGTCCTAGCAGAATCCTGAACAAAGGGGTCCCTGTAATTGTGTTACCGTACAAAGGGATTCCTGTAACTGCGTTAAGATAGGGAGGTTAGGCACAGAACTCAAGAGATATGGGGGTCTGGAGAACATCACGAGGACATGAGTAAGCTCCAGCTATCACGCAGTCCCCTGGTGCCGGGGGTGGAGGGGGGGGTTTGGGGGGACAATTCCATTGGCGCAGTGGAATTGATTTGAAATCTATAATCATTATGATTGGATTGTGTCCAGCCGACATAGGCTGCGTAATTGTAATAAACTGGTGTAAAACATATAAATGCTGGTGATTTTCTTTGTTTGGTGGAGGGAAATGCCTGGAGTAACCCAGAGGTTTCCTCCCCGCCAGCGTAATAAAGACCGTTTTGAAATTGGAACTGACCCAGAGTGGTGAGTGATTCTTTTAGGAAAACATTCACGCTAACAATGTGATAAGGGCGTTGGCCATACATGGCATGCAAAGGCGATGAATAATTCGACACCGATATCGGGGAGCCAGATTGATGGGGAGAAGGTCTTAGCCTCAGTGAGTCTATAGGGAGAGGCGTTCATACCTGCAACTGAGTGAGGCAGACTGCATTCAGAGGCTGCGATTCACAAAGGAGGTCATCACTGAAATCTGCCAATTAATCAGGGCAGATATATGGCCAAGAAGTGGAAGGATGACTGCCCTACCTGGAGAAGTAAAAGTAACAGCAGCACTTGCCTTCTATGCTACGGGATCATTTCAAGCTTCAACTGGGAATGTATGCTCGATCTCACAGCACACCACCCTTTGCTGCATTCACCAGGTGACTGCTGCACTCTATGCCAAAAGAGACCAGTTGAACTCTTTCCCTATGAGAGACAGGGCTGTGGAGTTCTTCAGAATTGCTAGCTTCCCCAAGGTACAGGGTGTGATTGACTGTACCCATATCGCCTTGAGAGCACCCTTGCAAGATTCTGAAGTTTACCACAACAGGAAAGGGTTCCACTCCCTAAATTTGCAGCTGGTGTGCGACGATGTGCATGATGCTTTCATCCTACGTGAGCATTATATCTACGATGTTTCAGGAGCTGCCAGAAGGGTAGAGCTAGTTACTTGGGAACAAGGGTTACAGGCTCGCCACCTGGCTTATGATCCCCCTATGCAAACCCCGCTCTGAGGCAGAGCGTTAGTACAATATGTCCCACATAATGACAAAAAGCAGCATAGAGAGGACAATTGGCATTTTAAAGCAGTGTTTTTAATGCCGAGACCACTCTGGAGGCTACCTGCAATACACCCCTCACCATATCGGTCAGTTCACTGTCGTGTGCTGCATGCTGCACAACTTGGCCATCATGAGGGGACAGGTACTGGACATTGAAGATCCTCCTGAGAGGAGAAGGATGGATTTGGATTCAAAGGAGGCGGACAAGGAGGAAGGGGAGGAGGAAGACCAGTAGCAGGAGGAGGAGGACCACCTCAAGCCGCAGGATAATGGAGGAGGAGGGTGGGTGACCAAGAGCACCTATAGCCATTGCGCGAGACTTGCGCTAGTGGCTAATCCGTGAACATTCTTCTGCCTGAAGGCTAAACAGCAGCACGTTTGATTATAGTGTTGTAGGGCGTTTTTGCTCTGCCCAATTACGGAGACCTTTGGTGGCTGTTGGTGTATTGGGCTTCTCTATCCCTTCTAAGGGACGGTCCAGCAACTTATGGCTCACTGACCACTAAACTGGCGGTTGCGAAGCGCCCTAGCACCCCTATCTGGTTCTAAGCTCAGAATTTTGGTGGATTATGAGCTTTCACAAAGGAAAACAAAACACTAAGAGACACGTGGTCCTTGGAACAAAAAAACGGGTAAGTCCAATTTATTAACCACGGTAAGTTTCCAACAAGGCCAAACTTCATCAAAACACATATCTGACACACACTTCTAAACTATGAAAATCTATGGGAAGAAATGGATACAACAAAAACCTTACACAATTTTACCTTTACAAGACAGTTATAACACCACCCCCACCCCGCTTTTTACCTGACTGACCTAGACTGACAGTTGGGAAAAGAAAACCCCAGGATAATACTTACGATCCCTTTTTGATAGTTATTCCTTTTAGCCTTAGGATGGTTGGTTTACGGGGTAGCTGGAGTGAATGTTGCCTCTCCCAGTTACTTCAGTCTCCGGTTCCTCAGCTGGTTGGCCTCGGAGCATTGTTCAGTGTGCGGCTTGGCTTCTGGAGATGATGTTGGGCCTCTTAGTAGTTGGGTTGTATATTCTGCACACAAGTCGAGTCCAGGGCTCGTTCGATGGTAGGTTTCCCAGCCGGTAACAGTCCGTCTCCGTTCTCTCTCAGTTTCTGTCGGTCTGTGACTGCTCCTGCTTCTCGACTCCTTCTCCTACTGCTCCAGCGGCTTCTCTCCTTCCTCACTGCTCCAGCGGCTTCCTCTCAGTTCTCCCAGTGGTTCTCTAGGTCCTATATTTGTATCCAATTGTGTAAGTTTGGGCGGGGAGATAGCTTTGAATGTTTAATCAGAAGATGTTCATAATTTGATTAGGGGTGAGTCATATTTTCAAACTGGGTCGGGTAGTCCCCATTGGTTGAGGATTTCTCCGCTTCAGGCCCGACTCGACCCCTGATTGGTCTGCCAGAATGCACTTTTCCCCCATTGGCCAGTGCTTCTGCCTCACTTGTGAGCCAGATTCCACAATGTCTGTGTCCGCCCACACGTTTCCCAGCCTGCCTGGTCTGAGGATTTTACTTGGTCAAAAATGTTCATTTAAAATGTATAGAACGATCCTATTTTGTTTTCTTGTCCTTAGGGTGTTCTAATAAAATGCGGCCGTGGATTTTCGAACCTTACAGTGTCGCACCATGTTGACGGTTTACACCTGTTTGCACTTTTAATAAAGCTGTGTTGGTTTATGTTGTCTAATATATACTGTTGGGTAAATTCACAAAATAATGCACTCATTCTGGTTAAATTAAAAGAATAGGTTTATTAAACATTTGTACATTTGTATTTACCTTTAATAAAACATTACTTTTCAATGAAGAAATAACAAACTTTAAAATTTTCAATTAACAAAACTTTATTTTATCAAATTTTTCTATTAACAAAATAAGTAACAGCAAGATACAAATATCTCCCTCCTGCTTATTCAGCGACCAGTAGTGCTTAGTGCCCGCCCTGGTGCTACTGTTGATGCAGCAGACTTCCTCGGCTCCCCGGTGAGCCCAAGGTTATATTTTTTTGTTTTTCATTGGTGGGGTTCACAGGGGCAGACCTAGTAGACACCCTTCTGGAAGGCCCAGGTTTGTCTTCATCTTTTTTAAGCTGTGGATCACCTGCGGCACAGTCTCTGAGGTTGGTCTGGAGATAATTTGAGTGGCAACAGTTGATGCCGCCAATTGGTGTTGTTGAAATGACAACCTGGGTGTGTTCCCTTATTGCAGCAGGTACCTGCAAATGTCCGTCACATATGTCAGACAATTTCCCCATCAGCAGTCCCGACAGTGCATCAACTGTATCCACCATTCCCTCTGCCCTGCTAGTGGTGGTTCTATTCCTCCGGACAGTGTTGCTGCTTCTCCTGACAGTCCCACAATTTCTACCCTCACCTCACCCATGGTGTCCAGGAGTGAACTGGTTAGCTGCATACTCTCTCCATTCATCCTGATGAGCTGTACCATGTCTACCTGCGCTTGTGGTTCAGTTATCCTTTCCACCCTCCTTCGCCATCTCCCACCAGTGCCTTGCTCCTCGACCCTATTGGGCATCCCTCTCACAGGTGTGCATTGCTGGACCACACTGGGATCCACATCCTGATCCATGGGCACCACCGGCTGCAGGTCTAATATGACCATCTGATCTTCATGCTGGCCTTCATCCAATTCTGGTCTCTCTTCTGGATGTTACTTCTGTTGGTACTTCTGCTGGCACTTCTGCTGGTACTTCTGCTGTAAAACAAACATCCGTTAAAGCCTAGCTATCCCACGCAGTATTTAGCCAACCCACAGTGCAAATTGCAAGGCTTACCCCGTCTTTTTGATCTGGGCCCAGCGTCCACATTGGTGAGCTTTAACCATATCAGAGAGCTTCTGTTCCAGCTGGCTCAATTGCAGCTTACTTGGTGGACCTCCACCAGTACAATTCCGGCCGTTACTGATCTTTGCAATCTTCAACTGCAAAGATGAAAATAGAACTTTTTAAGAGAGAGTCCTTCTGCTGTGCTGGCCACACACACACACACACACTTACAAATGTATTGCAAGTGCATACTTACTTTAACTAATTGTCCTAGGTCCTGCCACTTTTTCAGCTGCCCACCGATTCTCCGGATGATGGATACTGCATTGTACTCTACAGCAACATCATCCCAACGTTGAGCCATTATAACAGGTTTTACTTTTTTTTGCTTTTCCTCCTGAGTTACCAGCAGATCCCATTTCCTCTCAATGATATCTACCAGGGATACCACTTCGTGTGGGAGAAATTAAATGGCCCTTCCTACTACTTGTCCTTCTAATTCCTCTTCCACTTCCCTCTCAGCCATGTTTTTTAGCTTTTAAATTCTCAAAATTACAGATTGGATCATGCTGGCTGGATCTATCAAAAAAGGAAAATGATCCGATCACAAAGGGCTCTTTAAATATGTCTGATCGAGAACAGGAAGTTTCTGTTCTCACGCATGCCCAGAGAGTTTTTAGCGCAAACTTGAAGGTCCATCCCCCCCGAGACAACTTAGGAAAGCATGACGCCAAATTCAAATATTTGTTTGGCGAAACTCCAGATTTTTTTTTTGGTGCGAACGTACACGAAGAAATCGTACATTAACATGCACGGACGCCAAAAATGCAGCAAGTGGAAAATAGGGCCATGGTTTCTTTGTAATTGCAAAGACTGTAAATGAAGGGAAACTGTTGTGAAATATAATGATGTGATATAGAATGAACATATACTAGTAGAGGTAACTATGTAAATATATGGGGGTAGAAATTCGGTTGCTTAGTGGCCCAGGAAAATTTTTGCGATTGATCTTTAAGTGAGGTGAGCAAGGTATTGGAAATGTTTTTTGTGGTTTTTTTGGCGATTGTTTTCTCCAGGGAAGCCTCTCTTCAGGCGCTCCGAGGCCGGCTCTTTAGTTCGGGATTTTCAGTTGCTAAGCCGGCCAAGCACCCTAAGAGAGTTGTAGAATGCCTCCCTTCGTGCTCAGCTCCACACTCAGGGCCCAGCTGCTAAATTTTGTGGCTATAGATGCAAACCATTTACCGGCGCAAAGTTTACAGCCCCGCTGCCATTAGTGGCCAAATTAGCCTCAAATCGAATTTCCACTTCATGATACTGTAAAGAGTATTGGGTCTGGTCGAAAGAGACTGCGAAACAGTAAAAACAGATTTTTAAAAAATTAATTCTTGGGATGTGTGCATCGCTGTCAACGCCAGCATTTTTTGCCCATCCCTAATTGCCCTTGAGAAGGTGGTGGTGGCTCGCCTCATGTTTGGGAGGGAGTTCCAAGATTTTGACCCAGCTGTATGGTCAGGCTGATTCGCAGTATCAGGAGCAGGCATTTTCCATGCAATGCTGGGGGTTTCATTTATGAAATGCTTAAACTATCTAATTAGTAGTCTGTTTATGTATCCAACTGAGAGCATGAACATTGTCATGAAAATGGTATTAGATGTAAAACTCTATAGCTATGTGATTTCAGCATACTGGCCCCAAGATTTCCACATGATTTGCTCATGATTTTTAGGAGCAACTGGTGTAGAACGGAGTATCTTAGAAAACGGAATTCTCCACATTTAGTTTGCTCCAGTTCAAGTCAGTTAGAACAGTTTCACTTTGGAACAGAATTTTTTTTTCAAAACGGGGCGTGTCCGGCCACTTACGCCTGATTTCAAAGTTTTGTGAGTGAAAACTTACTCCAAACTAACTTAGAATGGAGTAAGTGAAGATTTTTGTACGCTCGAAAAAACCTTGTCTACACTTTAGAAAATCAGGCGTAGGTTACAAATCAGGCGTAGGGAATGGGGGGAGGGGGTGTTTAAAGGGAAGTTTACAAACATTAAACACTTCAGTTTTACAAATAAAGAGCCATCATCAATAATAAATGATAAATACATCAATAAATCAACCAATAAATCAATCAAAAAAAATTAATAAGAAATAATTTTTTTTTAAATCAATAAATAAAACATTTTCTACTTGCCGACTGCAGCACCGGGAGCCCTCCAACAGCGTGCTGGGATGCCCCCCTCAGTGTGTCTCTGTCAGTGTCTCTATCTCTCTGTCTGTCTGTGTGTCTCTCATTCTCTGTCTGTCAGTGTCTGTGTTTCTGACAGCGAGGGGAGGGGGGTAGAGGGGGGGAGAAGGGGGAGGGAAGGGGGAGAAGGTGGAGGGGGGGAGGGATGGTGGAGATGGGGAGGGGGGAGAAGGGGGAGGGGGGAGAAGGAGATTGGGGGGGAGAAGGAGATTGTGGGGGAGAAGGAGATTGTGGGGGAGAAGGAGATTGGAAGGAGATTGGGGGTGGGAAGGGGTGGGGTAGAGGGAGGGAAGATGAGGGGGGAAGATGAAAGGGGGGGGAAGGAGATTGGGGGGGGGGTGGGGGGGAAGGAGAAGGGGGAGGGAGGCTGAATGGGCAGGGCCCGAGACTTCGGGCAGGGCCCGTCCCCAGCACCAGATTTACAGGTAGGTGGCGTTGGGTCGGGTCGGGGGGGCTGGTGGGAGGGAGTTTGGTTCGGTTCGGGTCGAGGGAGGTCAGGTCGGGGGGAGGGAGGTCAGGTCAGGTTGGATCCAGTCCGGGGGGGTGGGGGGAGAGGAGAGAGCGGGTGTATTGGGCGGGGGGCAGGAGGCGGCGGGTGTCGGGTCCGGTCCGGGGGCGGGGGGGGAGCAGCAGGTGTCGGTCCGGTCCGCGGGCGGGGGGGGCGGAGCAGCGGGTGTTGGGTCCGGTCCGGGGGCGGGGGGGGCGGAGCAGCGGGTGTCGGGTCCGGTCCGAGGGCGGGGGGGCGGAGCAGCGGGTGTCGGGTCCGGTCCGGGACGGGGGGGGGGGGTGGGCGTCGGGTCCGGTCCGGAGGTGGGAAGCGGGAGTCGGGTCGGGAGGAAGCAGGAGCTGGCCGTGGGAGGAGCCTTATGCACGCAGCCCCACTGAGGCCATTGGGCCAGGGCTAGGGGCTGCGTGCTTCGGGCCCCTCCCACAGAGTTTCGGGCGCCTGGAGCTACTGCACTTGCGTGCCCATTGTAGCGCGCATGTGCAGAGGTCCCGGCACTGTTTTCAGAGGACCTGCAG
Source organism: Pristiophorus japonicus (assembly GCF_044704955.1). NCBI lineage: Eukaryota > Metazoa > Chordata > Chondrichthyes > Pristiophoridae > Pristiophorus > Pristiophorus japonicus. The sequence continues at coordinate 366,532,994 of NC_091977.1, read as the reverse complement.
GGAGTTGGAGAATACGGAGGTTTTTTTTAGGTGCACTTTGTGGCGCGAAAAACGGGCATCCAGGTCGGGACTGCGCCGTTCTAGGCACGGCTCAAAACTTGGGCCCACAGAGTGGGGCTGCTCCAATGCTTTCTTGTTTTGTTTGTCTTAATTGAATTGCTTTTGTCCTATCAACTACCTCCAGTGCTCTCCAGCAATCTGGAAAAGGGTGAGAGATTCAGCCTTGTCACAGAGAGAGTGGGATGGCGAGCTCTGGGACTCTGTGGCACAAACATGATCAGGAAGTAGTGTCCCATACATCATTGAGAAATCTTTTCATTGAATGGAAACTAATTAAGGGTAATAATCAAATTTATAAACAGGTACATGAAGTTAATCATTAAAGCTGAGAATAATGAAAGCAAAATGAAGACACTTTATTGAAAATTACAACATACAGCTATCTAATAACATTCCAAAACATGTGGTTGTATAAATGACTGACCACCTCAAGGCAAAGGTTGAAAGTAATTACTTCACATTAAAAAAGATAACACACATACATAAGTGAGCGGTCTGGAATTTGCCGTTATTAATGAAATGCAGAATGCTGCTCTCAGTTGGATACATAAACAGACTACTAATTAGATAGTTTAAGCATCTCATAAATTAGCTCCCAACATTGCATGGAAAATGCCTGCTCCTGATACTGCAAATCAGCCTGAGCATACAGCTCAAGAAAACAACATCACCAACAATAACTTACATTTATAAAGCAGTCTTCACATAAAAGCATTGTATCAGAGTGCTTTTTTCATTGTACCAAGGTAAGGTGGACATTGGGCAGCAAGTGAAGACATTTATTTGTCAAGGATAATAAAGGCAAAAGGGGTCATGTTCACACTTCTGGCAGGGATATTGGATATTCAGATGTGCACTGACATGATTTTCTGACCATTTAATATAATGGTTGGAAAATTGTGCACACCACTGGACCAAATTCATATTGATTTTTTAAAACATTTTTTCCTGGGATGTGAGCATCACTGGCAAGGCCAGCATTTATTGGCCATCCCTAATTGCCCTTGAGAAGGTGGTGGTGGCTCGCCTTCTTGAACTGCTGCAGTCCTGAAGGTACTGCTATAGTGCTGTTATGAAGGGATTTCCAGGAATTTGACCCAGCGACGATGAAGGAACGTTGATATATTTCCAAGTCAGACACTATCTTGGATGTAATGATGTTTCCATGCGCCTGTTGCCCTTGTCCTTCTAGGTGGTAGAGGTCGTAGGTTTGGGAAGTGCTCTCAAAGAAGTCTTGGCGAGTTGCTGCAGTGCATCTTGTAGATGGTACACACTGCGTACCATTGGTGGAGGGAGTGAATTTTTACAGATGGAGTGTAAAATCAAATGGGCTGCTTTGTCCTGGATGGTGTCGAGCTTCTTGAGTACTGTTGGAGCTGCACTCATCCAGACTAGTGGAGAACATTCTATCACTCACCTAACTTGTGCCTTGTAGATGGTGGAAATGCTTTGGGGATTCAGGAGACGAGACACGCACCACAGAATACCCAACCTCTGACCTGCTCTTGTAGCGACAGTATTTATGTGACTGGTCCAGTTAAGTTTATGGTAAATGGTGAACAATAAGATGTTGATGTTAGTGGATTCAGTGATGGTAATGCCGTTGAATGTAAAGGAGCTGTGATTAGACTTGTGTAGTGCAAATGTTACTTGTCACTTATCAGTCCAAGCCTAAATGTCGTCCAGGTCTTTCTGCATGCGGGCAAGGACTGCTTCATTATCTGAGGAGTTGTGAATGGAACTGAACACTGTGCAATCATCAGTGAACATCTCCACTTCTGACAATATGGTAGAGGGATGGTCATTGATGAAGCAGGTGCAGATGATTGGGCCGAGGACACTGCCCTGAGGAACACTTGCAATGATCTCGTAGGGTTGCAACACCCACAACCATCTTCCTTTGTGCTAGGTATGAATACAGTTAGTGGAGTATTTTCCCCCTTACTCCCATTGACTTCAATTTTAGTGGGGCTCTTTAATGCCGCACTCAGTCAAATGCTGCCTTAATGTCAAGAGCAGTCATTTTCACCTCACCTCTGGAATTCAGCTCTTTTGTCCATATTTGGACCAAGTCTATAATGAGATCTGTAACTGCCTGGTCCTGGTGGAAACCAAGCTGAGCATCAGTGACTAGGTTATTGGTGAGTAAGTGGCACAAGATTGCACTGATAATTACACCTTTCCTCACTTTGCTGATGATTGAGAGTATACAGGCTGAAGACTGGCTTCTGTTATAGTAGGGGCCTGAGGAGAAAGCTGAGATGGGGATCATCCATTCTGCATTTTTGGCTGAAGATGTTTGCAAATGCTTCAGCCTTGTCTTTTTGAACTCGCGTGCTGCACTCCTCCATTAATGAGGATAGGAATGTTCATGGAGCCTCTTCCTCCCGTTAGTTGTTTACTGTCCCCCACCATTCATGACTGGATGTGGCAGGACTGCAGAGGTTTGATCTGATCTGTTGTTAGTGGAATTGCTTAGCTCTGTCTATACCAAACTGCTTCTGCTGTTTAGCATGTATGTAGTCCTGTGTTGGCATCTAATGTTAGGTACACCTAGTGCTGCTCCCGGCATGCTCTTTTGCATTCATTGAAACAGGGTTGGTCCCCTGGTTTGATGGTAAAGGTAGAGTGAGAGATATGCTGGGCCACAGATTGTGGTTTTATACAATTCTGCTGCTATTAATGGCCCAAAGCGCCTCATGGATGCCCAGGTTTGAGCTGCTAGACCTGTTCTGAATATATCCTATTTAGCATGGTGGCAGTACCACAAAACGTGATATAGGATGTCCTCAGTTTGAAGATGAGACTTCGTTTCCACAAGGACAGTGTGGTGGTAACTGCTACCAATACTGTCATGCCATCTGCGACAGGTAGATTGATGAGGATGAGGTCAAGTAGGGGTTTTACTCTCACGTTGCCTGTCTCACCACCTATCGCAGGCCCGTCTGGCAGCAATGGCCTTCAGAACTTGGCTAGCTCGCTCAGTAGTGCTGCTCTCGAGCCACTCTTGTTGATGGACACTGAAGTCCCCCTGAGAACATTCAATGTCCTTGCGACCCTCAGTGCTAATTCCAGGTGGTGTTCAAATTGGAGGAATACTGATTCATCAGCAGAGGGAGGGTGGTAGTTGGTAATCAGCAGGAGCTTTTCTAGCCCACATTTGGCCTGAAGGTATGATACTTTGTGGGGTCCTGAGTCAATGTACAGAACATTCAGGGCGATTCCTTCCCGACTGTATATCATTGTGCTGCCTCCTCTGGTGGGTTTCGCTTGTCAGTGAGACAGGATATACCCAGTAATGGTGGTGGATGAGTCTGGGATGTTGGCTGAAAGCTATGATTCTGTGAATATGACTATGCCAGGCTATTGCTTGACTAGTCTGTGGGACAGCGCTCCCAATATTGTCACTAGTCCCCAGATATTAGCGAGGGGGACTTTGCAGGGTCGACTGGACAGGTTGTGCTTTTGTCATGTCCGAAGCTGGTGCCGAGATCGATGCTAGATGGTTCGTCCAGTTTTATTCTCGTTTTCTGCAGCAGATTGATACAACTGAGTGGCTTGCTCGGCCATTTCAGAGGGCTTCAGAGGGCAGTTAAGAATCATCCACATTGCTGTGGGTCTGGATTCACATAGGCCAGACCAGGTAAGGATGGCAGATTTCCTTGTCTAAAGGACATTAGTGAACCAGATGGGGTTTTATGACAATCCAGTAGTTTCATTCACGATGCTAGCTTTTTATTCCAGATTTATTTAATTAATTGAATTTAATTTCCCCAGCTGCCATGGTGGGATTTGAACTTGCGTCTCTGGATCATTAGTCCAGAACTCTGGACGACTTGTCCAATAACATAACCACTATGCTACCATACCCTCTTCTAGGAGCTGAGGCTCTCAGCCAGAAGCATAAATTGTTTCCTTATGATGGAAGAAATAGATTTTAAGGAGGCCTTAGAATGTGCAGGGGGAGAGCCAGGCAACGGGATGAGAATTCCAAACAGCAGGAATAAGTTGCTGAAATATGATCTTCTGATGGGGAAGCGGGAGGGAGCAAGGAACAAACAGTCATTCCGTGTCAGTAGAATGGAGGGTTCAGGATGTGACATATGGTTGGCAAATAAAATGAAGTGAAATCAGGGAGTGATTTAAAAGTGAAAATGAAGATCCAGAAATGAACTCACTGGGGAACAGGAAGCCATTGAACTTTGCTGAGAATTGAGTGTGATAGATGTGTCAGAATTGATGTGGAAGAGTTTTGGATTTACACACCGTTGTGACAGATAGATGCAGGAAAGCTCATTGGAGAACTCAATCTTTGAGGCGATAAAGGCGTGGGTAAATTTGAAAGAGACAAAGTAGGGCTATCGTTCAGCAGTATTGGAAATAGAAGAAACAGATCTTAGCAAAAGTCCTGACGTGGGAAAAAAAGCTCAGCTCGGCATTGACTAGAACAGTTAATTCAGCCTGAGGCCGATGCAGTTGGAGCCAGAGGTATGTAGGTGCTGTTGAAAGATAACATGAATCATTTCAATTGTTAATATTGAGCTTCAAAAATACTGACAGATAATCCTCCCTAAGCAATCCCTCGGAGTCAAGGATCACTTGCTTCCACACTAAAAATGAGTTGTCAGGTGACTGAAGAGATCAATGCAGGACCTGCAGTCTCTGTCACAGGTGGGGCAGATGGTGCTTGAAGGAACAGGTGGGTGGGGTGCCTGGGTTGCCACGCGTTCCTTCCGCTGTCGACGCTTGGCTTCAGCTTACGCTCGGCGATGAGACTCGAGGTGCTCAAAGCCTTCCCGGATGCTCTTCCTTCACTTTGGGCTGTCTTGGGCCAGGGATTTGCAGATGTGGGTGGGGATGTTGCACATTTTCAAGGAGGCTTTGAGGGTGTCCTTGAAGCATTTCCTCTGCCCACCTGGGGGTCGCTTACGGTGTCGGAGCTCCGAGTAGAGCACTTGTTTTGGGAGTCTCGTGTCAGGCATGTGGATGATGTGGCCCGCCCAGCGGAGCTGATCGAGTGTGGACAGTGATTCAATACTGGGGATGTTGGCCTGAGCGAGAACACTGACATTGGTGCGTCTGTCCTCCCAATAGATTTGCAGGATCTTGCGGAGGCAGCATTGGTGGTACTTCTCCAACGTTTTGTGTTGTTTGTTGTACATAGTCCACATTTCTGAGCCATATAGGAGGGTGGGTATCACGTCTACCCTGGAGACCATAAGCTTGGTGCCAGGTTTGACGTCCTGGTCTTCAAACACTCTCTTCCTCAGGCGGCCAATGGCTGCACTTTCACACTGAAGTCGGTGTTGGATCTCATCGTCGATATCTGCCCTGTTGACAGTAGGCTCCCAAGGTATGGAAAATGGTCCACGTTGTCCAAGGCCTCGTCGTGTATTTTGATAACCAGGGGGCAGTGCTGTGTGGTGGGAGCAGGTTAGTGGCGGACCTTTGTCTTACGGATATTTAGTGTAAAGCCCATGCTCTTGTATGCCTCGGTGAAGGTGTTGACGAATGTTTGGAGTTTGGCCTCCGAGTGTGCGCAGATGTCTGCGTACTATAGGTCAATGACAGAGGATGGGACAACCTTGGATCTAATCTGGAGGTGGTGGAGGTTGAACAGATTCCCATTTGTTCGATAATTTAGCTCCACTCCAGCAGGGAGCTTGCTGAGGATGAGGTGGAGCATTGCAGCAAGGAAGATTGAGAAGAGCATTGGTGCAATGACGCAGCCTTGCTTGACACCGGTCCGGACACGAATTGAGGTCTGTGGTGGATCCATTGGTCATGATCACGGCTTTCATGTCATTGTGGAGAAGACGGAGGCTGGTCACAAACTTTTGAGGGCAGCCAAAACAGAGGAGGTGCTCTATATTCCCTCATGGTTGACAGTGTCGAAGGCCTTTGTGAGGTTAAAAAGGTCATGTACAAGGGTTGGTGCTGTTCCCTGCATTTCCTATGTAATAGTACAGCAGTGAACTTGTGATTAGTGCAGTGGCTGACAGTTAAATTGAGTATCTGCAGTGTATGAATGCAACCTGGTCTGGTGCTAGTCGACGCTGTCATGCAGGATGGCAGGTACATTGGGAATAACTGCACAGACACTTGAAGAAAAACCTTTTGAGGAAATGCAAGGGCTGATATTCCTGTTTGTAGCATCTAGGGAACACTCAGTCACCGGGCACTAAGGAGAGAAAAAGAGGGCAGAGATCTGCTTCTCTATATTGCCCTGGGATTTCTGGAGTTTATCTAACTGATTGGAGTTAGGCTCAGTGTTGTGAAGGTGAAGAGGCCTTTTAGCCTCTATTTCCACAAAATACATCCATGCGCAAAGGTATGCCAAGTGGCTGGCGGAGGGGCTTGTGCCAGGGCCTCTTCAGATTAGAGGGTCTGAGGGCTACCGGGGACTAGTCAAAGAGGAGTGCAGCAGAAAGGCCAACAATCCTCTCCCCAAATGATCTTCAGGCCTTGAGCTTTCTGGTTGCTGCACTCTGTCCCTTCCAGGAGGTGGGCCTGTGATGGGGTAATTCTAATGGCCTGGTGTACCATAATTGGACACAGGGAGGCCTGGGCAGTAAACTGCACTTGTGTAGCTTGTGGGTTGGGGCGGGAGGTTAATCAGCCCTGTAGTGATTGGGTTGGGACAGCTAAAGAAAAATGAAAGACTTACGTTACATAACATTTTAATATCTTTCTGATATATGTCTCAAAGTATTTCATATAAAATGAATTACCTTGAAGTACATCTGAAATTACATCTGTTACGAAGGCAAATTCTGGAGCCATTTTTCTTGTAGCCAGTTACTACAAACAACAATGAGACGAATATTCCCTTTTTTTCTTGATATTGCATAAGGAAGGAATTTAGTCAGGGAATAGAATCATAGAACCATACAACCATACAGCACAAAAGAAAGCCATTTGACATTGTGTCTGTGCTGGCTCATTGAAAGAGTCCCACTCCCCTGCTCTTTATAGCCCTGCAAATTTCTCCATTTCAATTATATACTTGACATCAGGATAACTCGCTGCCTTTTCTTAAATTGCGATATGGGATCATTAGATTTCAACTGAAACATCATAACAACCAAATAGGATCCCAGATTAATATCTTATCTGAAGCACGGCACCTCCAGCAATACAACTTTTCCTCAGTACTGCACTGTGGTTTTAGATTAGATTATTAGCTGAACCTTAAACCCACAGATGTGAGTGCTACCAACTGAGCCATGAGTGGTCAAAGCGGAATCACGAGAGACTTATGACAAGGAGCTAGACCACAGAAGTGGGGTAGTGGAGAAGAACGGAGTAATCAACAGTATCAAACTTAACAAAGAGTTTGAGGAGGATGATGCCGAACATTGATCCTCTGGCACTGGTGATTTTCACCAGGGTAGTCTTAGTCCTGTCGATTTATTGGAATTAGGCGGGGGGGTGGGGGCGCAGGGGGAGGGGGGGGGGGGCGGTGGCAGGTCTGATAGCAGGGACGGAAGCAGTTAATCTTGGGGGGCTGCTCCTCCTGGCCCACAAGCAGTGCTGTAAAGACAATTACCTCTTCCACACAGCAATCCTTGCCTCCCTTTAGTTGGTGGGCTTTCTGAGGCCCAGGAAACCCAGCTGGCCATTGTTAAATTTAAAATGGAGCTAAAATGTAACGGACGCAGCCTCATTAAAATATTTCATTGAGCAACCTGCCTCATGGAAGCGGGTTGTTTGCCCTTCCCCACCCCGCCTCAGCTAAAACCGGAAGTGGGGTTTCGAGGTGGCTTGGGTTCGGGTTTGTAATTTTAAAAATTTGTACCTCTCAGTAGGGAGGCCAAAGAGGTCCATGACTTCGGGAGGCCAGAGAGGTCCGTGAGTTCAGGAGGTCTGTGATTTTGAGAGGTCCGGAGGTCCGGGAATTCGGCAAGTTGGGATTCCGAGGAGTAGGAGGGCCGGAGGTCGGCGAGGAGTTCACTTCTGGCAAGGAGCTCACTGCCCTCGTCCGGGCAGCTAAGTGGTTGGCTGTTTGATTGGTAAGTACCTCTCTCTCTTTATTTCTTTTTAATCAGATAAGTTTAATTAGATTGATGGCAGGGCAGCTCAGTCCCGTGGACTGTACATCCTGCAGCATGTGGGAAGTCCTGGACGCTTGGCGCGGCCTAGACAACCATGTGTGTAGGAGGTGTTTCCAGCTTTAACTACTCAAGCTCCACATTTTGAAACTTGAGCGGCGACTGGAATCAATACGGTGCATCCGCGAGGCTGAGAGCTACATGGATAGCACATTTCAGGAGGTGGACACCCCGTAGCTTAAAAGCGTGCAGACAGAGGGGAAGTGGGTGATCACCAAATAGAGGAAGAATGCTCGGCAGGTAGTGCAGGAGTCCTCCCTTGAGTCCATCTCACTTTCCAACCGATATTCTCTTTTGAGCACCAGTGATGGTGATGGTGCCTCTGGGCAGTGCAGCCAGAGCCAAGTCCAAGGCAGCACAGGTGGCTCAGCTGCTCAGGGGGGAGAGACAAAGAATAAAAGAGTTGTAGTGGTAGGGTATTCAATAGTTAGGGGAACAGAGAGGTGTTTCTGCGCTGTAGACATGACTCCAGGATGCCTCCCTGGTGCCAGGGTCAAGGATATCACAGAGCAGACGCAGGGCGTTCTGGGGGGAAAGGGCAAACAGCTAGAGGTCGTGGTTCGTATCTGGACCAATGACATAGGTAGAAAAAGGGATGACGTCCTGCAGGCAGAATTTAGGAGTTAGGAGAAGAATTAAAGGGTAGGACCTCGAAGGTAGTAATCTCCGGGTTACTACCGGTGCCACGTGCTAATGAGTACAAGAGTAGAAGGATAGAGAGGATGAACACGTGGCTGGAGAGTTGGTGCAGGAGGGAGGACTTTAAATTCCGGAGGCACTGGGACTGCTTCTGGGCGAGATGGGACCTGTACAAACTGGACGGGTTGCACTTCAACAGCACCAGGTCCAATATCTCGTGGGAAGAGTTGATAGTGCTGTTAGAGAGTATTTAAACTAGCTTGGCAGAAGAATGGAACCTGAGGAAAAATGTAATTGCGAAGGGAGTAAAGCTGAAATTGGAAAGAAAGAATGTAGAATGTGAATCTGTAAGACAGAGTAAACAAGTGTTAGTAAGTAGTAATCAAGGATGTCTTCCTGTGCTAAATGGTATATACTTCAATGCAAGGAGTATAGCAAATAAGGCGGATGATCTGAGAGTGCAGGTAGACACTTGGAAGTATGACTTTATAGCCATTACAGAGATATGGCTGAAAGAGGGGCAGGTTTGGCAGCTCAATATTTCGGGTTACAGGATTTTTAGATAAGACAGAGAGGGGGGTAAAAAAGGGGGGTTCGTGATATTGATTAAAGAAACTATTACAGCTGTGAGGCAGGATGGTATATTAGAGGGATCATCAAATGAGGCCATATGGGTCGAACTGCAAAATAAAAAAAGGAGCGATCACATTGCTGGGCGTGTATTATAAACCCCTAAACAGAGGGAGGGAGAAAGAAGAGAAAATATGTAGGCAAATTTCTGTGAAGTCCAAAAACCATAGGGCAATAATAGTAGGGGATTTTATCTATCCTAACATTGATTTGTACAAAAATGTAGTGTGAAGGGTACAGAGGGTGCAGAATTCTTAAAATGCATTCAAGAGAACTCTTTTAGTCAGTATGTAACAAGCCCAACATGGGAAGGGACGGTTTTGGATTTAGTTTTGGGAAATGAAGTTGGGCGGGTGGAAGGGGTATCAGTGGGAGAACACTTTGGGTGCCTTTGAACATAATTCAGTCGGATTCAAGGTAGTTATGGATAAGGACAAGGATAGACCAGGAATAAAAGTCCTAAATTGGGGAAAAACTAACTTTGCTAAGTTGAGAAGTGATTTGGCCACAGTGGACTGGTAACAACTACTTATAGGTAAATCAGTGTCGGAACAGTGGGAGGCATTCAAGGAGAAGATCCGGAGGGCTCAGGCCAAACATGTGCCCTTAAAGCAAAAGGGTGACAGCAACAATTCGAGAGCCCCCTGGATGTCTAGGGGCTTACAGGGGAGGATAAAGAAAAAAAAAAGAGAAGCTTATGTCATATACCGATGGCTAAATACAGTAGAATCTTTGGAGGAATATAGTAAGTTTAAAGATAAAATTAAAAAAGGATATTATGAATGGTAAGAGAGAACATGAAAAATTCTTAACAAGTAAAATTAAGGAAAACCCAAAGATGTTCTCTAAATATATTAAGAGCAAGAGGATAACTAAATAAATGGTAGGGCCTATTGGAGACCATGAGGGTAATTTCTGTGTGGAGGCAGCAGATGTTGGTATGGTTCTTAATGAATACTTTGTGACTGATTTCACAAAAGAAAGGGGCAATGCAGATACTGCTATCGAGGAGGTGTGCAAAATTCTGGCTGAAATAAACATAGTGAAAGAGGAGGTATTAAGGGGTTTAGCAGCTTTTAAAGTGAATAAGTCCCCAGGCTGTAAATGGTTTCCATTAGGTGTTTTCGAAGCACCCCCACTTTACAATAGTTCTAGAGCTGGGAGTGATTACTGTTATGTAATGATGTGTGTATCGTCCCAGTACCTTAAATGTAATGTAAGTACTATGCCACACCACAGAGGGCGCTGTGGTGGGAAACCCTGGTAGTACCTGTAACAAGGACTATATAAGGGTGACCACCACACCTGGGAGGCACTCTGGAGCTGAACAATAAAGGACGAAGGTCACAGCAGTTAGACTTACACCAGACCGTGTGGAGTCAGTGATTTGTGTGCTACATACACCACATTGGCAACGAGGAAGCGGACGAACTCCACGCAACCATGGCAATTCTGGGCTCGCTAAAGGATTTTACCGTGGGCAATGATTGGGAGGCCTTTACGGAAAGGCTCGAGTAATACTTCACAACAAATGACCTGACGGAGGATACATACGCAATGAGAGAGAAGCGTAAGGCGATATTGCTCTCCAGTTGTGGAGATGAGGTTTACTGTCTCGTCAGGGATTTGCTGGCACCTGGGAGCGCCAGGGAGAAGTCATACGAGGAGCTGACTGAACTCATTCGTGACCAGTTGAAACCAAAGGAGAGCATCCTCACGGCCAGATACAAATTTTACCATCACTGCAGACCTGAGGGCCAGGATGTCACCAAATATGCTGCAGACCTCAGGAGACTCGCAGCGCCATGTGATTTTGGGGCACACCTTGACGAGGCTTTGCGGGACGTTTTCATTATGGGGATTGGCCACGAGGGCCTCCTTCACAAGCTTCTGGCCACAGAACCCACAGTCACTCTGACAAAGGCCATCGCCATCAGCCAGGCATATATGACCTCGACTTGCAGCACCAAGCAAATGATCCACACAGTCTCGAACCCGGCAGGCACGGTCCACAGGATAGCGTCCACCACGGACAAAACTGCAGAACATGGCTCTGCCCGGGGCAGAGAGCACGGACCTCGGGATCCTGGAGCTCAGAGTCCGCCGAGGGGGGCCAATCAAGCAGCACCGTGCTGGCGCTGTGGAGGAAGCCATGGGGCTCACCGGTGCAGGTTTGCGGAGTACACGTGCAATACCTGCCACGTTAAAGGCCACCTTCAGCGTATGTGTAAAAGAAATCGGACTCACCATGTGGCTGAGGAGATGGGGGATGATCCACTGTTCAGCGAGGAGCAGGTCGAAGAAGATGAGGTGCTTGGACTGTATACGTGCACCGACGATTCGCCCCCAGTGATAAGTGAAGTAAAAATCAACGGAGTCCCAGTGAGTATGGAAGTGGACACGGGCTCGAGTCCGTCGTTGATGAGTCGGAGAACTTTTGATAAACTCTGGATTAATCCAGCTGCACGACCCAAGCTGGTCCCGGTCACGGCGAAGCTGCGTACCTACACCAGGGAACTAATACCTGTTCTTGGCAGAGTGATGGTGCAGGTATCCCACGGAGACGAGACGCACGCTTTACCTTTGTGGGTCATTGCAGGCGATGGGCTGACACTCCTCGGCCGGAGGTGGATGGGGAAGGTCCGTGGGAGCTGGGAAGACTTCATTCCTCCACAGGCTGCTGCTCCCCGGGGTGCTGCCGTGCCCCGGGTCCCCAGAGAGCAGCGCCGACCGAGCTGGAGCTGCAGCCTCAATCCACCCACAGGCAAGTCCCAGGCCCGGACCTCACACACAGAACCTGCAGCCTCAGCCCCCACAGGCAAGCAGCCCTACACAGAGGGGCCCAAGGGGGGGTGGAGGTTGAGCCGGCGGGGCGCTGCGGGCGGGGTGCTGAGGGATCCAGGGGCCGGCGGTTCGGAAGGACCCCGCAGAGGAAGAGGCCCCGCCGAGGAGCTGGTAGCGTCGGGCGGCGACAGCCGCAGGGGAGGCCGCTACGGAGGCCACGGGGAACGCGGCAAGTGCGGCCGCTGGAGAGGCGGCAAGTCAGGTGGAGAGGAGGGGAGCGGAGGCTGCAACGGCGGAGGGCATTCGGAGCGGCGGAGAAGAAGATGGCGGCAGCATCGTGTCAGAGCTGCAGAGCATCAAAGATGGCGACGCGCAAGGAGAAGCCTCGTGGAATCCTCCTGCATCAAAGATGGCGCCTTAAAGAGGAAATGCACCCGGGAGTTTTAAAAGGGCCTTACAAAGAGGTGGTCCCCACAAAGGACTTCTGTTTGGCAGAGCGAGTCTAAAATGAGCTATGTTAATGTGAGATAGTGAATTTATAATAAGAATTACTTTTTTTATGCTGAATGGCCACTGTATTTGTGTAAAATAATGGATGAAGTACAATTAATGATAACGGTTAACAAGGAAATCAAGGTTCCGCTACCAGTCAATAACCAGTTAATGTACCAGATAATATGTACCATACTAACGCACTGTCTATGCCCACCTGCCTTCCGTTGGACAAGTGTGATGTTATGTAATGATGTGTGTATCGTTGTCCTGCGTCCAGGTGGGGGGGGGGGAAGGTGATGTTATGTAATGATGTGTGTATCGTCCCAGTACCTTAAATGTAATGTAAGTACTATGCCACACCACAGAGGGCGCTGTGGTGGGAAACCCTGGTAGTATCTGTAACAAGGACTATATAAGGGTGACCACCACACCTCGGAGGCACTCTGGAGCTGAACAATAAAGGACGAAGGTCACAGCAGTTAGACTTACACCAGACCGTGTGGAGTTAGTGATTTGTGTGCTACATACACCACAATTACTGTACTGAACAGATGAACGCGTCAGGGATGAGTACCTTGGTCTCAACCGGCAATGCTTTTATTAAAGTTAAAACACACTTCTGCACCCAGTAAAACTACACACACCCTGGTATGTAAAACAAACAAATGCAGTACAATACACAGTCTGGCCCATCTAAACAGACCTCTATCGCGAAGTACTCATGTCTAAACCCTCCCCTGAAATACCGTAAGATATTGGTTGGGAGAACCCATGATACTCCCTCACACCGTGGCTATGATCTGAAAAGACATATGTGCAGAGATGATGCTCATCGATTCGATAGCTTACTCGCTGCTTCTCCTGCTGAAAATGTATCTCTTCTGGTTTCTTCTCTCCGTCCCATATGCAGGGCTTGGTCCTTGTAGAGGCAAAGTGAGCGAGAGCAAGAGAGCGAGCTGTGGTCACATGGCCTATTTTATACCCCCATACTGTCCGCCCTTTCAGGCTGATTAAAGTTGATTGTTGTTTCAAGGCTTCCTGTGGGTGTGTCTTCTTTTTGCCTCATAAAGTTTCCTTGTTTTCAAGGCTTCCTGTTTTGAGTCCAGTGATGGGTTTTCACTTCTGATTGGTCTGGGCTTAATGGCTTTCTATTGTTCTGGTATCTTATCCAGGTAATGGCTCGATCACTGAGCAATTCACCTGATCTACCTTTGACAAGTTCATATTGCTTAACAATGGACTCTCCATCTGCTCATCACCTGCAATAAATTGTCTTAACTTGGCCATTGTGTTCCCAGACCCCCTGCCCATCATTCTAAGCCAAACATGGAGAAGTACCTGGGCCCCTCCCACTAACAGCCTCCAGCTTTTCCTGTAGTGAGAAAACTATTAAAAAGGAATGTCCAGATAATATCCAATTCTTGGGGACCTGATGACTACAAAGCCCAGATGAAATGCATCCCAGGCTGTTGAGTGAAGTAAAAGAGGAAATAGCAGAGGCCTTGACCATCATTTTCCAGTCCTCTATGGATTTGGGCATGATCCTGGAGGACTGCTAATGTTGTCCCCTTGATTCGGAAGGGAGAAAGGGATAGGCTGAGTAATTACAGGCCTCTCAGCCTAACCTCAGTGGTGGGAAAATTATTGGAAAAAATATTGAAAGACAGGATAACTCTACATTTAGAAAGGCAAAGATTAATTAGGGACAGTCAGCACAGATTTGTTAAGGGAAGATCATGTTTGACTAACATGATTGAATTTTTCGAAGAGTTAACTTGAAAGATCAATGAGGATAGTGTGTACGATGTAGTGTGTATGAACTTTAGCAAAGCTCTTGATAAGGTTCCACATGGCAGACTGGTCACGAAGGTAAAAGCCCATGAGATTCAGGGCAAAGTGGCAAGTTGGATCCAAAATTGCCTTAGAGATAGAAAGCAAAGAGTAATGGTTGATGGATGTTTTTGTGACTGGAAGGACGTTTCCAGTGGGGTTCCGCAGGGCTCAGTATTGGATCCCTTGTTTTTTGTGGTATACATCAATGATCTCGATTTGAATATAGAGGGTATGATTAAGAAGTATGCAGATTACACTAAAATTGGCTGTGTGGTTGATAATGAAGAGGAAAGTCATGGACTGCAGGAGGATATCAACCTACTGGTCAGGTGGGCAGAACAGTTTCAAATGGAATTTAATTCAGAGAAGTGTGAGGTAATGCACTTGGGGATGACTAATAAGCAAAGGTTATACACATTAAATGGTAGGCCACTTCGAAGTGTAGATGAACAAAGGGACCTTGGAGTGCTTGTCCACAGATCCCTGAAAGTAGCAGGCTGGTGGATAAGGTGGTTAAAAAGGCATATGGAATGCTTGCCTTAATTGGCTGAGGCATAGAATACAAGAGCAGGGAGGTTATGCTTAAATTGTATAATACTCTGTTTGGGCCACAGCTGGATTACTGCATGCAGTTCTGGTCACCGTGTTATAGGAAGGACGTGATTGCATGGGAGAGGGTGCAGAGGAGATTTACTAGGATGCTGCCTGGAATGGAGAAACTTAGCTATGAGGACAGATTGGATAGGCTGGGTTTGTTCTCTTTGGAACATAGGAGGCTGATAGGAGACCTCATTCAGGTGTATAAAATTTTGAAGGGCCTGGATATAGTGGATAGCAAGTGTCTATTTCCCTTGGTGGAGGGGTCAATTATGAGGGGGCATAGTTTTGAGGTGGTAGGTGGAAGGTTCAGAGGGGATTTGAGGGGAAGCTTCTTCATGCAGAGGGTTGTGGGGTTCTGGAACTCACTGCCTGGAAGGGTGGTAGAGGCTGAAACCTTCACCACATTTATAAGGTGCTTGGATGGGCACTTGAAGTGTCGGCACCTGCAGGGTTACGGACCTAGAGCTGGTAAGTGGGATTAGACTGGATAACCTCTTGTTGGCTGGCACAGTTACGATGGAAAGTACTGCAGGGAATCTAATATGGCCAGAGTGATCTCCTGGACTAGTTTTGATCGCTTGGATGGGTCGGAGAGGAAATTTCCCAGATTTTTTTTCCCCCAGTTGGCATGGGTTTTTATGTTTTTTGCCTCTCGCGGGAGATCACATGGCTCCAGAAGGGGTGGAGTGTAAAATGTTGCAATGCATGGGGTGTCGCAGTTGTGTTGGGCTGGATGCTCTTTATCTGTCTGCCATTGTTCATTGTTCATAGGTTTATAAGTAACCTTCAGGACTGCTGACAGAGGGCTGTGTGGCTCTTTGTCAGCCAGCGCGGACACGGTGGGCCGGAATGACCTCCTTCTGCGCTGTAGATTTCTTGGGGCTAGACTTTCCACTTTCAGGCTAAGGCCGAAAAAAATGGGCCTTGTTCCAGCGATGCGGGACCTATCGCCCATGCCGATCGCCAGCTCAAGGCCCATTTTTTTTTTTTGCGATTTTCCACTCAGCCTTACCCCAGCGATGTCAAATGGGCGATGTGATTTCTCAGCGATCTCACGATCACCCAAAGAAAATGAAAATGAATGAAAAAAAAAAGCTTCCCTAGCAATGCATTACTGCGCATGTGCAGGTTGATTTCTTTTTTAGGTTGATGTTCTTTCCCGCGTTTTGGGAGATCAGGGGTCATCACACATGCTCAGAATCTCTGTGATGGTCGGAGAGAGAGAGCAAGAGAGAGGAGAAAGCATTTATTGTTCAAACTAATCTGGTGGTATTAATCGATAATGGAGGCATCAGGTGAAAGGCGTAGGGCAAAGCCTTTCAACGAGGAGGCCAATGAAGCCCTGGTGAATGTAGTGAGCACCAGGTGGGAGGATCTGACACGAGGTGGGCATGGGAAACCTCCACCCTGTGCATATCGCAGGATTTGGGCAGAGATTGCCGACATGGTCACGTCGGCATCAAATGAAGCCCGGACACCGGACCAGTGCCGCAAGCATTGGAACAGCCTACTTGCAGCTGCGAGAGTAAGTTGAAATTTATATTTATGTATTGTTTAATGATCTAAATAGTAACTAGAATCTGCAATGTTATTTGGTTACATTTAAACATAACTAAATTATGAATAAATTTATGCAATCCAGCATAAAGTTAAATGCTGCAGAGTGAAATATGCAGCGTAATGCTAATATGTAATAGAACATTTAAATCTGTCAGTCTTAAATTTCTTCAATGTCTTAAATTGCCTGCTCCATTTGTTTATGCTGTGCAATGTTATCGTATCATTTACAGAAGAAGATCTCGATCAACAATCGGGAGCAGCGCAGGACGGGCAGGGGATCTGCAACGTTGCACACTCTGACTGCCTACGAGGAGCTCGCGGTGGCCTTGGTGGGGCCAGAAAGCCATTCGGTCACATCCCGTGGTGTGGCCAAACCCACCCTTGAGACATGTGAGTAATGAGAAATGTGCATTGTTCAATGTGTGAATCATTAGTAACTACTGAAAATATCGTAGTTACGCATGTAATGTTATGCAATTAAAATGTAATTTGATGTTATGCAATTCCAATCAATTGTTATGCAATTATAATATAATCTGATATATAATGGTGATGTACTACAGATGTTCGAATGAGGTCATGTTAGGTCATGTTAAAGCTTGTGAACACCTGTGCATATGGGGTAAATGAAAGCATTGCAATGTTTTGACTTTGAGAAAAATTGTAATGCAATGATTTGAATAGTTAATCGTTGTTTATCAAATTAAAGGTCAAGTGGTCGTCGAGTCAGTGGTGTCCACTACTACTGAACCGTCTCCTGCAACACAGGAGGCTGAAGAAGAAGAGGAGCCACTGCAAACTCCTGCTGCTGTGCTTCAGCAGGAGGAGGAGATGGAGACGGAGGAAGAAGAAGAAGAAGAAGAGATTTTTTTGGCGGGAAGGGGGGAACAACCTGCGGCCATCTCGGTTGAGATGGAAGAAGCATCGGGACCAAGCGATGTGCAGGTGGCGATGCCAAGGCGCGTCATATTGCAAACGCCGACCCTACGGAGGTCTGGTCAGCGTAGCGAGCAATCGCCTGCCTTGGAGGGCCAGACAGAGAGCTTGATTTCCCTGTGCAGGGAGACGGTCGCGATTGGTCGCGACCTTATCCAGAGGTTCGAGGGATTCTCTGCGAACTGGAGCCAGTTCTCTGTGAACTGGAGCCAGTTTCCAGCATCCCAGAACTTCTCCAACTGGTCTACTGAGCAGTCACTGATTGCAAAGGTGACCTTGGAGGCTATTCGGCAGCAGACAGCCACAACCAATGCCCTGTGGCATGCGTTGCTGGCTGGACACGGCGCTGCACCCCAAGGTGTCATGTCTGCTCACAGCGAGACGCCTAGCACGCAAGCGAGTACAGAGGGCACAGTATCTCCGGACTCAGAAGTAGAGCCTCAGGCTTCCGCTTCTTCTCCGTCACCTCCACCACGGCAGGAAGTCTTGACATCCCACTCTGCACGACGTCTTGGTGTCGGTCTGCGTAGACCAAAACGGGCGGGTGGGGTGCGAACACGGGGTGGGACAGGATCTGGAGGGAAACATGCTGCAGGTTGGGAGGGGGGGGGGGAGTCCTTTTCTATGTAGTTCACTTGTTTTAAAATGTTCACTTGCTGTTATCAATTTATTATACTCTTGTTATTGTTAATGTTATTTTTATTGTTATTGTTACTAAATTGGCCAATTGTATGCAATAGTTAAATGTTCACTTGTTCACTTGTTATAATTACTTAACTGTTCACTTTCCATTTTTTCTGAAATGGTCACTTGTTAGCATGACTGGAATGGTCACTTGTTATCATCACTGAAATAGTCACTTGTTGTCATGACTGAAATGTTCACTTGTTGTCATTACTTAAATGGCCACTTGTTCTTTAAAATGCATTTCTTCTTCTTTTAACGTTTTGGGGGTTTTGAGGGAAGGGTGGGGGGTTGGAGGGAGGGTGTTGTTCATTAGTTCTTTAAAAAAAAATTGTTTCTTGATAAAAAAACATTTCTGCAACTTTTATACCTTCTCTCTTAGTTACATAAATTTTACAATGTACAGTTTTTCATGCATATTTGTTTGTTTATTCAGTTTCCCCACGCAAATGAAACTTTTGATTAACCGTAACTGTAATTGAATGTTTGAATATCAACAATAACAGTTCATTAATGAGATGCTAACGCAAAAGCTTAGCGGCCGTGTAACTGCCACTGGCTACTGGTCTTCGGGAGAGGTGTGTTGGTACTGGTGCTAGATCACCAGGCTGATTAAGCTCCCCTATGTCCTCGCACGCGTCCTCTCCCGCCTGTTCCTCCTCTTCATCTTTGCCGGCTGCCTCATCTGTCTCATCTCCTTCTGGAGGTGGACCTGCAGCATGATCTGACATTATTTGTCCTCTCTTTATAGCTAGGTTATGCAGCATGCAATATACCACAATAAACTCTGCTACCTGATCAGGGTGGTAATGGAGGCTGCCTCCCGAATGATCCAGGCATCTGAAGCGTTGCTTTAGGACTACAATTGTCTTTTCAACGATGTTGCGAGTCGCTATGTGACTTTCATTGTACCGTCTCTGTGCTTCAGTGACAGGATTACGCAGAGGGGTCATGAACCAACTGGCAAGGCCATATCCTTTATCCCCCACCATCCAACCGTGACCTTCTGGCTGATTGGCAAACAGGTCAGGAATAGCACTTTCACGTAAGATGTGCGAATCATGGATGCTGCCAGGAAATGTAGCTTTTACTGTCATGATTGTTTGATTGTGGTCGACAACAAGCTGCACATTTAGTGAGTGGAACCCCTTTCTGTTATGAAACAGCTCCGCGTTCTTTAAGGGTGCTTTCAGGGCAATGTGAGTGCAGTCTATTGCTCCCTGCACCTTGGGGAAGTCTGATATTCTCGAGAAACCCAAAGCCCTCTCGGTCTGTGCCTCCCTGGTCATTGGGAAGCTTATGAAGTCCATCCTGCGAGTGTAAAGGGCTTCAGGCACCTGTCGAATGCAGCAGTGTGTAGTGTGCTGAGAGATATGGCAGATGTCGCCAGCTGAAGCCTGAAAAAATCCCGATGTGTAAAAGGCTAGGGCAGCAGTAAGCTTCACCTCAACGGACAGTGCGGCTCTGATGGTGCTGGAAGTCTGCAGATCATCCTTGACGAGTTGGCATATCTCATCGATGACCTCCTTCCGGAATCGCAGCCTCCTAAGACAAGCATTTTCAGACAAGTTCAAGGAGGATTGCTTCTCCAAGTACCTTCGTTGGCTAAACGGTCTCCTCCTCTGTCTTTGTCTCCGTCTACGCATTACTGTGCCAGCTCTTCGATTGATCCTTTCAATAACAAGTGTGTGAGCTGTTGCAATTAAAGGCAGGGAAAGCATAGGCCCCATCACTATCGATAATTACTTTCACTAATTTTAATAATCTCTCTACTCTATACTCTCTAATCACTGTAGTCTGCCCTCTCTGTACCAGTCAGTTTGATAGGCCCCAACAATATCATTGAATAACTTCACTATATAAAAGCTATTTACCAAATTATTCCAATATATGAGATGTATTTAGCATAAATAAGTTGATAATACCTATTTATATTCCCTGTCCAAAATTTCTGAGTATCATTTTCTTCAATTTTACTCTCTAAATAATTCAGAACTAATTCTCCACCCTTCCTCCGAAGTTAAAAATGGCGTCCATAGTGCCCATTTCCCTCTGTAAGGCCCTGAAAAAGCAACTATTTTTGAGCGCTCTTTTGGGTCTTGCATCGGCCCAGCGAAGTGCATGCTAGGTGCCGAAACTTGGGATGGGCCTTGTGTAGGCGATCATTTGGGCGATCATCTCGGCAATCAAAGTGGAAACTTAGGGGCCTGTGTTTCGGGTGATATTTTGGGCCTAGTTTCCACTTTTTGCTCAAAATGGGTGATAGAGGTCTGTTTTGGGCCATAGATGGGCCTTAGATGGGCGATGTGAAGTGGAAAGTCTAGTCCTATGTTTCTATGTTTCTCCCACCTGACCCAAACCAACCCATTTTTAGGGGCTAAAATTTCCCTTGTTTCAGGTCAATGGTCTTTCAGTCATCAACCTGAAAGGTTTCTCTCTCCTCAGTTGCTGCCTGGCCTGCTGAGTGTTTCCAGTATATTCTGTTTTTATTTCATATTTGCAGCATTCACAGTACTTTACTTTTGTTTCATCTCTGAACTTTTGTCCCCATTGTCAATTTTCTCAATTATGCCTTCACACTCCATGTGATCTAATTCTGCTGATACTCTTTCCTTTAGAGCATGCAGTACTGCTCTGGGCTTGAAAGGTTGTGTATATGTTGCCCCTTTCACTATAAGATATACCTGTACACCTGATGCTGTACCAAGTTCCAGACGGAATAAGAACTTGTACTCTTCCATGAATACATGCAAGAATCTTGAACTCATAATCTTACTATTGGCCCAGTTTAACTTTAGGCTATGAAACCAATCTTGGCTTTTGGACTTAACTACAATCATAGACAATTATTTAATCTGATTTTCATTTTATTCTTGGACATTTATTTCCCCCGAGGACTGGCAAGTGGTGTCCAGAATAACATTTCAGTGAAGTTGATA
This sequence comes from Pristiophorus japonicus, assembly GCF_044704955.1. Classification (NCBI taxonomy): domain Eukaryota; kingdom Metazoa; phylum Chordata; class Chondrichthyes; family Pristiophoridae; genus Pristiophorus; species Pristiophorus japonicus. The sequence continues at coordinate 366,511,723 of NC_091977.1, read as the reverse complement.
CGTTCACAATAAAAGATGAAACTGAGTACTGTGTACATTGAGCAAGTGTGACCTTAGCTCCTTTAATAAGACTCCAGAGTGCAGGTACCTCGTGGGTGGCCTGCTTATATACCGTGCTCCCAAGGGATGCTAGGATCCCTTGGCACTCCAATAGGTAGGCTCTCTGGTGGTAGTGTAATACAGGTTGCAAGGGGTTAAATACATGACATCACTCCCCCATGAAGTCAATAGTACACTTATTTACAAGGTGAGACGATCTGGGGCTTTTTGCTCTCTTGTCGATCGTCTCGGTACAACTGCGGATATGGATGAGTTGGTTGGTTCTTCACTGGGCGGCTGGGCAGCTGGCCTTGCTGGGCTGCTGGGGATGGTGAGTTCGGCTTCGTGGTCAACCATAATGTCGGTTGCCACTTGTGTGTGTGTTGGAGAGTCAAAATTGCTGATGTTTTCTTTGGGTTGTTCGTAGCTGTTGGTGAACTGCAATTCGATTTGGTCCAAATGTTTTCTGCATGTTAGTCCATTGACCAATTTTACCTGAAACACTCAACTCCCGTCTTTGGCTATGACCGTGCCAGTGAGCCATTTGGGACCATGTCCATAATTGAGTACAAACACAGGATCATTGACCTCAATATCGTGTGACAAATTTGTGCAGTCATGGTGCGCACTTTGTTGATGCCACCTGCCTTCCACGTGATCATGGAGATCAGGATGGACAAGAGAGAGCCTTGTTTTGAGCGCGCTTTTCATGAGCAGCTTGGCTGGAGAACTCCGGTGGGTGAGTGGGGTCTGGTGTCATAGCTCAACAGCACACGGGATAGTCGGGTCTGCAGGGAGCCTTCCGACACGCGTTTCAGGCTTTGCTTGATGGTCTGAACTGCCCGTTCTGCCTGGTCGTTGGATGCGGGCTTGAACGGGGCAGATGTGACGTGCTTGATCCCATTGCGGGTCATGAATTCCTTGAATTCAGCGCTGGTGAAACACGGCCCATTGTCACTTTCTAGGACATCAGGCAGGCATGGCAAACATGGTTCATAGGTTTTCAATAGTGGCCGTGGACGTGCTTACAGACATTATTGTACATTCAATCCATTTTGAGTACGCGTCCATGACAACCAAAAACATTTTGCCAAGAAATGGGGCTGTCTAGTCCACGTGGATCCTCGACCAAGGTTTGGAGGGCCATGACCACAAACTTAGTGGTGCCTCTCTGGGTGCATTGCTCAGCTGAGAGCAAGTGTTGCACTGGCGCACGCATGATTCTAAATCTGAGTCGATTCAAGTCCACCACACATGGGATCTGGCTATGGCATACAATGCCTGGGCGGATGCTGTACAGTTCACAAATGAATGTGTCTCTGCCTTTCTTGGGCAAGACCATATGATTGCCCCACAACAGACAGTCCGCCTGCAAGGACATTTCGTCTTTGTGCCTGTGGAACGGCTTAATTGCTTCCTGCATCTCTGCTGGGATGCTGGACCAGTTCCCATGGAGGACACAGCTTTTTACCAAGGACAGTAAAGGATCCTGGCTGGTCCAGGTCCTGATCTGCCGGGCCGTAACGGGAGACTTTTCATTTTCAAATGCATCAATTACCATGAGCAAATCTGCTGGCTGTACCATTTCCACCCTGGTGGTGGGCAATGACAACCGACTGCGCAATTTTCTGTGCCCGGTATGTGGTGGATTGCATAGTTGTATGCTGACAGCATGAGCGCCCATCTTAGGATGCGGGCAGAGGCATTGATGTTAATTCCTTTGCACTCAGAGAACAGCGATATGAGCGGCTTGTGGTCAGTTTCAAGATCAAACTTGAGGCCAATAAGTACTGGTGCATTTTCTTTACCCCGTAAATGCACGCCAGAGCCTCTTTTTCAATCATGCTGTCGGCCCTTTCAGCCTTGGACAAACTCCTGGACGCATAAGCGACCGGTTGCAAAATCCCCGATTCGTTAGCCTGTTGTAACACACACCCAACCCCATATGACGACGCATCGCAAGCTAGCACTAATCTTTTACAAGGGCCATACAGGACAAGCAGTTTGTTTGAACACAACAGATTTCTGGCTTTTTCTAAAGGCAGCCTCTTGTGAATTCCCCCATGCCCAGTCGTCTTCCTTGCTCAGTAGCGCATGTAGGGGTTCTAGCAGGGTGCTTAACCCAGGTAGGGAATTACCAAAATAGTTAAGGAGTCCCAGGAGCAACCGCAGCTCCATCACATTCTGTGGTCTCGGCGCGTTCTTGATAGCCTCCGTTTTGGCATCGGTGGGTCTGATGCCATCTGCTGCGATTCTTCTTCCCAAGAACTCGACCTCCTGCACCAGGAAAACACACTGAGCATTTCAACCTGAGCCCCATGCAATCCAACCGATTAAGAACCTCTTCCAGATTCTTCAAGTGCTCAATGCTGTCCCGACCTGTATCCAGTATTTTGTCCTAGAAAACCACGGTGTGAGGAATCGACTTTAGCAGGCTCTCCATGTTCCTTTGGAAGATTGCAACGGCCGACCGAATCCCGAACGGGCATCTGTTACAGATGAACAGACCTTGTGCGTGTTGATGCATGTGAGGTCTTTCAAAGACTCCTTCAGCTCTTGCGTCATGTAGGCCGAGGTCAGGTCCAGCTTGGTGAATGTCTTCCCTCCAGCCAGGGTCACAAATAGATCATCTGCCTTGGGTAGCGGGTACTGGTCATGCAGGGAAAAACGGTTAATTGTTACTTTATAGTTCCCACAAATTCTGACCATGCCGCCCTCTTTAAGTACCGGGACAATCGGACTAACCTACTCGTTGAATTTCACTGGCACGATGATGACTTCTCGCTGCAGCCTGTCCAGCTCAATTTCCACTTTCTCACGCATCATATGTGGTACCGCCCGTGCTTTGTAGTGGATGGGTCATGTACCGGGAACCAAATGGAACTGCACTTTTTCCCCTGAGAAACATCCAATGCCTGGCTCGAAGAATAATGGAAACCTGCTCAGAACCTGGGCACATGAGGCATCGGCGATGGACGAAAGCGCTCGGATGTCGTCCCAGTTCCAGTGGATTTTTCCCAGCCAGCTTCTGCCAAACAATGCGGGGCCATCCCCTGGCACAATCCACAGTGGGAGTTTGTGTACTGCTCCATCATAGGAGACTTTGACTTCTGCGCTGCCAATTACAGGGATTAATTCCTTGGTGTAAGTCCGTAGTTTGGTGTGAATGGGGCTGAGCTTGGGCCTGTGTGCCTTTTTGCCCCATACCCTGTCGAAGGCCTTTTTACTCATTATGGATTGACTCGCACCCGTGTCCAGTTCCATATATACTGGAATTCTGTTCAGTTCAACTTTCAACATTATTAGTGGGCATTTCGTGGTGAATATATGTACCCATACACTTCTGCCTCCTTGGTACGAGTCTCCAATTCAGCCTGATCCACAGTGGATTGATCTTCCTCTGCAATGTGGTGGTTTGCAGGGTTTGCAGCTCGCCTGCACATTCGCTGGAGGTGTCCCATTGTTCTGCAACCGTTGCACGCATAGTGCTTGAAGCAGCATTGATGGGGCCGATGATCACCTCCACAGTGCCAACAAGGTGTTAACTGCCTCACATTAACAATTGATAGCGGACTCTGGGTCATCAGAGGTCGGGCAGCAGCCGGCATGTACGTTCTGCCATGTATATTCCTGCTCGAAAACGACGTTACTTTGTGCATAGTACTGGCCGAAACTTCTTTACTCTGCAAAATCTGTTTGATGTTGTCGCTGGTGGACATAAATGCCTGGGCTATCGTTATGGCTTTACTTAGATTCGGAGTTTCAACAGTCAACAGTTTGCGAAGGATTACCTCATGGCCAATGCCCAGTACAAAAAGTCTCTAAGCATTTGTTCTAGGAATCCCTCAAATTCGCAATGTTCTGTAAGGCGCCTTAGTTCGGCAACATAGCTCGCCACTTCCTGGCCCTCCGATTGTTGACACGTGGAGAACCGATATCTCGCCATCAAAACGCTTTCCTTAGGATTTAGGTGCTCCCGGACCAGCGTACACAATTCTTCGTAGGATTTAGCTGTTGGTTTTGCCGGAGCTAAGAGATTCTTCATGAGGCCATAGGTTGTTGCCCCACAGACAGTTAGGAGGATCACCCTTCTTTTGGCAGCGTTCTCATCCCCTTCTCGCTCATTGGCCACAAAGTATTGGTCAAGTATCTCCACGAAGGCCTCCCAATCGTCCCCTTCTGAGAACTTCTCCAGGATACCAACTGATCTTTGCATTTTTGAGCAGTTGTTCGTTACCTTGTTGCCAATTGATACGTTCACAATAAAGGATGAAACTGAGTACTGTGTACAATGAGCAAATGTGACCTTAGCTCCTTTAATAAGACTCCAGAGTGTAGGTACCTCGTGGGTGGCCTGCTTATATACCATGCTCCCAAGGGATGCTGGGATCCCTTGGGACTCCAATAGGTAGGCCCTCTTGTGGTGGTGTATTTCAGGTTACAAGGGGTTAAATACATGACAGAAGTGTTGCTTCCTTCTGGGGAAATTTTCCAAAATGTTTTCTCATATACCTTGATATCATAATAGTTACTGCAGCTCCAGTGTCCAATTAAAGCTGATATTTACCACCTTCAACAACAACAACAACAACAACAACAACAACAACGCACATTTACATACTGCATTTACCGTAGCAAAAGATCCCTAGACGCTTAACAGGAGTATATAAAAATATAATATAACAGGAGTATATAAAATATATTTTACACCAAACCACAGAAGGAGATGTCAGGACAGATGACCTGAAACTTGGTCAAAGCTGTAGGTTTTAAGGAGTGTCTTAAAGGAGAAGAAAGAGGTAGAGAGGCAGATGGCATTAAGGAGGGAATTCCAGAGTTAGGGCCAAGGCAGCTGAATGCACGGACACCAATGGTGGACCAAGAGGCCAGAATTGGATGTAAACACGATATCCGCCATCAATATTACGGCAGCAGAGCGGGAGAATTCCTGAGAAAATTCACCTCCAAGAAGTTAAGAGTCATGTCATGTTACCTCCTGCTACAGAGGTTTGTGTGGGGAACAATATGGAAGATGGTGCAGCTGGACAAGCTTCTCAGTGAGCGGAAACTAGTCACCATCACTGGACGAGGTTTTGATCAGACCTTAAATGTCTGTGTGTTCATCCAGGATTTTATTATGGGTGGGAGGGTGCTGTTTATGAGAGAGTGAACATTTTTCGAGGTAATATAGACAAGATGGAGAAATGGATACTTGCTGGGGGACGGGGAAGGTCATTGGGAAGCTGCCTGTTTGTATTGAAAAGGGGTGGAGATAGAATGGATATTGGAAATGTTGCTCCGTATGAAGTGCAACAAATAGGTAATCACCATGAGAGGAAATAAATTAACATCAAATATTTGCTTAGGGAGTGCCTTCAGCATGTGCCAGATTGGAGCAGTCAGAGGATGTCAGCATGCCCAGTAGAGACAAGTGCTTGCAATGTCAGAAGCGGAGAAAGTTCATTGAGCGTGTAGCAATTGATGGGGCAGATGATTAACAGGTGCATGCTGCAGTGAATCAGGAAGGCAAGAGGATAGTATGAATAGTGACCTTGGAAGAAGAGAGGAAGGTGGGAGATAAGGATTAGGTAACAAAGTAAAATTAAGAGCCACCAGACTGAAAGAAAAAGCTCAAGTTTAGAGTGGCAGAAAATATGTGCATGAGTGAACAAGAGATTATCAATAGTTGCCACATTTACAGCTCATTTGCATGAGGAATGTTCTGAAGAGAGCTATCAATGTTTTGTTGACATTACATGGAATTTTGTAGAGCAATAAAGCTGCAACTCACTAGAAGTGCATAAGCCTTTTTTCCATGTCAATTGTGCTGCTTTTATCTTGTTTCTTGCTGTCTTATGTATTTACTTTTTTTTTTCATTTCAGCTATGCTTCGGCGCACATGTTACCCTATACCATCACTGTGAGATAAGAGTGTGCAGAACAGCTGAAACTAGTGCCCAATTATTAGCAGCATAGACTCGGACAAAAATACAATTTAGGAGAGCTGCATCAACGGAAAATAGAAAAAAGTAAAATCCTGTGAAATATAAAGTGTGGTGCTACAGATTAAGTCACAGTGGAATAGATTTAAGGTTCCAACCAGCATTAAAAAACACCTTAACAGACATTTGCTAATTGAACATTGAATTGAACATTGATGTTAGTGCCCCAATCCTGCCCCTGAGAGGAAGTGGGCTTACCACCCCAAACAGGCAGTACGTAACGTTGCCCCCTTCATAAACGTATTTACAATGTCACTATAAGCAATACTCAAAGGAATTTTTACCCATCATATGTTAGCATTAATGAAGGAGTTGCTAACTTTCCCCATGCTTGTAAAATTGCTTCTGGGAGTAAACAGGGGTGTAACATGTTAAAGCATTTGACCCAACAGTAATGTGTTTTTGGCTTGTTAATGGTTTGTTAAGTAGTAATTAACTGGATTTGTACAATATCACTCGGGCTTGACTTTAATCTCACTTTGTATTAATGATACCCGAATAAAAGCTGCCTGTCAAGCAGGGAAGGAAGCTGGCAGAAGTCCAGCAAGAAGCAGAGCGAAAGATGTCAAACAAAGCTACTCAGCTTTTAGAGTATGTTAGAAATAGCCAAGTTTACGACTACCTCTGGTCACTTTAATAATCAAGACTGACTATAAACCAATCTGGTGGATATATTGGGACCGAAATTGCCCACTGCTGGAAATGGGGTGTATGCACCTCGTTTCTATGTTTTCACCCCTCCATAAAGATGTCTCCTGATTTTCTTGGCCACATACCTTTGTTTATACTTTCATGAAGATGCTTTCCTTTGAAATCGTTTCATTTCCCTTGTCGCTGATTTTCTGGGGTACAATCCTGAAGCCCAACCAGAAAACTGCTCGCTTCAGAGTGTTACTCCTTTATGACACAGCAACATGTTTACGTTAACTCTCTCAACTTTCATCCATTATCTTTGCCAGCAGTTTTGTTAAGCTAACTTCAAATCCTACCCTTAGCATTATGCATAAAATACATAAACAAGTTTCAAGTCTTAACTTAAAAACAACAGATAATCGTTTAGCAACAGGGAGATTGTATATAGTACACATAACCTCCATAGGAAACCAAGACATTAGCATTTCTAAGCATCTCTCTGATCTGAAGAGACTTTCTGTCTGCAATTCGAACATAACCATTTAAAAACAACTTTTTCCCCGTCACAGTTTTAATCACATCACCAAATACATTTTTAGGCATCCCTGATTTCTAACAAGTATACAGAACAGTACGGTGCAACAGCAAGCCTCACTATGCTAAACATACTATAGGGTCAAAGGAGCAAGAGAGAGGAGAGTGAGGAGGAGGAGGAGAAAAAGAAAGGGAGGGTCTGGTAGGTCTGAGGTTTTATGAGCAGGCCCATTAGAATTTTCAAGCCCAGGTTACTTTAACATAACCGAGGAGTGTGGAATGTTCACCTCATTATGGACATTCAAGATTGCGTCCATTTCCTGGCACTAGATCTGTAGCAAGACAGCCCCTCATTGCCAGTAATAATGAAATTAACACTCAAGTTTTATGTCACAGAGTCTGTTCAAGCGCCGGCTGGTGACCTTGCATGGATCAGTCAGTTTGCATCTGAGTACTGCATTACCCAAATCACAGAGGCACTTTCACAACAAGCCTGCGACTCAATTACATTGAGTATCAGGATATATTGGCAGCTGGAGCGACAGTCACAGTTCCATGAAAAGTACGGCATTCCATGTTTACAAGGCATGGTCAGCTGGACCCAGGCCGTTCATTAAGAGGAAAGGATAGCACTGCATTAAAGTTCAATCAATCACATTCACTGACAAAAAGTCTGCAAATACATGTATGTTTCACTTTGGGCGCAAGCAGAAAAACAGCAGTTGCGGATTGGCTGCCCATTATTCACCTTGTACAATTTTCCATTCCATTCTGTCACCTTTACATAATTAGATCTGTGTTCATTTGTTAAAAAAGAGATTGCAAGATTGCAGAATAAATATATTCCATTAAAAAGGATGAGATTACTTTTGATTTAAGAATTCAAAGCATAAATAAACATTAGAAACAAGCTAAAATTGAAGAAGATGGTTTACGAGGCCTATAGGTGTGATAGAAATGGCAAACACAAGAGAGAATAGGATAAAATAAGGAAAGAGGTTTAGAAAGGGATAAAAAATGTAAGGTGGGAGTATGAGAAGAGAATCTCAAAAAATATTAAGAGCAGTATGTTAAAAATATTTCAGTAGCAAGAGAATTGTCAAATATGTGGTGGGATCTTAAGGGGTGAGGATAGTGAGTTAGTAGAGGGGAAGCAGAAATTTCTGGTAAAAAGTACTTCATTTCTGAGTTTACAAAAGAGAAGGTTATTGAAGAGGAAGTCAATTCTGAATTGATTAAAATAAAATGTGAAACATTATAATAAATAAAAGTATCAGAGAAGTTAGTTAAGTTGAAGGAGGAAAAGTACCTCAACCTGACTGAGTACATCAGAGGGTCCTGAGGGAAATGGGGGAAGAAATAGTGGAGGCCCTAAAAATTATGGGTTGGGAGCGGGGCGGGGGGTGCTCTTATGCGGGCAGGAGACTCAGGAGAATGGGTTTCCCGCAAGCACTGGTGACTTTGAGGGATCAGGATGGGAGGGAGGGAAGATGAGTGTGGCCATTGAGAACCGGGGTGGGGGAGGGAAAAATCTTTCAGGCATCGAGGGACCAGAAGGAATGGGAGTGAGAGTAGGGAAGAGTAACGCGCCCATCAAGGGGGGACGGAGGAGGGGGAGGGAAGAGAAACGCGGCCACAAATTGTGTGAAACCCGTCCACATGCCGATAAAAAAGAGGCTTCCAGCCTCATTATAATATTTAAACTCGCCTTCTGTGAGCGGACTTGCCGCGCGTCCCCGTCCTGCCTCCATTATAACCAGACATGGGTGGGTTGGAGGTGGTTCCTGCTCGGGAATCCCATTGTTAACAATTTAATTATTTTAACCCTTCAAACCCATCAATTTTTAGACGCCACACAGCCACATAAGGATCAAAAATGGAGCCTGTGATGCGTGCACACACTTCCTACAGGAAGGGACTGAAATTGTCCCTTTGCGCAAGGCCTGTTAACGCCTCGAACCGGAGCTAATGGGGCGTTAAGAGGTTTGCACCCGGGGGCAGGCGGCAGAAGTGACATGGCCGGAATTGATGACTCTGGAGCCGGATGCGATCGGAAGGAAGTTATTGACAATGCCTGACTTGATTTTTGATTTAGCATGTCAGACAGCTAGGTCAATGAGCTTGGCCGACCAATATTCCCAAGAGTTTCATGCTAATTTCAGTCATCAGACAACCGAAGTGAACCGCCTGCAGGTTCAAAGTAAAAGGCGGTGGGTCCCCAAAGTCTCAGAAAATGGAAATGGGGACAGAGCATTGACGTCCTGCTATCGGTGCCTGGGACAACACAGTGCTCAAAGTTGTCCTTATGTGAAGGTAGAGTGTTTCGTCTGCAGGACAACTGGGCATCTTGAGAAGGCATGCCGACTGAAGGGTAAACCAGCTTTCAAAGCTATGAGTAGAAATCCCCATAGACTACATAGCATGGAAAACCAACAACAGAACGAGGAGATGTTAGAGTTAAACATCATCAGGAGCACGAGGTTAACGGACGGCGATTCGAAAAGTATCATAATCCACATAGATGTTGCAGGATTCAAGATACCCAAGGAAATCGATACTGGTGCATACGTGAGTGTAGTACCAGAGTTGCTATACAGCGATAAATTGTGGGATGTCCTATTGGCGAAAGCCAAGATGGAGCTGCGAGGCTATTGGGGAGAGAACATTCCGGTGGTAGGTCGTATCACCGTACCGATGAAATACAAAGATCAAGTTCAGAGCTTGCCTCTAATAGCAGTGGCAGGAGACAAGCCTGCCGTACTAGGAAGAAATTGATTGGGATCACTGAAGTCGGATTGGAGTGAGATTTTTCATGTCGAAACGAGATTTGCGTCAAAGGATGATGTCATCAAGAATTATCCAAAGGTGTTCTGCGAAATGGGCAGTCCGATCCAAGGCTTCAAGGTGAGTGTCAGGGTACAGAAGGATGCTGGATCGATTTACTGCAAGCCACGTTCCGTACCATATGCGCTCAAGGAGAAAGTTGAGCAAGAACTCAAAAGACTAGAGACTGAGAACATTATTTGTAAGATAGATCGATGTAATTGGGCTACAGCCATTGTTGTTGTACCTAAGTCCGATGGTAAGGTAAGATTTTTTGATGATTATAAAGTAACCGTAAACCAGGTTCTAGAGGGTAATATCCCCAATACATTGCCAAATATAGAAGATTTGTTCACAACACTGACAGGGGGTCAGATTTTCTCAAAGTTGGATCTGACGAATGCCTACTTACAGCTGGAACGAGATGAGGAGTCCAAGTCATGCTTGACTATAAATACTCATCTTGGCCTATATCAATTTAATAGGCTACTGTTTGCATTGTCTTCCACCCTTGCCATATTCCAAGGGGTAATGAACTAGATTTTGAAAGGAAATGAATGGGTAGTATGTTATTTAGATGACATACTAATTTCAGCACAAATAGGCAAATTCATAATAACATATTAAATGAAGTCCTCAAACAGCTAGAGAAGCACAGAGTATGAATGGCTGCTCGCAAGTTATTTCAAAACTCAGTGGAGTACTTCGGGTACAGAGTAGACAAAGATAGTTTACATCCAACCAAGGAATAACTGAATGCAATCAGAAATGCATGCACTCCCAAGAATGTCACTGAACTTCGATCATTTTTGGGTCTTTTGATCTATTATGGGAAGTTCCTACCAAATTTGGTACAGTATTACATCCACTGAATGACCTATTGAAAAGCAGGTCCATTGGAAGTGGTCGAAAGAATGCTATACAGCATTCAAGGAGTGTAAAAGCAACTTGGTAGAGAGCACCATATTAGTTCACTATGATCTATCTCAGGAGATCAAGTTAGCATGTGATGCCTCTCCGTATGGAGTTGGGGCAGTAATCTCTCATGTATTACTTAGTGGGGAGGAGAGACCAATTGCTTTTGCTTCACGCACTCTCAATGCCAGTGAGCGTAATTATGTGCAAATTGATAGGGAAGCTTCGCCATTAATTTTTGGGGCCAAGATGCTCCAGAAATACGTCTGTGGTCGTAAGTTTACTCTCATTATGGGTCATAAGCCCCTGACAGCATTCCTCCATTCAAAGTCTCCAATTCTAACATTACTTGCAGTCTGAATGCAGAGATGGGCTTTAATTTTGTCAGCATAGGCATATGATATTGAATACAGACGATCAGCTGATCACAGTAATGCTGATTCTATGTCTAGATTGCCTTCCCCATCACAAGTTACACCTGATAGGGAAGAGGTGTTCTATTTTTCATATATCGATGAACTGCCAGTCATAGCTGAAGAGATTGGGAGGACAACCAAATGTGATCCAGTTATGTCAAAGGTGTATGATTAAATTGCAAACGGATGGCCAAACCAGCTAACAGACAAGGATATTCATCTATTCTTCATTCATACGAAGGAATTATTAGTCGATAAAGATTGTATCATATGGGGTGCAAGAGTGGTAATACCAAATAAATTCAGGTCCAACTTATTCGGAAACCTCCATGACCAGCATCTGGGAATATGCTTGACCAAGAGTTTTGCACGCAGTTATTTATGGTGGCCAGGTCTTGATAAAGATATCGAATACATCATCAGTTAGTATACAACATGTCAATCGGTAAGCAAGCAACCACCATCAGTACCATTACAACCATGGAAATGGCCTCCCAGGATGTGGCAAAGGCTACATATCGATTTTGCTAAGCTAGAAGGACAACAATTGCTCATTGTGGTTGATAGCCATTCAAAGTGGATCGAGGTGTTTCCAATGTGGAAAAAAAAAATAAAACATTAGATATTTTGCGAAGATTATTTTCTTCATTTGGCCTCCCAGAAGAAATTGTTTCGGATAATGGACCACAATTTCATTCCAAAGAATTTGCACAGTTCATGAGCAAAAATGGTGTGAAACATACCAAGGTCCCACCATACCACCCTGCTTCGAATGGTGCAGCAAAGCGCACTGTACAAATTGTAAAATTTGCCCTCATCAAACAAATGTTGGATCCAAATCCAAAGAAATGACAGTTGTCATTGGACCACAAATTAGTTTATTTTCTAATAACGTATCGTAATACTCCTCACACAACTACTGGTAGAACACTAACAGAGTTGTTTCTCAAACAAAAGCCACAAACCAGATTCTCGATGTTAAAACCAAAATTGGCACAGTCCATAGAAGTGACACAATTAAGATAGAAAGAGAATCATGGTAGAGGTAGAGTAAAATGGTAAAGTGTGAAATTAAATCAGAAGAGAGTGAAGAACCATCACCATAAATGGGTAAAGTGGTTACCAGGAAGAATGGTGAAGATATGTGGTCCTCGCACATATTTGGTCAAGATGTTTGATAATGGACAAGTTAGGTTTGTTCACATTGATCATATTTTAACACAGACATGGAAGTAGTTGAAGGTGGGAGTGATTCCATTATTTCTGACTCATCAGATAGTTTTGATACACTAGTAATATATCCTACATCCAATGTACTGGAAACAAATCCAAGAGAAAGTCAGAATTTAAGTCTGAGTCTGAGTCAGGAAAACAATCAGTCTGAAGTTAGAGAGAGTTCAAATGAAAATCAAGAGCATCCATTGGAGGAAAACTTCCCTCAGGATCAGCCTCGGATGAGTTTAAATTCGACATCATGTTTGGGAGGTTCTGTTCGAGAGCGAAGGTATCCTCTTCAAAACAGAATACACGTGGTTATGCTTGATTTGTAAATATGGCAAAATAAGTCCATATCCTTTGTTATGTATAACCATGCAAGTTATGTATGATGATTGTTTTTTATAATAACTCTTCATTAATGAGGGAGAAGTGTAATGTCTGTAGCCCCACACTGTGGACGCCTGTGTTACTGCAGCTAATGCTGTTAATAAAGAGCAGGTCACCTGACCAGTAGGTCAGGGATCACTGGAACTTGCAGCCATTTTACAGGCTGTGTGATGTGTGTGCTCTCTAAGATATGACAGAGGCGGATCCTGTTCAGGAATCCCATTGTTAGCAATTTCACTATCTTAACCCTCCAAACCCGCCCATTTTTTAGACGCTACACAGCCACATAAGGATCAAAAATCGCGCCTGAGATGCGTGCACACACTTCCAACAGAAAGGGGCTGAAATTGCCCATTTGTGCAAGGCCTGTTAATGCCTCAGACCAGAGCTAATGGGGCATTAAGAGGTTTGCGCCCGGGGGCAGGCGGCAGAAGTGACGCGGCTGGAATTGCTGACTCTGGAGTCGGCCCGACCATGGCGACCATTAGTTTGGCCGGGCCACCAACAGACAGCCCAGCACCCCCTCTTAGGTGCCGGTCGGTGGCCTGGCCGAAGCCTTCCCTGGTGGCCCAGTGGGCACCATGGAGCCGGCCCTAGGCTTTACACTATCCCTTCCCTTTAAGAGAGGGGGAAGGATGTTATGATGCATCAGCGCAACGCTGCACATCTGTGTCACGCTGACTCACAATGCAGCACTCCCACTTACCTCCCACCCTGGGAGTGCCCTGGGAGCACTCAAGAGTGCCAGCATCATTTTTTTGAGGTAAAGAGCCCAATTCTGGGGCTCATGTGTACTTCTACTGCCATGTGATAAAAAAATTGGATAAATCAAATTCTGCCCCCAAACCCAGCACGGAGCAATTTCGCCCCCGAAGTGTGCAGCATGCAGAGCAGACAGATTATGAAGTCAATCAGTATGCAACACTAATTTGATGCCTGCACTACCATTTTCGAATGCCACTCTTCAGCCAATGCCTTGTCTTAAGCTTGCGCCGCTCACCATGACATTAAATGGAATGAAGTACCCATCCATCAGTGCTATTAAAGGGATCATAAACTACTTACAGGTTAGTTGCTGGATTATTTCTTCTGGCTGCCGGTGCAATTGTACATGTTTTTGGAGTTTTCCAATACTTGGCTAAAGTTTGAGCAAACTACAGTGAAGCACTTTCTGTTCATTTAAAATTTTGTGCTGAAACAAGTTGCTTCCAGACATGGGTGACCTGGTAAGTCTTCCTCTGGGAATTGAGCATGACCGGAAGAATGAAGAGAGGACATGCAGAGTAAGACAAGCTGCTAGGAGAGGGAGGAAGAAGAGGGGGAGACGGGCTCTCAGCAGGAGCCCATATCCACCAAGGATCTTTAGGGAGTAATTCTTCTGCCTTAACTTCAGTGAGCACCAATGCATGAGACGTCTTCACTTCATGAAAGAGGTTGAGACTGAAATCTGTCAACTGCTGCAGCCACAACTGCACCCTCAAAACAGCAAAGACAGCATTGTCTGTTCCGAACAAGGTGACCGTGGTTCTTAACTTATATGCGTCTGACTCCTTCCAGGCTGCTGCTGGAGATATAAGCAACATCTTGCAGTTGGCAGTGCACTGTTGTATAAGGGAGGTCACTGAGGCTCTCTATACATAGAAAGGAAGTTTAATCTCATTCCCCCTTGTCAGAGTCAAACAGGCGGAGCAACAGGGGAGTTTGCTCGGATTATAGGCTTCCCCGTGGTGCAGGGCATTATTGACTGCACACACATTGCTTTGCTGGCACTCCTGTGAACTTGGCCATTTTTTGGAACCAAATGGGATTCCACTCACTCAATGTGCAGCTGGTGTACGTCCTTAGGCAGCGTTTCATGCAGGTGGATGCTCGTTTTACTGGTAGCAGTCATGATTCCTTCATTCTGCGGCAATGCTCTGTGCCAGCTGTATTTGACCCACCACAAGTCAAAGGCTGGCTACCGTCAACAAGGCTATCCACTCATGGCATAGCTCATGACTCTTGTCAGGAACCCATGGACAAGTACACAGCAGGCTTACAATAAGAGCCATATTGCCACAAGGAACATTAAAGAGCAAACCATTGGCATCTTCAAGCTACGGTTCTGCTACATGGACCGCTCTGGGCTGAGCAAGAATCAAGTTTCTGGTAGTATGCTGCATGCTGCACAACATGGTCATTATGAGATAACAGCCCCTGCCACCAACTATGAAGTGAGAAGCTTAGGAACAGGAGCATGAGGATAAAGAGTAGGAGGAGAAAGTGAAGAAGGAGGAAGTACAATAGCAAGTGGAAGAAGACAAGGAGAAATGGGGGCTACAACATAGTCGGCATCTTTCTGCCTGATTCTACATGATCACATTATTCATTAGCGATATCAGTAACCTCAACCACCTTCCCGTTCACCAACAGTCACATGCTCTTTACCTGTCCTTTATCATTGACCTTTACATTGTCCTTTTTCCAATAACACAAAAATAAAAACCACCAGAAAATGCTCATTCTAATCCAATTTTTTCAATCCAATAATTACATAATGTGTACAAAATTAAAGTAATCACTCATGTACATTCCCTTAGTGCCTGTCTTTCATGTGCTTTGATGGACTGCTATGTTACCCTGGGAGCCCCTTTGAACAGTGGTATTCAATGCCATGATGGCAGGAGTTAGAGTTTGCAAGGCAGCAGTCTGAGATTCCGCTACAGCACTCTGAAATTTGATGGAAGCTTCTGTGCTACAATGGAAGCTGCCACACCATAGAAACATAGAAATTAGGTGCAGGAGCAGGTCATTCGGCCCTTCGAGTCTGCACTGCCATTGAATAAGATCATGGCTGATCATTAACCTCAGTACACCTTTCCTGCTTTCTCTCCATACCCCTTGATCCCTTTGACCTTAAGGGCCATATCTAACTCCCTTTTGAATATATCTAACAAACTAGCCTCAACAAATTTCTGCGGTACATAATTCCACAGGTTAACCCTCTCTGAGTGAAGAAGTTTCTCCTCATCTCGCTCCTAAATGGCTTACAACTTATTCTTAGACAGTGACCCCTGGTTCTGGAACTCCCCAGCAATGGGAACATTCTTCCTGCCTCTAACCTGTCCAATCCTGTCAGAATTTTATATGTTTCTATGAGATCCCCTCTCATTCTTCTAAACTCCAGTGGATACAAGTCCAGTTGATCCAGTCTCTCCTCCTATGTCAGTCCTGCCATCCCGGGAACCAGTCTGGTGAACCTTCGCTGTACTCCCTCAATAGCAAGAACGTCCTTCCTCAGATTAGGATACCAAAACTGAACACAATGTTCAAGGTGTGGCCTTACCAATGCTCTGTACAACTGCAGTAAGACGTCCCTGTTCCTATACACAAATCCTCTAGCTATGAAGGCCAACATGCCATTTGTCTTCTTCTCCACCTGCTGTACCTGCATGTCAACCTTCAATGACTGATGTACCATGACACCCAGGTCTCATTGCACCTCCCCTTTTCCTAATCTGTTACCATCCAGATAATATTCTGTCTTCCTGTTTTTGCCACCAAAGTTGATAACCTCACATTTATCCACATTATACTGCATCTGCCATGCATTTGCCCATTCACCTAACCTATCCAATTTACCCTGCAGCCTCTTATCATCCTCCTCACAGCTCACACTGCCACCCAG
Organism: Pristiophorus japonicus; assembly: GCF_044704955.1. NCBI lineage: Eukaryota > Metazoa > Chordata > Chondrichthyes > Pristiophoridae > Pristiophorus > Pristiophorus japonicus. Next base: position 366,495,089 of record NC_091977.1, on the reverse strand, counting down.
CTTAGTGTCATCTGCAAACTTGGAGATATTACATTCCATTCCTTCACCTAAATCATTGATGTATATTGTAAATAGCTGAGGTCCCAGCACTGAACCCTGCGGCACCCTACTGGTCACTGCCTGCCATTCTGAAAAGGACCCTTTAAGTCCGACTCTCTACTTCCTGTCTGTCAACCATTTTTCTATCCACGTCAATACATTACCCCCAATACAATGTGCTTTAATTTTGTACAATAATCTCTTGTGTGGGACCTTGTCAAAAGCTTTTTGAAAGTCTAAATACACCATCCACTGATTCTTCCTTGTCCACTCTACTGGTTACCTCCTCAAAAAATTCAAGATTTGTCAAGTATGATTTCCCTTTCATAAATGCATGTTGACTTGCACCGATCCTGTCACTGCTTTCTAAATGCGCTGCTATTTCATCTTTAATAATTGATTCCAATATTTTCCCCACCATTGATGTCAGGCTAACCGGTCCATAATTCTCTGTTTTCTCTCTCCCTCCTTTTTCAAAAATTGCTGTTACATTCGCTACCTTTCAGTCCATAGGAACTGATCCAGAGTCAATGGAATGTTGGAAAATGATGACCAATGCATCCACGATTTCTAGGGCCACCTCCTTAAGTACTCTGGGATGCAGCCTCTCAGGCCCTGGGGATTCATCGGCCTTCAATCCCATCAATTTCCCGATCACAATTTCCTGACTAATAAGGATTTCCTTCAGTTCCTCCTTTTCGCTAGACCCTCGAACCCCTAGTATTTCCTGAAGGTTATTTGTGTCTTCCTTCGTGGAAACAGATTCAAAATATTTGTTCAATTGGTCTGCTATTTAGTTGTTCATTATTATAATTTCACCTGATTCTGACTGCAAAGGACCGATGTTGGTCTTCCCTAATCTTTTTCTCTTCACCTATCTATAGAAGCTTTTGCAGTCAGTTTTTATGTTCCCTGCAAGCTTCCTCTCATACTCTCTTTTCTCCCTTCTAATTAGAACTTTTGACCTCCTCTGCTGAATTCTAAATTTCACCCAGTCCTCAGATTTGCTGCTTTTTCTGGCCAATTTATATGCGCCTTCTTTGGATTTAACATTATCCCTAAATTCTCTCATTAGCCACGGTTGAGCTACCTTCCCCGTTTTATTTTTACTCCAGACAGGGATGTACAATTGTTGAAGTTCATCCATGTGATCTATAAATGTCTGCCATAGCCTTTAAGTATCATCTGCCAGTCTATCCTAGCCAATTCGCATCTCTTACCATCGAAGTTACCTTTCCTTAAGTTCAGGACCCTAGTCTCTGAATTAACACTGTCACTCTCCATCTTAATAAAGAATTCTACCATATTATGGTCACTCTTCCCCAGGGGGCCTCGCACAACAAGATTGCTAATTAGTCCTTTCTCATTACACAACACCCAGTCTAGAATGGCCAGCTCTCGAGTTGGTTCCTCGAAATATTGGTCCATAAAGCCATCCCTAATACACTCCAGGAAATCCTCCTCCGCCGCATTGCTGCCAGCTTGTTTAGCCCAATCTATATATAGATTAAAGTCACCCATGATAAATGCTGTACCTTTGTTGAAGGCATCCCTAATTTCTTGTTTGCTGCCATCCCCAACCTCATTACTACTGTTTGGTGGTCTGTACACAACTCCCACCAGCATTTTCTGCCCTTTGGTGTTCCGCAACTCTACCCATACAGATTCCACATCATCCAAGCTAATGTACTTTCTTACTGTTGCATTAATTTCCTCTTTAACCAGCAATGCTACCCCACCTCCTTTTCCTTTCTGTCTATCCTTCCTGAATGTTGAATACCCCTGGATGGTGAGTTCCCAGCCTTGGTCACCCTGAAGCCATGTCTCTGTAATCCCAATTATATCATAATCGTCAATAGCTGCCTGCGCAGTTAATTCATCCACCTGATTACGAATACTCCTCACATTGAGGCACAGAGCCTTCAGGCTTGTCTTTATAACACTTGTTGTCCCTTTAGAATTTTGCTGTAATGTGCCACCAGCCATCAGATGTTGGATCACGGTGGGTTTCATGAGTGTGCTGATGGAGGTGACCACCCGTTGCATGTTGAAAAGGATTGGCTCCAAGTTCTGCGCAAAGCCCTATGCCAAGTTGGTACTGGACTCTTCTATGCTCCTTGACATTGTGCACAAGCTTTCTGCCAGGCTTTCCAGTGCAGCAAGCATTTGATTATTTACACCCATCTGCCTTCTACTGTACCCTGGCCCATCAAAGCCCTTATTTGACTCCTCTGCAGCAGAACTGGTATGCAATCTCGCAATATTGTGAGCTGGCACCTGCATATCCTTTCTCCCGGCCTGACTTCAGCACATTTGTGCTCGGAGTCTCACCACATGCAGATCCCTCCTCTATCCTAGCCTCTAAGATACAGGCAGTGTCAGTGTCTGAGCTGGTGGCAGTGAGTGTGAGATTGAGTGATGGTATCATTTTATCTTCACTGTCTTTTTCCTCTTCCTCCTTTGAAGGTTGTAGTTCTTGGATAATTGAAATGAAAAAGGGCCAAGGGTTGGGTTGTGTAGAGGGGAGAGGAGAATGTAAGAATGATGTGCTTACACAGTCTGCAGCTTCTAAGTTAGAATAGATTGTGTGTTGAAAGGAGGAGGATTATATATGCAGATACCCTCATCCTCAATCCCTTCAGCCCCATCTGTACCTCAGTGATGCCCCTTCCCATGATGGTCAGCACAGTCTTCTCCATGAGGATTAAAATGTGCAGGCTTGCTTGTCCTTCTCCAGTTTTTTGCTGCTGTCTCCTGTTATGCGCTACCTTATCCTGCAAAAAAGAGGAAAGTGTGTCAGTGCGTGTCCTGCAATATGTTTTGGTGATGTGGCTGTCATGGTTGAATAGCTGTCAGTCTCTGTGCGAGCTATGAGTTGTGGGTGTGAGGCTTAAAACAATGTTCATTGTGTGAGGGTAATGTAAAGCTTATGAATTGAAGCATTGAGTACTGATTGATAGACATTGTGTGATGTTTTTTTTAGGGAATTAATCAGTGGATGAGGCTAGTGGTGCAGTTGGTAGGATATGCCATTTGAAGACAAACTCACTCACCTTGACAGCTCATGTCACATCATTAAACTTCTTCCTGCACTGCATCCATGTTCTTGGAGCTAAACTCCTGGCAGTGATCTTCACTTTTACTTCTTCCCACTACCTCCTGAGCATATGTCTGGAGAGCCTGCAAGTACATGACTTCTCTCCTCCTTTCCACCTTTTGCAGCAAGATTTCCAATGCATTCCCAGAAAACCTTGGAGCTCTCTCTCTTATATGTTCAGCCATTCCTCAAAGTATCCCAGCCCAGATTCACTTTTCAAAAAGCTCCCAGCACTTTTTGCAGTCACAGTGCAGCTCCTCTTTAAGAGGTGCAGCCTGCCTTTAACTAGCGCTGGCCATTAGCGATATTGGTCCACCTGCTGATGCAGGCAACCAATGAACAATATGGGTTTAAAACAGCAGGCAGTGCAAATTTAATGTGCTGCCTGCAATGCCATGAATGGGTGCCAGTGTAATATCTATTTTCAAAAAAGGAGACAGAACTGACCCAGATAATTAAACACCAGTCAGTTTAACATTTGTATGCAGGAACATTTTGGAAGCTTTAATTAAAAATGAAATTACTAAATATCTAGAGGAATTAAAATAATTAGAAGCAACAAAAAATAATTTTGGAAAGGAATAGTGTGCTTGACAAATCTAATAGAGTTCTTTGAGGAGGTAATAGAAAGGGTGGATGGGAAGAATGCAGTGGATATAATAAACCTGCCTTTCAGAAAACCTTCGACAAAGCGCCACAGGGGAAGATTAAGGATTTTGGGCTAGAAATTGCGTAGCAGCCCGCTTGGAAAGATAACTTTTGCGGGATCGCAAATGTATTGCCGGGCACTACCCAATTCCAGCAGACAAGCTACCGGTTTAGCACTCCAAGAGGGAAGTGTAGCACTAATTCAAGTTCAAGCATTACCACTTCCCTTGGAGCGCTAAACCAGGCAAGAGGGGCGGCAACAGCAGAGCGCTGCAAAATGTCCTGTGCAGCGCTGCCAGGATCGGAGGCTCCTGCCATCTTTTAAAGGGAAGGGCCATTGCTGAAGGCTCTGCAATAAATCGAATACCCTGCTCTCCAATGGTAGCTGTGATCCACGATGATCAGCCCCAAGCAGTCTAACAGAATTCAGGGCTGATCAATTGGGGCAGAATAAAATGTTTAAAAAAAGGCCTGAGGGCTGTATAACATTTTTTCCCACACCTCACCGGCAATCCCTTTAACTAGCGCTCCCTAAGCGACCAGCCTACCTTACAATGCCTCCTACTGCTGCTGGTGTTGACGCCCGGCAATGCTGCAGGGGGCGGAACCTAAGTTTGCATCCGGGGCATTACCAGTGCGCTGCGCATTGGATGACGTCACGATTTCTTGATAGCAGGAGATCAGGAGCAGGCATTAGGGTTTACCACCGCCGCTAATCTACAAGGCAAGTTCGCGGAAGTCGGTACTCTCTCCGCACCCGATTGCAGAGCCGGTAGTGCCTAGTTATCGTCCCTGGAGGCACTAACAGGAGGCACAAAGGAGGCCAATTTTTTCCCCTATCGAATTACAAGGAGTATAGCAAAGTGGATTACAACAAATGCAGCAGAAACTCCGTTTACGTGTTAAGTGGGTTTTCGCCGCACTGCCACCACAGCAAAGTGACGGCTGCAGAGTATGGGCAGGTTAGAAGGGAGGAAACAGAGTAGTAGTGAAGGATAATTCCTCAAAGTTATTGTAGTGGTATCGTACAGTGTTCTCTGCTGGGACTACTTCTGTTTATATGTATATCAATAATTTGGATATAGGGCTAGAGATAGCAATATCCAATTTTGGAAACAAGATTAAAATAGAAGGCATAGTAAATAATTCTGAGGAAGAAAAGAAGCCGCAAGGGGATAAGATGGTGGAATGGATAATAAAGTGACAGATAGAATTCAATGTCAGTATATGGTACGATTTGGTTAAAAAAAGTAATAATTATACTCGGAATGGTGAAGAGCAGAGTGACTTCGTGATCAGACTCGCAAGACATTAAGAGCAGCATCTCAAGTGGATAAGACCATAAAAAGCTAATAGAATACTAGGCTTTATGACAAGAGCTTGGGAATATAATATTTGAAGTGTAATGTTGAATTTATATTAAACCTTGTTAAGACCGCAGTTGGAGTATTATGTGCAGTTTTGGGCTCCAAAATATAAGAAGGATGTTAAGGCCACAGAAAGGGTACTGCACAGATTCACTAGAATGCCAGCTGGTATGAGGAAGATTTGAAAAACTGGGAATTTTTAGCAGAATAATTGAAATTATGAAATGATTTGAGTGTTTGAAATTCTAATGGGATGGGACAAAAAGATATAAACACAGGCCATGAAATTCCTTGGAACTGCTCCCACTCCATTGGCGTTATTTTGCCACAAGTGCGAAACTCCGCTTATGCGTGTAAACAGGTTTTCGCCGCACTGCAGGCAAAGTGACGGCTGCAGAGTATGGGCAGGTCTGAGGAATTTACCAGGCAGACTACTTCTAGCGATTGAGGGATATAGGGGACATAGATACAAATGTTCGAGATTTAGGACAGAGAGCAGGAGAATCCATTTACATAGGGTTTTGTAAGGATGTGGGATGCCGTAATGGAGCTAACTGAAGCTGAGGTCATGTCAACAGTTAAAAACAGGTTAAAAAGATGGTTGTAGGAAAAGGGAATGAATCAATATAGAAGCAGGGAAGGAACATATGATTAGGACTACTGTTTGTGTACAGGATAAACAGCAACATAGACTTTGACCAAACAGCCCATTTCTGTGTTGTAATTTCGATGTAATTCAATACAATGTTAAGTATGGCTTCCAAGAGTAATGCTTATCTTTATTTATCAGATTAAATACGTGCTTAGTAAAGGCTGCTGCATGTGCAGTTCCTTTTCAACATCACATTGGTTGCTATCTACAAGTTACGATGCTTCTTTCTAACATCCTCCCATATCCTTTGGATTTCTGAACCATCAGTGATTTCCTCAGGCAGTTGATTAGTGGGTTGTCCTCAGGTCCAAAAAGGTTCACCTTGATCATATATCCTACCAAAAAGTAGAGAGAGATGCTATGAGCTGTGTATTCTAATTTTTTTACTGCACAACTCTTTTACAGCCTATTTGCAACTTCTAATGAGTAAGCAGATCAATAATTGCTTGAGAAATGTGTAAATAAGTAGCACATGCTAATTGGACAGTTTCTGCTGGGCACAATTATTTGTGAGGCATAAATCCAATGGACGGAGATCCGGGTGAACCTAAGGTGACATAAACAAAAGTGGGTGAACTTTGATAATTATTTCTAAATAAAAGAAAATGTGAGCCATAATCTCATTGCTGTAGCAATATAAAAAGCAAAAAAGATAATGTTGAAATTGGCTGGAAGAACTTGCTGATGAGACAAAGCCAGTGAGGGAGTGTCAAGATGGGGAATAGAGTTCATGACATAAGAACATGAGTACAGTCATGAATGAGTAAGGACCGTTCAGTCCATCAATGTTCATTCCCTAAGTACTGACTCTTCTTTCACATCATTCAACTCCATTTGATTTTCCCTAATGTATTTGTCTCAAACGTCTGCATTGGCACATTATTTCAAACATTTATCACCCTTTGAGTAAGAAGCTCTTTGAAGTATCTGTTCTAAACTTTTCACTCATTTTGAAGTAGTATTCTGGATTAAATTTAACAATGTCAATAAATATTTTATATTTTATTTCATATTTTATGAACTGTTTTCCTCTAAACTACAAATCCTAAATTTCTCTAAATTGCCCACAGCGCATCCCTTTTACAATTGGGATCATATTTGTTGTTTTTTCTGTATCTGTTTTAACGCTTGTGATTTTTTTCTGCAGCATGACGCCCAGAATTATACTCCAAATGTGGTCTTACCAGCGCATTGCAAGCAGTACCAAATAAACTCTGCTGAAATGTACTCTACAGACCTGGCTATATATCACACCATCGTGTTTGCTTTTATAACTTGCTGTCTAGACATTGAAAGCATTACTGTCACTTCCCAATCTCATTCTAAGTTGCCCTGCATTAAGTCTATTCTGCTCATTCTATGCCATTATTGCATATTTTAAATTTAATTGCATAAGGTGTCAGCTATAGTGGTCGCACACATGCCTCGGAGTCAGAAGGTTATGGGTTTAAGTTCTATTCCAGAGCCTTGAGCATATTATGAAGGATGACACAGTAATGAGGACATGCTGGTCAGTTGGAGGTGCCATCTTTCAAATAGACATTAAATCGAGGCCCTGTCTACACTCTCAGGTGGACATAAAAAATCACACAGCACTAAATATATACCGAGTTAGGTATATATTAGAGGGATATCTGCTACACATAGCTGGGAGTACCTGCTAAACGAAACAGCCTGTAAACAGAGTGGCAACAGGAATTTGGTGAGACGGGGAATTTGATGCAGAGCTGGAGGAGGTGCTTTGTGCTTTAAACCAAGAAGCAACAGCAAACATATAAAAACAATCAGAGTAATTAATTCGACCTTATTTTTTAAGCAAAATGATGGGATAGCTGAGAACTGTTGCCTTCAATTCCTGTGCCATGTGAGAACTCCAGGATGCTTTATGTGTCCTGGTTAACCACGTGTGCAGGAAATGCCTCCAGTTGCTTGAGCTTGAGCTTAGGGTTTCTGAGGAGTGGCTGGAGTCACTGCAGTGCCTATGGGAGGCTGAGAATTTCCTGAAGCCCATGTTCCATGTTCAGGGGGATAGACTGTATCCCAACGTGAGTCCTATATGGTGTGTTGCCTCCCTGGTGCCAGGATAAAAAGTATCACTAAAAGCGTGCAGAACATTTTGAGGGGGGAAACGTTGGCACATGAAGGAAAAGGTTTGAGATTGTGAAGTCTGAGTTTCAGGAGCTAAGGAGGAAGTGAAAAAGCAAGACCTCAAAGTTAATAATCTCTGGATTTACTCCCAGTGCCACATGCTAGTGAGTATAGGAAGTGCAGGATAAACAGGAAAACACATGGATGGAGAAATGATGCAGGATGGAGAGTTTCAGATTCCTAGGGCATTGGGACCAATTCTGGGGCAGGAGGGAGCAGTTGAAGGTTGACAGGTTGCACCTCAATAGAGCTGGAACCGAGTTCTCCCAGTATCCTGGACAATATTTACTCCCTCAATCAATATCATTAAAACATAGAAACATAGAAACACAGAAAATAGGTGCAGGAGTAGGCCATTCGGCCCTTCGAGCCTGCACCACCATTCAATAAGATCATGGCTGATCATTCATCTCAGTACCCCTTTCCTGCTTTTTCTCCATACCCCTTGATCCCTTTAGCCGTCAGGGCCACATCTAACTCCCTCTTGAATATATCTAACGAACTGGCATCAACAACTCTCTGGGGTAGAGAATTCCACAGGTTAACATCTCTCTGAGTGAAGAAGCTTCTCCTCATCTCGGTCCTAAATGGCTGACTCCTTATCCTTTGTCTGTGACCGCTGGTTCTGGACTTCCCCAGCATTGGGAACATTCTTCCTGCATTTAATCTGTCCAGTCCCATCAGAATTTTATAGGTTTCTATGAGATCCACTCTCATTCTTCTAAACTCCCGTGAATACAGGCCCAGTCTCTCCTCATAGGTCAGTCCTGCTATCCCGGGAATCACTCTGGTGAACCATCGCTGTACTCCCTCAATAGCAAGAACGTCCTTCCTCAGATTAGGAGACAAAAACTGAACACAACATTCTAGGTGAGGCATCACCAAGGTCCAGTACAACTGCAACAAGACCTCCCTGCTCCAACTCAAATCCCCTAGCTATGAAGGCCAACATGCCATTTGCCTTCTTCACCGCCTGCTGTACCTGCATGCGATCTTTCAATGACTGATGTACCATGACACCCAGGTCTCGTTGCACCTCCCCTTTTCCTAATCAGATAATATTCTGCCTTCCTGTTTTTGCCACCAAAGTGGATAACCTCACATTTATCCACATTATACTGCATCTGCCATGCATTTGCCCACTCACCTAACCTGTCCAAGTCATCCTGCAGCCTCTGAGCATTCTCCGCACAGCTCACACCATTACTCAGCTTAGTGTCATCTGCAAACTTGGAGATATTACACTCAATTCCTTCATCTAAATCATTAATGTATATTGTAAGGACCCGTTTATCGCTACTCTCTGCTTCCTGTCTGCCAAGCAGTTCTCTATCCACGTCAATACATTATTCCCAATAACATGTGTTTTAATTTTGCACACCAATCTCTTGTGTGGGACCGTGTCAAAAGCCTTTTGAAAGTCCAAATACACCACATCCACTGCTTCTCCCTTGTCCACTCTACTGGTTACATCCTCAGAAAATTCTAGAAGATTTGTCAAGCATGATTTCCCTTTTATAACTCCATGCTAACTTGGACCGATCCTGTCACTGTTTTCCAAATGCGCTGCTATTTCATCTTTATAATTGCTTCCAACATTTTCCCCACAATGATGTCAGGCTAATTGGGCTATAATTTCCTGTATTTTTTCTCCCTCCCATTTTATAAAAGTGGTGTTACATTAGCTATCTTCCAGTCCATAGGAACTGATCCAGATTCGATCGACTGTTAGAAAGTGATCACCAATGCATCCGCTATTTCTGGGGCCACTTCCTGGGATGCAGACTGTCAATCGCTGGGGATTTATTGGCCTTCAATCCCAACAATTTCCCTAACACAATTTCCTGACTAATAAGGATTTCCTTCAGTTACTCCTTCTCGCTAGACCCTTGGTCCCCTAGTGTTTCGGAAAGGTTATTTGTATCTTAATTCGTGAAGACAGAACCAAAGTATTTGTTCAATTGGTCTGCCATTTATTTGTTCCCCATTATAAATCAACCTTATTCTGACTGCAAGGGACCTACGTTTGTCTTCAAAAATCTTTTTCTCTTCACATATCTACAGAAGCTTTTGCAGTTAGCTTTTATGTTCCCAGCAAGCTTTCTCTCATACTCTATTTCCCCCCTCCTAATTAAACCCTTTGTCCTCCTCTGCTGAATTCTAAATTTCTCCCAGTCCTCAGGTTTTCTGATATTTCTGGCCAATTTATATGCCTCTTCCTTGGAATTAACGCGATCCATAATTTCCCTTGTTTGCCATGGTTGAGCCACCTTTCCCATTTTATTTTTACTCCAGACAGGGATGTGCAATTTGTTAGATATGTAGACTTGTATTTACTCTGTACAGCCATCAGAGGACTCATTCCTCGGAGTTCCAAGGGATCCTATAATTCCTTGGGAGCATAGGTTTTTAAGAAGGCTTCACAGCTTGGACAGGCACTCTGCAGACCTGCAATAACAGACTAAGGTCACACTTTGCTTTGAGCTCACAGTGTTCAGTCTGACTCTTTCTCCATATACAACAACTGGCGATGAGATACAGATAGTGAACCCAAAGATGCAGAGAACAGTGGGCATCCTGGAGAAATTTTCAGAGGGAGATGATTGGGAATCTTTTGTGAAGCAACTCAACCAATACTTCGTGGCCAACGAGCTAGATGGTGAAGAGAACACTGCCAAATGTAAAGCGATCCTCCTCACCATCTGTGGGGCACCAACGTATGGCCTCAAGAAGAATCTGGTCACTCCAGTGAAATCCACAGAGAAATCGAACAACGAATTGTGCACACTGGTCCGAGATCATTTGAACCTGAAGGAAAGCGTTCTGATGGCGAGGTACCGATTTTTACACCTACAAAAGATCTGAAGGCAGGAAGTGGCGAGTTATGTCGCCGAGCTGAGACGCCTTGAAGGACATTGCGAATTTGAAGGATATTTGGAGCAGATGCTCAGAGACTTTTTCGTACTTGGCATTGGTCACAAAACCATATTTCGCAAGCTTTTGACTGTAGAGGGACAATTCGTGGTGAATGTGTGCACCCCATATAGCTCTGCCTCCTCTATCTGAGGCTCTGGTTCGTAGTGATCCTCCATGGATCTGTCCTCCTCTGCAATGTGGTGGTTTGCAGGTTTACCAGGCTTAGCAGCTCACCTGCACACTCATTGGATGTGTCCCATTGTTCCACAGCCTTTGCAAATGTATCCTTTGAATCGGCATGAATGGAAACAATGATCACCCCCGCAGCGCCAACAAGATGTTAGTGGCCTTGCATTCATCAACTTTGATGGTGGACTCTGAGACATCTGCGGGCGTGTAGCTGCAGGTATGTGTGACCTGCCCTGTACATTACAATTCTAAAACAGCATCCTTAAGTAAGGCCATAGTGATAGCCCAGGCGTTCATTGCCACCAGTGACAATATGAAGCAAATCTCTCAGTACACAAGTGCTGCTGCAAGTACTGTGAACAAAGTGATGCTGTTTTCGAATCGGCAGTGCTACCATAAAGGTCTCCTACAATGGAGCGGTGCATTAGCTACCACTCTGGGTAGTACCGGGCGATGGTCCCACGCTGCTCAGCAGGAGCTGGTTGGGAAAGGTACTCTGGAACTGGGACGACATCCGAGCACTAACACCCGCTGACGTCACTTCGCATGCCCAGGTCTTAAACAAATTTATTTCGCTGTTCGAACCAGGCATCGGGAAATTCCAAAGAGCAAAAGTACAGATCCACCTAATTCCGGGGGCGTGACCCATCCATCACAAGGTGAGAGCAGTACCGTACATTATGAGAGAAAGGGTCGAGATCGAGCCAGACCGGCTGCAGCAAGAGGGCATCATTCCACCGATCGAGTTCATCGAGTGGGCCAGTCCTATTGTCCCAGTCCTCAAGGGAGACAGCACCGTCAGAATCTGTGGCGATTACAAAGTAACTATTAATCATTTCTCCCTGCAGGATTACTACCCACTACCAAAAGCCGACGACCTCTTTGCAATGCTGGCGGGAGGAAAGACGTTCATGAAGCTGGATCTGACTTCAGCCTATATGACGCAGGAACTGGAGGAACCATGGAAGGCCCTCACCTGCATCAACACGCACAAAGGTCTTTTTGTTTATAACAGATGCCCATTTGGAATTCGATCAGTGGCGGCGATATTCTAGAGATACATGGAAAGTTTACTGAAGTCGGTCCCGCAAACCATGGTCTTCCAGGACGACATCTTGGTCACAGCTCCGAACACAGTCGAGCACCTGCAGAAACTGGAGAAGGTTCTTAATCGACTCAACCGCGTGGGGCTCAGGTTAAAACGCTCAAAGTGCATTTTCCTGGTGCCTGAAGTGGGGTTCCTTGGAGGGAGGATTGCGGTGCTCGGCATCAGGCCCACCAACGCGAAGATGGAGACAATCGAGAATGCACCGAGGCCACAAAACATGGTGGAGCTGCGGTCGTTTCTGGGACTCTTGACCTACTTTGGTAACTTCTTACCGGGTCTCAGCACCCTGCTGGAACCACTACATGTCTTACTACGAAAAGGGGGCGAATGGGTTTGGGGCAAAAGCCAAGGAAATGCCTTTGTAAAAGCGAGAAAATTGTCATGCTCAAATTGCTTATGTTGTATGATCCATGTAAGCGTTTGGTACTAACATATGATGCGTTGTCATATGGCGTCGGATGTGTATTGCAACAAGCTAATGATTTCAGGAAACTGCAACCGGTTGCTTATGCATCCAGGAGTCTGTCTAAGGCCGAGAGAGCCTACAGCATGATTGAAAAAGAAGCATTAGCATGTGTCTATGGGGTAAAGAAAATGCATCAATACCTGCTTGGGCTAAAATTCGAATTGGAAACTGACCATAAGCCACTTCTATCCCTGTTTTCCGAGAGTAAAGGGATAAATACCAACGCATTGGCCCACATCCAGAGATGGGTGCTCACGTTACCATATACAACGATGCCATCCGCCACAGGCCAGGCAGAGAACAAACGATTCTCTCAGTAGGCTGCCATTGCTCACCACAGGGGTGGAAATGGCACCGCCCGCAGATCTAGCAATGGTTATGGATGTATTTGAGAGTGAGCAATCACCCGTCACTGCCCGGCAGATCAAAACCTGGAGAAGCCAGGACCCGTTATTATCTCTAGTCAAAAGCAATGTGCTTCATGGGAGTTCATCCAGTGTCCCAGTGGAAATGCAGGAAGAGATAAAGCCATTCCAGCAGCGCAAAGATGAAATGTCTATACAGGCAGACTGCCTTCTGTGGGGCAATTGAGTAGTAGTCTACAAGAAGGGCAGAGACACCTTCATTAATGACCTCCACAGTACCCACCCAGGGACCGTAATGATGAAAGCGATAGCCACATCCCACGTGTGGTGGCCCGGTATCGATGCGGACTTAGAGTCCTGCGTTCACAGATGTAATACATGCTCACAGTTAAGCAATTTACCCAGGGAGGCGCCGCTAAGTTTATGGTCTTGGCCCTCCAAACCGTGGTCTAGTGTACACGTCGACTATGCAGGCCTGTTCTTGGGTAAAATGTTCCTTGTGGTTGTAGAAACAAAGAAACATAGAAAATAGGTGCAGAAGCAGGCCATTCAGCCCTTCTAGCCTGCACCGCCATTCAATGAGTTCATGGCTGAACATGAAACTTCAGTAGCCCCTTCCTGCTTTCTCGCCATACCCCTTGATCCCCCGAGTAGTAAGGACTATATCTAACTCCCTTTTGAATATATTTAGTGAATTGGCCTCAACTACTTTCTGTGGTAGAGAATTCCACAGGTTCACCACTCTCTGGGTGAAGAAGTTTCTCCTCATCTCAGTCCTAAATGGCTTACCCCTTATCCTCAGACTGTGACCCCTGGTTCTGGACTTCCCCAACATTGGGAACATTCTTCCTGCATCTAACCTCTCTAAACCTGTCAGAATTTTAAACGTTTCTATGAGGTCCCCTCTCATTCTTCTGAACTCCAGTGAATACAAGCCCAGTTGATCCAGTCTTTCTTGATAGGTCAGTCCCACCATCCCGGGAATCAGTCTGGTGAATCTTCGCTGCACTCCCTAGCAAGAATGTCCTTCCTCAAGTTAGGAGACCAAAACTGTACACAATACTCCAGGTGTGGCCTCACCAAGGCCCTGTACAACTGTAGCAACACCTCCCTGCCCCTGTACTCAAATCCCCTCGCTATGAAGGCCAACATGCCATTTGCTTTCTTAACCGCCTGCTTTACCTGCATGCCAACCTTCAATGACTGATGTACCATGACACCCAGGTCTCGTTGCACCTTCCCTTTTCCTAATCTGTCACCATTCAGATAAAAGTCTGTCTCTCTGTTTTTACCACCAAAGTGGATAACCTCACATTTATCCACATTATACTTCATCTGCCATGCATTTGCCCACTCACCTCACCTATCCAAGTCACTCTGCAGCCTAATAGCATCCTCCTCGCAGCTCACACTGCCACCCAACTTAGTGTCATCCGCAAATTTGGAGATACTGCATTTAATCCCCTCGTCTAAATCATTAATGTACAATGTAAACAGCTGGGGCCCCAGCACAGAACCTTGCGGTACCCCACTAGTCACTGCCTGCCATTCTGAAAAGTACCCATTTACTCCTACTCTTTGTAGACGTGTACTCCAAGTGGATTGAATGTGAGATAATGTCGGCTAGCACGTCCACTGCTCCTACTGAAAGCCTGCAGGCCATGTTTGCCACACATAGCCTACCTGATGTCCTGGTGAGCAACAACAGGCCATGTTTTACCAGTGCTGAGATCAATATGTCACATCTTCCCCGTTTAAACCAGTGTCCAATGGTCAGGCAGAGAGAGCAGTGCAAACCATCAAGCAAGGCTCACTGCAGAATCACCTATCCCGAGTCCTGCTTAGCTACCGAGCGAGACCACACTCACTCACTGGGATCCCACCTGCTGAGCTGCTCATGAAAATAGCACTTAAGACAAGGCTCTCGTTAGTTCACCCTGATCTACATGAACAGATAGAGAGCAGGCGGCTTCATCAACGTGCATACCACGATAGGGCAAATGTGTCGCGCGAGGTTGAAGTCAATGATCCTGTATTTGTATTAAATTATGGACAAGGTCCCAAGTGGCTTCCCTGCACTCTCATGTCCAAAGAGGAGAGCAGAGTGTTTCGAGTCAAACTTTCAAATGGACTCATTCACCGGAAACACTTGGACCAAATCAAACTCAGATTCACGGACTACTCTGAGCAACCCATCTTGGACCCTACCTTTTTTGATCCCCCAACAGACACACCAGTGGCAACCGACACCACGGTTGACCATGAAGCAGAACCAATCATCCACAACAGCCTGCAGGGCCCAACACACCAGGCAGCCCAGCAAGGCCAGCTGCACAGCAGCCCAGCGAGGGCCCAACAAATGATTCAACAACACCAGCTTTCACACCGAGACGATCAACCAGGGCAAGAAGGGCCCCAGATCGACTCACATTGTAAATAGTTACACTATTAACTTTGGAGGGGAATGTTGTTATATATGTGGACATGTATTTATGCTGTACAGCTATCAGATGACTCATTCCCCAGAGTCCCAAGGGACCCATAATCCCTTGCAAACACAGATATTTAAGAAGGCTTCACAGGTTAAAGAGGCACTCTGGAGACCTGCAATAAAAGACTAAGGTTACACTTTACTTTGAGCTCACAGTGTTCAGTCTGACTCTTTCTCCATACACAACACAATTGTTGAAGTTCACGTGATCTTTAAATGTTTGCCATTGCCTATCCACTGTCAACCCTTTAATTATCATTCGCTGGTCTATTCTAGCCAATTCACGTCTCATACCATCAAAGTTACCTTTCCTTAAGTTCAGGACCTTAGTCTCTGAATTAACTGTGTCACTCTCCATCTAAATAAAGAATTCTACCATATTATGGTCACTCTTCCCAAGGGGCCTCGTAACAACAAGATTGCTAATTAGTCCTTTCTCATTACACATCACCCAGTCTAGGATGGCCAGAAAACAAATAATCTGGTCATTTATTTAATTGCTGTTTGGGAGCTATTTGCAAATTGGCTGCCACATTTCCTGCATTGCAACAGTGACTACACTTCAAACAGCAATGTGTGAGGAAGACACAACAAATCTGCAAAAGGACATAGAAAGGCTAAGTGAGTGGGCAAAAATTTGGCAGATGGAGTATAATGTTGGAAAGTGTGAGGTCATGCACTTCGGCAGAAAAAAATCAAAGACCAAGTTATTATTTAAATGGAGAAAGATTGCAAAGTACTGCAGTGCAGCGGGACCTGGGGATACTTGTGCATGAAACATAAAAGGATTGTATGTCGGTGCAGCAAGTGATCAGGAAGGCCAAAGGTATCTTGGCCTTTATTGCAAAGGGGTTGGAGTTTAAAAGCAGGCAAGTCTTGCTACAGCTATACAGGGCACCAGTAAATGGGGGATAGGGGAGGGACACCAGTAAATGGGGGATAGGAGAGGGGCGTGTTTCAATTTAGGCATTGCACGCCAATTGATGTCACAATCTGGATCCTTTAAATATGGGAAGTGAGCGCACGCAGCGCTGCCCACCTGCCCAAAATGGAAGCTGGCGGAAGTGAGCTGGCTGCTAATTTTTCTACCAAATCAACCTTAAATCGGCCAGCATTGATGGCTCCAATTTCCCAGTTTTTATGTTTGGTAATATGCAAATGAGTTTGAGTAAAACACTTCTGAAAACTAGAAGCATTTTAGCGCAATTTGCACCTGGATCACGATTGCATCCAAAGTGGTAACTCTATCTCATCGAGTCTACTTTGGCTATTTTGGCCTTTTAGTGATAAAACCATTGACCACCAAATATGGTCATTGTCATAAGTTTGTGGACAGTTGTGCTCCTCAGAATTCCCATATATCAGCGGGGGAGAAATTCAGTCACCACCCGTTTGGGGCTGCTGCCAGGATAGTGGGCATTGACGGTGAGGATTCGGTGTGTGGGGTCACACACCAACTGCACGTTCAGCGAGTGATAGCCTTTGTGGCTACAGAATGCCTCAGGATTGTTATGCGATGTCAATGGCACCCTGCACCATAGGGAAGCCTGCTATCCTGACGAAGCCACATGCATGCTCCAGACTCTTCTCTATGGTCATGGGAATGGAAATGTAATCCCTTCTCCTTATGTAGAGATCATCTGTGACCTTGTGGATGGAGCAATGGACGGCAAATTGGGAGATATCGAAGATGTCTTCTGTTGCACACTGGAAGGATTCACTGGCATTGAAATTGAGCAAGATGGTGACCCTAACTGCCACTGAGAAAGCTGTCCCCACCTGATCTGAGGCTGTTGGTGTGGCTGCAGGAGGTGGCAGAATTCTGTGACCGCATCCTTTTTGTAGTGCAGCCTTTGTTCACACTGTTCCTCAGTGAAATTGATGTCGGAGAACTGCTGCCAGAATACCCTGGGAGGGTGAGGCCTCCTGTTGACAGCCCTGTTGGCTCTCCTCCCTCTGGCCACATTTTGCTGCCTTTCTCTCTGCCTAAGTTGCCTCCAACGGTGATGTCGGAGTGCGAGGTCCAGTGCCAACACAGCCCCCATGAAACAATATGGGCTTGATTTTACACTTTAAAATGCGAAAAATGGGCATTTTTCCAATGTGGGAGGTAAAAATGAGTTTTCAGATCACCGGCTTGTCACCCATTTTCAAAGTCCGTAGTCTCCATTTTAAAAATTGGGCGTTACCGCGAATGATATGAAATGGGCGTTAGTGTTAAATCCCTCTGACCTTCTGCCGTAAAGTGTCGCTGTTCTTAGTTACGGCATGGCAACTCTCAATTCCCGCGAATCAGGGGGTCAAGGGTCATCATTACATGTGAATAGGAGGAGACAGAGAGAGGGGGAGCTGAGAGGGAGTGAAGGCATGTGTGGGTGTAGTATGGCTGTTTGGGAGGAAGGAGGGAGAGTTTAGAGCTTTAGAGCAAATTGGGCCAAAAAAACTTAGCTGTCACCAGCCAGATATTTTCCCGAATTTGGTGCCTATAATGGACGGAGAGGAGGAGGCGACTCAGCACGCTGTGGAGACTGATGCTGGCGAGAGCATTGAGCTGGGAAAGAAACACATTGGAGGACACAAAAGAGCGAGGAGGTTCTCGGACGAGGCTAATGGCTCCCTCATGCAGGAGATCCAGTCATGCTGGGGTGATTTGACACAGGGAGGGCATGGGAAGCCCATCCCAAAGGCCTACCAGAAGATATGGGCTGAGATAGCAAAGGTGGTCTCGTCGGCGAGCAAAGAGGTGCGTGAGGGCAACCAATGCTGCAAGCGATGGAACGACCTTGTCGGATCTGCAAGAATAAGTATTACATTTATTTACATGTACTTATGTAATTATATAATTTGATTTGTAAGAGTCATGTGACTATCATCAGATGTGAGGTCTTTCAATTTACCGTGAATATTGTACTCAAAGCCTGCGGTCACGGTGCACGTCTTTAGGTGAAGAATGATAATTATCATAATAATCATGATTACATATGTCGGTTATGTCTTGTATCAGTCTCTGTGACAGTAACGAGCAATGATATCATGCAATGATCTCATGCCATGTCGCCCTGTTACCTTTTACAGAAGAAGCTCTCGATGAATAGGTCCAAACAGAGGCGAACGGTTGGGGGGCCACCAGTCCCAGACGACATCGATGACATGGAAGAGCGGTGCTCGGTCTCATGGGGAGGCACCCCCGGACAGCCACGGACACATCTGCAGACCCTGAAGTGATGCCACGTGAGTAAAGTATACACCATTGCGTGATGTAAAGTTAATAGATGATACACCCACTCATATCCAAACAATAATGCATGATAGATGATTTCTAAAATTGTCCTATAAATAATGATGGCCTCATGAGAATCATTGCAATGCAGAATGTGTTGATGGTCATGAAATGTGATGTCTGTGATGATGTTGATAGCAGTGGTGCTTTTGTCGTGCATATGCTGTGTGTAGCACTGGACTCACCTTGTAACCCTAGCACCCCCTTCTCCTCTAATAACCTCATTTGTGTTTTGCAGCTCAGCAAGCAGCGCGTCCCAAGGCAAGACCACAGAGGCTGGAAGGTGGGGGCGCGGGTTCGGACTCAGCGGACGATCCAACAGCTGCTGCTGAGGAGGTCCGATTCTCGCCCGTCAATCAGCTGGGTCTGTTCTCTACAGATGAGAGCGCAGATTTTGAGGAGTCTGCATCACCAGGCTCCAAAAGGCATTCCATCCCAACGCCATCTAGGGCTCCTCCGGTCATTCCCACCTCCACTCTGGAGGTACCGGGCCCATACACCTCGCCAAAGGGCACCCCATTTGTCCCCAGGACAGCGCCGACACCACGTTTGTTTCGTGGACACGGTAGGTCTGGTCCACGAGTGCCAGAAGAGAGAGGAGAGATGGTACAGTTGTCCAGGAGAACTGTGGACATAGGTGACCAGATCCTAAATGCATTGTGAGCATATCCCGACAGCTGGTCAGCATTTCCGGCACAATGACGGAGTACGTTCCGCAGATGGCGGAAGCCCTGAGGCGATAGCCAGGAACACTTATGGCACAGGCCTTCCAGTGGTCCCAGAGCGCGGCACTCCAACCCAAGGTTCCACACCCACAGTGCCAATGGCAGATGAGAGGCAGGAGCAAGATCCTGCTTCTGCATCTGATAATGTTCCCACCTCTCACGTACCCGTGCAACCACTGCCTCTGCCTTCATCCACCCCAATGAGACACCGCCTGAGGAGCTCCTCGGCCAGGCAGCATGGAGCGAGGAGGGGAAGGGGTAGAGGTGGGGAGAAGAAGGGGTAGGGGGAAGGAAAGTGAGGTGCATGTCCACAGGTGATGGCTGTGTTATATCTCCATCTCAGTGTATGCAATTTGTTGTAAGGTATGGGGGCAGGGGGCCATCCTGTTGATTTGCATTTGTGTTCTGTGTTGCTGGACATGTTGACTATTTGATTGATGTCATTGGTTGAAAATGTGGGGTGTGGGTGGGGTGTTTTTTCCCCTGATACTTATGATTTCAGATCAATGGTCGTATTAAATGTTTTGTATTCAACATAACCTTGTTGCGCATTGTCTCAGATAGCTGAACCGTTACATACTGGTGATTCCTTAACATGAAAGGGTATAATGACACTTAACTTGAATCAACTTAAACTTTAACTGGACCAAGGTGATGCCCACCATTGATGTCTGAGCTGCACACACACACAGCAGTGTGTCAGCTTTGTCAATAACAGCAACGTTCTTTCAGGCAAATGGCTCATTTATGAGCTCCTGACGTAAGAGTCTTGCAGCTATGTAGCCACCACGGGCCCTTTCCTATGCTGTGGAGGGGGCGTGGGCATGGTTACATAGTCAGCCTGATTGTCTGGCCGAGGTCAATGTCCAGCCCTTCGTTCTCCTCTTCCTCTCTCTCCTGAGGTGGATCATCAGTTCCTTCTGACAATTCTTGTCCCCTCCTGATAGCCAGGTTGTGCAGCATGGATCACACGATCACGAATTGAGCTACTTGCTCAGGGTTGTATTGTAGCTCCCCTCCTGAGTCCTCCAGACATCTAAAGCACTGCTTAAGCACACTAATTGTTTTCTGGACCACATTACGCGTGGCTCTGTGGCTCTGGTTGTATCGCTTCTCGGCCTCGGTGTGGGTGTCATGCAGGGGGAGTCATCAGCCAGGTGGCTAGGCCATATCGTTGGTCACCAAGCATCCAGCATTGTCCTTGTGGCTGACTGGTAAACATGTCAGAGTCAGCGCTCTCACGCAGGATGTGAGCCTCATCGAAGCTGCCTGGACATTTGGCATTCACGGCCATAATTATCTGGTTGTGGTCGACAACTAGTTGGACCTTCAGGGAGTGAAATCCTTTTCATTGTGAAAAACCTCTGGGTCTTGAGAAGGTGCCCGCATGGTGATGTGAGTGCACTGTATTGTTCACTTCACCTTGGGGAACTTAGCAATGCGGTAGAATTGCTCCAGCCCTGTCAGTCTGAGCCTCGATGCTCATAGGGAAGCTGATAAAGTCCATCCTACTTGCGTACAGGGCTTCAGTGAT
Source organism: Pristiophorus japonicus (assembly GCF_044704955.1). NCBI lineage: Eukaryota > Metazoa > Chordata > Chondrichthyes > Pristiophoridae > Pristiophorus > Pristiophorus japonicus. The sequence goes on along the minus strand of NC_091977.1, from coordinate 366,474,064 downwards.
CTGTCTAATGCAGCAATGTGTGGCATGCTGAGAGAGAGGGGGTTCAAAAGGAACCGGACGCATAGAAAAACAGTGTCACAGTGACCTTGACCTCGACGGACAGTGATGTCCTGAAGGTAATGGCAGGCTGAAAATCTGCCCCGATGAGATGGCATATTTCACTGACAACCACTTTGTGGAAGCGCAGTCTCTGAAGGATAAGTCGAGGTAAGACCGCTTCTCCCTGTAAGTGTGGGGTGTGTATGGTTTGGACCTCCTCCTCAGTCTGGCACATCTTAGATTGGGCACATAATGCTGTGCATTAGACATTGTGCCATTTGCACTCTGCAGTATCTGCGTATTAATCGATGCAGGCTGAGAAATGGCTGACCCCATTCCAATAAAAGTATAATGCCGATTGTTCACAAGCAATAAATTTCCATACTAAAAGAAACTGGCAGTAAAACCCAATCGTCCACAGTATGGAAAGATGTCTGTTGAAATGGTCACTTTACCTTAGAAGAACTCCAACGTCAATCCAAACACCCCCGAAGTTGAAGCAGCCTTTTCAATTAAGCGACTTGCGATTTGCAAAATGGCGTCCACACCGCTGTGATTAGTTCAGAACATTTCAAATTTTTCAGA